>NC_133572.1:10015000-10617500 GCF_048773025.1 Camelus bactrianus
AAATGTCCAGAGACTTAAATGACTTACTCTGTGTGTCTGGATTGGGACCCAGGAATCTGCAGTATGAACGTGCACTCCAGATAATGAATGTTGGTGGTGGTGCTTCCAAATACTGCTCCACGTGTACTAGCTGAGCGGTATACACTCCTGTGACGTCCTAGTGCTGGTGGCCCCACGTTTAGCCCAATTTTACTCTCATTTTTGTTAGACATACTTGAAACTGCCAACTCAGTTACTCTTCATTTTCTAAGTTCTTAATGGCTGAAATCTAAACATTCTTGATTTTTCCCTTCCATCTAGATCATCGTCAGCTTTGTTGATTCCACCAGCAGACTGTTTCTTGACCACATTATTTCTTATGCCTCTGCCATTGCTGTATTTGTTCACGTCCCTGCCACTGGTCCTTTCCTATCTATTCATCCTTCGTGGTGCGGCCAGTTGTCTTCCTGAAAACAAATATCATGTCACTTCTCTAGCTAATGATTTTCCTGTCTTCCCTCTACTTTTTCAGTGGTTCATGACCTTGGATGTACATTAGAATAACCTGGGAAAGTTTTAAAAATACTCAGATGCATCATGTGTCTGAGAAATTGTGATTTAATTGACCTGGGAGGGAGTCCCCAACATCAGGTTTTTTTTTTTTTTTCCCTTCCCTATAGTTCTTTAGGTGACTCTGATTTGCAGCCTTTAACCACTGGCCTAAAGGTTAAATCTCAGTTGTCAGCTGTTTAAAATTTGACCTCGTCCTAGTTCCTTAGCATCATCTAGTACGGCATGCCACATGCCCCACAGTTTAGGTAGACTAAACTTAGCATTGTTCTCTAAATACACCTCACCTATTCTGATTTTTGGCTTTTGCGCATGTTGTTAAAGTAACTTGCAATGACCCACTTTCCCCATCTGGGTATGTGTCATCTCTTACATAACTTGATACCTCTAGCTCCTAATTGTGTTTGTGACTTATTAGACCTTTAAGTGTTTAAAGCTAAGAAAGGTAAGGTCAAAGGCTATTGTACATATAATACACTTTATTAGACTTAAGAGTCTGGATAGTAAACAGTGGTCTTGATTTTTTTTTTTAAGCAATTTCACACTAGACAGTTGCAAATGTGTTGTTCCTTTGTTTTAAGCAGATTAAACATACCAAGTTTATTATGAAAAATGAAGGCAGCTTGATTGTGGTAGTGGATACATGATTCTATGCATTTACTGAAACTGATAGACCTCTGTACCACAGAGTGAATATTGTAGGTAAACAAAAAATAAATAAATAAAAATTTTTAAATAAGGAGAGGGAGAAATAATCCCATGCTTACATGGGATTAAATTTGAGATGGTGAGAGATCAGTAAGAAAAGTTATAAATGTTAGTCTGAACTTTTTTTGTCCTTCAGTGAACAGATACTATTATGTCTTTATGCCTAACCCATTGTAAGGTTTTGTGCTCTGCCCTGTTATTGTGTGCAGTACTGATAAAATAACAAACTGTTTGGTTTTATGTAAATCCATTCCTGTCAACAGCTTCAGATCAAATGTTGCTTTAGATATCTGCTTGTGTGCTTGTAATGTGACTGAGTGTTGATTATTTGAGGTGAAAAATAGGATATAAAGGTGATTCTCAGAGAAGGAAAACTTACAGAGTGCTGAAGGTGAAAGTGTCCATTCCCTTTTTGCTCACTCTGTTCCCTGTATTAAGCTTCTGGCTATTTTGTAGTACTTATGCACATAAGTCTTACATTTTTTTGTCAGGAGCCATGTCGTATATTTTTTGTTCCCTGGCTTATTCAATTCCTTATGTTTGTCAAATAAACACATAATTTTTCTAAAGTAGAAGGGTAAAGGATGGATGAATTACAGATCGTGGTTTTGCTTATGGGACATTTGTGTCTGCCATGACTTCAGCCATTTTTTTCCCCTTCAGCTCCTCCAAAGTTTGTTTTTTGTTCAGTCCATTTGGACTATTGTCATTGGGAATGAATGTCATTGATTTTGTAACAGAGATGGTAAGTTGGAATTAACAACTCTAGATTTCAGATATTTGGTAAGTGGATTATTATAACGTCATTAATGAAACTGGATCCAATTTGGTGGTGATAAGTTATAGTAATAGCTAATAAAGTGGTATTTTTAATTAATTAGAATTAGGTGACGTAACAGGATTTTAAACACTACAGAAATTAGCATTAAAAGGGACAAGCTTTTGCATTGCAGTTCTGGAAAAATACATTTTTGTTGACCTCAGTTCTGTATTATCTGGCCCTAGCAATGTTAATTACACAAGCAAAACGCTTTATCACCTGCTTGATGATCTTGCTCTGATCTTTAAGAGACCTGTGCAGAAGCTTGTTAGGGAGGATGCCCATCTCTGTAAAATCCCTGAAGACTCTTGATTTGTACATTTGACCAAATTGTAATACCAGTCCTCAGGAAAAGAAATAAAGGAAATTAGATAGAAATTACTGTTCAAGTGATAATTACTTTGAAATGGAGAAAGAAAGGGTGTGGAAAAGTAGGGCACTTTAAATACTTTAATAGAGTTCCGAGAAGAGTAGTCAGGATTTTTATCTTGCTGCCAGAGGCACAGGCATCTCTATTTAGGTCACTAAGACAACATTAATAACCCAAATCATACATTTGAGGGCATGTCTGTGTATAGGTATATTCAGTGTTGTTTTTATGCTTTCTTCACATTTCAAGCCTTAGCGTCTGTTTTTACAAGTGGTTGTTAAAAACATGAATGCTGGCTCCATCATTTAATACCTCTGTGACCTTGTGAACTTTATGTAACCTCTGTTTTTCTCAGTTTCATCATCTGTAAAAGTGAGAATATAATAGTGTTTGTCTCAAATACTGGTTATGAATATTAAATAAGTTAATGTTTCTAATATTTAGAATATTGCCTAATATCTAATGGCTGTGTAAATGTTACATGTGTAAGGTAACACTGATAGCTATCACCTCCACTAGACTAAAATTATATCTGTTATTTTGGAATTCCTATGGCTAAAGCCATGAAACCTTCTGGTTTCATGCAAGGAAGTTTATGTAAATTTAAATATCAAGGAGTACTTCTGGTTGTTTTTCCCCTTAAGTAAACCGTTGAGGTGCCATGATGTAGTGGGAAAGATGTCAGCATTTGCATTAGGCACACCTGAGTTATGTGCTAGCCATGCTGTATTTTTTCAGTTTGATCATGAGATGCTTCTTAAACCTTGGTTTTCATATCTGTAAAGTGAGTATAAGACCAACATCTTTGTTGGGAGGATGAGACACATCTTTCTCTACTTAGGTGCCTGGAGTCCAGCCTAGTGTCTGTTACACAGCAGATGCTAAGTAAGTGCTAGCTGAGACATAGCCCTTACTTGCTCTGTGTCTGTCTGTTAGGCATGGGAGTGTGTGCATTCTTTGTTTATATTATCCTCTTTTAATGATTTGTAAGGGGCCTGCTATTAGAGAACTTGATCCAGCTAAAGAATAGCTCCCCAGCTCACCTGATTAATCATGGCTGGTATCAATCATTTTTAGGTAATTCTTTTTCTTCCTTCATTCTTACTTTTCTCGGAAAGTTCATTAACATCATGTCTGTCTAAATGAGAATTTTGTTCCTGTTTCTTGTAGAGAAAATATATTCAGGAGAGCAGGTCTGTGGGTCAGTTTAGAATGTTATCTAGAGGTAATTCAGGCAGTCGGAGTTAGTTGATGCATATACTGTTCCTGAAACGCCATCCTCTATAGCTTTTAATTCACCAAGTTAATGTTAGCATTGCATCTCCTGATCCTCTTCTCGGTACCTCTACTATCTTCCCATCAGATCATCTGGAAGGAGTACCACAAATACAGATAATTCCTATACTCTTTCCAGAGAGTGCTTAAATAGATCTAGGTTTGGGTACCTATGGGTAACCAGAGTGTACGATTGCTTTTTTTTTCTTGTGAAAGTCAATAGAAAGAGCTAATTTGTCTCTGAATAAGGTTCTCAATAAATCAAAGATAATATTGTCTTTTTTTGTTTTGAATGACTTGGTCACCATGTTAAGATAATTAGACAGTTATACACCTGAAATAGCTTAAGTGTTTTGTTAAGGCTTTAAAGAAGTAAGTTAAGCAGTCCCTCCTTTGAGACTTGGGGTAAGTAAATCTGTTCTCAGAATAGGAAAAGTATTGACCAGATAGTACTGACTATTATATACAAGAAACAGGGATTATAAGAGGCATTTAGGCAGATGGCAGGTACTTCATGAGCTGTGCAGAAAATAAATGACACAGGATTAGCTGTTGATACTGTTAATGATGCTTCATTAAACATCTTCCTGTATGGGCCTTTCCTGCCATTTCTGTTTTGTCCAGGGGGGCCCCTTGGGGGACATCCTTTCCCTTGTTTTGATTTGATCCCTGCCACCAGCTAATTCATACCAATTTCTTTCCTGGAGATTGAAAGATATGTTATAAAAGATTCAGGTTATTCCAGATTCTTAGAACTCCGTTTCTAAGGACTCACTGTGAATCATGGAAATGTGCCAGAATTAGTTCAGGTGACTAGAATATTCTCTGTCAGGGAGTGGCATCCTCCATTTTACTCCTGTTTCTCAACAGGAAGACACAGACTGCAGATACACTGGCCCTCTGGATGGCGCTACTTTAGACACTCCAGTTCTTCCTTCTCCCCAGTTGGACGTGGTCTAAGCAGAATACTAGATTTTAAGGGCTTTGGGATGATTGAATATACTTGAGATTATTATTTCAGAGGACATCCCCCAGAGTTCCTTTGAGACTTGTCATCATGTGAGTAGGGTAGAAGTTTCAGGTACATTTGATTTTTTTTTCCACTTTTGACACCTTCTGTTATTGCAGTCATCTGGAATCCTAATCTTTGTTAACTCTTAGCACTGATTTCCCTGTGATTAAGAGTAAACATATGTAAATAAAAGTAAAAGCAAAGCAAAATTATACATAGTAATCAGTATAAGCTGAATTCTGTGGAAAAACAGAAAGGAGTGGTTAATGGAGGCGAGTTAAATAGAAGATTTAATAAAAAGATAGCATTTGAAATGAGCCCTGAGGATGAGTAGGACTTCGTTAGCTGAGAATATAAAATACAGACTTAATGGGACATTATGAGCAAAGACAAATAGAACAAAATGCCTGGCTTGTTTGAGGAATGGTTTATGATGTGATGTGACTAGATTCAGAGAAATAATACGAAATGCGGGTGAGAAAGTAGGTTTGGGCCAGAGAGTTGAATTGGAAATGGGAGAGTTTGGAGCAGGTTCCCTGTGCAAAGAGAAATTAATACTTGAGGGTTTAGTAGCAGCCACTCATAGTTGGCGTTGTTTCTCTCAGAGCATATTTATTCAGCCACTCAAATGACTCAAGTGTATCCTTTGCAAGGCTTATATTGTATCGTCAGCATTTATTCCTGTTAGATGGTTCATGTTTCTTTACTACTGTACATGCTGTTAGTGCTTGTCTACCATAGCCTTCCCCCTCCTCCCCCGGAATTTTGCTTTTTAAGACTACTGGCTTTGCTGCTTAGATTTTCTCTGCTTTCTGGCATAATTCGTGGTGTGTTTTTTTGCATATGTTTCTATAGCCATATGTGTTTGTCTTTTAATTATATTTCTTAAGTATTATTTAATGCATGTGTTTTTCTCCTCAGCTAAAGCTAAAGCTCTAGTAAAGGAGGGAACTTTCTTTGGGATCGGTTTTTTTCTCCCTTTGGTGCACTGGATCTAGAATGATATACTTGATGTATTTATTGTGTGCTTATTGAGTAAATGAAGAAAAGATACTCTTGCTTTTTTCTGCTTTTCTTTTTCTTTCTCTACTGTTCATTGTTCACTTTATTCCTAAAAATAAATGTCAGTTATGTTAAAATGGAAATCTTTATGGAACATAGCTTGTTTCTCATAACAGTTTCTTTGCCCTGTTTAGAAAGTTTTCTCGTTTATTCTTCAATAACTTCTGATATAAAGTGAATTCTTTTTTTCTTCTTTTTTAAGCATTTTAATTTGGGGAACCCATTACAGTATCTTTGTGAAGTATTATTTAACTGTTATCCCCCAACATAGACACATACTTTGGGTTGGAATGGGTTAGGGAAACATGCAATGGAGAGATTTAAAATTCTAAATTCTCTCATTGTTAGCATTATATAATCAAGGGCTGATATTTTGTGGGGAAGTTAATTGGACTAAGACTTTAAGAGTCAACTTTGAAGAAAAGATGGGGAGAATATTTTCATCTGTACTATCTTGGTTTAAAATTTTATGTAACCTATATCAAGGCCTTTCATTCTCCTGTACATTTTTAAAGGATTTCTTGTTTTTCATTTTTTTGTTTTGCATGTACATGAGAGTAGAGAATAGAGAAAAAAATGGAAAGATGAAACTGAATTGGTTTAAGTGTTTACAGTATTGCTAAAAGAATCTTATGTCTACGGGTAAAGTGAAAGTAAGGCTGGATTGGTTCGTGGAACTTTTGCATTGTCAAAATTAGATAGGTTATGCAGCTTTTATATTACAATGCATTTATGTAACATTTTGCATATTATTATAAACTTATTTGATAATCATCAAAATTACTATTATGTTTATTTTTTTGTTTTACTTTTCACGTTTAGCAAAGTGTGGGATGCTGTCTCAGGAGATGAATTGATGACCCTGGCTCATAAACACATTGTCAAGACTGTGGATTTTACACAGGTATCAGAAAATGGGATTTATTTTAGGGGTTAAATTGCTGTTATTAGAGGCTATGACAGTGACTGTGTATTTGATTGGTTTGTATATCTGATATATATTTGGTGTTCTGAGGAATATTTGATCGATATTGGCTTATATTTGATTTGACCGTAGATTAATTATGTGTATTTACAGCTGACCCATGAAAGCCAGGGGCTTGAACTGCATGGGTTATACACAGAGATTTTTCAGTAGTAAATTCTACAGTATTACGGGTCCATGGTTGGTTGAATCCACGGGTACAGGGAAACCATGTATATGGAAGGCCAACAGTGACTTAGACATGGATTTTCAACTGCTTGAAGGGTGGTGCCCCTAACCTCTGCATTGTTTAAGGGTCAGCTGTATTTTTTCTTGGTAGGTACTATAGGACATTTAAGAAACCCTAGAACTCCTCTATTGATCCTCCAGCAATAGCAACAAACATCTAAAAAGCCCAAATAATGTTTCCCAACTACTTTCAGAAGGGAGAGGATAAATTTTAGATTATCACAGAAATGCTGCTCCAGAGGGAGGGGAGCAGGATCAGGGCAGTCTAAGAGAAGCCATGTGGTGTGATGTTTGAACTGGGAAGCTTAAATGTCTTTTGCATTTATGAGAAAAATAAATGCTCTGCAGTGTCCAGAAGACACTGAGTAATTGGCCTGTCTGCATCTTTGTGACATCTGTGAGCTTTATGTGGATTTTATTTGGTGCTGAAGTTTCAGAGATGTAACTATTACAGTAGTTAATGTAGTAACATTTTGCTTGTGTGTGTTTTCAGGATAGTAATTACTTGTTAACCGGGGGACAGGATAAACTGTTACGCATATATGACTTGAACAAACCTGAAGCAGGTAAGTTAATTAATACATATTGGTGGTTTTATTATATTTTAACTTAAATAACTATTCCTAGTTAAAGGAATTCATGTTTAGTACTCATGTTAGGAAAATAAAGGTAGCCACCAAAAAAAAAAAAAATTTAAAACAATCCATCATCCAGTATTATTAAAAGCTGTTAATGTCTTTAGTTTCAAGTTCATGTTCTTCTGGTCTTTTTTTAAAAATATTGATTATTTTCTACATTATGCTTGTATAGCCTTCCTACAATTTAAAATTTTATGCTAATAAATTTTTATCATGATGTTAAGTCTAAAAAGGTGCATAACAGTATTAACTACCTTTTGGTTGGAAAGAGTGGTTACCTTTGGGTGAGAAAGGTAAGAATTCTTTTTGTGTTTTCATGTTTAGATTCTTGAACTGCGTGAGTGTATTCAGGAACTGTTAAAAGTCTGCAGTAACAGTTTTGTCATGTCTTTACATATTCTGTCTACTCTTTTTAATGATTGTGTGGGTCTCTGTCCTGTGAATAAGTAAATTAGCCTATCTTCTGTTACATCCTGTTTAGGCTGTTGACAGATTTTAAAGGTTATAAGCAGTGTTATGCTAAACATCTTTACAGTTCAAATATTTGCACATTGTTTCTTAGGATACCTACATAGAAATAGAATTGTTGGGACAAAAGGGAGGTACACTTGGAAACCATTGATAGATGTTACCGAAGAGCCCGCCAGGGAAGTAGAAAAATACATCTATAGCTAACCTGTTCTAGCAAACACTGTTAACTAATGTCACCTTTGCCACTTTAATAGAAGAAAAACGATTTTGTCATATTAAAGTGAACTTTAAAGATTATTCATGAGATTAAAATACTGTTGAATATCATTTTAATGTATCTTTTTTCTGAACTAAGTGTTCATCCTTTTGGCCATATATCTGTTGTGATCATCTTTTTCTTACTAGTTTTAAAGTTTCTTTATTCTGGTTTGTCATTTGTTTTTAAATTTTGTTGGTAAGGTTTATGGTATATGTGTTAAAAAATTTTTGGTAGTGACATGTATCAATTATGAATTCTCTCATTTGAGAGGAATTCTGAGGGATACCTTTTCTTTACTAGGCCAGATATTCACCTCTACTTTGTAGTATTTTAATGCTTTTCTAGCCACATAATATATATATTTTAAAAGCTACCAAAGTATAATGAACAGAATTTTGTTTTACTTATTATATATTAGTTCGTATCTTAAATTTTGTATCATGGGCATTTATTGTTTATTCGTTAGTCAGTAAACTTTAGAAATTTGTAAGAGAGTCAAGCTAAGTTGGCAGTTAAGCAGTTATTCCTGAGATACCTGTTCTAAAAGTACGTCTAAGGTGAAGAAACAAACTAAATTAATAAGACATTCTCCATTGGCACCTCGGAGTATTTCTCGTTGTCTCTGATAGCTTTACGCCGCAGCACAGCCGCGTCCTCTGACCTCCCTCAATCAGTGAGTGTGCCTGTCCGACTCAGCGAGGTAGTTCAGGTTCAGACAGATGTTTTTGGTCTCCTTTGACCTTTCTCAACACTGCTTTTTGAAAGTGGCTCTTCCACTGCCTAGCACTTGAAATAAGAGCAAGTAACTGGGCTTTTCCTGTCAGACACCAGGTTAGAAACTTTGGATGATGGCTGCTATAATGTGTGCATGGTTTTCATCTGTGTCTGATAGCAGTGTCTGTCTGTGTTCTGCATTCAGGTCTCGCTATCCACACAAACACACAGCCAAAGAGTAAGTTGGGATCATAGTACTGGTCTAGTGTTGTCTCTTTGGACATGTCCACCACTGGCCAGCCTCCAGACTCCCACACACAGAACTGTGGGAATAGAGATACTGTCGCTTGAGGGGATTTAATGTAAGATACCTATAGTAAATCGATCACTATTTTTTTTAAAAGAGAAAAAAAGGCAAAAAAAAAAAAGAAACTTTAGTTGTATATTCCCACTTGATTCTTAACCTCTGAGGTATTGTAATTATTGTTATCCCATTTCACAGGTGAAGAAACATAGTCTTCGAAAGGATAAGTGACTTGCCCTAGTCAAAGCTGTGTTGAGTGATATTGCTTCCAACATCTGCTTTGCCCAGAGATAATGAGCGTTTTGTTTTTTGTTTTTTCAGTCTTCTGAAGGGAAAGTCTCCAACAGAGACAGGTTCTTTTGATGCTTTGCTTTGCCAACAGTGGCTTGAAGGTCCTAGCATAAGTGATAGCACTAGAATTAGCTCAGGCTCTCTTGTTCTCAGTGTCAATGTTCTTATTAAATTATTATGTCACATTAGTTTTTTTATTTCACTGCAGTACAATAATGCTTTTGAAAGTAGAAAAGTAGACTGGAGAGAGTGGTGTACTCAATCCCAGCTACCTATAGCATCATAGTTCTTGGGTCCTTGTCATGCAGATACATTTTTGTTTCAGTACAGAAAAAACTAAGTGTATTCTGGGTAAACATCAAGTTTGAATTGTGCTGGGCTTTGAAAAGTTGCAGTCTAACTTAAAACATTTTTTTGCCCCAATATTGCTCAATTTTAAAAGTCAAATATTAACAAGTATATTTTAAATTGTTTCATCCTAAGAACCTAAGGAAATCAGTGGTCATACCTCTGGTATTAAAAAGGCTCTATGGTGCAGTGAGGATAAACAGATTCTTTCAGCTGATGATAAAACTGTTCGGTAAGTAATTTTTCTTTAATAATTTAAAGTTTGAAAAGTGTTTGACCTTGGAGTTTATATTTAAAAATTTTTGTAACTACTATATAGGAAGAATTGCCTCTGAACATTACAACTTACGCTGCACATAGGTGACATTTTTCTGGAACTATCCATTTACTTATAAACATGGAGCAGAATTCACAAGACAATTACAACTACTGACACCTTTATAAGCAGGTGCACTTAACCTGGGTCGGTGGACAGGCTGCCATAGGGGTCTGTTAAAGCCCTGAATTCTATACAGAATTTTGTAAGCTGACTCCTAATGTATTTTTCTTATGAAAGATTTCGTGGAGTTTCACGAAACTAGAGTGTAAGAACTGGAGTTTCACGAAAATAGAGTGTAAGAACTGTTACTTAGAGCGACACTACAACTGGTTAGATAAGGAGATAAGTGCCTTAATGGCATAGCTCTGCTGAATCATTTGCAAAGTGTATTTAAAGTATTGATGTTGACTTCACCAACAAGCTACCAAATAATTTGATGTCTTCTAGGAACCGAAAATCTCTCAGTGTCACCTGTAATTTATGAGTTAGAATGGAGGTTGTTTTACTATAGTTGTGATCATTTTCATCGGTTAATCTGCAGATACAATGTAAGGTATAAGCTTTTTCCTGAAATGAATAAATACTACCTTGTTTTCCTCTTCTCCTCCTTCCCCCTGGCAGCCTTTGGGATCACGCTACCATGACGGAAGTGAAATCTCTAAATTTTAATATGTCTGTTAGCAGTATGGAATATATTCCTGAGGGGGAGATCTTGGTAATAACTTATGGACGATCTATTGCTTTTCACAGTGCAGTAAGGTATGTCCAAGAAACACCTTCATTTTCTTTTCTGGTATCAAAGGACAGTTTAGGGTACTTAAAAATTGGAAGGCATATGCTAATGTATTTAACTCTTTTAAAGTCATATCTTGGCTTATACTTTGTAATGTGGATGGAAATATTTTTATAACTATTAATGTGTTTTTTAAAGAATGTGGTATACCTTAATCAAAGGAATTGAATTAACTTCCAGATAATTAGGACATTTACTGGTAAAATTGAACAACTTTTAAGTTACATTTTTCTTAGGAGGATTACTGAACTTGTGCAGTAATTAATGTTATTCATTTCTATATCTTGCTTCTGCTATTTCACTAAAATAGAGAAGTAGTGATTTTTTTTTCTATTGCCGAATATAGCATAGACCTAATGATTATTTTTAAAAGAGACTTAATTTTTGTGACTATAAATATATTAAATGATTTTCAAAATTTGGAAAATACAATTTTTTAAAATGTGCCCATAATCCTATAGCCATAGGTGCCAGAAGGTTGATGGTAGCTGTCTTTTCTGCTAGTCCTTTTTCTTTGTTGTGTGTGTGTATATTTGTGTGGGTTTTTTTCTTTAGTTACTAGGACCCTAATGAGTATAATTTTTATTTTTTTATTTAAAAATATTCTTAGGCATTAAAATTCTTTGAAAACATTTTTACTAGGTGTACTGCATTATAGGTTATACCAAATTATGTGTCAGTTCCCCTGTTTCAACACAGTGAGGTTTGTGGTACCTCTCTGAGTGATCCCTTGCAAGAGAATCCTGTGAGTAGAATTATCAGTTCAAAGGGTAGGAATGTTTGTGTGCAGCCTGTGCACCACCTTGGGCACCTCCCCTCCTTGCCCTCCATGGCCCTGGGGGCTGAGGGTGGGCACCATTTGGAAGCTGCTGGCCTTGCTCTGCTCTTCATGTGTAGATTCACAGACAAACATGACTGGGTAACAACAGAAAATGGGTTGGAACAGTAGGAATCAGCAGTTTTGCCCAGGAAGCTTTTGGAGGTATAGTTTACTATAGTCTGCCTGAAGTTGGGACAAAGTTGAACAAACGGGATGAGTTTGATGCTTTGGAAAGTGCGAAAGCTACTAGTGAACTCTGTTCTCTGTTAGGAGAAGTAACTGAAATTGATGAAGCTCTTGCAGAAAATCCAGCACTTGCCGACACCTCCTGTTATGAAGATGGTTGGCTGATGAGGGTGACACTGAGTAACCCTTCAGAAGTAGATGAACTAATGAGTAAAGCAGCATATGAGAAATACATAAACTCTGTTGAAGAGTGAAAGTGGAATCTTTAAATAAACTAGTTTGAAACAAACAAAACACAGGGTAGGAGTGTATTTAAAGTTCTTAGTACACATGCCACTTATTTGATTTCCTTAAAGAAAATACCACATTATACTCTGACCAGCAGTCCTGACCTTTTCTCTAAAGGGCCGTTTGCAGAGTTGATAAGCTTCACTGAATGACAGAAGGAAAGAGACGGCAGTCAGAATGGAGAAGAGCAATTAAGAATGTAAAGGAGCTCATGCACACAATGAACTGATGATAATAGAACGCTACTGCCCAGAACCATTAAATTGTACAACTGTGTTCATTGGCTGCTTCTGGATTTGGGCAGCATGCAACCCTACTATAATACATTGCCTTAAATCCCATTTTGGTGGCAGAGGTTTGCTGGCCTATTATATATTCTAATGTTTGAGCCAGAAATTTGCTACTCAGTGATCCTGCGAACATCATGCCTGACTTTCGCTTTCGTGCTCTGCAGTGCGGTTATGGGAGTGAGGTGGCAGCGTTAGGAGCTGGGATGCTCTAGTGTTTTATGTTGGAGGCCTCTGAGGACTGCCACGGGGCTGATGTCCAAACTCATTGATATTTCGGTGAAGCCTGTTTTATGCATTGATTGTTATTACATTGCTAGTCTCTTATTTTATTGTTCTTTTATAGCCTGATAGTAAAAACTGAGCCATTTTTAGCAGGTTTTTTTTTCATGGCATTAGTTTTTCCTGTTGCAGAAACTAATAAATTCTGAGGAGTTGAAAATAATATACAAATAATCCTTTATATTAATTACTTACTGTAAAAGCTTTTTCTGTTTACAAAGGTAATATGTGCTTGTCATGGAAGAATTAAAAAATGCAGAATTACATTTTTTTCAAAGCAAAAATCCAAATATATTAGCCGTACAGTTTTAATTAGCCAGCGCACTCATTTACAGGAAGATAGTCACTACACAAAAGGTGGATATTCCTCTGTGGAAGTGTCTTTGTATTTTGGGGATGAACTCCATTTGAGCATAGTATCCTTATGTTTTTTTTTTTTTTTTTTGGCTAGCATTATTTAGAGGTTTGTTCTTATTTGTTTTGTAAAACGTCACTATCTTTGACTAAATGACTATTAAATTGTTCCTTGGGTAGCAGAGTTTAGTTTAAATGTAACTAATTATTGTATTATTTATGTAATATTCAAAATTTATTAATATTATTTAAATTTTTTTTCTAGTTTGGACCCAATTAAATCCTTTGAAGCACCTGCAACCATCAATTCTGCATCTCTTCATCCTGAGAAAGAATTTCTTGTTGCAGGTGGTGAAGATTTTAAACTTTATAAGTATGATTATAATAGTGGGGAAGAATTAGGTGAGTTGTCCTTTTTCTGCCCTTAAAATGACGTAGTTGCCTTTCTCAAATGTAATTAAGACTTAAATTAACACCTCAGTGAATTTTTTAGCTACCACTTTATTTCTAGCTATACTGCTTTACCATCCAATGAACTTATTTAAACTTGTTAGAATTATGCACAAAGAATAAAAGACAGTTTTATGTTTTGTGTCTTTGGGAAAATTGATGGATTTGAGTTGGGCAAATGGACCATATGGAATCTATTTTAAATGCTTATGGTCCACCCTTTATTGCTTGAATATAAGTGACTTTTAAATAAGAGATTCTTTTCCATTGTTTTTATTTAAGATTAGTTTTAGAATGTTTTGGCCACATATTTTATTCTCTTTGAAAAAGAGAAGTAAATTATTTGCCTGATTTCGGGGGTCCCATTTAGTGAACACTGGGCCTTGGATCCAGCCATTCTCTCTAAGATCTCATATTCTTTCTATTCTCATGGTACTGTTCTCACGATATTCTGAGGGAAGACAGTGCTTCAGTGTCCTTGAGTTGAATAGACTTGAAGACAGAACAGGAATATTGATCTAGTGAAGAACTTTGAAAACTGGTAAGGTGCTGAGGCACTAGAATAAATGAGAAAAGTTCACAAATAAGGATATGCCCTAAACAGAGCAACACTGCTGCTAATCTGTACGTTTTCTCAGTAAACTCCGTATAGGATCAGCATTGACCCTGGTGTCTTTATGTTCTGAGTGGCAGAATGACTACTGGACTCCAGACAGTCTAATAGGAAATGAAGAGGCGGAGTGTGTAAAAGAGCTCCATCTGGTGGCTCTCTGTAGTTATAATAAGACTCGGTTCCCTCATAAATAGGCAGAGTTTAGGATTTGGAAATGGGGTTGAATTGATAGAATTTAGGTCTGCTTTCTGTAGATTTTAGAGGGGGGTTCATTTGCTCTTTATCTTTATTGAAACAGGAAGCTTTTTTTTTTTTTAAGAAATGATAGGCATGAAATACCACTTTGTGATGAGAATCAGTTTATTTTTAATTAGGTATAGTTCTTTGAATTTGTTCTAATGAATTTCACATCTTTCCAATAATATAGATAGTATTTTCTTTAGTTTATCAATATTTAATGTAATATTCAAGTATTAAATGATCTAATAGCCCTCCTCCTCTTTCTCAGAATCCTACAAAGGACACTTTGGTCCTATTCACTGTGTGAGATTTAGTCCTGATGGAGAACTCTATGCCAGTGGTTCTGAGGATGGAACACTGAGACTATGGCAAACTGTGGTAGGAAAAACGTATGGCCTTTGGAAATGTGTGCTTCCTGGTAAGAATTTTTGTTCATGACTTTGTATCATTTTTCATCATTACTTCTATTTTAGTGTTTCTGTCTTCTATAGATTTTACATTGTATAACATGGTTTAAGCAAAGAGAAGCCCATGATTATAAATTGGCAGTGTGTTCATTTGTTTAAATTTTTTTAATCGTACAATCTATTCTGTTCCTGAGTTTTTACACTAAATCATTTGGTGAATGGAATGGACCTAATTCAAAATTTGCTGGAGGGCAATATAAAGAATTATAAGTAAGTATATTTAATCTCTTCATAGTATTACTTGCTGATCCTTACTAATAAAGCAGACATATTTTTAATAAAAATACTGAGTTTTTGACCCCAAAGTAGTTGTAATATGGATCTAAAAGTAGTATTTGAGGAAAGCATATTGCTTTATAATCATAGTTACTTAAAAAAGAGTTGTTCCTGTTACATTTTGTAGCTCATTGCTTGGCATAGTCTTGGCGTACTCTTCTTGTTCGTTAACTGCTTGAAATTGCTGGTAGTATTGTAATTCACATGCTCATCATTTTCTTTTCATAGAAGAAGATAGTGGTGAGCTGGCAAAGCCGAAGATCAGTTTTCCAGAGACAGCAGAAGAGGAGCTAGGTAAATACTAACGGTTAACTTTTATAGAGTCCTGGTGGATTGAAAATTGAAGTGTATTTTAGCTTTACTTATTGACAACGGGAAGTTTATTCATTATGAACATATATTTAAATAATGGAAAGGTTGAACATGTATGTATTTATATGTACATGTTTATAAAACAAATGTTTAAAAACCTGCTGCATGGGAGCAAGTACGGACATGATTAATGCTGTTACTCTTAGAGAATTTAGAGTCTAACTTAGGAGGTGGGTCCCAAAATAAATAAAGTGTTACAATTATAATTGTTACTTAACACTTAATAAGCACTCACTACATGCCAAGTGCTCTTTTCAAATCTAGAGTTACAAATTGTAATGTGCCCTGATCATCTAATATTGTTTGAAGTATAAATATAGTATAAATAAAGGAGGAAACCAGATCTTTCAAAGATCTGACATTAATTCAGTGTTTACTAGCTCGTCAAAGTCATTGAAAATTTAGTCCGGAAGAGGGGCCCCTTGGAGATGAAGCTGTGGTGGGAAAGAGTTCAATGGGGAAAATGCGTGAACTCTTTCTTAGCTGCTGCCTCAGTGGCCCGAGCCTCGTCCTTCCTGGCACGTGCACCTCTTCTCTTGTGCTTCCTTTCCTCAGCACATTTTAAAAATCTTCTTTATTCCCTCGTTACACATAAATGTAGATTTGCTTCTTTCCTTTGTTAAGTTGACTAATGTGACTTTTTTTTTAATTGTAGAAGAAATTGCTTCAGAGAATTCAGATTCCATCTATAGCTCAACTCCTGAAGTTAAGGCCTGAGCCTCTGGCAGATCCTACACATAGTGTATAACTTAAGGACTAAAACAAGCAAGCAGAGAGAAGCATCAGCCTCCACAGTTACTCTCTGCTTATGGCAAAGATGAGCAGTAAATAATGAGGAAAATGAATTAGCTCCAGTGCTGGAACTAACCAACTTAGAGGTGGAAATTGTAAGTGAAAATGCAGGACTATCAGCTGAAGACAGATGGAGATACACCTTGTAGAATGATGACTTGTTGTCTTTTTAATGAATGTGTGCAAGCCAACATCCAGTTTCTCTTATTATAGTTAGATTTCTTGTGGCTGTTAATGATATTATGAAGAAAGAAAATATAGTGGCCTATTTTTCTGACTTTTCCCTTAAAGCAGAAAGTTGGGTTTTTTGCTTTAGTTAAAAAGAAGAGGGAATACATGATAAAGTACCTGGTTTGATTTCTTTTTCATTTTACACTGCTTTGAACATCTAATTGTTTTTAGTTGTCTAAATAAAATGACTCCAAAACAAAACTCTGTGTATTTCTTGAGAATTGGTAGATTTGAGTTTTATAAATGGAAATCTCCAGGAAGTTTTTTTTCATTATAACTATATCAAAAGATAACCTGATTAGAGAATCTATAGTGAACATATTGTTTCCTAATTTTGAAATTCAGTTACTTCTGGATTTTTGAAATTTCCATGTGCTTTGCTAGAGTTGCATTTACTTTTCTTCCTCCTCGATGGATAGAAATTCTTGACTTGCCTTTTAAAAAAAACTTTAGAATAATGACTTACTTAAATGATACATGCTGGTTATAAAAAATAAATAACGCAATTCAGAATTAGCAGAAAGATAGAAAAATTACTCAAAATATACCACTGCCACCGGAAATCTGTTAAGGTTGAGTGAACAGTAATGCACATTAGTGCACCTCTATGTGTGTATATACAGATAAGATTTTTGCAATGTTTATTTTGCGTTATCCTTTAAAGTTCAGATGCTATTCAAAAAGCCTTTTGACCAAGCTTCTAATAAAATGGGTCAACTGACTTTGGACTTGTGATACATTTACTTTTTTTAATAGGGAGGGAATATTGAACTAGTAATTGGGAAATTCTCTAGACAAATGAATACATCTCTGCCACCTTGCTTTTTTTCTCATTTATCTTGTGAATGACCCTTGATGACTCTTCCTTAAAAGAAGTAGCCAACCAAAGAATAAGATAAGTTTTTGAGGGTTTTTGGTAACTGGAAGAAAGCATGGTAGGCTGTGACCACCTGAGAGGGCCGAGAGAGGTGTGTCGCTGGGAGAGCCAAGTGATGGGCCACACCCTGTCTCCTAGGAGCTCATATTATCCTGTCAACTTGCTACGTGCTTGGTCCTCTGCTTGGCAGTGGCAGTATTGTCAGTGTTCCAGAGATTGCTCAGACTCCAATCACAGTCTGACTTTTCCTAAATAAAGTTGAGGTTTGTATGTACCAGACTGGAATTTTGAAATGGCTTGGTATTTATGAAGTTTATGGCCAAAGGGAATTTCTTCTACTTAGGTTCCTTAAAGTCTGAAGACCTTGTACCGATACATGTTTACAGCAACACTGGCGGCCATACAGCTGGAAATCTGTAAAAGTTGTTTTGAATTTGTAAGTTGAAGAATTTCTGGCCATGGTGCTCTGTCAAACCATGGCTTATACTTGTGTGACTAGAATGTTCTTGTTGATCAGATATCTGGTTGACAGTGTTGTAGTAATTATTAGGTGCTTTTTGCACATTCTCTGGTTAGCCGGTTAAGTCATTCTAGGTTTTGGCTTTTGCCGGATTAGTAAGAGTTGCTTATGACTGTTGCCTGCTTCTAACAACAGAGGGCATGTTTTTAGGGATTTTACTAGGTTATCTCCTAAGGGTAACCTTGTCTGTCATGATAGTCTCATACATACTAATGTGTAGACCGCCTGGCAGGCTGTGGGAACAACCAGTGTTTGGTATCCTTGGGGATTGGTATTCTATCACTGCTGTAACAAATTACCACAAATTTGTGGCTTAAAACAACAAATTTACCTTATAGTTAAGGCGATCAGAAGATTGAAATGAGTCTGAGTTCATGTCGAGGTGTTGGCAGACGGGCGTTTCTTACGGAAACTAGGAGAGGATCTGTTTCCTTTTTCCAGCTTCCAGAGACCACTGGCATTCCTTGGCTCACGGTCTTTTCCTCCATCTTCAAAGCCGACAACATAGCATCTTCAAATCTGAGTCTTCTGCCACCTTCTTTCACTTAAAAGGACATCTCTGATTATATTGGACCCACCTGGATAATCTCTCCAGTTTTAAGATCCCTAACTTAAAAACATCTGCAAAGTCCCTTTTGCCATGTAAGGCCACATTCGCAGGTTCCAGCCATTAGGACATGGACATCTTTCAGTGGCCATTGGTCTGCTTGCAACGCTTTATAACGGTAGAATCCTATAGTAGAATTCAATTTACTTTAGCAAAAAGTTCGAGTATATGTTTACTAAAATTGCATCTGTCAAAGTTTCCAGTATACTTCTTGTTTCTAACCTAGTGGTCACTTTTCTGTCCTCATTGTAGTAAACCTTCGGCAGAATTTGTTATCTACTTCCTTGTTTTTGAAATACTTAATTTTTTTTTTCAGAACAAAATGGGAAATCGAAAATGTCAGACCAGTGGAAAATATTTCTTTAGTATGAACCCGATGTTTTACACCTGGATATTTTTAAACAAAAAAGTGATTCTATTGGTGAAAGTGATTACTACGTAAGTTACTGTACGTGTAGGTCTCACACCAGGGGGAATTCCTGAAAAAAAAAAAAAGGATTACTGGGGTGAGAACTGTCTCAAATAGGAGGCTTAGCTTTTCTTTGCTTCTAGGAATACACAGTTGCCGGTATAACATAGTACCACACAGGCCAATGTGACTTTAAAATCAATGGAGTTCTTGAAGAAACAAATGAGGCATCTACCATATTTACCTGTGTAAACAAGGCTGAAGTATGCATCTAAATGATAGCTAATGAACGGTAATAATACTTCATAGGTTGAATCACTTCATACAATTAATGAGAAAATAGAACTTGGTCAAGTGGAAAATAACTGATTAAGTCTGCAGATGAATGTGGAAATAGTATTTATTAAGTGTCTTTTTATGTTAGATTTTCTGCTTGGTTTTAAAATATTGTTACTTTTTAATCTCTCCAATAACCCAATGAGATAGGTAATATTGCCCCCCCCCCATTATATACGGATGGAAGCTTTCTGAGAGGTTAAGTGGCTTGTCCAAAGAAATAGTAGGAAGAGTAAGTATGTGGTCTGTAGGGTTATATTGCCTGGGTTTGAGCCATCCTCTAGCAATTACAGCCTGATCTCTCTGAGCCTTAGTTCCTTTATCTGTAAAAGTAGTTCTCACACACAGATTTTTGTGGGAGGGGTGGTGGGGGTTGGTGATCAATAATTGATGGAAAGGGCTTAACTCATAGGAAGCACTTAATATTAGCTAGCATTATATATTTATTCTATCAGTGATTCCTCAACTTTGGGATTTGGCAGACCAATAGATTAAAAAGGGGCAGGGGGAGGGCAAGATAGAACGGTCTACTAATCTTGCCAAGTGAGGCTATTAAAAAGGAAAGATTATCTACCACTACAATCTTCATAAAAGAAAGGGCATTTTAAAATCCAAGTTGGTAGTGAAGGACACAGTCTCAGAATAAAGGACTGTTCTTTAAATTGAATAAATTCAGCTTCATAAAAGACTCAATATAATTCTTATTTTTCTTATCTCACCATGAAGTAGGAATCAGATGTTCTATAAGTCTCTCTGCAGTTCTGAGATACTTTGATTCTGATATTCATACTCTCTGCCCTAGTCCTCCCTGCTTCTACACTTTTCCCCACTCGATTTAGAAATACTGGTTGACAGTCCATAATCTAAGTGGATTTTTACCTCAGGAACCTATAAATGACTGCCCTAAGAATCTGGCTTACAGTTGTATCTGCCTCTAAAAATAAGATACCATTTATTGTCTTTGTATCTTTCAGGAATGTCAGGGCTCTCCAGCCAAAGATCACGAGGAACCACCTGTAGCTGGATAAATCTGGGTTTACTAACACGCTGCAATGAGGGAGAACACTCAGGGGAACCGTGAGGTGTCTCAGTAAGAAAGTGTTAGAAATGACTAGGATTTGGGCTTGTGTTAGGTGATTTGAGGAAGGTTCAACGAAGTGGACCATTGCTTTGGACTGATACTAGCAGGAATTGGTGATAATTCTGACCAGGCATTTTAATTCTTACCTAAAATACAAGAATGAGGTGTGGCTAAAACAGATACGTGTAGAAGTGACAGTCACTTATATTAGCCGGGATAGGGGTGTGTTTGGTCATTTTTGTAGTTTGGGCGATGTTCATTTTGTGTATGAGTTCAGACATGATTACAAGTGGTCTTGTTTTTGATTTACCATGAGCACAATGGCCTTGGCTGATGGTGTCCTGTGAAATTGTTTTTGTTCTACTGGGGAACGGGATGGTCTAGCTGTGAATGCCAGGCCAGCTCTGGGCTTTCAGGGTTAAGATAAAAACAGGTAAAAATGCTTTTATACTATGAATAGGATCTAGACACATCCAAAATGTTCAGCAATAGCCTTGTGCTGACAAGGCTGAGAAGCAGCTCCGTGTAGGGGGATAATACTGGGGTTTCTTTTCCTGTGTAGCCTGTAATTGCTGTGTGAACCTGACAATACATAAATGGCTTCCATTTGTTGAGCACTTACTATGTGCCATGATGTATATTGTACTGTGTGCTTTACACACTTACAATGACTTTGCAGAGCAAATCTATTTTGATCATTCCCATTTTACAGGCAGTAACATCCCTAGAACCACCACCTAATCGATAAGTGGAATTGATGGTATATTAAGTGGTTGGAATCATTCCCAGTCTACTCAGTTTCCACTACACCAGGATGCCTCTGTTCATAACTTTGGTGTCTGCAGGTAGAGCAATGGAGATAAAATATGAACTTGGCAGGATTTGTTCTGAGACTGGAATGCTATCTATCTGAAAATACCTGGTACAGTAACTGGGCCATGGTAAGCAAGTCATAAGAGTTTTCCTTCTCTCAGCAGAGTGGAGCTGACTTAGTAGCCTGTGTTGAATGACTCGAGACAACTTTAACCTCCTGGTCACAGAATTCAGGCTGAAAAAAATCCTGGTACCCCAGAATCAGAGTTTCAGAGCTCCAAGAAATTGTGAAGCTGCTTTCTAACATGAGGAAAATGAGGCTTAGAAGGACAGTTGATGGCCCAGTGTCGCACTCATCAGAGAAAGGCTGAGACCCCGGGTCTTCTCACTCCCCACCCCCTGGCTTTTCAGACCACACAGCTGCTGCTCTGCACGAAGTCTAGATTAGAGTCACAGGGCTCCGGGGCCCCAGTTGCCTGCTGGCCCCCCTCACAAGGCCAGGGGATCACCGCTGGCTGCCCTTTCAGGTATAGGACCGCTCAGACATGCGCAGCCATGCAGCTCTGCACGGTCTCAGAGGACGGTAACTGGGAGGATCCGCTCCTCTCTTGTTCTGTAATCCTACGGTGAAAAGTTTTCCTTACTCAGTGCAGTCGGCAAGTTAAGTATTTGAGCGCGAGTTTTAGCAGCATGATTTGCGGGAGCTAGTGCGGGAGTTCCGCACCTCGCGGAGAGGACAGAGGAGACACGGCGGGGTTCCCACCTGGAGCTGTGCGCCAGAGATCCTGTCCGCGCGGCAGGCGGAGGCTCCCCCCGGTGGGCGGGGCTATGGGCGGGGCGGGGCGGGTCGCGCGGGCGCCGCGCGGCGGGAGGAAGGAGGAAGCTGGGAGGCTACGCGGAGGCGGGCGGGCGCCAGTAGCCGCCGGGGCTGAGGCTGCCGAGCCATGTCGGCGTACCAGCGGGGTACGGAGCTCGGTAAGGGCCCGCGGTCGCCCCCTCCCCTCTCGGTTGCCCAGGTCCCCTGCCTCCTCCCGCCTCACGGCGCCGGCGCCCTGGCCGGGGGTCCCCGGGGCGCGTGCTCGCCGGGGCGGGAGGCGGCGGCGCCGGCGCCGCGCCACCGGCGCGCGGGCCGCGCTGAGGAGACCTGACTCTTGGGCACGTGGACCAGCCACACTTGGCTCTTAATCCTTATTTTTATAAGCGGAAGGAATAGGAAAGGATTCGACTTCCAACTTCCAACTCGTTCGTTCACCTTCTGGCTCCCTGGTTGCAAAGAACAACGACAAAAACCAAACCCCAAAGACGCCCCCAGACAAACCAGACGAAAACCTCCCTTCCACGCCCCTAATAGAATACCCTGTGCGGTTTGATGCTGGCTTTCCGTGGGTAGTTGTTAACACAGCTGTCTCCACAGAGTGGTCGTGCTGTTGGGAAAGTTGTCCGGTCTCTGAGCTATATAACTTAATGTAAACTGTATGATTTTAGAGGTAGATTTTTAGAAGTGCTTAGGTTATTTCACCATTTTTTTTTAATTTCATTGGTATTAGAAAATATTTCTGGCAAGAAAACTTAGTTTTGATGTCCTAAAAATGTGCAAACACTGCTATTCAAACATAGCAAAACCACGATGGAGCTAAAGGACAAGGATCTTAGTTTAACTATTACAGCTTGCATATCTGTATCCCGGATCTTCAGTTTAGCTGTGTGACTTTGGGCAAATAACTTAATCACTCTGTGCTTAAACTTCTTAATCTGTAGAATGGTTATAATGGTAGCACTTACCTCATAAAGTGGTTTGGAGATTAAATGAGAGGATGTAAATTGTTGGTTACATTGTGAGTACCTAATAAACTATTACATACTTACTACATATATACTCACAATGTACCAAGTAAGTGTATAATAATATTATTTGGAGAGTTATGTTTTTAGGGGCCAGTTTTGAGAAAATTGGCTATAAATTGTATATAACACATAAAGGCACTTTTAGAAGATACTTTTTCTTTAAAAGTGACTGTTCTAGTTAAACGGTCTAGACTTCATGAGATGGTCCAGAACTTTGGTTGGATGGTAAAAGCTTGTCTTTGTAAAGGCAGGTGATTTCCTCACCAAATCCTTTCTCCTTTACTCACTGTCCTTTAGCAGGTTATATTTTAAACCCTAGTTCTATCTTTGGAATGTGGACTTTAGTAACGTAGGAGTTCCCTAGGTTGGAGATCCTGAAAGGTGCTGGATGGGGGGCAGGAGTGGACAGAGGGTCTTACCTTGGCGTGTTCGGGGTATGGCTCTGTGAGTTTGAACACCATTTGATGTACTATTTCCCCAAAACTTAGAAGTTTATTAATTTTCCTTTCCAGAATACAATTACACTGTTTTTACTTTCTTTTTCTTATTAACGTATGATTGACAAAACACTTTTACTTTCTTAATTTGCAAGAATTAGAATCACATCCATTCATTTGTTGAAAAGTAGCAATATAGTATAGTTGCTATGTGGAGTAAATGTGATTTTTGTGCAGCTTATTTAAATGATCATAGTTTTGTTATATTATCTTTATTTAAATTAAATCATATATATTTCATGGGTGTTTTTCCCTTCACTGATATTAATCATTAATCTAGACAGAGGTTTAGCTTAAAGTGCTAAAATGGGTTATTTGAAATATTTATGTGCTAGGAAAAAATCATTTAGTATTAATTTATGCAATATACTAGTTGGTGCCTTTTGTAGAGTTTTCTAATTAAAAGTCTTTTAAAATAAACACTGTAATTTTTTTTTTGAAGAAATGAACTTTTATTCCCTTTCTTATGAAGGAATTCATGTGTACTGTAAAAATTTTAGAAAATACAATTAGCACAAGAAAACTGTAAAATTATTACTGGTCCAATCACTTATTTATATTGTAGTGTATGTATATACTTCTGGTTAATCTTTTTTTTTTTTAAATAAATGGTTCATTTGAGACTGAATCTGACCCTTGTGCTAAAACCCTTCAAGGAAAACATTCTTTTTTGGTCAAATTTGGACATGAGAAATGTCCAAATGGAGCAGCCCTCTAATGTTCATTTTTATGTCCATGTTTAGTGCTATCTGTTTAAGATATTTTCTGCTTAATACATTCATTTCTGACTTTCTCCAACTCAAACATAAAGCTAAACACTGCTTTTTCTTCTGGCAGTGTTTGCTGTAAGTGGGTAGGTGACAGCTGTGTCCCCGTAGGGAGAAGGGTCGTCCCTGCCTTCACGGAGCTAGGTCTGGTTCCAGAGCTGGGCATCAAGCCAGTGCTACAATTAAAATAATTGCAATTGTGGTAGGCAGTCGCTTTCCATTTATTTTTTGTCTATTTAAGAAATTAGTTGTACCTAAACTGCACCTTGAATGAGTTGTGGTAGTTGGGTTCTGGCCCTCTTGCACTGTAACTTTTATTTTCTCCGTAAGAACTTAGATAAGAATCAAAATGTTGGGAGTTCATTTCTGCCACTTGTGCTGAGACATAACTTTAGTGTAGAATGCTTCTGATTTTGGTGACGGTGATTTTCCATTGCAAAGTTATCTTAAAAAATTAAAACAAAAAAAAACTTTTTGAATGGGTTTTGAAATCTTAAAGTTAGGCACTGCATGGGGTGCTTGCACAATAATTCTTTATTTAACACTTGCTATGTGCCAGACACCGTCCCTGGGTGCTGGGTAACAGAGCTGTAGCCGTGTGCCGGGCACTATGCTAAATGCTTTCTGCAGTATCTCACTTAATCTTCACAACAGCTTTGTGAAGATTTTATTATGATCCCTCTTGTACAGATGTGCAAACTGAGGTACAGAGGGTTTTAAGTAACTTGCCAAAAGCTGGTCAGGCAGAGCTAATGTGGCGGACCCAGAGTTCAAACCCAGGTGGTTTGATGCCAGCGCTGCATGGTCAGCCCCCACCACACTTTGTCTGCTGGTGCTCACTGGGGCACTCGATCTGTAATGCAGGAGGAGGCAAGTTGATAACTGGGGCGTGACTTTTAACGTGACTCTCTCAGGTTTGATTTGCCTATGTCTGTGCGAAAGGTTTTTGTTTTATTACCACAACCCACATGTTAACTGCTGCAGTTTGTTTCCAGAAAGATGAAGTTTATCCTGAGGGAGGATGGGAATATCCAGACTTCAGTGGGTGTGAGAGTAGGTTTAGATGTCATCAAATAGGAGATTTTCTGGGGTGGCTCGTTAAAGCCAGCCTTCCTCTGGGATTTCTTCATGTAGATGTGAAGATGTTACCTCAGAGCATCAAGAGGTGGGGACCTGGGAGTTATCACCAAGTGATCAGAGTCAAGGGTTTTTTTGTGTGTGTTGGTTTGTTTTCTTTTGTCTTTTCGTATTTTTGAAAACCTCAGCTCTCATACTCCATCCAGTCTTTGGGCTTGCCTTGGTTACCTGGGTTTAAAAACCAATCCTGTCTCATGATGTGATCTTAAAGTATAAAAAAAGATAGAAAGAAGAGAGGGTATATGTCAGTGGTAGAGTGTGTGCCTAGCATGCATGAGGTCCTGGGTTCAGTCCCCAATACCTCCATTAAACAAACAAATAAACCTAATTACCACTCCCCCACCAAAAATTAAAATTAAAAAAAAAATGGACGAAAGAAAAGAAAAAAGAAGAGAAAGGAAAAAAGAAATCCAGAAAATTTTTGATAATTATGCTTTGTTGATTTGAGATGGCTTTTTTGCCTTTTTTCGGTTTTGTTTGTTATTGTTGTTTGTTTTGTTTTTTGGATCTCCAAATCTGGGGCTTCTCTCTTTGTAGTTTCTTGAAAACTGGAATCTCTTTAACTGGAGTCTCTTGGAAACTGCTCAAGGCGTTTTGAGTCTATAGATTTCAGGTGAGAAATGACGTAAATCACATTTCCAGAATCCCTACTCTTGTTTTACTTTTTTGTGAGATGGAAAGGCATTGAAGTTTGTCTTTGAGTTACAAAAGTCAATGCCTGCTTTAAAAAAAAAACCATAAAGTAGCATATTCTTTACTAGGTTGCATATGGCAATTTGACTGTAGTTCAGATTAGTTAAGAATAGAACTTAAAATTTTTTAGATTTCTGTAGATTTCCCAAGTGGAGTTCACTGGAGATTTCTTTTTAACAGTAAAATTTATTTGACCCACATTTAAGTTAGTGTGGATTTTATATCTGAATCCAGTATTTTTTCTCCTTAATACTTAAATTAACATAGGCATATTTATTTAGGTTGAATGGGATATTTTTGCAAACATTGCCTCTTTTAATTCTCCCAGTAGTCCTTTGTGGTAGGTTATTATCCTCACTTCATGGGTGAGAAGACTAGGCTTTGAGAGCATAAGTAACCTGTGTATTATCTTCTAATTAGTAAGCGTTGGGGTCATGATTTAAATCCAGAATATTTGAGTACAAGTTCTTTATTCTTTGCTTTCCACCAGAGCTGCCTGTGTGTACGTAATGCTCTAGGTACTAGGGAAGAAAGATGGTATGAAAGTAATTATTTTTATGTCATTCTGATCTTAGTAGTGATGTCTTGATTATCTTGCCCGCTGAGTACAGGTATCCCCCTGTACTCTGTACTCAGTTACCTTCACCACTTCACTTTTATGAGAGACTTACATTAGTACCTGTTTTGGCTAACTGAAAGAAGTCCGAGAAGATCTTCACTTTTATGATAAAAAGGCTGTTACCCATGCTAATGTAGGTCTTTTGTAAAAGGTAAAGGACATAATAAGGACTTTTGAAAAAAAGAGTAATGCTCTTTGCTTTGTGCTAGTTCAGCTGACAAAAGATTTCTTAGAAGGAACACTCTACTTTCGGATAGTGGGAGAAACCTGTATTGATTATAAACGAGAATAACAAAAAATTTTTTTTGCTATAATTTTTTTTCCCCCAAACTTTAAAACAATCTCAAACTTTTAGGAAAGCTGTAAATGCAGTAGAACTTTTTTCCTTTGATCCATTTGAAGGAAACGGGTGACTGACGTGACGCATCACCACCCCCTGGATACTTGAATATTTCCTACCCACAAGGACCTTGTCCTCAAAGGTTTCAACAACACTGCAGTCCTCAAAATGAGAACTTTACTGTGGTTACATTCTTATTGTCTAATCCACAAGCTTCATTCAGGTTTAGCCATTGTCCAAATAACATTTTTTTTTTTAGTTCAAAGAGATCCATTTCAGAATCACATGTTAATCTTTATATGTCTTTTAGTCATCTTCATTCTACAAGGATTGCTCAGTGTTTCATTCACTTTTTGCAGGATATGGGCCAGTTATTTTTATAGAATTTTTATAGAATGTTCCTCCATTTGTGTTTGCAGTGTTTTTTTGTTTGTTTGTTTGTTTTTGTTTTTGTTTTTTTGTGGTTAGGTTTAGGTTATGCATCTTTGGCAGGAAATTCACAGAAATGATTCTGTGTTCTTCTCACTGCATCCTGTTAGGTAGCACGTGACATTGATTTGTTTCATTGATGTTCATTTTGGTCACTCAATTCAGTGGTGTCTTCTAGGCTTCCCCACTGTAAAGTTGCTTTGTAACTTTTGTAGTTCATGTGTATTTTGTGGGATGGTGCTTTGATGCTAAGTATCCTGTCCCTCTGCAAACTTTCAATTTATTTTTGTTTGTTTGTATTAGTATCTATTTGAGTTTTCCTATTTTTTTCCCAATGGGTTATAATTGTTACTATTATTATATAATATTTAGGCTGTTTCAGATTTTGCTAAGGGGAGCCCCCTCAGCCTGGCTTCTCTCTTTTTTACATGCCCCATGATTTTTGAAGTACTTCTTTCTTGTTTGGTTTAACAGGATGTTCCAGGTTTATCTTATGCTTTCCCTGCCCCAGCACTGAAATCAGCTCTTTCTCTGAGGAATGTTTTCTTTGAGCGGATAATGGTGTATAGAAGCCACGATTTGAGCTGTAGAAACAGTAGACTGGAGTGTCTCTGTTCCTAAGACCCTTACTTGGCAGAGCTGGAGAATGCATACACTGTGTACACACACACACACCTGCACACACATCTACTTCTGTATCTGGCTACTTATCATCTGTCTATATCTCTATATGGTGAAAACGATGTATTCACACTACTAGCTCTGATTCCAGTCCAACACCATGGATTTATTCTGTTTTTTCCCCTTTGCATATTTGAAACCCTCCATGTGCCAGGCTGTACATACCCCACCCCCAGTAGACATTCTTCTTGACTTTCTCAGGTTCTGACACCCTGAGCTGAGCACCTTCATCCTGCCTGGGCTGTGACTGCCTGCACCAGGCTACTGCCCACACTGATGCCCCTAGCAAGTCTGTGGCACTGTGGGCCAGGCTGCCCCTCCATGTGGATAGCCTCTATATCCTGCTTGTCTTTTGGGGGGGTTAATTAGGTTTATTTATTTTAAGGGTGGATTGAACCCAGGACCTCGTGCATGCTAAGCACATGCTCTACCAGCTATGCCCTCCCTACTATCCTGCTTGTCTTGACTCCCATGTCTGGCAGCCCCTTTGTGCAGGCACTCTCTGTGTTGTGATTGGACTCTGGCCTTCCTCTGGGCATGAGGCCCCCCTTGCTTGTTGGGCTCCTGCACCCCACTTTGGACCACAGTGGCTCCCCCTCCCCACCCGGCTCAAATGACTTCCTTGCTCACCTACCCCCCATCCCCCTCGGGGTAGGGAATTGGGACAGTTGTTCAGGAAGGGAAGGGGGTTCAGAATTTATTTTTAAAATTTGTTTTTATATATTATAAATTTATACACATAAAAAAAAAAGACAAAGTAGAGTGCTGTTCCTTGTTGGCCATGGTGATGGCTGGGATTGACAGGGAGCTCTGCCTGGTCTCCATGCCCTTGGAGCATCACAGTACGACACAAGTGACCTCACAGAAGTAGTCGGGTTAGAAAGTTACTGGGGAATTTACAAATAGGCCAGGGGAGGTTTTTTGGAAAGGATATTTTTGACAGTAGTTTCTGCAAAGGAACTGACTCAAAACAGCCTGGCATGTTTCATGAGCTATTTTCCAAACCCAGTTTTGAGATTTCTAGTCTAATTAATCTTCTCTTTCTGTAATGGCTAAGAGTAATAGTTCAGTGAAGAAAGAAGAAAAAAAACTTTCATGTTTTATGTGTGAAGTTCACACACACAGTCAATAACGATTATGTACGCTTTTAGATTTTAAATTGGGTGTCCTTTTCTGAACATGAACTTTGATTTTACCTGAGAAGTCTTTTACTGTTTGCTTATGAGCATGAGTGATGAGGCTGTGTTTTATTTTTCTCATACTCTTTTGATGAGTGGAAAGAACTATAAAATAAGCATTTAGGTTTGCTGTATAATTAAATAATTAAAAGTCCTCCGTGATGCCTGCTAAGTTAAAACAAGAATTTTTTTTTTTCAAAGCATCTAAGCTCTGTGGCTGTTAATTGTTAGGAGGGAAGATGAACTTCAAGCGCTCATTTGAAATGGGATGTGTCTGCCTGGAAAGCAAGGCGGGTAATTGAGCTGCGGAGAGGGCCCCCAAGGATGCATCCAGACTTGTCACTAGAAATGGTTTAAGTGGAGAGCGCTGGCCCTTTTAAAACACTGCCTGTCACTTGAGGATTGGGTCACCTTGAAATGTGTTCATCTTTGAGTTAAAGTCATAAAAAGGCACTTTGAACGTGTTCGGTTAACTTTGGTGTGTGTCGTGTGCGTGTCTGCCGAGGTGTCTGTCGTCAGCCTGCCTCAGCCAGAGCAGGCAGTTCCCTGGAAACCGAAATGTTTCATCTCTGCTCTAGCAAACTATACAGATTTTTTGAATGTTGAGACTCTCCGGGCTGCAGCTTCTGACTCTCTTTGTAGAGTCAGACTTCCCGCCCCTAAAGCAAAGTCTGAGATAAGAGCAGCCTCTCGTAATTACTTCCTAAAAAGGTGCCACTTAAGCTGCGCTTTGGTTCTCCTGGAATGTGGTTAATGATGTCAAGATTGTGGTCTTTAATGTCTGATGAAAATATCAAAATTAACCGTTCTCGTAATCCAGGTTCAGGTAAGATTTTGAACTGAACGCCTAGTGGACACAAACTCCTGCCCCACGGCCACCAGGTACCAGTTTGTGTGTGTGTGTGTGTGTGAGATTACATTCAGTGTCTAACATTTGGCTTTGAACTACGTGTCTGGCATGTTAAAGGTATACAGACCTTTTATCTCTGATGTAGAGATCCTTGAATAAACATTACTTACGAATATGTCAAACACTGTTTTCTAGGAAAATAGTGTCCACATTTATAAAGCTACCTTTTTAGAAAAAAAAAAAAACATGTTACAGTTTCATAGCAGGAAGGCATCTTAGCTGTCAGTCCGACACCCTTGTGTTACAGGGGAGTGAGCAGGGACCTTGGGAGGTAAACCTGCAGTCACACAGCTGATTGGAGGTAGCACTGATGTTGAGACCAGGCTGACTCTCTCTCTTTACTGATTTATTCCAGTACATTGCATTGCCTCTCCTGCTGTTGGCTTCCTGGGAGCTTGGCTGGGCACTGGCCCTAAATCAGAATCACCTGAGATGCTTATTAAAAATGCAGATTCTTGAGCACCACACCACAGGTGCTTTAACTGTCCCACTTAGAGAATAAACCCAGGAGTCTGCGTTTTCACAAGCTTCCCAGGTGGTTGGTTCTTAACCCTGCAGATCCAGATGCCTGCAGTAAGCCGTATAGGGACCCAGATTAATTAGAGATTCAGAGAATCTTCAGTTCCTGTATACAGTTGGTCCTCTGTATCTGCAGGTTCTGCGTCCGCGGAGGGTGGACTGTACTATGCCATTTTTCTGTAAGATATTTGAGCATCTGCAGATTTTGGCGTCCTCGAGGCTCCTGGGACCAACCTTGTGGATACTGAGGGACAGCTATATTATTTTTTTTTGACAAATCCTTTCTCTGTCACTTTTACCTTTATTTTATATCTTTATATGTTATGTTTTTATATGTCATATTTTTAAATATTTGGTTTGCAAAGGTTCTGTAGGCAGAGTTGGGGAGAATTCAGCCTATTATTTATTGGTTGAAATACGTGAAGAAACGTGTTGAAGCATGTTGCAGAGGCATACTGGAGAAATCAGGAGTGTAAGGCAGCTGAGTAGGCACATATATCTGAAAAGTGCATTGTATCTGAAATGGAGCACGTTTTAGTCAAATAATGCCAATGGCTAATGGAAAAATATAGTCAAACTGTGCTGTACATGATGGTTTTGGAAACTGACATGGGAGTAACTTCTCCATGGTTTCAGAGACCGGAGGGGACAGACCCTAAGGAGTTCCCAGGACCTGAAGTTTCAGTATTGTCTACCAGAAAGAGTAATTCAGTTGATTTTCTGGTGGAAAAAAAAGAACTTATTTGTATTTCCTTGAAGATTTGATTTTATATTGTGGACTCAGGGAGGAAGGGGACAATCCTCTTTATCTTTGTGTTTGGGGAAGTAGCTCCAGATCTGTGTATTTTGGTGTTTTGGGGGAGATTTTTTTGTTCTTCGGTAATTTGGGAGAAACTTAAATGCTTTCTGAAAATTTTCCAAAGAAGAAACAAGAAACATTTTAGTCCTGTATCTTTATAAGCAGAGCATATTTTCCTTTAAAAACCTTTTTTGACTCATCAGGAGGGAATCATTATTATAATCTGAAACCCTTCTGTCCAGCACATACGTGTACCTACTGTGTACTCAGCCTGATCCGCGTCTTTGTGAAAGAGATGAGGGCATTGGAAGGTGGGAGGCCCGGTCTTTGAGAAACTTCTTTGTTCAAACTTTAAAACGTCACTGGGAAAGCACAAAGCTTTACTCCTGCCGAGGGAAACAGACTTTGCTCATCCTCAGGGTATACAGTTGCCCTGTTTCAAATGATGAACCCGGCAACTTTGTATTTATTACTAACCTTTGGATAATCATGTAAAAATATTGTGGGAAATCTGTTGAGCAAGGCAAAGGTCTAGTAAGGGTTTTTATCAGCGGAAATACCTCCTTAAATCTGGCTCCAGGAAGAAAAAGTCACAGTTCAGTCTGCAGATGAATTTTCTGTTTGACTGGTCGTAATATTACACTAGTAATTACATAATATAGACAAACTGTGGGTTGCAGTGATAGCAGGTCGACTCCAGGCAGTAGTCATTGGTGCTAATAATACAGAAGATGCCTCAGAGAAAAGCAGAGTTCTCTCTGCTTCCAAAAGAAAGTTAGATCCTTTTGGTGCCAACAGTACTTTTACAGGCCAAGTGAAATTAAGCATCTTGAGGAATGACTGTCAGGGGATCTGTACTTCCCCATGTATGTTTCACTGAGTGCATCGTGGTTTACCTGGAGAGGATACAGGATGGGGACCTAGGCATTTTGATCCTTGCTCTGACAGCACCTGGCCATGTGACCTTGGGAAGGGGACTCTGGTGCACTGGCTTGTACTTTCCGTATCTGTGAAACAGACGTATGACAGTGTAGCTTGTCTGTTGTAACAAATGTACCACTCTGTGTGTTGGTGTGGGGGGATGTTGATCACAGGTAAGCTGTGCATGTGTGGGGCAGGGGGTCTGTGGAACGTCACTGTATTTTCCAACTTTGCTGTGAACCTCAAACTTCTCTAAAAAGTGAAGTTTATTTAAAAAACAAAACAAAATACAGATGCGTGATCTCTGAGAATCCTTCTGGTTCTGAGGTTCTTTGAGTCTTCTGGTCATCACCTAGAATTACCATTCTGTGGAACTGTGGGTCTGTGTGATATCCCCTGTGCTTAGAATTCATACCTTTTCCTTCCTTCTTTGGTCATCATAGTCCTCTCTGGCTTTCAAGGCTCCAAGTTCCGGTGATCAGTTTACATTTCCCCCAAGTCTGTGATGATTGAACATGATTGAATACATTGTTCTATGCTGTTTTTCCTCTCTCTAGATGTTTCTTGGATGTGCATCTTGACTTCATAAGTCTTTTATGTAAGCAGAGCCTTTTATTTTGTAATCATTCCTCTGGATGGCAGAGTATTGATTTATAGTCTTAATGTTTCTTTCATAAAAAAATATCTTGTAGGCTCACCCCTTCCTTTTTTCTTCTATTCCTACGCTTTGCTCATTTTACTACACACCTAAGTCATAACAGTGGCCTTAAACGTAGCTGATTTCTCTACCAGTGGTCTTTTCTCATCTGCCCATGGAAAATCCACATTTGGTGAAACTTTTCCTTGTTTGTTTAAGTAGAACAAATTACATTTATCTTCTCACATTAGTGATCTTGATTATTTGGCTCCTTTAGGAAGCATTTCTGTTTCATGAAAAAGTATATAATCTGACTTAGTCAAAGTAATGTATTCACCGTTATTAGCAGAAAGGAATGGTTGAGTTCGTGGGGACAATCAAATAGTGCTGTCAGGGAGTGATGAATGAGTTGAGCTAGTTAGGAATTCTGACAGGACTGGAAATGTCTTTTAAATTCTGTTAAAATTGTATGTCAAATAGTTGAATTAAATAAATATGTTTTTCACTGCAAAGATTGAATTTACAGCATCCTAGAAATAACTTGTGTTTGGAAGCATAGAGACCTGTTTGAGTCTTAGCCCTGATGTGTGCTGTGTGACCTTAGACAAGTAATTTAATCTCTCAGCTTTAGTTTCCTCATCTATAAAATGGAACTAATGCCTTCATGGCAGAATTAGTATGAATATTCAATGAGAAATACAGTTAAATCACCCTTAGCTTGATGAGTGACCAATAAATGGTAGCCATTATGCCAGTAATCTTCCTTAAATACTGCTTTGGTTATTTCACCTCCCCCATAAAAGCTTGGTTTATCTCTTCTGCTGGACCGTTCACCACTCAGCTCCCGAGGTCCTCTGCCTTTTCTTGAGGCACCTGCTGATTTCTGTCTTGTGTTTGCATTGTCATAGTGATGCTTTCTTAACAAGCTGCTTGAGGGTAGCATCTGTGTCTGTTAGGTCTGTATGTCCCACATGTCACTTAGAGCAGTAGGTTTCCTGGGGCACGTAATTGTTTTTATTAGTGTTTGTTCAATGAACGAGTGAAGAAGCATCAACTGTCTTCTCTAGGAATGTGCAGTGCCTGGTGTGCCAAGCCAGACAGCTTGCTCCCTCTCTCTCTGAGGGTCCTGGGTCATTTGGCTCATTTCTGTCCCCCTTCCCCTTCCTCTTTGGAGGTCAAGCTTAAATTCTTCCACTTTCATGGAACCTTCCTTTATTCTTCTTGTTTAGTAGATGTCTTTTAACAGTTAATTATTTTGATTTTTTTCTCTGTAACTTTCCTTTTCATGATATCGATTCCCTGTTCCTTAACACCAAAGACAATAACTCCTGCATAAGAGGCATACTATCTGCAAACTTTGCAGAATGAATCAATGTGTGTAACCTTTACTCTTTCAAGCATGAAAAAAAAAATGTTTAAAACTTAGGCCATGTAGGACATTTTCCTAAAATTAAGTATCCTTAAGAGATTTTTTCCTAATTATAAAGGTCATATAGAGTCATCATAGAAATTTTTAAAATATGTATAAATACAGAGAAGGAAATTAAAATTGCCCCATCTTATCCCAAGCATGTAAGCACTTATAAGCACTCAGGATCGTTAAGTACTCAGTAAATACCAACTTTTAGTAATAAAAGGTATAAATGGACTCCTGAGGCTTTTAGAGACACTTTTGTCCAATCAAGTGGCTGGGCTGCCCTGCCTTTTTGGTTCACTGAGTGTGTTTTCAACAAATTTTTTGATTCCTCTCCTGTGATTGGGTTGTTACTCTTCTACAGAGATTTCTACCTGCTGGTTTGCTCTTTTGAGTATGTACTGGGCTAGAAAGAAAGCATCGAGGTTTCTAGAACTGGGAGTAAACCAAGACTATGTGACGGACATGCCATGGGCAAGCGGTGAAGCCAGGAAAAGGCCGGTGGCCTAGAACAACCTGTTTGGGTTGTTAGCCCCCGGGTAACTGAGGGTCAGCTGGCGTTAGGGATACTCCTTATGAGGCAGGGGAAGTTTTGCTTCTGGGGACACCTGCCTCTTGCTGCAAGCATTTCCCCACTGAGCTGTCTACTTGGAGGGTGCCTTTCCCCTCTTTTAAAAGCTGTCTTGGGGAGGAACAGAAAACTCCCTTCCCACCGATGTGAGAGATGGATGGTGTAAAGAACTGCTTTTTCCTAGGAAAGGTAACTTTAGTAAGTACCAAGGACTGACACTTTAATTGTGCAATTTGAAATACTTAACCTTAGGGAGTATTGGGTGGCAGGCAGCCTTCTTTGCTATTCCTGAAATCTTGCCCTTTTGACTTCGCTCCACTCTGTATTTGGCAGAGCTGACCTCACAAAGGCCTCTCAGCCTTCTAGATCTGTAGCTGTTAAATCCTCCTCTGCAGACGGGAATAGCCTTGTCTGTGAAAACTGGACAAGACCAGCCCCTGTAGTGAGCTGACTCAGTCACGTGACTCTTCCAGGGGCTTCACGTCCCAGAGGGGGCTGTGGGAGGCCTGTGTTCCTGGGCACACCCCAGGGGGCGTGCCGCCCAATGCGCGTGGCTGCGCGGATGCTCTTGTAGGGCTAACTCAGACTGGCTTCTGAGCTGGCACATCGATAGCTTCTTGTTTAAAGGAGGAGTGATGGTGCTTTAAAATTTTTGATGACCTGTCACCAAGCATCCCAAAGCACTGGGGAAACCAGCCCCCTGGTCAAAAGCCTGTGCCACAAAAGAACTACTTCCCGAGAAGTTGCAGAAGGAGATCAGGTGCTGCTGTGAGAAGCAGTGTTTGGAATCAGCACCCAGCAGGTGGTGTTTGCCACGCAAATTCTGTTTGGAAAAGAGATTCCCAGACAACGTTGGCAGTCATTGTGCTGCATAATGTGGCGGGGGTTGGTTTGTTTACTGGGGGAGGCAGTGTCAGCTCGAGCCCATGTTAGATGCCTTCTATTTAAGGGCTCCACCTCCATCCCAAGTTCTTTCTGTGTGTATTTAAATAAATATATGTATTTAGACTCACAAACATAGGAAACAAACTATAGTTACCAAAGGGAAAAGGGAAGGGGACAGAGGGATAAATTAGGAGTTTGAGATTAACAGATACATACTACTATATATAAAATAGATAAATAACAAGTACCTTCTGTATAGCACAGGGAACTATGTTCAGTATCTTATAATAACTTATAATAGGTAGCTTGGCAAAGATTAAAAAGATCATGATATTCACTGTTGGCAAAGATTAGGAAAATGGGCATTATTACTCAGATTGTAAATTGTCAACTTTTATAGGTAGCCAGTTTTCTGGAATATATCAAATGTAAAATGTATCAAATGTATACTTGAGCCAACAATTCCAATTCTACAGGCTATCCTAAATAAATTGACAGGTACAGAAAAAAAATTATATATAAAAAACAAACAAACAAACAAAAAAACCTATAATGGAAAAGTATCTGGAGAAGAATATATATATATATTTGTATGTATAACTATCACTTTTGCTATACACGTGAAACTAACACAACATTGTGAATCAACTGTACTTCAATTAAAATATATATTAATAAACGCAGTTAAAAGCATTACTGGAGAGCATGGGACTCTGGCGTGCAGGGATCTGGAAAGCATAAGATATTTTCCGTAAATCAAAGGGTGGTCAGAAGATGATATAAGGCATGTATGATACATATAGTAGCTACATGAGTAAATATTTCTTTTTTAATTTTTATTTTTCTTTCAAAAGTTAGTTCACTTTGGTTTCAAAGGATCATCTCTTGCCCCAGTTTGAGAATTTGGTTATGTAGTTCTAGACTACCCAGATTAAACTTTCCTGCAAATAAATATATGTGTTGGGATGGTTACCCTCTTAGTGAAATAGAGCCTCTTTTTTAAAGTCAGACTGCCTGGGATTCGAATCCTGATTCGTCTACCTATGATTTTGGAGTTTCCACACCTAAAAATTGTGGCGAATGAGAGCTAGGTCACAGAGTGAAGGTTAAATGACGCGTTACGTGTAGAGCAGCTGGCATGGTGCCCGGGGTGTCCTGGCTACAGTAAGGATTGTTTACCCTTCTCTGTACACAAGATATAAGAGGAATGTTGGAAAGTTCTGACCTTAAAGCCAAAGAGCAACTGATTGTGAACAAGGGTGTCTGCTGACTGGAATATTGCACTGGGTTCTGAGGGAGAAGTTCAAAGGGGCCAGTAGCCCCAGTGTACGCTGGAGTATAATGGGGTTGAAATAAGAGATGGATTCAATACTACCTTTATGGTGATTTGCTTTCCTTCGTATGGAAATGTATTAAAAATTATCACTGAGGGGCTTCCCCCACCTGGGAAGTTATCCACCCTAGTTCTTTCATTTTTCTAAATTTTTTTTGTGGGTGATCAGCACTTTTGAAAGCTGTTGAGTAGCCAGACTATAGAGTATTCATTGGGTAAGTCTCACTGGTGCCATCCTGTGGCTCTTTTACGTAAGTCATCATAGACAGGTGCTCATACACTATTACTTGAGAACAGCAATATATTTTTGGGAAAAGTAGACACTGGTTTCAAAATTCAAATATACAAATTTTAATAGCAAATTTGTAGTGATTCTCAGTAGGTCATTTTTTAAAAAGCATTTGCCTAAAAGGTTTAAGCGTCCAGAATAATATGAACTCATAAACATTAGGAAATAAGTTAACACCCCTGCCCAAATATGTAATTCATAATTTACTGTGTCTTACCTTAGGGATAAAACATAAAAGTGCATGTTCCTGAGAGCGGTCATATATTGTCTTAAGTTCATGGGTAAGTGGGATGGTATGAGAGCAGAAGGACTTTGAGTACTGGACAGTAGTAATGGTGGAATGGCTTTTAGGAAAAATGAGGACAAGTTTTATATAACCATAAAGTTCCATTAACATATTTATTCTTCCCTTTTTTGCGGCTTAACATCCTTATTTATTTAAGTGGAGTGGTTTTGTTACTATTTTTAGTTCTCTGCTGTAGCCTTTCAATTATGTTTATGATATTTTGATGGGGTTAGTCATGTGCAGGTTGGTTTTAGCAAGTAAATATCCTTGTAGACTCACAGTAACTTGTGTGACTCACACAGTAGCCTGCACGAGTAGCAACTTTATGAATCATGTTTTCTATTGATTTATACTATGAACTTAAAAAAAAAATTGCCCAGGGCATTTGGGGACATTTTCAGATTTAAATTTAGGAGAGTCTGTCATCAAGTCTGTCATCGAGAGGAAAGAGTTAAATAGGTTTTCTCTGAAGCTCTTAGCTCTTGGAATAATTGATGAAATCTTCTCGAAGGATTGAGAGATGGATCTTTACCCAACAGGGGGCCAGTGTTTTCTAGCTTCTTGATGAATTTCTCTGAAGTCTAATGATTCTTTCTGAACACCAGGCACATCTAGGAGCTTGGAGAAACTCTGATTAGTTTTCCCAGAGTACACTGAATTGAAAGGCTAAGTATTTGGAAATCCAAATGTGGTTTAGTAAGTCTCATGGTGTAGCTTTCTGAGCATGTTTAGTGGTATAACCAAGGCCTTGGCAATGAAGTGTCATAATATGGGGAATTTGTCTGTTAAGATGTTAATTCGTCTGGAAAGCATATATAAACCCATGTAGATTCCTATCTCGCTTTGTCTGGCAAAGTAACAGGTGTAGACAGGCTGAAGAACTTGATTTAGGCTAATAGAGTGAGTCTCTTTCATAAAGGCGAAAATAGGCCTGGTAGAGCATAAAAGAAACTGAAGGTCTTTTTGTCTTCTTGCCTCTGAGATTTTTTTTTTTCTCCTCTCCTTACAAAGCAAAGCATCTGGGATATGGCAGATGTCATTCAGAATGTAAATCCGTATGTTAAGTCCAGAGGGTAACTCCTGGCGGTCTGTAAGAAAAGATAAGCTGCACCTTTAGGAGTAGAATGGTATACTTTCTAATGACATTTCTGAAATAGAGGGAAGGTGAAACACAGGAATGCCTTATTTTATTGCACTTTGCCGAAGTTGTGCTTTTTACAGATTGAAGGTTCGTGACAACTGTGCATTGGCCGAGTCTATGGGCACCATTTTCCAAAAGTATTTGCTGATTTCTTGTCCCTGTGTCACATTTTGGTAATTCTCACAATATTTCAAGCCATTTCATTAGTATTATATTCATTGTGGTGATCTGTGATCAGTGATCTTTGATGTTACTACTGTAGTTGTTCGGGGGCACCACAAGCTGCACCCATATAAGACTGTGAACTTCACTGATAAATGTTGGGTGTGTTCTGACTGCTCCCCAACTGACTATTCCCCCCTCTCACCCTCTCCTCAGACCTCCCTATTCCCTAAGATACAGCAGTATTGAAATCAGGCCAAATTAATAGCTCTGTAATGGCCTCTAAGCATTCAAGTGAAAGGAAGAGTTGTGAGTCTCTCACTGTAAATCAAAAGGTGGAAATGATGAAGCTTAGTGAGGATGGCATGTTGGAAGCGGAGACAGGCCACATGCTAGGCATCTTGCACCAAGCAACCAAGCTGTGAATGCAAAGGGAAAGTTCTTGAAGGAAAGTAAAAGTGCTGCTCCAGTGAATACACTAATGATAAAAAAGCGAAACAGCCTTATTGCTGATGTGGAGCAGGTTGTAGCGGTCTGGATAGAAGATCCAGCCAGCTACAGCATTCCCTTAAGTGAAAGTGTAGTCCAGAGCAAGGCCCAACCTCTATTCAGTTCTGGGAAGGCTGACAGAGGTGCAGAAGCTGCAGAAGAAAGGTTTGAAGCGAGCAGTGGTTGGTTCATGAGGTTTAAGGAAAGAAGTCGTCTCAGTAACAGAAAAGTGCAAGGTGAATTAGCAAGGGCTGGTGTAGAAGCTGCAGCAAGGTGTCCAGAAGATCTAGCTCAGATCATCAGTGAAGGCGCTGCACTAAACAGCAGATTTTCCGTGTAGATGAAACAGCCTTCTGTTGCAAGAAGATGCCATTTAGGACTTTCGTAACTAGAGAGGAGAAGTCAATGCCTGGTTTCAAAGCTTCAAAGGATGGGCTGACTCTCTTGTTAGGAGTTAATGCTGCTGGTGACTTTAGGTTGAAGCCAGTGCTCATTTGCTATTCTGAATTATGCTAAATGTGCTCTGCCTGTGCTCTATAAATGGAACAACAAAGTCTGGATGACAGCCTGTCTCCATGATTTACTGAATATTTTAAGCCCAGTGTTGAGACCTATTGCTTAGAAGAAAAGATTCCTTTCAAAACATGACTGCTCACTGACAGTGCACCTGGTCACCCAAGAGCTCTGATGGAGATGTACAGTGAGACTAGTGTTATTTTCATGTCTAATTATACATCCATTCTATTGCCCATGGATTAAGGAGTAATTCTGACTTTCGAGTATTATTTAAGAACCACATTTTGTAAGGCTGCAGTGAATAGTAATTCCTATGATGGATCTGGGCAGAGTAAATTGAAAACCTTCTGGAAAATAATTACTTTTGTGATTCATGGGAAGGGGTCCAAATGTCAAGATTCACAGGAATTTGGAATAAGATGATTCCAACCCTCATGGATGACTTTGAGGGGTCCGAGACTTCCTCCTGAGTGGAAGAAGTAACTGCTGATGTGGTGGAAATCACAAGAGAACTAGAATTAGAAGTAGAGTCTGAAGATGGAACTGAATTGCTGCAATCTCATGATAAAACTTTAGTGGGTGAGGAGTTGCTTCTTATGGATGAGAAAAGAAGTTAGTTTCTTGAGCAGCTTGGCTGTGGTTTTTCCCACTTTCCATTCTGTCTTATATAAATTAATAGTCATTTTCCTGTCTTTCAAGTCTGGAGTCCTCTGTCTAAATTTCATGATTCTCTGTGATAACACCTTACCCATGCCACCATATCTTTACTCCCAAACACAACTTTTAGCCATTGTTATTGGTCTGTGAACAGGCTGTCACCATTCCCAGATTGATCTTTGTTCTTATTATACCCAATATTTGAAATGTCTTTCATCTCCTTGACTTGTAGTTAATTTCTGCTCATCTGTCTGGGCCAGTAGTCTTGTTGAAACCTTTCATGGCCGGCCTAGTCTTCTCATAGTCACAGAGTTGGAGCCAGAACCCAGTCTCCTGACTTGTTCTGCACTGTCATGTCTTCTGTTTGGCGCTACTGCTCAGATCCATTGAATGATGACTGTCACACCAAGCTGGCTGGTTCTTTCCTCCTTGTCAGCGATGGCTTTCTAACCTGGCGGTTAAGTTAATCAGAGAGGACAGCATCTTCACACCAGCTGTACTATAAAACATTGTAAGATAGTTAACAGGTGTCTGGCACAGAGTCAGTGTCCATAAACAGTTGTCCATGGTTTTCCAACTCCAAATCCAGTGATGCCCATATCACAGAACCAGAATTGAGAATTCCTTTTTTCAGGGGCAGTGCTGTGTATCACGAGCCCCTTGTGTTCCTGTGACTCTCCACCCTTGGCCGTCCAGTACAAGGCCTCAGTAGATGGCCTGTGGGTTCGGTTGTGTTACCACCGTGCTGTTAAAGTTTTATAATAAACTCACTTGGAGCACTAGTAAATTAAAAACGAAATGGGTGGGAAACTATTGGATATTTAAACTGCCTCTTTCTTTGATTTCTTGATTCAAGCCAAGAGTACATATCTCACACAGCTTTGATAGGTGGATTGCTGAGGAAAACTGTATGGTCCCAATCTGGCAGGTTAAGAGTTTCCTTGAACTAGTTCACGAAGTGCTTCATACTGGGAACCTGGAGAAATACTTAGTTTCTGAAAAACCTTTTGATAATGCTTCCCCTAAGAGTTTAAGAAAAATGCCAACAGAGTAAAAAGTATTGCTTTTTTTCATAGATTTAAATGTATTTAAACAATAGCCAAAAAGAGTACAAGAGAAAAGCTGTTCTTTGTTCCACAGAGAGGTCAGTCATTGGTTGACAGTTTTATTATGGCAAATAATATTTTCAGTGCTAACAGAACTCTTTGGAGGAGAGCTTAGAAAAACAGTTGATGGGGGTGGGAGGGGGAAGTATAGCTCAGTGGTAGAGCGCATGCTTAGCGTGCACAAAGTCCTGGGTTCAAACCCAAGTACTGCCGTTAAAATAAATTAAGTAAATGAATAAATAAACCTAATTGCCTCTCCTCCTCCCAAAAAGAAAAGCAGTTGACAGACATGAAGTTAAAGATATTTTGAAAAGTGAAAAATTTGTTAGGTTTGTAAATGAATGGAGGTGAATTTAAAAACATGGGCACCTGTTGCTGTTTTAACCTGTAGTTTCACTGTAATTTTTAAAAAGGAATTTAGATGAGGTATGTCTTGGTCTGTTCAGGCTGCTCTAACAGAAATACCGTAGAATATGTAGCTTATAAAAAAACAGAAATTCAGTGCTTGCTTCAACAGCACATATACTAAAATTGGAACAATATGGAGAAGATTAGCACGGCTGCTGTAAAAGGATGACATGCAGATTTGTGGAGCATTCTGTGAAAACAAACAAACAAAATAGATAAAACCCAGAAATTTGTTTCTCACAGTTCTGGAAGCTGGGAAGTCCACGATCAAGGTGCCGACAGATTTGATGTTTGATAAGGACCAGCTTCTTCATTGGTGGCTGTCTTTTCACTGACACTTCACAGAGCAAAGGGGATGGGGATCTTTCTGGAGTCTCTTTTATAAGGGCACTAATCCTACCCATGAGAGCTCCATCCTCATGACCTGGTCACCTCCTGAGGGCCCCACCTCCAAATACCATTATTTTGGGGATTAAATTTCAACATACATACGAATTGAGGCGGGGGTGGGAGCACAAACATACAGACTTAGCAAGGCATTATATATATATATAATATATATTGGCATTATACACACACACACACAGAGTAAAGTGTTCCATTCTTAAATGTATAGTTTAGTTTTTATATACTTCCATAAGTGAGTTTCAGTGTAATTTGGTGTACACATTTGTATTAGTGAAGTGTTAAATGTTTACATTTTAGGGTTTGGGAAGGAAAAAAAAAGTAACTCTTAGCCTACCATTTTATACTCGGGTAGCAGTTTGCTATCACAAGCTTTTCATATTGGTTTCTGTATGTGGTTTATTGCTACAAAGAAAATTAGTGCAAAACTTAATAACCTGAAATATCAACAAAACACATGTCAAGTCTCACAGTTGCTGTGGGTCAGAAATTTGGGAGTGGTTTAGCTGTGTGGTTCTGGACTGGGGGTCTCTCAAGGTGGTTGCAGTCAAGTTGTCAGTCCAGACTGACCTGAAGGTTTGACTGGGGCTGGGGTTCCACTTCCAAAGTGTATTACCCCCATGGTTGGCAAGTTAGAGGGAGAGAGCATAGCGGGGTGGAGACTTAATATAAGGATTGGCTCACGTGAGTTGGAGACTGAGAAGTCCAACACCTGCAGTTGGCAAGCTGGAGACCCCAGGAGAGCATGTGGCGTAGTTCCAAGTCCAAGTGTGAAGCCAGGGGAAGAGTGGTGTCCCAGCTCTAAGATGGTCAGACAGAAGGAGAATTCTTTCCTTCTCAGCCTTGTATTCTGTTCAGGGCTTCAGCAGGTTGGATGAGGCCCGTCCACCTTGGGGAGGGCTAGATGTTTTACTGGGTCTACCAATTCAAGCGTTAATGCTGACTATAAACACCCTCGCAAGAGACACTGGGAGGTAATTTTTAACCAGATCGAGGCACCTCGTGACCCAGTCAAGTTGACACATAAAACTAACCATCACATATCTGAACCTTGGTGAGACTCAGATGAACATTTCTGGTAAGAGAGCTGCACAAGTGATGCTGTATATTTTATATCATATCTTGAGGCACAAAACAAGGCTTGAGTTGGATTTTTGATAAGGATGACCTAGCATTCAAATGAAATACTTCTGACAGTGAAAAGGGGCACTAAAAAAACCTTAAAATGGTATAATTGAAAAAGGTTGAGTGATTGGCAAATTGTTTTTATTTTTTTGTGAACCTTCTATTCAAGATATAGTAACTGTTCAAAACTTGTAAACAAATTCACTCTAAAAGATATTTTCAAGTGCATCAAAATAAAAAATGTATTCATATTATTTCAGCATTATAAAACAATGTAAGTTGAATTATTACTTAGCTTTAGTTTCTTAGCTGTATCAATCTCTGATATGTCATTGGAGGTATTTGAAGAATAATTTTTTCAATTTCTTAAAGTACTAAAATGTTCAGCAGTTGTTTTTTATGTTGCATTTTACGTTTCTTAAATTTTTAATTCTTGACACCTTCAATTGATTTTTCTTTGTGGAACATATTTTTAATTGAGAAAGTATTTATAGGTGCTGAAGGTACTTGGTAAACTTAGAACACATTCTGTAAGTGGAGAGTATTCTCAATTTTCATATTTTTTAATATTGAAATGTGTAAATATTTTGGCACAAATAGCTTCACAGTTAATGCATTTTGCTCCATTCTGAGGCAAAATAATATATATTTTTATAAGACAGAACTTGTCAAATAAGATGTTTCAGTTTTTATTCTTTTGAATGTTCTGCTAGATTTATATACTGTAAAAAAATCAGAGGCCTTCTCAGTTTCATTTCTGTGATGCTGTGAGTTATAATAAGAAATATACGCTTGGTGTTCGTCCACTCTTCTTGGCATAGAGCTCCTGAAACTCTTTGGATTTCCTAAGCGATGAGAGCTGTAATGGTGTATTGTTATGTTAATGAGGTGACTTTTGGACCTCACCTAAGGATGGGGACTTGTTGCCTGGAGAACCAGCCACATGATTAGCGGGTTGGAACTTTCACTCCCACCTCTCAGCCAACCTCTGGGTTAGGGAGAGGGGCCAGAGGTTGAGTTTAATCGCCTATGGCCAGTGATTTAATCAATCGTGCCTTTGTTTTGAGGCCTTCATAAAAAGGGAAAAGACTGGGGTTTGGAGAGGTTCCCTGTTGGTGATCACATGGAGTCTCAGGGAGGGGCTCGCTTGGAGAGGACACGGAAGCTCCTCACCCTTTCCCCATATCTTTCCCTTTGCATCCCCTTCATCTGGCTGTTTCTGAGTTCTAGCCTTTTATAGTAAACTGATAGTCTAGTAAGTAAAATGTTTCTGAGTCCTGTGAACTACTCTAGCAAATTAATCGAATCCAAGGAGCGGGTCATTGGAACCTCCAGTGGTAGGTAGAGCACAGGTGATAACCTGGACTTGTAACCAGGGTCTAAAGGAGGGTGCGGCAGGAGGTTGGGCCGTCTGTGGGACTGAGCCCTTAACCTGGGGAATCTGATAATATCACCTCTGGGTAGATAGTGTCAGAATCGAGTTGAATTGTGGGACACCCAGCTGGTGTCTGGAGCATTGCTTAGTGTATAGGAAACCCTTTTCCCCACATTGGAATTGGGTGTAGAGCCTTTAATTTCTTTCCAGGACAAAATGTAAGTGTATGCAGTTTAAAATAGGAGCTTGTGGTAGCCAGTCTCCAGGATGGACCAGGTCTCGGGTTGGGTGTCTTGATGTCCTCTGCTGCATGGATTCAGGTTCTCCCTGAGACTCACGTTAACCAACAGAACATGGCAGAGGTGGTGATAGCTGCTTTTATGGCTTCGGGAGCCCGGAGCTGCTGTCAGGAGTTCAGCTACCCTGCTGGAGAAGGCATGTGGAGAGGGGGATGTTCTGGGCCTACACAGAGAGAGAAGGACGCCTTGTGTCCCAGCAGAGCCCAGTCTCCTGCTGCTCCCTCTAAGGCACCCAACACGTGAGTGAAGCCACCTCACGGGTTCCAGCCCCCGGTGCCATCTGGCTGTGGACACACGACATCTCAAGTGAGCAGAGCCACTCGGCCCAGCCCCAGTCAACCGGCAGAACCAGGAGAAAGAGTAAAAGGGTTGGTGTTTTTAGGCATGACATTTTGGGGTGGTTTGTTACACTGCAGTAGATAATAATCAAGACAGATAACTTGGGATACTCCAAAGTACAATTTTACAATTTTAAAATTAAGTTGTACACTAGCTGGAATCTCCTTATTTAATTTGTTCAAATCCTCTCTTTTGTAGAGGGATAAACTTCAGCGCCTTCTTGTTTGCAACATTTACAAACCACTGTGAACAGTAATGGTAGTTCACTGAGTTTCAAAATGCCACAGGCTTTGGGTTTTTATTTACTTAATAGGTTTAAAAAAAAAAGATGTTCAACTGATTTTGAAAAAAAAAATAAAACCAACATTTAAAGATCTTATTAATAAAAAAGTTCAAGACTGGTCGCTGTGTATCAGCTTAGCGTGATTGACAAAATGGTTCTTACTCTTCAAAGAGTCAAATGTTTCTAACATTCAGCTGATGATAACCAGCAAAGAGAGAGTGCACACTGCCAGGAAGAAGTGTTTATTTTTAATTAAACATCAGCTTTCTCACAGAGATTGGGTAGTTCACTTATTCTGTGTATATATAAAATATTTAAAGTTTGACAGCGATAGCTCGGACTTTGATTGTTAGAATATGGTAGCTTATTTGGATGAAATTATAAATTATGTGTCTGTCACAGCCAGATCCAGGTATATTTCTGCTCCCTAAGTTTCTTTATAAGAACATTGTTTTTATTGTGATGCTACACTCCAACAAAATTTGCATCTGTGTCATCTGCAGAATCAGATAATATGTGTTCAGTGCTCACCTCTTTAACTGAATTCACAGTTGTGGTTACAGTAACGTCAGGTGTTCTGCCTTCAACAAAATAGACCTCAAAACTTTTTTTCTTTGATTTAATAAATCAGATTTTTAAAATGAGCCAATATTTGAGTTAACTTAACTGACTTTTCTCTTTGAAGAACCCATGACTGATACAAAGTGATAATTTCTAGTTGTTTGTAAAGTTCTTCTGGAGCCAACAAACTAAAAACTACTACTTTACTTCATATACATACACTTACATACACTAGGAATTTTGGATGTAAAAACAAGCACTGTTCAGAATACTTATTTTATCTAAGTGACAAGGCGTGCTTCAGAGTTCTATGTGACTATCTTCTGAGGCTGTGTTAAATTGCCATCTTCACAGGCTTCTCAACATAACTGCTAATTTCTGATGCAGATACGAATGCTGGCTAGCAGATTTGGGTTTTAGAGTCAGTGATATCTCTGTAGAGATATCTTGGCATGTGACAAATGTTGAAAAAAAGCATTTTGTGCAAATTATAGATCGTCAACTTTTCTGAGAAATGGAAATTCAGTATTTAATTTTACATTAAATGTACTTTTTTGAGCTCATTGCTGGTAGATTTTTATTTTTTGCAAAATAAGAAAGCCTAACCCCCAAGACATGGTTTTAGATTTATGGAATATAAAAATGATACAAACACTGCTTTCATTTGGCGGTCCTCCAGGAATCTAGAGACGCCCCACACATGTTCCATGGTCAGCTAACCTGCAGGTCCTCACACTTCTCAGGCCGTGCTGACTGCTGGCTGACATACTGCGTCTGGGTCTCTTGCAGTCTTGGGCTCAGGTCGGAGCACAACCAGCTGCTATGTTCACAGGCCCAAGAGCATGCATATTTCTCCTGCCACCACCCAAGACTGGAGGGAGTTAGCTGTCGCTAGCCACAAATACTGCTGCTACATCTCTGTTATCAGTGTATATCCTCCATGCTGGTAGTGTTAGTTTTATGTCTGGGAGGGTGGAGAAGAGACCAAGTTTTGGCTCCTACAAGTGAACCACCTATCCAAGCAAAATCTCTGTTCACTGCACTTGCCTCTCACACACTATTACCGGAGACCATGGTAGAAGCTGGAATCTGCCCAACCCATCCTGATTTGTTTTAAGTTTGTTTAAAAAAATAAATGACATATACAAGACAAATGCTAAGCCAGATGGGACAGGGGGTGTACACTGGGCATGTCTTGGCCGAACCAGGTGAGGTTACCATGGTGAGGACCAATATGCATTTATGTTTCTGTCTCTTCACATTAGAAAAAGCTCTGTGAGAGTAAGGATTTGTTTTTTCATTCACTACTAAATCTACATAGTCTTCAGCAGTGCTGGCATCATGGTGGTATCCCTTTTATGTTAGTTGAATGAATGAATAAATGTAGTTCATAGTCAGACTTGCATTTATAAGCTTTCCGGGAAGAAAGTCCTTTCTCTGTCTCATATATTAAGTTTAAGCTGTTGACTTTGGGATGGAGACCCCCACAGACTCTGTAAGTAGGCTTAGCGCCATTTGGCCTGGAAATTCTGGGGTCTTGTGCACCTTGAGCATGGACCACAGGGGGAATGTGATCTTAAAGGAAGTCTGTGCTCTTGGCCCCCCAGATTCCTTACCTGTGGGGAAGGGCACTGCTGTGGGTGGGCCAGAACAGACTCTCTAAAGTGTGGGCCCTTCCTGCCCAGGTATGATGTTGGTGTCATGGAGGATTCATGTAGTAGGTTCTGCCTGGTGGCCCATGGTGCTAGGGTTCTGGTGATCTTTTCTATGGGAGCAGTAACAGTGGCATTCTAATGTCATCATTTCTGGCTGGCACCGTGCAGTTGTGTTAGGCTGGCCTTGTGGAAGAGCTCTGTGGCCAAGGGTCAGTCGTGAAAGTTTCAGTGTGGTGAAATGCCCCAGGGCAGCATTGTGTTTGCTGACACCTGGGCTGCAGCAGTAGTAGCCGTCTTACTGGTCTACCTACTCTTAATCAAAATCTCCTAGTATGCACATTATAAAAAGTGAAAAGGAACAAGTGAAAGTAATTTTAATGATACTTTATTAACCCAACTCTGTGCCTCAGTGTCATTTTTTAAGCAAAGCTGACCTTTTCCAAGGTTGGGAGACTAAACACCATCAAGTTGATACATCACTAGTTTCAGTGTCTGTGGTAAAAAAAAATAAATTTTCTGTGATGCAGGGGGGCTTTATTGAGCAACTGTTTCTGTGCTAGACACTTGCAACTGGTTCCTGGGAAGTGACAAATCAGAACTGAAAATAAATAGCACAGAAATAATAGACGAGCTGGTGCCTACAAGAGGAGGAGGTACTGAGAAAAAGACCCTGGGATGGAAGATGTGCTCCACAAGTATGTATCACGAAACACCTGTTTGGAGACAACACTGAGGCACAGATCTCGGTGGTATAATCAGATATAAAAACAGACAGGATGAAGAGAGGAAACAGGGGAAATGGAATCTATCTTGAACTTTTCCCAATTTGGGAAAGCCTCTAATGAAGTATCATGATTTTCCTCCATTAGGAACAAAGGTAAAATCAAAATAAAAAATAAACGTCTTCTAATCAAGTTGTTGTTGGGTGTTACACGTTTTCGGGATATTGTGAAGATGTACAGGGACATCTGTAAACACAAATGGAAGTGATGGAAAGGCTCCAGAGTGGATTTGCAGGGAAGATGATCTCTGTCTCTACTGAGACTTAAACAAGAAAAAAAAAATTTATCAATTGTGAGAAGAGTATTTGAGAACAGATTTGTAACTGACGGAAGGGCTTGAAAGCCACTAAAATGACATACGAGGAGGAACAGTGGGATTTTCTTCACGGGAGAGTTTTCAGAAAAGAGTATTATCACCTTCCAGTTACGGCTTCATGCCTGCTCTCCCCAAAGGCACTTGTACATAAGAGAATCTTCTATGGTCCTGATGAGATTGTGTGCCTTAGAATCACTTCTCCTGGAAGGGACACGCTAAAGGGTACTCGAATAAAATATTAAAAATTATGAAGGACATAACAAAGGCCAATCAGTCCTTTCTTTTCCCCAGACCCCATAATATGAGAACAAGGGTTATTTGATGAAATTAAAGAGTAGCAAATTAAGTGCTAATAAAATGAGATAGTCACTTATATAATTCATTACCATGGGAGGTCACAGAGGCAAATTCTGTGGCTGGATTAACTATGGGGCTGGATAATTTTATGACCACTAAGGATATTTTTAGCAGTGGAGGCTGATACTGTGAGAGAAGTAACCCTGTTACATTCTCCAGGAGATGATTTGTAGGGACCTCTGGCAGGTGGTGTCTGGGATGTGTGAGAGCCGACCTCGTGGGTTCTAACCTTTGGTGAGGAATTGTACTAAAAACTAGTTTTTAAGGGGAATGTCCTCTGGTATTCCATTCATGTTTCAGTCCCAACTTTTCTTGTAGAGATCCAAAAGTCCTTTAATCAGTAGCAATTGGAGTATAAAATTTTGTTAAACAGGATGGGGAGGTCCTGGAGATCTTTCGCACAGCAGTGTGACTGTAGTTAACAGTGCTCTGTTGTATACCTGAAATTTGCTCAGAGAGTAGATTTTAAATGTTTTCAGTACACACACACACACACACACAAAACAAAATGAAAACAAAAAAGAAAATGGTAAATATATAAAATGGTAAATAATGTTAATTAGCTTGACTGTGGTGGTGATTTCACAGTGTACCCATTTATCAAAATATCATATACCTTAAATATATACAATTTTTATTTGTCAGTTACTCCTCAGTAAAGCTCAGGGAAAAAAAGCAAACACTAAAAAATTAAAAATAAAAAGAAGCAATTTAGAAGAACATTGCCCAGAAAGGGGTCATTTCTCGTCTCTGGGAACCATTCCAGTTTGTTTATTGAATGCCACCCATGTGTCAGGCGCTTTGCTTGAAGTTTTAAAAATCTGTTGGGAAGGTAAACATTGAGACAAATTAGTGCCATTCAGAATGCACTGAAGGTAGACTGGAAAGTAGCTTGAATAGCTCAACCCAGGTGGTTCAGAGAGGTGCACAGAGAAGGTGGCATTTGAACTGGCAAGATAAGGCAGGGTGTCCTCCGCAGAAGGAACAGCACGCATGGGTCCAGAGACAGAACATGATGAGGAGTGTCGATGAGCTCCCAAGGGTCAGGAAGACTGTGCCACAGGTGGAAGGGCAGAGGGAGGAGATGGCACGTGGTGGAGAATGGAGCCAGATGCAGAAGGGTCCGGGGGTGGCCTGAGACCATCTCCTGCAGCGGTGCCTCCAGTGGTGGGGAGGGGTGGACTGGAGCGGTCAGGAAGGGCCATGTGACTGTTAAGGATGGCCCCTCAAAGCCGTGCCCTCTCATCACAGACTTCCCTCTTTGGGCCACTGTCAACAGTGGCTTGGTGGTGAGCCTCGTATTTCACACAGCTCCTTACTTCATCCATTCATCCATTTTTACTGTCTGCCTGAAACAACCTGTACCATGAACCCAATTACCATTGTTAGTAGTTAAAAAAAAAAAAAAGCCTCCTGGCCTTTGGGTAGAGAGGGGTTGCTATGGGTGCTAGATAAATTGGGGTGAGACTGGCGTGTCTGTCTGGTCTCCTCCCTTGGGCTCTACCTGGACCCACATCAGTCTTCAGGTGGGGAAGTAGGGGCCCATTTCATGTGCCTGACCTTAGACTCCCATTTTCTCTGTGAGATTGGCTCAGCAGACAAGCAGGGAAACATACAGTGTCTTTGAAGAGCAGATGGATTGAAATGTTAAAAATCTGTTTTGTTACAAGATTGTGACTAACAGAATAATTTAATTAGGAAGGAAAAAAAAAGCATGCAAACTTGGCTCCTTCTTCAGTGATATTTAAATAAGAATATTATTATTAATTGCTCAGACTCTTAATTTGGAATTTCTACACTTGGTAAGAAGAATCAGATGGAAATGAGAGAGAGAGAATGGCTTTTGTAGAAACTGGTGTTCTTGGTGGTCTTATCCCTGAAGTGAATGCAGATACTTTGTTATTATTATGTGTGTGGTTACACAGTACAGCGAGCCTTTAGCAGTTTTCTCCATCACATAATCAAGAATTGTGTAGTGATGACATACTTCCTAATGAATCCTCTTTCCCACAGCAGCCTTAAGACTCTTCTGAGATGATTCATCAAGAACATGAGGTTGCTAGAGGGGCATAGACAGGAGTTTACTCATAGAAGGTAAATGGATGTGTGTCCAGTTTATGGTCAGGAAGCTCCTGTGTTATAGTGTCTGTGGGTGAAGTTGAAACACGTGTGCACCAGACACTTTGTTTGCTGTTAGACACTCCAAGGTGAGTAAGCTCATGACTCACCTTGTAGTAAGTACAAGAGACAATTTTACGACTCCTTGGTGGAATAAATCCAAGTTCTGCAGCAGAGGCGGATCCAAGTGTCAGTTCTGTCTGGGGAGCTGGCAGGTTTTTTTTGTTTTTTGTTTTTTGTTTTTTAACAAAAGCTAACCTTTAGGCTGAGTTTAAATTAGAGATTACAGTCAACCAGAAGGAAATGGAGGGTGGGATGCAGGAAGGAGAGAGCATTTGGAAACAGAAGCAACAGAGATGTCTCCCGGAATTCTTGAACGGCTTGTTTTTTCTTTTCCCTTTTCTCGCTTTGGTTACATCAATGCAGTAATTTCTAATATACTTTGAAAAGTTCTCCTTTGAGGAAAGAATGGGCTGCGTCATATCAGCATCTGGTAGATATTTATCTTACCAGCAAAGGGGTAGTGATCAAGGAGTCCTTTAAGCCCCAACGTGAATTCACGGATGTATTTATTAACCCTTTGTTCTCCTGGACCGGACACTCACAGATGCACCTCTGCGGTCAGAAGTGAGGCACGTGGCATGTGGAGCACAACATTCTCCTCCGTTGTTAGACATCCCTGTGCGATGAATCAGTACAAGTTCCTCTAGTCCCGGATGTGCTTGGTTTTAACATGAAGCGGGCCTTTTCATGGCTGGGCTTCCTTCAATGAGGTTATTTATTTGTAGTTGAGCGGAAAAGAAGTAATAAGCCTTAAAAGAGATTTGATACCAAGGGATAAATCTGTCCTTTCAAGGACCATGTAAAAAGCCAGTGAATACGTTTAATAAAGCTTTCGAGTTTTACAGTGCTCTTCTTTTCGCCTCTAGACCTGAGCTGGATCTCCAAAATACAAGTGAATCAGCCGGCAGTTCTGAGACGTGCGGAACAAATCCAGGCCCGCAGACCCGTGAAGAAGGAGTGGCAAGTAAGAGCTCTTCCAGAGAATCTCTCCCCGCAGTTCACGGCCCTGGTCTCTTCCCTCAAGGCCGCAAGATGAAATTTCGCTCGAGATGCATCTAAACTTAAAAGATTGCGGCTGCCTATGAATTATTTTAATAATTCATATATGATGGTGGTGGGTTGGAGAGAGATAATGCATTAATCCAAACAAGTTAAAAATCTTATCACTCTTGAGTGGCAAAGCCGCAAATGAATTTGAGGCATCTTTATTCATGAGTGAATCAAATAGCATATTTTCTCAACATATTTATTCAGTTTCTTAGACATACCTTTGGTTGGCTTCTGTTTTATATTAAAACCATAAGCTATCAACCTGGTATGTCCACTGTTGAGGCCCTTAGGTGTAAGAGTGGACCTTCTTTGACCATCATGTTTACCATGCTATTAATTTCCCTAAATGATTTTTCAAAATTTGAAAAATGGTGTTTCGTGGAGGACTTGTGGTCAGCGTGTTCTTCAGTGTATACCAACCAAAGATGTGCTGTGCATCTCGGGACTAAAAGGAATTCAGAGTTCATTTCACAAGTGAGGCAAGATCTTGTGATTGAGTCCTTTAGGGTGACAGGTCACATTTTGCTCATCCTTGGAAATAACGTGAATGAAAAGATAAAAGGACTTCATCAGAATGAGTTGTGAAATATGAATATTGTTTTAAAATTGGAATTGGATTAAATTGGGAGGGGGAAGCAAGGTAGAGACTCTTTTTATGGTGTCTCATTGCACATCACAGGGCTGGGGGTCAGATGTAAGGTGGAAACTCTTGCCCCTGAGTGTTTTCCTATCAGGGGAGCCATCGAAGACCCCTTCTGGATGAGATGGAAAAGTCACACGTGGGGAGCCTTGATCTGTTAGGGATTTCAATTTGGGTTACTCATGGGAGAACAAAACTCCCATATTTCATTTTAAGGCTACTCTCCTCCCTTTTATTTTATTCTATGTCATGTGCATCTTGTTGGTCACTCTTGAGCAATGTTTATAGCATGTGTCAGGGTGATGTGCCTTAGAATTGCCTAGACATGAGAATTGAGCACCCATGTGTGCCTGATGGTTCTCTGCTATAACTAACTAAGCTGGAGATTAATTTTTTTTAAAACCTTGTTTTGACTTTTCTTCAAACCAGGCTGCTTGGCTCCTGAAGGCTGTTACCTTTATAGATCTTACGACACTTTCAGGCGATGACACACCTTCCAACGTTCAAAGGCTCTGTTACAAAGCCAAGTATCCCATCCGAGAAGACCTCTTGAAAGCTTTAAATGTGCACGATAAAGGTAACGTTGTGTGTGGTCTGCCCGGTGTTCACCTTCTTACAATCACAGTTGTTGAAACTAAGAGGACTTAAGAGTCATCTGCTAAATCATTGGTAGCAATAAAATCCATGGTAGAATCGTGTACACAGAGACATAATTGAGATTCTTCTATGGAAAACAGCGAGAGAGAGAATCTGAGTCTCATTTGTAGGTCAGTTCTTTCCCAACATGGATTAAAGTTGCAAGTGTAGAGTTTCTTTATTTTCCTTTCCAGTTCTTCAGTTTTGGGTATTTTTTATCTAGTGACTGTCAAATCCTGGTTCTGATTCCCTAGCCACATGTGAAAAAGCCAGGCTCATTACTTAATAATCACATCTCATACATAAAGTATTTTCTGTGAGTAAATGCCATGCTTTTGAGGATAAAATACAAATGGGAAATATTACACACTCGTATATTGGGTTAGATCTTTTGAAAAAAGAAGAGTTATATTCATTCTCTTAGTACGCATGAAAGAAAGGACTTTCTAAAGTTGCCATAAGTTTAGAACTTCAGCATTGTCGAAATGAAGACCTTTGAGAGTCAGTACCCTTGTTTCTAGATGAGAAAACTGAGACCCAGAAGGTGAAATGGTGTTTCCAAGACCATGTGCCTTGTTACTCAATGGGCAGTTTTAGGAGCCAGATCTTGCTGTGAAGGGATGCCTTGTGATTCCTGGGCGCCTGTACTCATGAGGGCAGCTAGAGATGCTGCATTGGCACAGTGTAGGTGTTTTATCCCAAATAATTTGTGGTTCACTTGTAGACCTAAACAGCCCTACAGCTTTTGAAAAGTGTTTATGATGTTTCTTTTGTGTTGACAGTAGAACACCTCCTATTTATAGCCCTTAAAAGCAGCAGCTTTGTACAAGTCCTAGGCTATTGTTGTGTAGTGACTGTTTGCTTTTTTAACTTAATTTTTAAAATTTCAGAGCTTATTCCTCAAGATGAGGGCTCCAGATCCAGATTTTGTTACTTTTTTGCCAAAGAGGGACTAGGACTAGTTAGATGCGATTTTGCTTACGCAGGCATACCTTGTCTTACTGCACTTTGCAGATATTGTGTGTTTTTTTAACAAATTGAAGGTTAGTGGCAACCCTGTGTCAAGAAAGTCTGTCAGCACCACATTTCCCACAGCATTTGCTCCCTTTGTGTCTCTCGTCACACGTTTAGAATTCTCTCAATGTTTCAAACCCTTCACCAGCAAAAAGATTATGATTTGCTAAAGACTCAGATGATGGTTAGCATTTTTTTTTTTAGCAGTAAGGTATTTTTTCACTTAAGGTATGAACATTACTTTTTACAGAGGGGAGGTAATTACGTTTATTCATTTACTTTTATTTTTAGAGGAGGTACTGGGGATTGAACCCAGGACCTCATGAGTGCTAAGCATGTGCTCTACCACTTGAGCTATACCCTCCCCCTTTGAACATTACTTTTTAGGTACAATGCTATTCCACAATAGACCACAGTATAATGTAAACAGAACTTTTATATGCACTAGGAGACCAGAAAATTCCTGTGACTCGCTTTATTGCAATATGTGCTTTATTGCAACGGTCTGGAACTGAACCTGCAGTGTCTCCAAGGTCTGCCTACTGTGTTACCCTGCAAGGTTCACTTACATTTTTCTTTATCTAATGTCCTGTTTGAATGCCATAAAACCCTGTATTTTATTATCTACATGAAATAAAATGTTTTCATTGAGTCAAGACTACCAAGCTTACCCTTTAGGAATTTTTAAAAATGATACTATGAGAACCTCCAAGAACGATATGTCAGGAATGTTTTATTCTATAACTGTAACGATGAGAAAATAGAAAAATGATCCATGTTGTCAAGCACTGGAAGGGATTACGGGAAGTAAAAACCTTTTAATTTGTTGCAGCGTGATAAGGGAATTACTTTCTCTCTCATTTTGATTTCTGCCAATGTTGAAGTATAAATAATAATTAAAAGCATATTGTGTGACTTGAACTTCACATGAAGTGGGCTGTTACGATTTCTTTCTTGACAGGCATCACTACGGCTGCTGTTTGTGTCTACCCGGCTCGAGTGTGTGATGCAGTAAAGGCACTGAAGGCTGCAGGGTGTGATATCCCAGTGGCATCCGGTAAAATCTGTGGCTTTTGTTTTTGGTTTTTTTCTCCAACATGTCTCCAGTTCTTTACTCAGACACCTTGGAGCATGATCTATGTAGTTTTATGCTATGATTTTAATTAGTTTCATGTATTTGGTTGTATTTATCCATTCTCTTAGTATTTGTTAATTGCCTGTTGAGTAGCAGTCATTATATTAATTCCTAAGAACATGGAACTGTGTTTCTGTCCTTAAAAGGAAACTTAGTTGTTTAGGAGGAACAGTCAAGTTGAAAAAAATTATTACTCAGGATGTGTAGTGTTGTTTATATGTAAAATACAATAATAAAGGTATGCAGAAGGTACAGTTGTAACTCTGAGCAGGAAGTGATTTATTTTGCAGAGGCTGGTGATGCTCAGGAGTAAGGGAAATGCTTCATGGAGGGTATAATAACTGCACTGAGTCTTAAGGAGAAGGAGGAGAAGATAGGGAATGGCATTTTAGACAGAGGGAGTAGCATGTGCGAAGGCACAGAAGCATGGTCAGGGAACTGAAATTGGTTTGCAATTGTTGGATCCTGAGGTAGGACAAAGGGAGAGCCCTGGGAGTTGAAGCTGGAGAAGCAGATTGGGGCCAGGTGACATGGGGAAACCATGCCAGGCTGTGGCATTGGGCTTATTTTGGTGGCGGAAAGATGCTAAAGCATGTTACACAGAGGCACACCATGATCAGCTTCATGACATAGTAAGTTAGGGGATGGTAGTGGACTAATTAAAGAGAGGGGAAATGGAGTTAGACTTAACCACAGTCCACGTGGGAGTTGATGAGAGCCACTCAAAGGCCTGGAAAATAAAGAAGAGAGGGTATGTTCAAGAGTTATTGACTTAAGTCAGACTCAGTAGGAGGACGAGGCATGAGGGAGGGGAGAGTCTTACTAAAAGCTTCCCCTGTATGTGTATGTGTGTGTGGATGGTTCGATAGATAGATAGACATGAAATTAGATTCTGCTTTTAAAAGATATCAGAGAAGTATGCTGGTGCGTCAAAGCAGGAATCTAAGAAGATGATTAAATTATTTTATTGGGATACATCAAAAGAAACAAAGTATACAGTATTTATATACAACCAATTTGTGAGATTCCCAAAGTATTCCCAAAGGCAGCTGCCCTTTATCGACCTTAAGTTTTTATTAGCCTCAGTCAGTACAGCTTTTCCTTTATACAACAGAGAAACACTCTTTTCTCTAAGGTAGCAGACCCAAGGAATTTAATAACATCAAGGAAACACAAAAGGTGATCTTTAGACACAGAAATGGAATTAATGATAAGCATGTTAAAAATGATAATACTTTTTCAAAAGTGGTGTTGTGTTTTCTTTTGCCTTTTGTTTATACTTGGCGCTGCTCCTCCCAATTCACTTTTTAAGATAGGCAGTGGGAGGAACCTACGTGACAGTTTGGTTACATCAGCTGTAAATGTGAATGAGTAAATCATGACCGTGAAAGCCAACTTGGTCAAGAATAGGGTCCAGAATTAACTTGTGTCCATCAAGGTGAGAGTCAGCTACTGTGACTGTCACTTCAATGACGTACCTTCTTAATTGCTTTTGCTTAAAGCACCCTCGGGGGCATCTCTGCAGCAACTTAATTTTAGGTCTTCCAGGGGATGTAATACTAACATTTATCCTAACGCCAGTACTAAATAAGATCGCATTCTGTTTCTTCACACTTCACTTTGCATGATGCGCGTGAAGTTCTAGGGTGTCATTCATGCTTTGGTCTAAATGCTGATTTTTTTGGGTCTGAAAGTCTCTGTTGAGATACTGACCAATTGAAATTTGTCTTCCTACTTCGTCGTCTCCTCCTTCCCTTTCTTTTCCTTTCTCTCTCTCTACCAGTGGCCACTGGCTTTCCAGCTGGACAGACTCACTTAAAAACACGATTAGAAGAGATCAGATTGGCTGTGGAAGATGGAGCCTCGGAAATCGACGTGGTAATTAATAGGACCTTGGTGCTGACAGGCCAGTGGGAAGGTAAGTGCATGTCCTGACCCAAGAGGGAGACTTACTTCTTCCCTGGTCAGTCAAGTGGCGAGGATCTGACAAATGGGCAGCATGTTTGCGAAGTCACTGTTGTAGATTACAGGTCACTAGATCAGAGGGTGAACCGAGGAGAAAACATGGCTAAGGTTGCTTATCCTTGTCCCCTCGTAAATCCAGGCAGTTATCTATCTGCAGGAACTTTTTAGGTCCCTTTGAGTATTTAGGTGATAAGTTATTTCCATGCACTGGATTATTGACTTTTTCCTGTTCTCTGCTGTTTTGTTACTCAGTATAGAGATCACTCCAAGCAAGTCTTTGATGCAGAGTTTATTTTAATACAAAGGAGGAAGCTTCCCTTTTTATGTTAGTCTTTGTGGATTTTGAAGATGTGAGATTATTAGTCTGTTAAGTCTGTTTTTTACTCCTGCTATTCTTGTACGGGGCTCCTCTGGATATTTTGACATATTCACCTTCGAGATTGATGATTTACTATTGTATCGATTACAATATGACGTTGCCCATTCCAGTAACAAGCTGTTCTTTTTATAATTAGATATTAAAGAAATAGATTATACCTCTGTCTTATATATATTTTGAGTACTTAAGAGATTGTTGTTAGCTAAAATAAATATAATTCTATATTTCCAATAAATCATCATAACAAATAGTTTAAACATTTTTAACAAAATCGTAGAATAAAGCCAGAGTTAATATGTTGTTTCTTTAGATATGTGAATATCAAATAAACGGCATATTTTATTCTCATTGTAAAGTTACACCTTCTCACTGTTAAATACAAATATTCTAACCAGTAATGAAGTGGCTTTTCTGCATTATCTCACCCCCTGCCTATAACCCTTGATAACACCGCAGTGTGCAACTTTCCAGAATTTTTTCTCTTCATATGAACACATGTAATTCCCATCTTTTTTTAAAGTTTAAAATCAAAATTAAAAAGAAAATTTTAAGTAGGATTATATTTAATGTATTTTTTCTTAGCCTACTTATTGGACTTGCCAGTATCCCATAAATACTGTTCTGTGACTCTCCCCGTAAGTTCATCTGTCTCATCTTCTGTAAAGTCTAGTTCCAGTGTTTATTTATGAAGACTTGCTTTTGGATATAGAGCAGCAAAGGTTCAGTCAGTGGCTTAAATGCTTAAGGATTCACTCTTTCACATGAAGTCTGGAAGCAGGTATTTCAGGGGACGGTAGCAGCCCCACCAAGTTCCTGAAGACCTTGGCTACTTTTATCTTCCACTTCCAAGGCGTGTGGTTTCTGTTCTCGTGCTCAAGGGCACTACAGTGGAGGCTTTTGAAGCTCCAGCCTTTATACTCATCTCCCAGACAGCAGGGAAGACGGGTTGTCACTGTCCCCACATCGCACACACCATCTTTGCTTACACCTCACTGACCCGAAGGTCGTTCCATGGCCATGCTTGGCTGCAAGCGAAGCTGCGGAATGTGGTCATTCAGCTTGGAATATTAGCTGTATTCCCTTCGTTCTTAACATGGTAGATGGTGCACATTTCTGTGCCTTGATGGAAAGGAGTGAGGGAAATACCAGCAGGGAAGGACGGGGTGCCACAGACTAAGCAGGATGTGATTATAAAAAGCTTAACAGCAGGTGTTGGGGCAAAACAACAACAAAAGTGTGTAAATAAAAAGATCTGGGAGGTCAGCAGGCACAGGAGTCTGGACTGTGAGCTACGGGGCAAGTCATCTCCAAGACTTCAGCGCCCCTGAGAGCATCACTATGTTCCAGGGTCACACAGTCAGTGTTACCACGGGTCTGGGACCTGGGAAGAAATGCCCGGCCATTCCCATTGCCTTACACTTCCATCCATACTCATCCACAGTGTTTAATCCTCGCCAGGTTTAAATTCTTGACAGTTCACAAGTACCTTTTTTGTGCTTTTGATTTTTGTTCCTTTTCTTATATTATGGTTTATGTGTGCTTTGGGCAGTTGGAATCCTTCTTAAATAATGTATTTTGAGTAGATGTCCCTTATCCTTAAATAACAATTCTGCTTGTCTGCTTCTGTTTATATAAAACTGAAAAACAGATTTTAGTTAAAATTTAAGGCTAGAGTAAGAAAAAAATGAGTAAGCATAACAATTTGAAACAAACCTAGAAGTAAACTCTGTGTCATTCAGTGGGATAAAAAACTGTATGCCCTTTATCTTTTGTTAAGTAGTTACAGACACAGAAGTATAGTTTATATTATAACTTGCGCTCTTGTCTGTAGAATACTGCTAATTGGAAAATAAAATACAATAGGAGATGAGATTTGAGGTAACTGCCTACCCCTTAATGAACTAGGGATGGTTGTTTTTAAGAACTGATAATTTCCTAGTAACAGACATTCATGCAAAATATAATAACCCATCTTGTCCTAGACCATGCTTTTCTATTAACTGCTTTTGTGGTGTTAATAACCTCTTGACCCAAAACAAATTGAAAAGGAACATGTAATACTAGAAATTTAATTCTAACTACAAACCCACAATGTCTTAGGCCTTTTTTCACTGTAGTATTTTGTCTTAATTTCAGTTCTCAATTTGATTACCTATTGTATTTTTCAGTGTCATGTTTTCATATTAGCTCTTTACTAAAATATGAGCCTGACACTGATTTCTTGGAATTTGCTAATGGAAGTGTCTGTCAGGCTGTTCCACACTCAAAGTCAGGTCCCTCTCCTCTGTGCACTGACTCATGTAGGATGCTGGTTAAAACACAAGAGATAGAATCCCATTCTTCAGTCCTGGCCATTCAGAGTGTTACCCTAACCACTTCTCAGGGTCACAGGGGTCCACAGTTTAGGGTGTGAACTCAAAGCGGACTTTGTATTCCTCTTCTTGGATCCTCCTTTGAAGTCTGTATTCTCCTCACACTTCTAACTTTTCCCCCCACCTGGAGCCTCCTTCACTTTTGGCAGACGAGCTACCTGCCACTTCTCAGGAAATGTGGTGCTTCCTCGAGGTCCTTACATCAGCTCTGCTTCCCTTGCTTCCTCCTCTTCTCCTTCCTCCTGAGTCCAGGCCCTCGGCTGTGCTGTGACTCCCACCTCCTCCCACAGCTTCACGGCCTTATTAGTCCTTTTACAGGCTGTTCTTTTCTCCTGACGCTTCCTCCTCTCATCCCATCAGCATCTAAACATACAGCCAGATGTTCTTATCCCTTAAGAAAAGCCCACTGTCAGCGTCCCTCCTTGTCCCCAGTTGAGTCTCCCTCTCCATTCTCCCTCTTACGGCTAAAAATCTTAAAAGAGTCATGTTTACTTGTCTCTCTTGGACCTCATCTGTCCTCTTGTTTTGCTGTGTCTCGGGGGAAGCTCTTCAGCTGTTTGGCTTCGTGGTGCAGCAGCGGGTGACACAGTGGACCATTTCATCTTTTGGAAACACTCCTTCGTCACGGCTTTGGTGACCTAACTTTCTTCAGGTTTTCCTTCACCTTTCGGATGACTTACGAGTCTTGTTGTCAAGCCCTTCTGTCTCCTCTGTCATCACTGAGGTGTCGGTGGTCCTCAGGTTCCGTCCCAGCAAACTCTCTTCAGTCTCTGCACACTCTTCCTTGGAAACCTCGTATCCTCACCGATTTCAGCAGTTCCCTGTGTTGAGGACCAAACTGCCTGAGCGCAGACCAGCATCTGTCTGACTCTGGAACTCATGTTCCATTTCCCCACTAAACTGATTCCCCACAAAACGATGCTCTTTATCCGCCAGTTTCACAGGAATAGACATTCAAAATCAGTGAATCTTGATCAAATCAGAACATCTCTCCATTTTAGAAAGAAATCCATTAAGAAATGTTTATGTTTCCCTGACTTTATTTATGCTCTCTATTAAATGCAGTTTGTTTTTCTCTAGATCATTCACTCTATTGAACTTCACAGATAAATGCGGTTTTTACAGACTGAAGGTCTGGGGCAACTCCATGTCGAGCAAGTCTAAGTGCCGTTTTACCAACAGCACTGGCTCACTTTGTGTCTCTGCGTCACATTTTGGTAATTCTCAAAACATTTCAAACTTTTTCATTATTCTTCTCTTTGTCATGGGGATCTGTGGTCAGTGATCTTTGATGTTACTGTTACAGAAAGATTAGAGCTTGCAGAAGGCTCAGATGATGGTTAACATTTTTTAAGAATAAAGTATCTTTTGTTTTGTCTTTTGTTTTGGGGGATAATGAGGTTTCTTTATTTATCTTTTTTTTTTTAATGGAGGTACTGGGGATTGAAACCAGAACCTCATGCCTGCTACACATGCGCTCTACCACTGAGCTCTACCCTCCCCCTCCAGCAATAAAATATCTGTTAGTTAAGGAATGTACATTGTGTTTTTAGACACAGTGCTGTTGCACACTTAATAGATTACAGTACAGTGTATACAAAACTCTTGTATGCACTGGGAAACCAAACAATTCATGTGACTCGCTTTCTTCCGAACGCGATACTCGGTGTGTCGTGGTGGTCTGGAACTGAACCTGCAGTGTGTCGGAGGTACACCTGTGGATTATCCTGGAAACACTGATGCCCTCAGGGGCCATTGACGTCTCTGGGATGACTTGCCCCATAGCTAATGGTCCGGACTGCTGTGCTTTAGTTTTAGACTCCGTGTTTCTTTCTATTGAAACCTTTGTGTTACTGTTGTTGTGCCTGGTCCTTTGCCCTTGGGCTTTTACCGTCAGCTCATTTACACTGTCCTTCCGGCCAGTTCTCCCCTCACTCCCTCCGTCTGGGCACAGAAATGTGCACCATCTAACTCATCGCGCGGGACAGTGGTTTTAACTGGACAGGGTGTGGAAAGTATTGCTGGGTCTCAGAACTACCTGACAGACGTTTTCAGATGACCTGCCCCAGGCCCTTTCCTCACAGAATCTAGCCCATTTCCCCGAGTATGTGTGTTACCAGAATTGGGGGTGAGAGGTAAGGGAGACGTAGACTTCTACACCGAAAATCACTCCTGGGAACTTCGATTCCATCCCTCCACCCTGCCATCCCATAATACCCATGGAGGAGCACTAACCTGGAGCATCTTTTTTTAAACATGCTTCTTGTTCTTGGCTCTACATAGTTGAGGTGCTGCATAATTGAAGCAGTGTTGAATTTACGTATTGGTTAATTAGTACAAATCGTATTTCCGCTATGTTTCTATTTATTTAGCCTGGCTCTGTAGTTAGCTGTAAGCAGGAGGCTTGAGGGGTAGTAGCACTGGGTGAGGTTGGCCGGAAGGACATCCACTTCCATGCTCTTGGGAGGACGGTTCTCCTCTCCCTGGGAAAACTGTGCTTTGGGGTGAAGCTAGCCGTTCTGCTATGCTAGACTGGCCAGCCGGACAGGCCTACTGTCATTCAAGAACCAGTGAGAAGGAAAATTCTGTGGAATAAGAAGGGGGATAAGTGCCAGGAGACCTGAAATAGTTGAGAGCAGGGCTTTGCGTTAGTCAGACCTTGACTGGAATCCTGGTGCTACCGTTAGTAGCTCTTTGCTCTTAGACAAGTTACTTAACTTCTCTGTACCTTCTGTTCCTCCTCTGTGAGATTCCTATCAGGGTATCGACTTCACGGGGTTATACCAGGGACTGAATTAGATAACGTATGTAAATCGGTTGTCCTGTTGCTCGGCCCAGCTGCGATTTCCTCCCTTCCCTCTCCTCCTTCTGATGGTGACAGAATGATGTCAAGGGAAGTAATAATACGGCACACACATGGAGGGAGAGAAGAGGAACTCTAAAGACACGGGTTTTAGTAGTTATAATTTGGCTAATTTACACCTAGTCCTTGGGCAAACACTTCACTTCTCTCTGCCTCCAATTCAATAAGCTACTGAATGACAACCCCATGATTTATAGCCACGGCAAATTATTAATGCATCCGGCCCCTTCTGTTTCTTACTTACAAAGCAGAGTGGCATCAAGTTCGTAAGGAAGCTATGAGACTTAAATGAGATAATGTGTGGAAAAATAAATAAACAAGTAAATAAGCTACCAGGAGGGGGTGAGACGTAAGGGTTTCTGCCATCCTTTACGGCTGCAACGGCCTGGGATCTTATATTTGATGTTTCCCTTGGGCGTATTAGTCCCACCATTAGTACTTGTAATACAGCATTTTGTAATGCTGATATTGAAGTTGACGTCTAAGTTGCGTTCCTTAAACTTGTTTGAAGAAAGCATTCACCAGAAGGGTTCATCACCTCATAAATCTTATTGAGCAGCTTGTAAAAGTGAAATGCATTCCATGCTCTGTAAATATACAGAGGTGTTCATTTTTTTTTCCTTTTTTATGACCTCTCTCTGCTGCATATATTTACCTAATATATTACCAGTGGCTTGGAAATGCTATCAGATTCTGCCTCGTTCAAGAATCTTCCAGGACTTTGAACTCAGGACCCAGAGCTGGCTTTACTAGTTTTTGGAAACCCATCCACACTGGAGCACCAGTAGACATGACTCCAAAAGTGGCTTTCTCTGTGACGTTTTTCCAGCATAATGTGTTCATTGTCGCAGCTGGAAATACTGTCTGTCTTGTGTATCCAGAGCCTTACATAACTTTCACCCCTGTTCAGTTCTTCATCTCTGAGCTGCTTTCCTCCCCCTGGCATGTGGCGTCCATGCTTCCTGGCTAATCGAGAGCTTAAGGGTGAAAGAGTGAAATATTCCAGCCAAAGCCACAGTATCTATCATTGTGTTTTATTTAAGTGGGTCTTGAAAATCTTGAATCTGGACAGCAGTTTGCTTTTCTTATTTGCTTATTTTTGACAAAAGGATGGCAAAGAGAACGTCTCTTGAAAGAAATTAGTATTTTTCTTTGCTTTGCAGAGCCGTTTAATCACCATATCTCATGAGTAAAGCAATCTCTAAATCTATAGCTAGTTTTTGGGGAGGGATCACATAATCCATAGTCTGTGCTTTCTGTTTTGAGGCTTGTTTATAACAGGAAAGTTCTGGAGATAACTTACGGCAGCTGTATGCTGTTACAGTTTTTGTTTTTATGCTGTGATTCTTCCAAACTTCAAATACTATTGACAAAAATGTGTGTGTTTTATCTCTTGTGGGTTATTTTACTACCCGGTGTTTTAGCTCATCTCTGTTTTCGTCTTACAAGATTAATTAGTTGCTTGGTGGATGAAAACCATTCTTGAACATTTTGTGACTTTTTGAGATTAAAAGGTTGCTGTATAATTTTATATTAAGTGTTTTACTGTACATATAATTATCTTAAGAGTTATTTTCAGGCCACTCTTGTGCAGTGTTGAACATCCTTCCACTCAAAAAATAATTGCTTAGATATCTTCGTTAACAGTTATTCTTTAAGTGCCTTTGAATAGCATGAAATATAACAGGAATTCTACTTTATGGCTTTTAGATAGGGCTATAGTCTTTAAACACTTGGATTCTTACTTAAATCATAATTTCTGTACATGAAAGCTTAACTAACGTAATTTTCCATGGCTGTAGCAGTGCTTTTTCCGGAGAACTCAGTAGATTGCCAGCAGCCTCAAGATTAAGAATATATCTCCCTTGTAGGTGGAAGCTGCAAAGAAACAAGATGATTTTGCATAGAGAAAAGCAGGATGCTTTCGCTGCAGTTTCCTGCTGACATGGGGAGGCGGAAGGTGGAGCCAGTCAGTGGTCAGCCTGTTTTGGATGCTGTGTAGAACAGATGCATTGTGCCCCTCTCCACTCCTAGGGTCAGCATCCTTGTGCACACCGGCCTTTCCCAGGGTGGCTGAGTTCTCTGATTCCTGCTGGGGAATGCTCCGCCAGCACGGCCTCACCTGTTTTTCCGCTGACGGTGACAAGCGGAAGGTTGGGTCATGCCCTCCTTCTCTCCTCCTCAGCGGGGCAGCAGTGGGAGGGACGTGGCGGGACAGGCAGGAGACAACACCCGCTGGTTGTGCCACTGCATTGATTAAGCTTCTGCCATGTAATACGTCCTGTGTTTCTAGCACACCCACTTTCATTGCTCCTGAAAACCTCATTACAAGTCAAAACATTTATTACCAACTTTTTAATAGGACATCACTATGCCAGCCACTTCTCTGGTGTGTGTGTTTTGTTAAATTTTGCATTATTGTGACTAATTTGCACTCGTGGCATTTGAATCCCGTTTTCATTTGTCAATCATCTTTTATAATAGCCTTCCAAATTATTATTTTTCTGATACGTGCAAGAATTGTTCTTTCTTTTTTATTTAATGGAGAATTTTCAGTTTCTGCAATGTTTGAATTTTTAACCATGAATATGTATTATATGTGAGTATGTGAGCAAAAAAATTAGTAAATGCTCTCAGGAATAAGGTCATGATGTATGCAAAGATTTAACTATAAGGATATTTACTGAAGTATTGTTTATAAGTACAAAAAAATCTGAAACCTTAAATGGTCAATCATAGGAAAGTGATTGAGTAAATTATTTGTGACCATGCAATGGAAGATTGTGCAGCCATTAAAAATCATGCTACAGACCTGTGTTTAATACTATGGAAAGATGTCTATGATATATCAAAGGATAAAAAGCAGATTACAAAATAATATGTACCATATATAAGCACACATACATCCATATCTATCTATCTATCTATCTATCTATCTATCTATCTATCTATCTATCTATCTATCTTTTATTAGAACCATGCTTTCACACTGATAACCTCTATTACAAGCCAGCATCACATAGTTTATTCTTGCCCTCTCTCTTCCTATACTTATGCCTCTTTTTCTTGTGAGTGAGAAACTTTCTCCCACTTCCCTCAGTATAATTCCTTCTTCGCTTAGTTTCCTTGTACATAACAATCTTCTGACCATGCAGGCCATCTCCCTGGCCCAGTACTGTGTCCTCAGGCTCGTTGTGCTCACCAGGTTTTCTAGAGTTCCCAACCCTCACCAGTAAGACTGTTTTCAATGTACAGAAATCACTGAGAACTGGAGAACCAGACTTGGAAAACACGCAGGGCCCTCAAAGACGGGGGAGCTGAGAATAAGCCAGATGTGTCATGGGAAGAGTCTGTTAGAGGGCCACTGCTGGGGCTGCTGCCGCTGGCCAACCTGGGTACAGATGCCACTCGGCCACTGGGCTCTTGGATTTGCTGCCATCGCTGATGCTGCAGGACTCATGAAAATCTCTGACTGTTCCTCCTCTTTGCATCACTCAGTAAGATTCAAGGTAGAAGCATTTGTTTGATGGAGCCCAGGCCACATTTTAAAAAGGCCAGATTCAGTCTGCTTTTTGATTGATTTGTCCTTCTGTACTCTGGGCAGAAGGGTCACGGGAAGAAATGACAACTTTCCCAGTGTTGATCTTTAAAGATTAAGATATTTGCTCAGGAAACCTTGGCCCTGTTATGTGGTGAAATAGGTCAGTGAAATGATTGGAGGAGTTGGCAGTGAAAGAATGAGAAGGCACTGGTTGCATATTTGTTAAATCCATTTAAGCTCTAAGTGACCCTTTTTGGTTCATTCTGTTTGGACCATGAATTAAAAAGTATAAATTCCAAGTGGCTGATAACTGAGTCATGAAATACATCTGGTTTTTCTGGTTAGTTTTAACGATAGGTGAAGAAATCCACGGATATCAAAAGGTAACATTCTTTAGAAAAAGGCTGGTAATTTTGTTTATAAATATGCTCAGGATCAGTGTTGTAAGAATTTTGTAATACAGGCCAGAGTTCACACTAACAAATGCTATAATGAAATATTTTCAAGCCTTATCTGATGGCACACCGACTATAAGCATTAATCAATATAAGAAAATTTCGGGGCAGTACTGGGAGTTGAGTCAGGCCATGAAAGAAGATTTGACTTTTCTCACACAGCACTTAATGCAAATTCATTTTGCTAGAATTCTGAGTTTAATAATAATGACTAAACGTCTTGAGTGCTAACAAGAAGCCAGGCAGTGTGCAAAGTACTGCATGTGTCTTCTCTTTTAATCTTCATCTAACCCTATAAAGTAAATATTGTTATTGACACTTTAGAGATAGAAAAGATCACACAGAAAGTGATGGGGTTGGGATTTTTTTGTTTTTTGTTTTAAATTGTAGCGTAGTCAATTACAATGTGTCAGTTTCTGGTGTACACCATAATGTTTCAGTCATATATATACATACATATATTTACTTTCATATTCTTTTTCATTATAAGTTACTACAAGATATTAAATATAGTTCCCTGTGCTATACAAAAGAAATTTGTTTTTAAATCTATTTTTATATATAGTAGTTAATATTTGCAAATCTTGAACTCCCAATTTATCCCTTCCCACCCCCTTCCCCCCCGGTAAACATAAGGTTGTTTACTATGCTTGTGAGTCTGTTTTTGTTTTGTAGATGAGTTCATTAGTATCTTCTTTTTTTCTTTTTTTAGATTCCACATGAGTGGTATCATACGGTATTTTTCTTTCTCTTTCTGGCTTACTTCACTTAGAATGGCGATCTCCAGGTCCATCCATGTTGCTGCAAATGGCATTATTTTATTCTTTTTTTATGGCCGAGTGGGGTTGGGTTTTAAATCCACATTTGTCTGACTCTTGAGCTTGCTTTTGATGGCAACATTGTACTAGAAAGAAAAGCCGTTAATTGAGTCACAAGTTAACTCTGAATTAGCATAAGAGATTTCCTTGTCACTGGCTCCTAGAGAACAACTTTCTCTTTTTAGATTCAGTAACTCAAGAAATATCTTTCCATCCAAGATTCATTCTCTGAGTTAAAACGGTATAAACGTGTCATCGCCACGTAGTCTTGCTGTTTGTACTGTTCTCACACGTCGTCATGTTGGACGTACGGGTGAGGTGGTTTTCTTACAGTTCGGGGGGATGCACAGGGTAAGGTGGGTGGGATGGCATCTCAGATCATCTCTGATATTCAGAACTACTGATTTTTAGGGATTTGTGTAAATATTCAGTTCTTTCTTAAAAAACGTGTGGGTACTTGGTGGACCTGGGGGAGGCAGCAGGCACTGAACTTTACACATACCTCATAGTAGAATGCTTGCCTTTATTTGTGTTCAGTTTTCACTTTCAAGCTTCAAGTTAAGTTCAGGTTTTCTAGGACAGAGAAGACCAAGTTTTGTTTATCTTGCTATAACTTTCATGGTTTTGACTGAGTTTGCTGACCTGAAATTGATTTTTATTCTCTTATATGTACTTTAGTAAACCTGTGGGTTATAGAACGTTCATCTTAGCATTAAAAAATGCTTCCCCTAACCTTTACCCTTGTTGTGAATGTTTCCTGCTCGGTTTAGTCCATGTGCTTATGAAACTACGTCCCATGAAACAAACAAAAAAACAAAAAAAGCAAACCAACAAACAAATAAAAAAACAAAAAAACCCCTGCTCTTAGTCCTGGTAGTGTAGAGATTAGCCTAAGTTCAGGAAACGGGTGTTGCTAACCTGATGCAGGGGAAGAGCCCCAATGCACTGATGTCATTCGCAAAAGACGGCATTAAATAACTTGTCGGAACGTTAATACTCATTATACTGATTTTATTTACTAAAATTCTGTTACTTTGAATATGAAATGTTTTCCCCTTTAATTTTATTTTATTGAGTATAGTTTGTTCAGTTTCTTTGAGATACAGATATATAGATATATAGATGTAGAATGTATATTTAATCCAACTGCTTTGAGTGCTATATGGAACTGTAGCATGCCAAATGTGGAACTGGGCTCAGGGGTTAATAGATTCAAAGCTGCATCTTTGAATTCCTCTATAGCTGGCTTTGTGTACATATATCCATCACTACCTGTCCAGCCTCGACACTTTTTAGTCTTGGATATAGACACATACTCTGGCAGATAGAGGGGCAAGCTGCTGTGTCTTGTTATCATTAGCAGAGCTCTCAGGAAAGGACTGCTTCATTTTCCAAAAAGATAACTTCTTATATGTGAATGGGAGAATTGATAAGAACATGAGGACTTTTTCCTTCAGTTTGCAAAGGGGTCTACCCATGTACATATATATATATATGGTAGATGAATTTCTTTTTTCTTCTAAGTAACCATCATATGGAAGCAGTAGAAATTGTTTGTAATTTGCATGTCATTATAACAATATCGTAAAAGCTCCATGGCTCGGGACCTTGGGCCAGGGCTTACAAACAGTTTCACAGTCGCATATGAAGCATTCCTTGTCACAGGATGTGAACTATAACAGAGTGCTCCGGGCGATGTTAAATTGGGGTGATTTTTAGAAAGTGACAAATGGTTTATGTTTCCTAAATCTGGGGTAGCTTCTACCAGCTCTAAACGGCTGCCAAGTTATGTTATCACTTGCCTGCTTTGTAACTGCCTCAATGGTTTCCTTCCCCAGCCCTGTATGATGAGATTCGTCAGTTTCGCAAGGCCTGTGGGGAGGCTCATCTCAAAACCATCTTAGCAACGGGAGAACTTGGATCCCTTACTAACGTCTACAAAGCCAGTATGGTAGCGATGATGGCAGGTAAGCGTTTTATATTGAAATGATGGTAGTATGAAATTGATGTTTTTAGGAGAAGTAAGTGAAAGCATTTGGCTGTTTGCAAAAAAAAGTGCTAATCACTTGGAATTCTTTTGTGGGAGGGGCCAGATTTTTATGAATCCATGTACAGTGGGAAGCGGTCACAAACTTGGCTTTGCTTCACATGTTTTTTTTGGTGGCGTTTCATCACTGCATTATCCTTGTAAGGCAGTAGATGGCTCTCTTGTTAGTGAATTGCCTTCTGTGTTATTCTTTGATTATTCATTCATCAACATATGTTAGACAAGAATTCCTTTAACTCTGACTTACTCCTCTCTGTGAATTTAAGTGTTTGATTTTTCTCAGAACGGCATATCCATCCTGTCTCAGGCAGCCTGTGCTTTTGTTTGTGTGAGTTTTCTTCTTAAATTTAAGGCAGTATCATTTTTTTTTATATTTTCAAATGTAGGTTGCCTTGTTCTTTATCTTCACACACAGAAGGTCTAGCTGTTCATACACTCAGACTTAAAACTTGAGAGTCGCTCCTTTTTCTCACCTTCGTCAGCAAATGAGTCTTGAGAATTCTACTTTTTTACTGTATCTGATGCGTCTTCTCTCCATCCTGCGTGCTGCTCTCTTAGGCCACTGTCATTCCCCAGGTGGCTCACTTCAGCAGCCTCCTGACTCGCTTCCCTATCTCTGCTTTTCTCCCCTTTCAATCTGTTCTCCATGCTGTTGTCAGAATGATCTCTTAAAAATGCTAATTGGGTGGTGGTATTGGGCCGCTTAAAATCCTTCAGTGGCTTCCCTTCATTTGCAGGGTACAATGCAAATGCCTTCAGCCTGACTTCAAAAAGGGTGCTTCCCAAGACCCTGCCCAAGCCTCTGCCGTCAGCTCGGTTCCCTTCACGCCACGTGCTCCAGCTGCGTGGAGTCCCGTGCAGCGCTCTGCACAGGGTACCATCTAACCCTTTTGAGTCTTTGTACCTGCTGCGTTCCATGCCTGGAATGCCTTTGGCCCAAATAACATCTGTGGATTCAGCACAGGTGTCACTGTTTTCAAGACTATTTCCCAAATACTATGATTTTCTTTGTATTCATCCTGCTTACAGTTTGCTGAGTTTCTTGAATTTGTAGGTTGTTGATATCTTTTCAAGTATATTTTCTGCTTCATTCTGTCTCTTTTTTTCCTTCTAGGACCCAAGTGCCTGAGTGTTAGACATTGTCCCACAGGTTACTGGGGTCATTTCACTTTAACTTTAATCTTTCCCTCCTCCCCTCTGTTTTTCTGGTTGACTAATTTACATGAATCTTTATTCAAGTTCCTTGACTCTTGTTTTCTATCTCAAATTTACTTTTTATGCCCATTCAGTGACATTTATGCTCATGTACATTTTTGGTTTTAGAATTCATTTGATTCTTTTTTAAAATTTTTATTTCTCTGCTACTTCCCATTTTTTCACTCATTGAGATCATATTTTCTTTTAAATCCTTGAATATATTTGTAACAGCTGATTTAAAGTCCTTAACTGCTAATGTGTATAGCCTTATATATTTTGTTTAGTTATGTAGTTATTTATAGCAGGAGGGCAAATCTGATTGCATTTATTCTGTCATGTCTGAAATTCTTCAGGGCTTTTGTTTCCCCAGTAAATTAGCATCAAAATCTCAAAAGGAAAGGAATTTGTCATTTATAGTCATAATAGTTTTTATCTTGTAATTTTGATAGCCATTTTGATAACTGCAAACACAGTTCTCTAGAGAGAGCAAGGTAGAGATATATAACTACATTAGTCTGATATTATACATCATTGTAAGTAAAAACTTAGCTAGGGTGTGTGTGTTTAGATTTTTGGTCAACTAAATGATTAGTAGCCTACTTGTGGTTTAAGTTTTTTTAGAAATCTTTCAGAGTGTCTTAGGGGAAGGAGCCATGATCATAGAAGTTAGAAGACCTGGACCCTTGTTCTATTTTGCAGAATTTGTGACATTAAACAAATGAATTAATATGAGTATCAATGCAAATGAAGTAATGTACATGACATTTGTTGTAGCTGTAGGAGGTACAAGATATTGAGCTGGATTTCATTCTGTACTGATCCCAAAGCTTACTATGTTAATAGGATTATTCAGTAAATCTTACATACAAATTACAAAACTTGTTTTGCCAATTTTTGACTGTGTCTTAAAAGAGAATGGTATAAAAAAAATTGACTCATTGATAATCACAATTAGATGTAGCCCAGTTAATTTTTGTTATGGTACAGTTCACAGCTATGGTTGTCATTGCTCTTAATTCTTTTACAATGGAAGCTATAGAAGCCACTTCAGCCCTTCAGATGTGTAAGAGATCACTCACTCAGCAGCCACAGTGATCCAGAACCAAGCCAGAAATCAGGGAAAAAAATATACGTATATTTTGAATAGAAGAAATATATGTGATATAACCTATACTGTAACATTAATAATAGGTAACATTTCTGGGGCATTTACTGTGTGACAGGTACTATTTTAAGGGCTTTATGTATATTTTAACATGTAATCTTCAAAACAACTCTACAAGGAAAGTACTCTTTTATGGTAAAATAGGGACATCAGTTAAAAGGGTGTCTTTGCTGCTAGTCTGTAGGGTCATGATTGCTGTTTGTAAACATCCCAGGTACTCCTGTCTTTGTTATGCCATTTCCTCTGTCTGTTTTGCCTTCTCCCTTTCTGTTAGAAGTTTATAAAGATTTAAATAAAATTTTCACACTCTGTCAAATCTCTCCACGATCCTTTAAAGGCAGAATTAATTGTTCGTACTACCCTGCTCCTGGGCCACTTGTAAATACCAGTCGCATTTGTCAATAGTATATAATCATCAACTGTTTTCCCTGTTAGGTTTTCTTGCAAAATGATGAAACTTCTTGAGGCCAAGAATTATCTTATTTATCTTTATTTGCATGTGATTACCACCATTCCTGGCATCTAGGGACACCTAAAGAAATGTTTTGGAATACACAGAGATGAATTAATGAGAAAGACAGACAGAGATAAGGAACAGAGAAAATAGGCGAAGTGAAATTAGATTAGATTAGATCTAGATTCATCTTTCCAGATCTGCCACAACCTCCTAGATTTCCGGTATGTTATTTTGAGAGCAAACTTTTGTTTGAATTCGACAAGAAGATTGAAAAATCATACCTTTGACGAGGAGGTTTATATACACAAGACATGGTTAAGGCAGTGGAAGCAGTAGCATGATGTACAGAAGGTTTTGAGGATTCTGAGCTAGTTCTAGAGGGAAGGAAAGACCAAGGAAGACTTGTTGCCTTAAGTTTTTGGTCACAGAGAATGGATCTTACTTTTTACATTAGTGGAAATGTGGGGACGGAAATGAAAATAAAGGAGGAGGGGTCAGGGTAAGCAATTTGAAGGGAATATAATCATGGAAGGGAAATGAGAGCCATTATTTTTGCAACAAATAATCCAAGAACAAGGGGATAAGAAGTAAGATAGAAAGGGAAACATGCTTATAGAAAAGAGAAGTCGAAAGCAGGTCAGTCTTCTGCTTAAGGAGCTTCAGCCCAGCAAACACACACATTAAGAATAATGCCAGAATGTGGAAGAGTGGCTTTATCTCGCAGGAGCCGTGGACTGTTGGCACACACGCAGCAGCTCACGAGCTCTGTGCTGAAGTTACGCTAGACCTTATCTTTGGAAATAATGCAGGCATGATAAATAAGGTTGGAGCAGAAAAGCACTATAGATGCAATCATAATGTCATCAGGTTTGAATTGCTGATGAAGATCTGCGGGAAGAGTTGTACAGACACAAAAATGTGGGGCTTGAGAAGAGCAGACCTTGAAGGTAATGCAAAATGAGCTTTGAACTTGGCTGGGATTTTGTAATGTCTAGGAAATCAAAAATGAAAAAAGTAGGAACCAAGGGAGGGAGTACTCGAAATTCAACCCAGTAAGATCAAAGTAATACAGAAACAATGCGATGAGGCAGAGAAAGAGAAGAAAATAGAAGGGAAGCCATTGAATAAATAAAATAAAGGGGGGAAAATAGTGGGAAACTTGCTGTGACTGAAGAAAACCAAACCCTAAAAAAAAAAAAAAAAAAGCTGTGATTAATATAGCAAATTGACATCTAAGATTTTTTTAAAATATGAATCAAAGAGTAGAATAAATGACAGTGTAGATTTATTTTTCTAAAGATTGTCACAAGTCACACTGAATCCTTCGTCTTAGGCTGCAAATCTTTGTATACTCAAGGAGTATTGATCCAGATGGCGCATCTAGACCCCCGTGGTGTTCCAGCCTGGTTTTTTTTAAATAAGATCTTGTCTTTCATAGCAAAAGCACTTACTTAATTTATGAAAAAGTATGCGGCAGCTGAAAGTTGATCACTGGGGAAAGCAGAAGAATATAGATGTATGTATTTGGTTAAGAGGTAAAGAATTTAATGTGTAAATTTATTTATAGTTCTTTAAAGAAGCCCTGAAAGTGAAACCACTTTTAGGGTGAAAACTAATTAACTTAACATCTCATCCAGGGAGTCAGTTTGAACTCAGGGCCTCAAGCAAAAATTTTAGAAAGTTTACCTTCACCCACCCACACCCTCACCATCCTTTGTTGAGTGCAGAGTAAAGAACTCTGCAGAAGAGAGACGTTAGTGTGTTTTCTGGCCTCCCAGCCATACGGGAAGGACTAATGGTGCATTTTGGTATATGCATATTATTTTAAAGAAAAGGTTAACTCTATACATTTAAACATAAAGTGTTTTCTATGCCTCTTCATGGCTAGCCTACTGGGGTAGCAGGGGAAAAAGCTTGTAAGCTTAGTTTTTTATGTGGCAGATGCTAGTCAGTAAAATTTTACTGTGTGAAATTTTTAAAAATGTAACTCACCTTATTCCAAAAGCGCATAACTGCCTTCCCCAGACCCGGCTTGCCTGGAGTAGTTCCTGAGTACAAAGATTAGACAGTGCCTGGGAAATGCTTGTTGATAGATTAGGTTATCAAGTTTAGGGATGGCAATAGACGTATTTGTAAACAACACGTATACAATTAATTTTTTGAAGAAATCTGTATTTTCTCATTAAAAGAAGAAGGTTTTTTTTTTCTTTTTTCAGTGAAATTCTGGTACATGACAGTGGAGGTTAGACCTGTAGACAGTTGCTCCTGTCTCTGCGATTCTATTATCCATTTGTCTTTAATTCTTAACAGACTAATTTTTGTTGTTTATCCTTGAATGTCCATGTCAGGTAGTTGCTAATTAATTAGCAAACTCTTAAATGCTGGGAAATTGGAATCTTCGAATGGTCCCTCAATACTTTGCGCTAGATAGATATTTGATATATATATTTGTTGAACGATTACGTGAGTAAAAGTTAGTAAATCATGTGAAGTTACTAGTTTACGAGTTTTTTTTTTTAATTGAAATATAGTCAGTTACAGTGTGTCAGTTTCTGGTGTACAGCACAATGTCCCAGTCATGCGTATACATACATATATTCGCTTTCATATTCAGTTTAATTCTTTATGCAATTGTCCTAAGAGAGAAATAGGAGAGATAACTTATCAACATTTAGTGGCTGGAGACCTGAGTCTGGGAAGTTATGTGACTAGACCGAGGCCACACATTGAGGACGGGGGCAGAATTCTGAAGGACTCAACTCCAGATTCCCAGTTTTAGTTATCACCCAGTCTTGCTCTCCACCCTGCGATTGATCTGAATGTAAGATACTATATTTAAGCTCTGTTTATCCTTTGGAGGCATAAATGCATTTCTAGAGTCACTGAGTGAGATTTCTATGTTGAGCTGTACTTTTCTATGGAGGACAAGAGAAATAAGACAACGGAGAGAGACTGTTCGGAGGAACACTGTAGGGGGTGATGGACATGAAATAAACATGAAAGAGAAAGATGAGGCAAGCCCAGGGCTCTGCCCACAATAGGCCCACAGCCAGTCTTCGCTGAGATGAAAGGGGAGGACGCAAGAGGACCCTCACCTTGAGCGGCCCCCACTGCATTTTTGTGTTTCCATGCTCTGCTGATGGTCCCGTGATGATGCACTCGGAATATGAGCAGGGCATGCTTAACCACTGCCACTTGAGTTCTGTACTGAAGCCCTTCTTTGTTTCCAGATTCCTCTCCCTGAGTGCTGAGAGAACAGCTAGGGGGCGACTGTAAAAGTGGACCTTTCTCTTGTCCAGCTGAGAGAGGAGAAGAGGGGAGGTCAGGGCTGAGTGAGGGCCGCGAGAGAATGAAGGAGCAGAGGGGCTGAGAGAGGGTGTGGGGGGATGGAAATGGCGTTGGAGCATGTGTGGAGGGGTGTCCCAGCAGGTGATCAGGGGGGCTGAGACCTTCCCATGAAGAGTGACTGAAAGGAAAAGGGACATCTTATTTAGGACGAGGGGGGTCACTGGAGTTGTGATGTTGTGTTCAAATACTTACATGCACATACACACACACACAAGGATGAAAAAGCGTGATTGTTCTCTATTACCCCAATGTAGGAGGACTGGGACCGACTTTTAGACATCATACAAAGATGGATTTCGGCCTGGTATAAGGCAGGGTTTTGTTCAAGTTCAGGTTTTCCAGAAATTGAATGGGCCACGTCAGGACGTAGGAGATGTTCAAAGCATAGTTTGGATAACAGCTCGGTGGAGTCGGCATTAGATACACATGACACTCAGCAACTGTTACAGTGCTTTCTGCTTTGGAGTTAAATGTGGTCTTAGAAGAGAGAAACATTTTATGTCATCCTTTGGAGCTGAACATTAAGTGTGATCCTTCAGTGTGAAATCTGATCCTAGGGGAGAGAAATGTTTTACACACACGCACACACATAGGTTGTGTATCTGTGAAATTTCCATGTAGATTTCAATCCAGGATAGGCAGGGGCCCCAAATATGGAATTACTGGGAAAAGAGGGAGGGTGTTGGTTTTCTAAGACTGCCATCATTGAGTACGTCAACCTGGGTGGCTTAAAACAACAGAAATTTATTCTCATTGTCTTTGAGGGTAGAAGTTCGAGATCAAGGTGTCCAGAGGGCCATGGTCCCTCTGAAATCTGTAGGGAGAATCCTTTCTTGCTAGAAAGCCTCTGGTGTTTGCTGGCAGCACTTGGCATTCCTTGGCTTACAAATGCGTCACTCCAATTTCTGCCTCCTTCATCACATGGCCAGCTTCTCCCTGTTTATTTCTGTGTCTCTTCTTGTAAGGATACTCGTCATTTAATGGCACACCTTACTTAGCAAGACTTCATCTTTACATAACTAATTGCGTTTGCAATGACGCTATTTTCAAATGGGTCACTTTCTGAAGTGTACTGAGGGTTCAAACTTCAACGTCTCTTTTTAGGGGGCACAATTCAATCCATCACAAAGAGAAGTAAGTTTCTTGCACCGTGTTCTATTATTTCCTGTAAAGACTTGAAGAAGTTAGAGAAAAATACTTTGAGCCAAACCAGTAAACTTAAATTCAGGTGTAAAAGATTGATTTTTCCCTCTAAGCAATGTTGGATGGCTTTGTGGATAGGGGAAATCTTGTAGATATTAAATATTTTTATCTGCAAAAGGCATTTGGTAAGGTTCTCAATGGGAGATTAATGGCTAAAATAAAGAATGAGGCATTAGAAGATAAATTTGCTTATGAGCCAGAGACAGAGACTAACAGTGGAAGGAAATACTTTTTAGATTAGAAAGGAGTGACATACAGCAAGCCAGGAATCAGTTTTGGGACCTATGGGTTTTTCACTTTATTTTTATTGGACTTTGTAATAAAAATACAGATCTTCAAATAGTCCAAGACAGAGTGAGTAATACTACAAGCATCAGTAATCAAAAGTTATTCCCTATCATAAACTAAATGACTGATAATAAATACTGACACGAGACTACACAGTGTACCGTAATATTATAAAATGGGGCAAGCGATTCTCCTGTGTTCTCTTTTCTTCCGTGTAGGTGAATATTTCTTTATTTGCTTTTCAAAAAATATTCGCAGGTTTCTAGGTTTACCTTATAAGCCCAATAAATGAAAAAACAAATTTGTTTTTAAACTTTGAAAGATGCGTTACCTAAGAGAAAAATTGGTGGGAGCAAGACAAAGGTTATATTGCTGTCACTAGAATAAAGAAATTAGGGACCCTGTGTGTTAAATCGCTCAGCAAGCTATTGAGTAAAATAGAATTGAGGAGTGAGGGGGCCTTATTGAAATCACCTTATTCTCCAGTCAGTGCTCTAATGGAAGCATATGCAGAAAAGTCATTGTTAGAGTGATGAAACCACGCATCTGAGGGAGTGCAGTGTTCGAGTATGGGAACTTCTCTCTTTTCTTTTCCTTTTTAAAATTTTTAACATTAATGGCCCTTAAAAAAATCTGTACATTTCAGTGATTGTATATGTAACGTTTGTGCTCCCAGGAACTAGTTAAGTATGTGGGAAACACACTTTTCAAATTGGAATTTTGCCTGCAACTCCTTCTGTCTCAGTCACCAAAAGGTCTTTGCTAATTCCTGTCTGTTTTTTCTTGACTTGAACATCGTCAGAGAAGCCAAGAGAAATAGGCCAACTGAACACTCGAAAGTTAACTCAGAAAAGTTATAAATGGTTTGGAAACTGGAAAGGATTATCCTAAGTATAAAGAAGCTTCGTTCATCTCAAAGCTTTCATTTTACAGGTGAGAAAACCAAGATCCAGTAAGGTCAGACTCACAAGGAATTTGCCCAAAGACAGTTAAGTCAAAACACAGTCTAGAACGAGGTTCTCAGCCCAGCTGCACATTAGAATTTCCTGAAGCACTTCCTCCATAAACTGTTGAGGAGATCCTACCACCGGGGATCCTGATTGTCATGGTCTTGAATGGAGCCAAGAGAATGAGTACTTTTTTAAAACTTCTCCCAATCCGTCTACTGTGTCGGCAGGAATGAGAACCTCTTCTGGAAAATCTGCATCTTCTGATGTTAAGACAAGAGTTCTTTCCACTCACCCTGGTAGTTGGGGAATTATTCAGAGAGCAAATTTCAAATTCTTGGGGGAAAACCTTTGGCAAAGGCAGTCCACAATGAACAAATCGATTGTCCTGGTCATTAGTGACTTCACAGATGGCTTGTTTGAGACTTGGAACCTGTATTCTGGTAGAAACAAGATCATAAATGGCCATCCAACAGGATTTCAGCACAAAGGATAACTGCAGTTTAGCCCTGCATCACGAGTTCTGTAGATCCCAGCCAACACGTGACTGTGTTTTCCTGGGAGGACTTGAATTTGTACTTCTAATCAGGTCTCCAGGAACATTTTTTATCCTCCTGCCGCCTTGAGAGTAGTATCGAGGCTTCTCCTCCTTCCATCTGCAGGGTGTTTAGGTTTAGGATTTGAATGGGGACTTCGCCCAGTTCCACACTGTGCAGGGAGTGGGAGGAAATGAGGGAGTGAGGGGGCCTCAGGACGGCAGTGAAGATGGAGGAGCTGGGCGAGAGGGAGGGAGGCTGGTCCGGAAGAGAAGGGCTGGGAGTTTCCCTCATCCGAATGCCTCGGGTTGTTTGTCTCCCTTGAATAGGCTCATCCAGTAAGAATTTGATGAACATGTCATGTTTATCAGGTGCTGTTCGGGGCTTTGGAGAAGGAGAAGAGAGAAAGGGGAGAGAAAAATAAGTAAGACGTAGCCCCTTCGCTTTAGACGCTGGCATCACATGGTCTGGTGAGGATGTGAAAAACAGGATTTATTTATGGTTTGCTCTGTTCCCAAATGCAGGAGCCGCGGGAACAGGGCTCACCTTCCTACGCAGGACTCACGTGGCCTTTGTCGAGGAGTCATTAAGAGCAGATGTGGAGCAAGGGCCTTTGAGGGCAGAGAAACTCGGGCTTTTTAGACCCAGAGCCCTGGGAGAGCGCTTCGTGATGGGAAGACGGTGGGACGTGGAGAGCAGGGTGAGGCGGGTCGGGAGCCCGGCCGCGCTGGAGAATCTGCGCTCCCGTCTGTGGGTTGGGAGTTTTTAGCCCGAGAAATGTGTGGCTGATTGAGTGATTCATTCATCTCTATTCCTCCTCTGTATGCCGGGCGTGGGCAGTGGAGATCAGTGAGCCCCCTCAGTCCAGACTCCTCTTACTCCCGGAGGACTCTTTGCAGTGGTGAAGTGATGGTCAGATTCCCATGTTAGGGACCTGACTTTGGGGCAGGGTGTTTAGGGTGGGGACAGGGGGCCCGTTAAGGAGCTGTCGGGACAGTCTGGCTGACCAGGGCCAGGAGCTGGCCCGAGGCAGTGCAGTGGGGATGGGCAGGGGTGGGCGGCCTGGGAGACAGAGAGGGGGCAGCCTATGGTACTTGGTGGTGGCTGTCCGCTGAGCCGGGGAGGGAGAGGACAAAACCACTCTCAATGCTGGGATTCGTCAGGATAGGGAACTGCAGAGAAGCAAGGACTTTTCCCCAGCTGGGAAAGCCAAGCCTCTGCTTCTGCTCACAAGACCGCCACGGTTCACTCTGTTGTTGGCCCATTGCAGAATGCACCGTGGCCTCACCGCTTCTCCTCGGCCGTTCTCTTGTAAGGAGGAAAGGAATTTTTAAGGAAATCCGAGTAAGGCTATGAAGATAAAAGAAAGCGAGGCTGTTTTTCTGTTTAGGAAACATTAGCAAGCGAAGGCACGTAAAGCGAAATAGAGAACTCATACAGTTATTCCAGTGATTGGGGAGGAGAAGGAAATTCATGCTTTTACTTGAGTTATCAGGGTGATGCTGGCCCAAGAACAAGTGTTATAGTATGCTTTCTGTAAAAAATTTATCATCAACTGGGGCATCGAAAGTTAAGTTTCCTCTGTCACAAAGCTTCTAAATTGGGCAGGGAGAATGGGGAAGGCACTGAATAGTCAATGAAATTGGAAAGAATTTAGATCATTCATGTCACAAAAGGCTGTTTGTAGAATGTTAGCCGCTATCACACTGGTTTTGTATTAACATTCTAGTGAATAATTAAAATCCTCCTGTTTATTTTTTAATAAAAAGGAAAAGCATATAAATTACCTCAGCGTTCGTAACATTACCTGCAGTTGTGCCCACATGGCAGAGGTTTCTGACTACAATGGTAGAAGAGATAACTTAGTTAAAAAGTGGATTTTCTTCTGCCTTTCCCAGTGTTCTCATCTCACAAGTTGCATTATTATAATGCCTTTCAAAAATATAAAGTGAAAATGCTTACGACTACTACTTTGAGCCACTTTCATTATAGAAGGTATTTTCTAAATTGAGTGGTTATTAAGTATATTTTTCTGCTGAAACCGTTTTTGAAGAACGTTTCTCAGTTTCTCCTTCCTCCCACCCAGGCATGGCTGATGCTCTGTCTCTCTTCCTGTTTTGCTTTTGAACAGCCAGACTCCCACGATGTGATCAGGGACTCCCTTAGAATTGAATATACTTCTCAGTTGAACCCACCCCTCTCCACTACTGTTTTCTTTGGTTGTTCCTTCAGGGCTCTCCTGGAAAGGTCCAGGGTTTTTATTCAAGCAGTTGACTCAGAGAAGCAGCTCACACAGAGATGGGAAGGAGAGTCATGCTCAGAAGCAAAGGAGGGAGACAGACACTTGGGAAGCCACAGTCTTACAGTGTCGTGTGATGTTGTCTTTAATGCTCTTAAAGATGGACATTATTCGAAACCCATGTGGGATTGCCAGACCCTGCCCCCTCACCGCCAATTTCCAGAGGGTCTGCCTGAATTTATATCTGTCGGATGGTAAGAACAGTGTTAGTAGGTAGTGAGAGGGAAGATGCAGGGGGAAGGACAGGAAGAGAGGAAATGGCATTAGAGGGACAGTCTTCCAAGGGGGACGAGGTAACGAGCTGGAGAATGTTACCACTGAGGGCTGTGTCTCCCCCTTCCCAGAGCCAGAAAAGAGGGGAGGAGGTGTTTGGCTGGAGACTTGTGGAGCATTCAGGTGCTTTAGGAACTTAGAAAGGAAATCCCAGTGTGGACTTTGCAGACAAAATATTCCTTTCCTTAGTTCCCCAGCTACGTCCAACCAAATAAACGTAGGTTAATGGTGACCAGGCACTTTATAATAGCAAGATTACAAACTCTGAATGAGGTTCAGTAAAAGTAAAACCTGCTTCTCTGGGCTGACCTTGGACTTACTACCAGGTAAAGTATTGTTTGTTTGATGAAATATGTTTCGATTTCCAGCCAGCCAAGAATTTACAAACTTTAAGAATGCAAACTATTTCCAGGTTTGTGAATTGTGTATTAAACTGCTGAATTCAATAATTAAGGGTAGAAAAATGGGACAGGTTTATTATGTAGTCAACTAGCAGTTTCATATGTGCAGTTCACTTAAATCTGAATGTAAAATCAAGTACTCAGAATACAAATGGATGACAGAAAAAAAAAGCACACATAATGCCTTACATAAGGCAAAGGGAACCACTGCAGAAAACAAAATAAAACCAAGAGAACCCTTTACTGCTTCCTGTCAGCCTCACCAACGCTTGTTTCTTTCCTTTGATTTATGAGTCTTCCTGGAATCCTAAATAAAAGATTACTTTTAGATAACAATTCTCAATTTTTATTAATGCATTGAAGGGAAAAAAAATGGAGCTAATGAGGAAAAGGGGGACCCCAGTGGTTTCTGACATAAGAAAGTACAGGACTGGCTATTTTCCTAAGTTTGTAATAGTTATCACTTTTAATTATTAAATTATGTACTCTTTTATAAAAACCAGAAGGCCGTTTGCACACAGATCCTCTGTACAATGGCAAGAATGACTTAATGGTTCTTTGTTACATACTTTCTTCAAAAATTAACATATATTTTGTTATTAAGTTTTCATTAAGAATTGAAGAAAATCCTGATGTAAATTAAGTTAGAGACACCTTGAGAGTTTCTAAAATCAAGGGTAGGAATGATTTATAAAGGTCATCTGTATGTGTGTGTGTGTGTGTGTGTGTGTGTGTGTGTGTTTCTTACTGCAAGGGGTTAGAAACCTGTTAATAATTTAATGGGGTTTATGAACATGTTTTAGGAATCAGAGTCTGAATAACTAGATAAAGACTAAGCAGCAGAGAAACAACATTTAATGAAAAATGAAACAAAGGGGGAAGGGTGTAGCTCAGTGGTAGAGTGTGTGCTTAGCATGCACAAGGTCCTGGGTTCAGTCCCCAGTACTTCTGTTAAAAACAAAAATAAATAAATAAACAAACCTAATTACCCCCCCAAAAAATAAACAAACAAAAACAAAACAAAGGAAAATGTTAAAAAATAAACAACACAAGAGAAGAAACAGCAGCTGAGGATTTCTTGCCCAAGAGTTCATATTAAATTTAGCTAAAAGACAGTTAAGATGTTTAAAAGATTGTTTTCTTTTTTTTTATGCAGTCTACTTCAAAACACATTTTCATTTGAGAGCCAACATGATGAACTCAGCAGCACGTGCCACTGGATGATCTGGAGTTCTAGAAAGCGAATGTCAGAATTGAAAGGCTTATTCTAGAGGCCAGCTTGCCCCCAACCAGGTGCATAAAGAAAGGCTGTGTGTTTGGGGACAACTTTCAGCGAAAACAATGATTTCTAAATTGTATCCTGTGAAACAATATTTCAGTGAACACTTCTCTGACAGAGGGGTCTGGTGGTCAGACAACTTTGGGGGACACTGCATCACAGGTACCCCTGTAAACCATTCACAGCACACATGTGCTCAGTACAGACCTTACAAGGTTACAAGAAGAACAGTTGTGTGTGTGTGTGTTTAAGCCCACCATATAAAACTTATTTTTAAGCGTGGCAAAGTTTTTCTCACGTATCATTATTAATATTGAACCAAAGAAAAGAGGAAGTGAATATGTATTAGGTTCTGTCAGGTCCTGTGGACACAGAAGATTATGCCCCATGGGACCGTGCGTTTCTCAGCAGACAGGGTTACAGTGAGCACGTAACCACAGGGGCGGAAGCATGCCGGAGTGAGTGGTCCAGCTTTAGGAAGCCTTCCTTGCAATCTCTTTAAACTGCCCCTTCTCCCCCTTCCTGTGTCTAATGTCTGAAGTGCCTCTGTTAGATCTTCACTTTTTAGTTTAAGCCTATTACAATTTAAATTCATTTGAAAGAAGTAACAGTTTCAGTAACTGTAACATTCCTTGTGCAAAACTCGTAGATAGACGAAGAGGGACTCCATGTGGACTTTTGGAAAATACTTGACTTAAAATCCACTGAGTTGAACCCAGAATATCCCCCATCCCTTCCTCACCAAATGTGCGTGTGTGTGTTTGTGTGTGTGTGTGTGTGTGTCCAGCCCTCCCAGTGAAAAGAAGTCAGGACATTTATCCAGCCAAGATCAGAAATTCTTCAAGAAAAGAGGAAATTTTCTCTTTAGGCTGCAGGCACTGTTGCCAATCAGGTTGTTTTGCGTTAATGCACTTACTAAATAAAAAGCTTAGAAGACGAGAGCAGAAAAAATTTAATATAAATTTGCCTGGTTAAACTGACTGAAACTGTGACTACAGTCAGAAAAACACAGTGCATGCTTCCCCAGTGAGTTAGTGGAGAGCCCTGATTTAGAACTTGCTGGAAGAAACTTGCTCTCCCCCCATACACTGCTCCTCCAACTCCACCCGCTTGGGACAGAACTCTCAGCCACCCCCCCCCCCCACGTCCCACTCCCCGGTGAACGGCAGACGCGCGCTGCACCCTGATTGCACCTGCTGGCAGGCCATCCTCTCCAGCACGTTATCCGCGCCACCTCACACACATGGCTGCTTTCTCTCTCAGGAAGGAGCAGTTTCCAGTCAGGGAGGCTTATTACTGCTTGCTGAGCACAGCCTAGAACCCGGCAGTCATCCCGCATACCTGTGCTGGGGGACAGAGCAGGTCAAGGAAGGCTCCCTAGAGCCAGAAGCAGAAGGCTGTGCTGCCTTCGAGGATTTCTCGAGATTCCCTCTTGGATACAGGATCTCTAAAAATATGTCTTCTCATGTTAACCCCCTCAACTTCTCAGCAAGATTGCTTGAGTTGAAGCTTGAAGTGTCAGGCAGCCAATTTGTTTTTGAAGATTTGTCAGGTTATTTATAAAGCTCTTAGGACAGTGCCCAGCACGTGGTAAATGCTGAATAAGTGTTTATAAAGGAAATTAATGAAATAAAAACCCGTGTATTGATACAGGTAGGCAGCCGGAGAATCGTTGAAGGCCTTAATATGTTCAGGAGAGAGATTGTGCTTTAGTAAAACGTGCCTAGCACTGAATGCATTTAAAAGGTTTTACATTTATTACATGTAGACGATGATGAGAGTGCCAGCTAAATGTGGTTCAGTATGATGGTGATGAGCGAGCATGCAGTTCTCTGGGATGGGGAGTGAGGGGCAGACACACAGTGAAATTTCTCAGCTTCTTCAGGCCCTGTAGCTTCTCCAGTTAGATTTTAAAGATTTGAACTTTAGTTCCTTCCACCATGTTTTACTCTTGCTGGAGCTCCTTGTATTTTCCCTTTGTTGATGAAACAGGTCCTTGCTCTCCGTTTCTTCCATAGCTTGTTCAGATTGGTGTATAGAGTCTTCATTCACTAGTTTCTCAGATGGCTTCTCCAACAGAAATCTCTGCTGTTCTGTGACTTTTCACTTGTGCCTTTTCCTAGTAATTCCTAACAGCTTTCTCAAACCCCTGTTCACCTGCTACTTTTCCTTCCATGTTTTGTTCAGTTGGACTCTGAGTCCTTCCGTGTGATTTGCCAATGTGGATGGAGTTAGGGAGTTAGGGGACTGGATAGACATAGCTGATGGGATCCTAGGGGTCTCAGCCAGGCAGAGCCGAGAGGAGCTGATGCATTGTATCCTTGGCTGCAGAGAGCGATTGCAGAGAAAGGAGCATTAACAGGTGTAGTGCCCCATTGAACTTCTAGGTCAGCAAAGTGAAAGCAAACAGTTTGGGGACTGCATCAGTTGGGACTGAGTGTAGTTAGAAATAGCACAGAACTTGACAATGATGGTTCAAATCTATAAGGAATTATTTTTCTCATATAGCAAGAAATGTGGAGGTGTAGCCAGCCACTGCTGCTGGTTTATCACCAGTGTCAGGATAGATGCCTCTGTTGTTTTCTTGATATTTCCCTCATGGTTGAAATATGGCTGCCACACCTCCAGCCATCACATTTTCATTCAAAATAGGAAGAAAGCAATGTCAGCACCACTTCACATGGGAGGAAACAGTTGAACTGGGCCAGGTAGGATTTTGACAGAGAGAAAGAACTGAGAATACAAAGGTAGAGGGTGTTTCTGCAAAACAGTAATAAGTCTGGTTTAGGAGGCAAAATGTGTAGTGGTGAAAAGCCCAGACTTTGAGTTAGACAAAGCTGTGTTACATTCCATTCGTGAGACTTAAAAACTTGTCTTCAACAGATTCTTCAGTATCTATAACCCTTGGTTTCATCATTTGTAAATGGAGATATGAAGAGTACCTGCCTTTCAAGTTGTGGAGATTAGATGAGAGTAGATGTGTAAAGCCAAGCACCTAGTGAGTTCTTAGGGAAAAAAAGACCTCCTCCTGCTACTATTGTTGTGGTTATACCGTCATCATCAGAGTTAGCTAGAGTCCACGGCACTTTATGGTGAGTAGCAGAAGGGGACAATGGACTATTAGGTTAAATTCAGATGCTGGAGAGTGGAAATTCTAGTCTCTGAGATGGCTGAAAGTTTTGAAGTGAAAAATGCCATCATCAAATCCATCTTATCTGTTCATTCCATATTTCAACACTTTTTAGCTCCTCAGGCTTAGAAATTTTTGTGCTCTTTAGTTACATGTATTAAATATGAAAACCTGGGCCCAGTCAACCCAGAGAACCTTCTTTCTCAAGAATAAATTTAGGATATGTGTGACAGAAGCACAAGTAAATGGATCTCCAGCACAAGTTGACGCTGTTAACTGTCTCTCACCCAGTTTCCTAAATGCCTTTTCACTGTATAGGTTATCGTGAATCCCATTTCCTGTTTTTTGGTAATCAACGTAACAGCTGAAGTTTTTTCTTCACTGAGGTTTCACATTTTAAAGTTACCCATGTATTCACTTTGAATTTTGACATTTAATAACTCTGCTGAAATGCCTGGGAGAAATTGTATCTACGATATAACATGTGCTTTAGGGGGAAGGAAATAAATGCCACACTCAAGGCAATTATATAGGTAGTATTAAAAACATTACATATGTATCAAAATTTTAGGAATGAGGGTGAAGATCTAATATATATATATATATATATAAGAAATTCTGTTTTGGGGGGAGGGGATCTCCTAAAAATGAATAGCCTTAAATCAAACCTATTAGTTTTGTAATAGAAAGTTCTGTGAGAGACAGATAAAACCTCTGTATTAAGTGTACAGTGAAAACTCTTTGTCTGAAATATACATTATTACCATACAATTGTATGCGGTTTCTATTTAAGAGTTTCAGAAAGGGAACCCATAGCCCTTCTGCTATGAGGGAAGTACAGGATATGACCATATGTATATATATTTATGCACTGGCAAAGCAGTGCCTTGAAAAAGGGAACTGTGACATCGAGCGAGATGCCGGGTAAGTTCTAGTTAACATTTAAAATGTGTCCGGCTCGCAGGCACGTTGTGTTACCTCAAGCCTTTTTCACAGTCAAGGTCAGTCAGAACCATTCTTCCTGCCCAGTTCACGAGCTTCTTTTTCCTCGCCTCATGTGTCTTCAGGAATTTGTGACTGACCCTGCTGTCCTGATGGTGCCCACGACTTGGCCAAAGTTTGTGGTGACCCATTCTGATTACACCCTCACCCACAGATGGGATTTATCTGGGTTCTGTCTCTTTTTCCCTTTGCCAGCGTAGCCCTGTTTTGTTAAGGAATCAAGGTCTCTGTTGGTGACAGAGTGAACAGGAATAAAGATAAAAATGAAGGTGCGACTAAGTTGAAAAATAGAGACAGAATTTTAACCTGAAACTGATTTGTAAACAGGGAGACAGAGGCGGCATTGTCTTTGTTGAGTGGTTGGTAAGTGGTACCTGCAGTAACCCAGGTGGCCAGCCCGAGAGCGCCACGTGGTAAATCCTTTCCATTCTGAGCTTTTCAAGGTTCACCCAGCTGTAGATCTGCTCGTGGGAAGCGTGCGAGTCTCCAGGTACCGTGAAACAATCACTGAGAGATAAAACAGCCCACAGAAAAATTAACACAACTTCTTTTATGAAAGACAGGTCACTGTAAAAAGTCACTCTACACACTTATCATCAGTTGTTGGGGAAAAAAAAAAGATTTATGATGACATTGAGGTATGATCATCTCAAATATGTTCTGCATTGTTTTTAAAAGCTTTGTGTTTAAAATTCATAGCACTTTCTAATCCTGATAAAGTAGCCTAATTTTCTAGCTGGCTTTTGTTCGGTAAAATGTATTTCTAAATCCATTTTAAGCAGCTATTTCTTCAATTTGAGTAATTTTCTCTCAAGTTAATAGATCCCACACAAGCACACCTGACTTTTAATGTTAATCTATGCTATATATTCCAAACTTGCCGGTGACAATAGAAAGCACAATCAAAATGAAATTCAGTTGTTTAAAGCATATCTAGCTTGTTATTTTGTTAAAACGCTTCTTCATTTTTCTCTTCTTCGCCGGAATATAGTGATACCAAATCACATTTTACCTTGTATTGAGGTTCCATCTACCTCTTCCCTCCCAGCAAATGCGAAGGAAAAAGAACGTGTTAGATACGGTTGTGTCATTTTAAGATAAGATGACTTTAAAACTACTCTGTCAATAGAGAACATTTGCTTCACATAGGCAATCCCTACATCAGTACGTTCAGCTGTAGGAGCGAGCCCAGACGGAAAGCATTTTGATTTTGAGGCATTTGGCATTGGTAACTTGATTTATAGATGGATGTTTTCATTTTACACTGAGTATAAAACACTTTCCTGTTTTACCCAAACTATTATACCTCTCCAGTGACAATGCCCGTGTGTATTTCTAGCATTTTCTTTTGATCATAGGTTACAGGCCTGATGTCATGGATCTCATTTTTTTTCTTCTCAGCAATGCCACCAGCTCTCTGAAAAACAGAGGGTAATGTGATGGAGAAAAGATACAATTTTTTTTTTAGGTAGCCAGACCAAGAGAAAGAGAAAACAAATGTAACTTATGTAACTAAGTCATTTTACATCTGTTGGTACAGAGTCCCATAAATGAAAGCTTTGTCTTGTACTCTGCCGTGTCCTGAGTTTTTATACCACCCCTAGCACATAGTAGGTGTTCAGTAAATACTAGTTGAAGGGGTTGGGTAGGATGGTTGGGTTGAGCACAGAGCTGTGAGCACAAGTCATACACAGTCATGCATTTATAAGTGTAGTTTTAGAGTTACTCCCACATGTTTGAAAACTAAAAGTAAGGCCAATTCCAGACAGGATTAAGGGACTAGTCAGCTGGCCAGTTTCCTGGGTTGCTAATCCAGAAGAGGCATTGAAACCACTGGAAACATTCAAGACAGGGAAACTTGCATTTGCTAGAATTTCTCTATAATACATAATTTGGATTGGGCGTAAGACATTCCTATGGACATGCTCTTTTGTTCTCCAAAGGGATCTTTGCTTTCCTAAGACGGGTGGGTCCAGTTAATTACAGAGCTTTTGTTTGGCTGAGTGAAGTATTCAAATTGGAAGGGGCAGAGCCAAAGTTTTTGGACAAGAGAGAATATAGTTAAGTGCTATCACCAGGAATCTTCTTATTCTACTTTTAAGCAGAATTAAGCCTTTTTTGTTGTTCCAAATGAATTTAAAGCAACATGTAAAGGATATTAGTTTAAAAGGATATCAAATTGTAGCCTATGCAAGGTGATTACAAATTTTGGCATCTCACTGAAGCCCTAGACTGGTGCTGCCTAATGGAGATAAATAACTTAAATACATTTTAATAGCCACATTAAAAAAGTAAAAAGAGACAGGTGAAAGTAATTATAAAGACATTTTATTTAACCCAATAAATCCACACTATATCATTTCAGCACATAATCAATTTGAAAATGATGAGTGAGATATTTTACATTCTGTTTTTTATAGTAAGTCTTCAAAACCCCATGTGTATTTTACACTTGTGGCCCATCCCAGTTTGGACTTAACCACTTTTCAGGTGCTCAGCAGCCGCATTGGTGAGTGACCACCATATTGGACAGAGCAGTCCTAGACTGTGCACAGAGTAAAGTCAGTGACCCCAGTGACCATCATTGCTCTGGTCCTTAAAGACCTTTTAACCAGAATTCTCTCTTTGGCCAGCATGAAATTCTCAGTGTTGGTGCCATTCTTAAAAATGTTTTTAAGAGGAACTGTTAAGGAACTATAATGATAAATGCGTTGAAGTGTTTATTTTTCTTCAAACGTAGTGCTGTAGGTTGTTTAGTGCTTGAATATGAATGTCATTCATCTGATTAACCTTATGCATAGAGTGAAGCATTATCAGTGGGTAACCATATCTTACCCATAGCTAAGAGTTACCCTGTAATCCTTAATGACGATGAGAGGGGAGGTCTGGATTATGGGTGTCACACGTGGGAGCTGGTGGGAAACCACTTGGACAGATGACAGAGCAGCCGTAGGACATGAGTTCAGGAAAGGGGTGAGGGGCGGATGATTCTATGTGCTTAATCTGTCAGCGAATTGATCCTTTTATTTAGACTTAGTTGTACTAGTTCCTTTTCCAACCCCTTTCTCCCTCATGAACCACACTTCCTTTTGTTTTAAATTGAGATGTAATTCCTGTAAGAAAGAATTCACCTTGAAAGGGTGCAGTTCAGGGGTTTTCAGTATATTCGCAAAGTTGTGTGACTATTCCCACCATCTAATTTCACAATCTTTGGTTTTAACTGCAGATCTTCTAGGGCTCCTGCCTTTAACTCTGCTTCCTTGGTAACTTTACTAAGAGGGAGAAGGAAGGAGAGCGGTGAGAACTAGGACGTTACAGCATGATCTGGGGGCGCCCATCTCTGAGCTGTTCACTTTCTGTGGACACATTCTCAGGAGCATTAACACCGTAGTAAACGTTGGAGAAGGTTTAGAGCTCCATTTAGGAGGCATTCTGTCGTTTCCCAGTTGGACTCTTGGCCCAAAAGGCTGGCAATATGGCCTTGTCAACATTTGACTTAAATAGTCATTGTATCAAATTGGTAAAAACAAACAAACAAACAAAAACCAAAAACTAGAGTTATTTGACAAATTAATTTAAATCTACTATAAAATAGATGTTATTTTCAAAATCTGAAAAATTAAGCAGTTTAAGTCTGCTATAAAATAGGTGTTCTTTGCACTGGTTGGTAACTCATCTCTAACATTATGAGAATTCTGAAAGTCACGTCAAATAACGTAAGTTTAGACGTAACTCAAGGACCCTTGTTTGTGTCAAGCGATTCTAACGCATCTCTTTGTATGGTCAGCTTAATTGTTTAGAATATTCTCCCTGGGACATTACTGGCAATTACCAAGGATTATGTACTCAGAGTTCCCACCTTGCATTTCATTTGAATCATCCTGTTCTGCATTGTTTTAAATGGGCACAATTTTTTTTTTTTTTAATGGAGGGAAAGGCTACTGCAAGCAATGTGGTTATCGTGAGCTAATCTTGCCTTCGGGGTAGCAGAGATATGTTCTAACTCTGAGATTGTGATTGCTTTGTGATTGCCCTTCTGCTTGAACATGCCTTACTGCTGAATTATGATGCTCTGTTGCCTTTTTCACGTGATGGACTGGACCACACGAGAAGTGTTTCCAGGGCTCACGATTCCAGTTGAAGGAAAGAACTGAGAGAGCTGGTGTTTTTCTTTTTTTTTCTTTCCTTCTTGGGCTTTCCTTTCTGTTTTAGGAAGCATTTCCCCCACTTTTCACAAGGTTAGCCAGTATCCCTGGATCATGTAAGGATGGCTTTGTGGTGTAATTGTCTCCGGGCTAAGTATGCGCACCATATTGATACCTTCACAGGAGCCTTCTGCTTCCATCCTTACTCTGGCCGGATCTTCTACCGTGCGCTGATCTTTATACCTCACCCCGAGTTATTATACAATATCTAGGAATATGGTTTTGATTTTGGGCTTCATATTTTTGTACAGTATATTTTTTAAAGTGTCCCACTGCAGATTGCAAATATAAATTAGTGTCAGAATTACCATACAAAACTCTCTTGCTAACTTTAATCAGTAATTTCTTACAGAGCGATAGAAAACATGGTACTAATGAATAATGTGCCCAGAAGCTCTTATTATAGGGTTGGCGTGAATTCCACTTAATGACAAGCTTTCTCAAGCAGCAGTTGATTTTAAATCCTATTTTTCATTAGGGAGGTATAAAATGTTAATAACACCTTCTGTTGAGCTGTTCTTTTGTAGCATGGTAGCATATATCTTCCATGCTCACCAAGACTTTCTTTAAGATCCTACTAGTAACTTCCTATCTCATAAATAAGATTTGTTCAGGAAATAAAAATGTATGTTTTCCCATTGTTAGCTATATGTTTTTCTAATAATCACATCTGAAGCTTATTATGCAGTAATAGCCTTAAGATATTATTTTTTTTTAATGTACTACTTTGGTCTTAATGCTAGTTTTTAATCTCTTCTTGTTTCTATGAAGTCTGAATGAGATTTTCAAAATTGAATAATAATTTGATCCGTTAATCTTTTGAAGCTAGTAATTTTATTTTCCTCTCTTTGCAGTCTCTGAGGTTTGCAAATGAATAGAGCTTCATTACTGCAGTCTGCATTTAATAACCATTATCCATTATCTTGTAATTAAGACTCCCTGTAACGAATCATGAGGACAATGCAAAAATACATAGTACATTTCTTTAATGAACTGGAAAATGTTCATCTTGTTCTATTTAGTAATGAGTTGCTGAATAGTCATTAAATCCACTGGAGAATAGAACTAGATGGATTTTGAAGACTGTCTTGAGTTTGTGGTTAATCTATTAGAATTAAAATTTCATCTTCTATTTTTATCAACAGCTGATTAGAAGTCATTCTGTTTGACCAAATTGATTAGAAGACCATATACAAGGGCAGCTGTTGTTTAATGAAAGTTTTTAATGAAACTGTACCATGGAGACTTGTAATTATAGGCCTTAGAAAAGCTTTGAGTTGCTTTAGACCACGGAAAGTCTTGTGCTAGAGATTTCAAATTAGGAAAATAAAAAAAAATACAACTTAATATAATACTATAAATTTATTACTCATTTTAATTTCAACTAATCACATTTGAATACTAGTCTATTTCATGTGCTACTTTTGACTTTTCTGGCCTTTCATCTCCTAGTTTAGTTATTTCGTTGAAATTGTGGGCACTGATGAAAGAATATTTATATGGATAGCTATTTTAATTGTGTGATATTGTCACATAAGGTTTTTTCCCCCAAGCTGAGCAGAGGTGAGCTTGGTTAATGTCGGTTTCACATGAGCTCTGAGGAGACTCTGTGGTGCTCTGTGGTGTTCCTAATTCAAAGTCTAGCATTTATTTCTCTAAGGTAATTTTGTTTTAGCAGAAGGGCAAGGGGAGCAATATTAAAATAAGTAAAACAAAATGTGTGCCTACTTAGTCCCGCTGGAAAATCCATTGTTCTTTTGACACTTGTAAAATACTGGTATACTTTCAAAAGTCCTGTGTGTAATTAAAGCGAGGCCTCATTCCTGGATTTCAAGAAGTAGCCAGTGGTGTCCACCTGCCTGCTCTTTGAGTCTCTCATGTGGTCTCTAACTCTCAGTTGTTTCCCCTCAACCTATCCAACACACCAAACTTAGCATTGTAAGCACTGATTTCAGGTGATCAGGCCTCCTCTGTCCTAAAGGATTTTTGCAGTCACAGGTCCTAAAACACACACTGGCACATACACCCTCAATATCACCACTCCCCACCCCTGTGCTCCCTCTCCTTCACAGAGATGGGTCCATTTATTACTGTTGGGATGTGTCTTACACTTGCTGCGCTTTTGGTGTTTTTTCCTAATGTTGGTGTTCATCTACTTGCCCTCTCATCTTTCCATTTTATCTCTTCTTCAGGGTCTCTCCCAAATTCCACCTGTTCGATGAAGCCTTCCCCTGTTTCAGCTCAACTAAATCTCTCTGAGCCTTTCCAGTTCTTGTTGGCGATAATACTTACTTGGCCTAGATCCGTAACTACCTTACATACTGTATATAATTTATATCTCCATACATGATTTCTAGACAATAAAGGCTTGCCTTAAAATTTAAGGACTTCTGGTGCTTTGACATATGATGAGCTTGGAAGCTGTCATATCTGTACTTAGAGCAAGAAAAAGCTGAATAATTCAAATTGAAAATCAGGGTCTTTTCTTGGACCCATTAAAGAACTTAGGTCACGAGGCAAACTACCACCTTGAAATCTGCAGAGACAGGCATATCCTGAAGTCGCAATGAAGATCTGCTTACCTGCTAGAGCCATAAGCTGGTAGGAACACTTAAATGGTAATTTTGAACAAGTGTTGGAGGCTGTGTGTGACCCCCACACTTTTGTGGGTTTTATCTCCAGGAACCCCAAGTTCTCACAGTGAAGAGCCAAGAAACATCCCATTGGCTCGGGAAGGCAAAGAGGAAGATAATCATTGTGAAATATGCCCAGAGCGTTTTCCTTAACAAAGGCCCACCTTCCAGGGCAGAGACTTTGTTAGAGCCTTATCCCACCTGGGAGGGCGTTTCACACTAGTCTTCTGCCTCCACAGAGTGAGGAAGAAAAGGCAGAACACACTTGTGAAGGTTACAGCCCAGGGACACAGGCCCACTTAAAGACTGAAATTTAATAGTAAGATTGTTGAAGTGCCTCCTCTCCCCATGCATTATCATCACACCAGCTGGGGTCCAGTAATCCAGTGGATTACAGCTGACAGAGCTAAAAGACAGACACTCTGTCTGAGGAGAAAGACTTAGGAGGCCTGAAGTAAACATGGGAGACAAAAACAAGGATATTATAGGATTTGAAGACTCCGATACCTGTGGCTACAACCAGCATGAAGCACAGCCCAGCATCTAGCCAGGTTAACATAAAATCTCAGCAAAGTCCTATTTACCTCAGTTCCTATTGCCTGATACGTCACAGCTGACATTCAAGAGAAAATTACAAGAGATAATAAAAAGCAGGAAAAATGCAGTGTACAGACAGACACACATCAGAACAAGAGTCAGATATGACAGATATGTTAGAATTTCTAAAAAAGAGAAATTTAAGGTAATTCTGACTAATATGTTAATGATTTTAATAGAAAAGGTAGACAGCATGAAGGAGCGATAGGTAATATATACAGAGAGATGGAAATCTTAATAAATATTCTAAAGGAAATGCCAGAAATCAAAACCACTGAAATAGAAATGAAGAGTACCTTATCAGTAGATCAGATAGGGCTGTGGAAAGAATCTGTGACCATGAAGATGGGTCAAAAGAAACCTCCTAAGCTGAAATTTAAAGAGAAAAAAGAATGAAAAAAACAGAATATAATATCCAGAAACTGTGAAATAATTTCAAAAGGTGTAACTCATGTGTAATTGGAATACATGAAGAAAGGAAGAGAAAATTGAGCAGACAACGTATTTGAAGTAATAATGGCCAAGAATTTTTCATAATTAATGACAGACACCAAACTGCAGGTCCAGGAAGCTCAGAGAACACTTAGCACAATAAATACTGGAAAACGAACTAATGAAAAAGATACTATACCTAGATATGTAATATTCAAGCTGAAGAAAGCCAAAGACAAATAGAAAATTTTAGAAAAAGCCAGAGAAAAGTAAAAGGAAACAATCACAGTGAACTTCTCTATCTGATTTTAACACATGAGTTTTACCTATGTCTCCGAAATCAATTGCTTGCTCAGTATCTCTACTTAATATTTCTTGTGAATTTCATTCATCCCATCTTGTTTTCTGGTTTTCTGCAAAGCAGAATTGAATATTCTTAATGGCAAATGCACATTGTAGTCCCGCAGGAGGAAAGTAGGAGAAGAAAGTATGGGTGAAAAGCTGGGTGTCTCCATTTCAGCTTCAACCTGAGTATCTGTGATTTCTACTTTTACTATTTTGTGTATCCTGTATGAGATCTTGTGTGATTTAGTGATGCTAATCAAAGAATGTGAAAGCGAAATATATATATATATATATATATATATATATATATATATATATATATATCTTTGATATAAATAAATTATTATAAATAAATAAATGGAGAAGAGAAAAATCTCTCAAAAAATCTCTTATGTCAATAAGTCCAAATAACAAGTATAGTTACTCCTCCCTGAAGGGGTACGTTGCATCTCCCCATTCGTTAAATGTGGGATACACATAAGGACTTCTTTCCAAAGAGTACAGTATGGAAAATAGGGAGAAAGGGGTGATTTGGCAGACACCACCTCCACCCATGCTCAAGGGCAACTTTAATTATAAGTCATATTTATAGTATGCACCCTTGATATGGATGTGGTGAAAATGGCACTTTTCCTCAATGGTCTTCTTTCCCAAAAACATGTAACCCCAGTGTAATGATGAGAAGAACATTAGACAAATTCCAACTGGGGGAAATTTTACAAAATACCTGGCCAGTACACTTTACAGTTGTCAAGGTCATCAAAATAAGGAAAGTTTAAGAAACTGTCACAGCCAAGAGGAGCCTATGGAGATATGACAAATGTATTATAGTATCCTGGTTGAAACTGGATTCTAAGTAAAACTAAGGAAATCTAAATAAAGTGTAGATTTTAGTTAATAGTAATATTTCAATACTGGTTTATTAATTGTAACAAATAGACCATACTGAGGTAAGTTGTTAGTAATGTTATTCTCATAAGCCAGAAAGAGAAAGAAAAATACCATATGATGTCACTCATATGTGAATCTAAAAAAAAAAAAAAAAAAAGGGGCACTATGAACTCATCTACAAAACAGAAACAGACTCGCAGACATAGTGAACAATCTTACGGTTTCCAGGGAAAGGGGGTGGGAGGAAATGAATTTGGGAGTTTGAGATTTACAAATGTTAGCCGCTATATATAAAAATTAGATTTTTTTAAAGTTTATTTTGTATAGCACAGGGAACTATGTTCAATATCTTGTAATAACCTTTAATGGAAAAAAATACATGAAAACGAATATATGTATGTATATGCATGACTGGGAGATTGTGCTGTACACCAGAGACTGACACATTGTAATTGACTGTACTTCCGTAAAACTAGTTTTCACACACAGAAAAAATAAAAATAAAAATAAATAAAATATTTGCAAGTTGAAAATGTATGGCGTCTTTCATAAAAATCCCGATCTGGTTGGAAGATGGAGCTTTCATTACCAAACAATGCAGTAGATATCTGCTAATGGTGATTCTCCTTGTGTGGACACAGCTGTATTGTGTACTTTCCATCACACATAAGAAAATGAGGGGAAAATGAGTTGGCACTCTAGTTTTGCCTTAAAGTGTTACGATTTATGATATTAAGCACAGGGCATAAGATTGTTTCTGTTAATCTCAGCTACGCATTAAATAAACCAACTTGATTTTAATTGGTGATATGGAAATATGGAGGCAGGAGCCCCAGGGGTCAGTGAGAATCCATTTGGTGCCTAATTTAATTCATCTTACAGTAAGAGGGGAAAAAGTATGGACAGAATGATTTTAAGAACGAGTCAGTTTTATTTTTCCAATAATTAATGAAAAAATGAAGTTGCGTTCCTCAGGAAAAAAAGTTATTACACAACTAATTTCTTCTGCCAACTCAAAAGTATGAAGAATAGTTTTTTTCATTAACATGGAGTTTTTCTTCCTTTTGTTTCAGGATCAGATTTTATTAAGACGTCTACTGGAAAAGAATCAGTGAATGCCACCTTCCCAGTAGCTATAGTAATGCTACGGGCCATTAGAGACTTCTTCTGGAAAACTGGAAACAAGGTACGTTGTCGCCAGCACATCTTTCTTCAGGGTGAAGATAATGTTATTTATAAGCTTAGTTACAGCCACGATAACCGTCTTTACACGCAGATGGTGTAAGCAAGTTACCTTTATTAAGATAAATGTTAAATTTACCTTTTATTACAAAAGAATACATTCGTGGAGGAAAAACTGTGCGATTAACAAAAAATGAGTGAGAGTGTGGGAGTCGGTATGTGTGATCAAGATGTAAACTCACTTTATGTCCTTTTATTAACCGAGGACAATTTTATCACTGACAAGAGATTCCTAAATGGGTTCTTTAACGAACTAATTCTGCTGCAATGCAGAGGCTTTCTGGTAAGGCGTTGGCCGGCGAAAACAGGTTAATGCAGAAATTAAACTTCCTTGAGGAATGGAAAGAATTGCAGAGTAACATTTATTGAATGATAAGCTGTGGTGGTGATATGAAAAGTATGCAATATAATGGGAAATAATCTTTTCCTGTCATTATTGAAGGACACACATAAATTGGTTTTTCTGTTGGGAAACCCCCGGTCCAGAAAAACTTATTACTTTTAATAATATGAGGTGAAGAGAAAATTCTCGAGGAGATGAACTTATTAAACAAAATAATGAAATGCTGTGAAACAGCAGGGAAAAGGTAGCTAGACGTTATATAGCTCTTGAATTAAATATCCATTTTTGCGTTTTATGGCAGTTGGATGTGCTCTTTGGAAGACTGTTAAGCTGAGGAGGGTGTATGCTCGCTTTTGTCAGCTTTTCGAAAAATAATACATATTTTTTTTTTTGCAACATACAAATTTAAAAGGAAAAATGCGTATGAGGTGTTTCTTAAAATGAGTTTGGATTTTCCTTTTCACCTCAAGTTGCTTGTTTAGCTGCAAATTATCTCAAAGGATTTTTTTTTTTTTTTTTACATTATTGGAGAGAAAGGTAATTTTTTTTTTAAATGAGACTTTCACTTCCTGAGAAGGCATCTTTTAAAACCAATCTCTTGATTTCTGCTGAATGGAAACCCAAAAAAGAACCTTAATCCTTTGCCAACTGGTTGTGATGACTTTATATATGACTGTATTTCAGTTTACTTTGGAATCAGAGACCTTTTTTAGAATGCACCTGGGCTAGAGAGGAAACGAACTCCTTCCAGAATTTTCTCCTTCAGAATACCTTCATATCTTAAAAGAGTACAGATGAGATAAAGATCTACTGTGACCTACATAGGAAAGCTGACCCAACTTGAGTAACCTCTACCTGATAGCCTTTCTTCAGTGACCTGAATTTAAAAAGAAAAAAAAAAAAATGTAAGAAAAGCTATAAAAATGAGAACTCTAGCTTTGGGCCCCTCAAATAAGATCATCACCACTCACCAGACTGATGGGTCTTATTCTCAGTCAAAGAACATCCAGAGAGAGTGAAGCCTCTTATATTTATAGATGCCTGGGTCCTCACCCCTGAGTCCTGGATCCTCACCCCTCACTCCTGGGTCAGGGATAACCCTCAGGCATCTGTACGTTTCATAAGCTCAGTAGTCAGGACTAAAACTTTCCGTGGGGGAGTCAGTCCTGTTTTGTTTTCAACGAACAGTCAGTGAGTTGTTACCTGTGTGCTATGTTAACCTATATTAAATGCTAGGGACGCAAAAGTGAACAAGTCCCTTCCCAGAAGAACAAAGACTTTCAATAAAAGTTTTAAATGTTCAATGTTCTAGACCAGAGTAGAGAAGGAAGAACATTCTGCTGTATTTCATTATTCTCTCTTTAATTATATTGTCCCTTTCCTCAGCTAGTAAACAAAGTTCATTCTGGTTTTACTGAGAAACAGACAGGTACAGGTCAACTCATATTCATCTTAATCGCGTTTGATTTTACACAGAGAGGATCTGTGTGTGTATCTGCAAATCAGGGACATTTTTTCGGGTTGTTGACAAGCTGCCCAGGCAGCCTGTAGACTGTAAAGCTTCTACATCGTTGATTCAAGGGGTGTTTTGAAATGTGATGGGCCGCCTTCCAGACGATGATTAGTGTCACTCCCTAGAAGCAGAGGTTTGATATTTTATAACTGATTTCATTGCAGATTTATGTTTTCTATATTCTCTCCCATAAAAAAATAAGAGGATAAACTTATGCTAGAACCACTCTTTTGAAACATCGCCTAACGGACTTGCTGACCCAACTGAATTGTATAGAAAAATCTATGTGCAGCACTGCCTAATTGACTATGCTCCTATGATTAACATGTATGCTAATATCAGCTAATTGACTTTTTTTTTTTTTTTTTGCCTCATCTCAATCAATAACCTCACTCCACTTATCTCCCCTGCTCTCCCTACCTCCCCTCACTCTTACATGGTCACTTGGGCTGCAGGCTAATAGGCAGACGTGGTTAGATCTCTGCACGGCTGCTGCTTCGCTGTGTGATCTGTAACCGAGGCTGGGAAACCAGTTACGAGGCTTCTCCCAGTGTTCCACGTAGGACTGACGGGGGTCCAAACCAAAACAGTGGAAGCAAGCGCAGAGAGGGAAGCGTGCGTGTGGGAGACAGAGGAGTCCAGGGGTGGGATTGGTGGGACTCCCGTTCACCATCGGGTGTGGTGCGATGAGAAAGCTGGCCAAGTCCAGATTAACCAGGGGTATCTAGCTCGGGTTTGTTGACCTAAAGTAAGTAGATGGCCAGATATTTCTCTGGCAAAGATGGGTTTCCTCAGGATCAGCAGAGACCTGCAGCTGTGGGTCTTGAGACCATGACAAACCACGTGCAAGTCCCTCGCAGGGCAGAGGAAGTAGAATATTTTCCTGGAGAGGAAAAGGAAGATGGGAGGGTATGGTAAACCGCGTCTGCGGCTTTTCGTTGGCTGAGTCCTTGCCAGGAAAGAGATGTCTTCCTTCTTCCTGTTGGACTCTGTTATCCCGGGAGTGTAAGTCTAACTCCCCCTTCTGGTCTCCCAACTCTATTTAATTGAGGTTTATTAATGTTTAACTGGTTGATGAGGGGACCGTTGACTTACCCTTCTCTGGCATTCTGTTAGCAGCTGGTGCTGCCTGTCACAGCAGCCCGACTCTTGAGTGGCCGAATGCATGAGCTTTCGTACTTGGGCTTTGAGTGTTTTCTCTACCCGATAGTCAAGTTCTGGAGACAAGTATATCCAGAAAAGCAGGTTTTATTATAGAACACATTTATCCTTCTCTAATGGGCTCAGGGACATCATTTGTGAACATCAGATATTGGCTGAATTGCGCTGCTTTGTGGTCACCTTCAGAGACGACTGGAGCGTGACGTGTCTTTCTCTCCTGTGCTTATTGAACTGGTCTGGCTGCTTTATGTAACTCTGTCTACTTACAACACAGAAAAAAAGTCCCTGCGGTTCAGCTGATTAAAATAACTGTCACCTCTCCTTGCTGATTGCTGTTACTTTAGTTAGTGTGACCTCACTGATTCTCTCCTCTTGTTTTACTTCTTTTTTTTTTTTTCCCCATTTTTAAAAATTGAAGTATAGTCCATTTACAATGTTGTGTCAGTTTCTGGTGTACAGCATAATGTTTCAATCATACATATACATACATAAATTCCACTTCGTATTCTTTTCCATTATAGGTTACTACAAGATTTTGAATATAGTTCCCTGTGCTATACAGTAGAAACTTGTTATTTGTCTATTTTATATATAACAGTAGTATCTGCAAACCTTTTTTTTTTTTTTTTGGAGGGGGAAGTTAATTAGGTTTATCTATTTATTTATTACTTTTGGTGGAGGGAACAGGGATTGAACCCAGGACCTCATGCATGCTAGGCATGCACTGCACCACTATACCACTGTATACTCTCTCCCCCAGTATCTGCAAATGTTGAACTCCCAATTTATCCCTTCCCACCCTCTTCCCCACTGGTAACTGTAATTTTGTTTCCTCTTGTTTTAAATCTACGTATGTATCTTTCGCAGCTCAGGATGAAAGGCTAAAAGGTGTGCATATCTACTGGCCTCCCTGTAGAAATGCAGAATGAGTGGGCTTTTGTGGTATCTGTTGTCCTGTTTATTGACACCACTCTTGTTGATCCCAGGCTCACAGCTCTAGCCTAGATGGTTGAGGGTTATGACTTTCCAATAAGTGAAATGTTAATGAGGGTTATTAACTCTCATTAGTGTCTCCTCAGAAGCAGTGACAGTCCTCTGATTAATCTTGGAAAAGTCATGTTGTAGTGCAAATGGGCGTGCATGGGAGTGATCTGAGCTCTTTTGCTGGGTGAAGTGAAATAGATTTTTAGAAAAGAGAGAGAGAGATTGGAGACCCTGTGTTAATGCCGGACCATTTTTTAAAGCAACCGCTTAACAGTATGCATGGTTTTCCTCCCCACCTCCCCTTTCAGGTGGGCTTTAAACCAGCAGGAGGCATCCGCAGTGCCAAGGACTCCCTTGCATGGCTCTCTCTCATAAAGGAGGAGCTGGGGGATGAATGGCTGAAGCCTGAGCTCTTTCGGATAGGGGCCAGTACTTTGCTTGCCGACATCGAGAGGCAGGTGAGGAGTCACCCATGGGCCTGGGAACAAACCAACAAGCATTTTTGAGAAAGAAATAAAAAGTCACTTATTGGGGTGTGGGAATCGGAGATGGAAACTCATCTGACTGACCTCATATGATCTCATCATATCCAACCTCTGTTTTCTTCCAAGCCAAGCTCCACCTCAAGGAGGTTGGATGGAGATTCTGCTGAAGCACGTAATAGTGGGGCGTTATAATAAAATGTTAACTAAAATTAATTATGTAAGAGTGTAATTATGAATTGATGTGTATAATAACGTAATAATTAATGATTGGCTAAACTCTGCTTTCCCCACAGATTTACCATCATGTGACTGGAAGATACGCAGCTTATCACGACCTTCCAATGTCTTAAACCAGCAACAAGTTCCGCAAAAGTTCTTCCCGACAGCATTTAAAAATTGTTTTTCTGCATGATTGCTAAAATTACCTAATTAAAAAAATGAGGGACTAGGTAACTGACTTTTTTCCCTTAACATTTCCATTGAATTTAACTCAAAGAATGAAAGAAAAACAACGCAGCTAACCCACACATGGTCCCCATTTCAGGCACATCTGAAATGGCCTTAAGTACTAGAAGATCTGCATTGTGGATTTTGTGGAGGTTTTCTCTAAGAAAAACGTTAGTGGTAGCTTTGACAACGTTAAGTTCTACGGAAACAGTGTTGGAGTTGCCCAAGAGCCCCTGCTGTGGCGAAAGAAAGCGCAGCATCCCTGAACGGCTCCTGTGCTCCCGGCGGCTGCGGGAGTCACTCGGCACTGATTTCCCCACCGAGAAAACCCATCTTTAATTTTTGCAACACAGGCGCTTTATTGTTTTGCTAATGGAATTTCTATCATTGTTATATGCAACTATGGATGTCACTGAATTTTTTAATTAAAAAATTCCTGTAGTTTATTTAAAAAAACCCCTTTAAGTTCTAATAATACATATTGAAAAGTTAATCCATTAAACATATAAAGAGGTTTTATCAATGACTTTCTGAATCCAGTAATCCTTGGGTATTTATCTTAGACAAAGTAGCTCAGTACACTATTAATAAATATAACTTATGTCCATATTCTGAAAGTTTTTCTGGGAGGGTGAATAGGGAAGAAGCAGGAGACACTAGCATAGCACTTAATATGTGCTGAGCTTTTTACGTGTATCAGTGTATTTAATCCTCATTTAATCTGTTACAGTAAGGTGGTGCAGTAAGGTTTTTAATCCTCACAACAGGAAGTACTGACATTATCATCCTTTTATACAGATGAGGGACTGAGGCACAGACAGCTTAAGCAACTTGCCAAAGGTCACAGAGCTCAAAGGTAGCAGAGACAAGAATCAAGCCCAGGCAGGTGCAGTCTGAGTCTGTGCAGTCACGCCAGGTATGTAAAACTGCCCCCCGGCACACATAGACACGTAGGCAGAGCCCGCTGTCAGCTAGAGGGACTGGTAATGGCTCTGTGGGCTACTGGTCCCCTTGCTCTGTCTCTCAACTACCCACCTCTGCCTTTTTTGCTTGCTAGCACGTCTATCACACTGTAGAACTTAAGTTTTCTTAAATGGCAATTTTCACGGAGAGCATCTTTTTTCCCTCCCCAGACGAGTCTACAGCTTCTCCTAAGTGGAAAACCCTGGCCTGAGAGTTAGTTTTAGTTTCATCTTCTCATCTGTTGAATTCTAGTTCAGCCTTTTCTTTCTAGCTTTATGACCTTGGTCCAGTCAGTTTACTTCTCTGGACCTTCAGTTTCTCCATCTGTAAAATAAAGGGATTATCAATAAAGGTGATATCAAGGTTCTTTCATACCTCAGACTATATTACCCTAAGGATAATTATAACACATCCAAGAAAATGGTTTATGGTTATAAAGAGAAAACGCTTTTGCAGCAATCTAAATTAGAATTTGCCTCTTGGGAGTCAATTACGCATGTCCCTCAAAGCACCTCTCCACCTGTGAATGAAATGATTAAAATAAGAACAGAAAAGAAATTCTGCTTCCCCCAGCACCTTAGCAGAAAGCGAACTCTTGACTTATGCCTTTGGATGTGGTCAGTGGCTCTAAATGCCATTTCCACCTTCATAACACGCTGGCCTGGGTGCCCACCAGCACAATGGCCAGTCACCTTTGGAGAAGAAACTTTTCAGAAACATAATTACATTCCATCACCTTTGAAGCTATTCCAACTTCACAGGGATTTTCCGTTTTCCTCCCATTAAACCCAGCTGGTCATTTCAGTTGATCAAGTGAACAGGCATCATTATCTGTAATTCTAATTTATATGAGGCATCCACTGAAATTGACCTCTGCGGACAATTACAGATTCACATAGGAAATTAAGACTGGGAGTCCCTCAAACCTATTAGAGGCTGATGAGCATGGCCTGATCTAAAGGTAAGTAATCATATATTTGGGGGACAATTTATTCCAAGGTCTGTTGGGCTGTTCATCAGGAATGTCTGCCCCTTACCTGGCTCTTGAAATCAAATGTAACACAGATGACTTTAATAGGAAGATGCTAGTCAATGTTGATTGCTGTGAAAACATAAGAGGAAGAGGTCATTTCTGAGGTGACTGTGATTTACTACAAGCAGATTTGTGTACTTCAGGACATAGGGAGCAGATGCTTTATACAATCAAAAAATGAGTTACTGTGTCCTGTGTTTAAAGCTTCTAAGTTAATGAAAGCAAACCACCCCCCTTCCCGCTGCAGAAATTGTTGCAGTTGTTCAATAAAGCATGTTTAAGCCTTAAGATGTTTATAAACAACCAATCATATAGTTTAGGGGCTTTAAGAGACTCTAGAGAATCTCTAACTCAATTCTTTTCATGAGAAAAGAAGCCCAAAGTGGGAAAGTCACTTATGCAACATCCCATAGAAAGTCAAAGCTGAGCCCAGAGCCTAGATCCATATCACACCATGAAATAGTTCACAAGACACAGCCAGGGCTTTGGAATTAAATGCTTCTTGCTTGTTTATACACTCAGCCATACCTGATACTATGTTTGTCATCATATGAACTTCAGACTTTCAAAAGACTCACTTTTGCCTCTAGTCATCTCCTACATGGTGTTTTGCAGAAGACCAACCGGCTAAATCTAGCCCAAGTGATATTGTGGTTAATTTAACCTGTTAGACTTTCAGAATTTGGGGCAATCTCAAGAATTCGCTTTTTTTTTTTTTTAATTTTAAAGAAAGTTGAATATTGCTTTGTTTTGTTTGTCTGTTTTCCTCTTAAGAAAAAAAGAGGGGGCACTTGTTTGGATTCTAGTTTGTCTACAAATGGAGAGAAAATGACTAGTGTAATCACAAAACAATTTCGTAATTACAGTATCTTTGCCTCATTCTGGGTTATATCAGCGCTAATGGGGCATTTAAACAGATTAGTTTGCATGAAACACAGCTTCTAAGGAGACCTGTGCAAAAGCAGGAACTGTTGCAAATACCCGTCTGGAAGTGCTTCCTCACGGCGACACAGTGGAGTCTCTGTCCTGACTGAGGACAGTTACTGCGTCACACACCTAGTCTTAAACCAAATCTAGGTAAACCAAATCAGTTTCTTTACAAATGTCAACTTAACACTTCTAGTACAGAGGGAAACAAACATTAATTTTTCTTCCATCAACTTGGTTCTTTTTTGATACAACATAAATAGAGCCAGGGTGCAGAGATAAACGGAAAAAAGAATTTGAATAGATCCTACTTTCAAAGGAAATGAAACCTTATGCCCGTTTTGGCACTAGGCAAAAGGCATGAGGTGAAATCAATTTCTACATTTGTTCTCCTGATTGTGCTCAAGAGTCTTGCTTCCCAAAGGAAAATATATATTTTACAACCACCACCAAATGATCCTTTCCAAAAATGACCGCAGGTAACATCTGGCTGATATATAAAATATGTAGTAAAAATAATCATTTTTAATTAACTAAGCCCTGCTCAGGAGAGAGAGTGTCAGAGAAATATCCATCTGGTCAGTTCTTACTTAATAGGGCAAATGAGGATCGGAATGTTTAATCCAATATATGTTAAATACTAAGTGACCTTATGGTGAACTGAAACTTTTTTTAGGAAGAAGAACAGGGGTGAGAAGGAGGAATCAGATTATCTAGAACAGGCACACCTAAAATTTGACTTTTTATTTTAAGTACACCTCGTACTGTAAAACATACGTAGAATATAAGAAACCTAGGTTTTGTGACATCCGTTTCTATGGTTCTGTGAGAAGAAACGTGTTTCAATTAATTTGAACAGTCAAATGAGGTCATATTTTAGTCTGGAGCTTGACAAGGATGATGACTTTTAAAAAGTCTTAAATAAAGGTAAAAGAAACTGGGATTATATTTAGCCCAAGGTGAAGACTGAAGAGTACTTGCTGTCTAACAGTTCCAGGAAAAGATACTTCCATCTTAGGTATAGGATACTGGGATCTTAGTAACCGAGAGTCCTATATCCCGCTCTGTAAGGAGAAATGAATGTATGCTACACGTGAAGTTAGGTTAGTTCTAGGGGAGAACTTTAATACTCTGAAAAGTGTTATTGAGAAGGTACACCTTGCTGTTCCATTCTCAGAAATAAATTCTCCTTTGGTTGGAGTGGTTTAGTTGTGCTGCCAGAGAAAGTGGTTCTCCAACTTTAGCATGCAACAGAAATACTGGGAGAGTTTATAAACACGGAATTCTGGACCCCACCCCCAGAGTTTCCAATTCAGTAAAATTTGCCTTTCCAAGAAGATGCTCTGATCCAGGAACCCCACTTTGAGAACCACTATACTCAGCACCAAGATTCCAAAGTAAATGCATCTGTCCAGTGGTCAAGTCCACCAGCTGCAGCCCTTCTTTATCATGAGACTCCAGGATAAATGTGTACATTTCATTGCTTTTCATAGCCAAGAACAAGAGGGAACCATGGAAATGACGTTACCCCTTAATCCTTTCACTGTAGGCAATGAGCTTGATTACGCTTTGGGCTTAAAAGCCAGCCTTGGAGCCTAGCATAAACCTTTTGGATGAGTTTACAATCCTTAGCTACAAAATCTTCCAAAGAATTTCAGCAAGCCAGGATAGGAAGATTCAGCTGCATTTGATTTTACCTCTTTGGAATGCTTTCACTTTTGGTGATTCTCATGTAATTGAACTTAAAACCAAGACTTATATTAGCAGACCCCATTCTTTAACTTATATTTGACACAGATAAAGTGTTCGAAGAAAGGGACATTTCACAGATACTTGGTGTCTTATTGTGAAGCTACTGTGTGAATGATTTCTAGACCAGGAGCTAATGAAAACATTAGGTCTTTGGTCTTTTCAAGGCTAAAGGATAGTTTAAATTGGTGTTTTTTATTTTTTATTTTTGCTTTGCAGATGTGTGTTTTGCCAGTCCTGTACGTTGTCAAGCATGGTTCTTAGTTGCAAATAACAGAACTCCGAATACCTAGATAAGCAGAAAATAAGTTTACTTTTAAAGCATACTGAGTGTCTTACAGAATATCTAGGAAGGCCAGATTGTCAGGCATAGAGACAGCCAGCTAGGAGTAACACGCAAAACAGTTCTAAACAGTCAAATGAGGTCATATTTTAGTCTGGAGCTTGACAGGAATGATGACTTTTAAAAAGTCTTAAAAAAAGGTAAAAGAAAGTGGGATTATATTTAGCCCAAGGTGAAGATTGAAGAGTACTTGTTCCAGTGGAGACTCAACTGTATCACGTCTGGGCATTTGAACCCAGAACCTCTGCCTTTGCCACACTCCTCCTTTATCACAGTGGTCAAAGGTGGATTCCTCATGCTGCTCCCTCGGGTGTCAAACTCCTGTGTGGTTGTGTCTGATTGTTGGTGCCTCAGTCACATGCCTGTTCTAGCTGTAAAGGAAGCTGGGAAAGCAACCTTGGCCTTTTTGGGAGAAGTGGCACGTTGTAGTCAAAAGATGTTGGATGGTCACTGGTCATAACAGTTGTCAACCACGGTATAACCAGTTGGTGCTGGAGAGATGGCTCATACTTCGTGATGGGAAAGTCACCTGTGTTTTCACTGCTCCTCATTCCCTAGTAAAGCTAAACTCTGCAAAGTTGCCCCTTGTTTCTTGGTCTCATAGAGATTCCCTATGATGTCCTCTTTACATTCTTTCTCACCAGCAATGTATGACAGTGCCCCTTCCCCAAAATACTTAACCTTGTATTTCTTTAGACAGCTGTCTGTTGACTTCCTGCCATGAGTAATAATAAAGTTCGTTTTTTTCCACTTCCTCCCAAAGTCACCTGATTCTTGATAATTATATGCTTTATCATACCATATTCTTTAGACTTTGAAATGTACTTATAGGTCTGTGACATGACTTATCAGCTTCAGTAATCTTTCAATCCTCTGCTCTACCAGATGAGAAAATCAGCACGTTTACATTACTGCCCACCATCTGGCCTCCTCCACTCCAGACCTTTGCTATATTATTTCTACATCATTAGCATTTATTATAACATTTAAATCCTGTTCTGTGACCGTAACCTCCACAATTGTTTTAGTTTTAGTCCTCTACAGGTAAATGAAGTCAACACTTAGGACCAGTATTGCATTTATCTCTTTGTTCTTCAAAATTTGGTCTTAGTAGCTTCTTCAGGAAGGGCCTGGGGTGTATTCCCTGAGTGTTTGCAAGTTCAAAAATGTTCATTTTCATTACATTTTGATGACTCCTTGGCTGCATACAGTTCGTCGGTCATGTACTTTATATCCCCTGAGGACTTTATACCACTGTTGCAATGTCATCAAGCATTGAACAGTGCTGTGGAACGTAACATTCTGACTTGAACTTTTTGCCTCTGTGCACAACAGTTTTGTTTTGTTTTTCTTTCAATTCCAGTAACTTTACTAAAACATGATTCAGTGTTGAGTATTTTGTGTCAATTTTCCTTTGAGTTAGCATGTCCTCTCGGTCTGTAGATTCATGACATGTTTCTGGAAAGTTACTTTGAGGTATATCTTTACCTTTTTTCCTGTTGTATTTACGTTTTTACCTCTTCTTCAAGATACTAGTTACTGCATATGTTAAGACCTTTTTAATCTATTGTGTCTATTATTTTTTTCTAATTCTTTTGAATTTCTTTTCTTTGTTTTTTAACTTCTTTGAATTGCACATTTTTTTCTATCCCTGACAATCTTGGTTTTTTCCATGTTTTTGGCAGAATCTGGTTGCTGCTGGTAAATTATTTGTTTCCTGGGCACTTCCAAATCATATTTCACTTCCTATCCTCTTGCAGCACCTTCCCTGAGCTCTTGTATATTTGATATGAGCTCTTATTTTATAGATATGGTAGCTTTCTTTTGGTCTTTTTGTTTGTTTTTAATTTTATGGCCCTATATTTGACCCAAATTTTTATCTGCTGTATTGAAACATTTTTCCTGCATATTCTTTGTTTTCCATTTTGTATCTGTCTTTCTTGTAGTAGCTTTGCATAGATGCTCATTTTTGAATGAGATGAGTTTTTTTCTGGACCAGCTACTGGCAAGAGCTTTGTGTGGGAGGAATGTCATGTCCAGCAGGGTTTCTTGCTGTTTACAGATACATAAGTTCCTCATGACACAAGATGGTATGTTTGAGTGAATTCTTTTGGCCTTAACTCTCCCTAGCCACCAGAGAGCAGTGGCTTCCAAGCTTATCACATTGCATTCTTGTTCTCCAACCCTGCCTCAGTAACACACTGCTTCCTGCCAATATGAGGGTGCTATATAATTTTCCCCTTAGCCCTCCACTTTATTATGCCAAACTGGGTCCAAGAAAACTCCTGCTGACAGTTTATGCACCTGTCCCTACTGATTCATAGAAGTTATGGGTCTCTCTTCCTAGGGTATGCCACCTTATTTGATCCGCTGCCTTTGTCAGAGGCCAAAGATTTGAAATTTGTAGGAATATTACATTTGAATAGGAAGAATTGTTAATTGTGTGTGGGATGGATATAAATTTGGATTCACTTTGAAGTCAGTACTAGAAACAACAGCAACTCAAACTGAACATGCTAGGAAATGGGGGTCAAGCTGTAGCAGCTCAGGCGTCTGACATCACCCTCATCAGCATCAGTATCCCAGCCTCAGATAAAACATCTTCCCCATCAGAATATGGAGGGGAATAATAAGTAAAACTGAACTTGGAAAGGGCCTGGCATGTCGAAGCTGTTCAGAAAGTTCTAGTTCTCTGCTACCATGAGGACACTACAAAAAAGGTGGAAAATCACATGTGTAAAAAATACCGTTTTGGTAATACAAATCTAATCTTTTTATGAGTATAAACATGCTTCTGCTGCTCCAGTTCCTGCTACTGGGACATCCTTGAAACCCATCACTAAGCAGCATCAAAAGATTCAAAATCAGAAGACATTTCTCACTCTTATGACCATACTGTCTGGGCTGGTTTCTATCATTTTTTTAAAAAAAATTTTTATTGAAGTGTAGCTAATTTACAGTGTTAATTTCAGGTGTACAGCAAAGTGATTCAGTTATACATACAAGGAGACTTTCTATCATTCTTACAATAAAATTATTGCCTGTGTCTTATTCTGTTTCTCCTTTTATGACAGGCAGGTTGGTGGGGAGGGAGCTAGAGTAGGTACCATTGGTCCTCTGTTTCCAGCGGGTCTGCATCCCTGGGTTCAACCAACCATGGATCAGAAATATTAGAAAAAAATACCAGAAAGATCCAAATAGCAAAACTTGAATTTGCCACATGCTGGCAACAATGGGCATACCTCATTGATGTTTTTTATTTGGGGGGGGGGGTTGGTTTATTTATTTATTTACTTAAAAATTTTAAAAATTTCCCCCTTTTTTGAAAATTGAAGTATAGTTGGTTTAGAATGTTGTATTAGTTTTTGGTGTACAGCATAGTGATTCAGTTATACATTTACATATATATAGTCTTTTTCATTACAAGTTACTATAAGCCACTGAATATATTTCCCTGTGCTATACAATATGACTTTGTTGTTTATCTGTTCTGAACATAGTAGTTTGTATCTGCCAATCCCAAGCTCCTAGTTTATTTATTTTTAATGGCGGTACTGGGGATTGAACCCAGGACCTCGTGCATGCTAAGCATACACTCTACCGCTGAGCTGTACCCTCTCCCCTCAGGCATTGCTTGTTTTATTGTACTTTTCTTTATTGTGCTTCAAAAGTATTGCCTGTTTTATAAATTGAAGGCTTGTGGCAACTGTGCCTCAAGCAAGTCTATTGGCACCATTTTTCCAACAATATTTGCTCACCTTGTGTCACTGTGTTGCATTTTGGTAACCATCTCAATATTTCAACCCTCCACCAGCAAAAAGATGGCTGAAGGCTCAGATGACAGAATTTTTTAGCAATAAAGTATTTTTTAATTAAGTCAGGTACATTGTAATTTTGGACATCGTGCTATTGCACACTTAATGGACTACAGTGTAGTGTAAACATAACTTTTACTGCACTGGGAAACCAGAAGAGTTGTGTGACCCACTGTATTGTAGTATTTGCTTTATTGTGGTGGTCTGGAACTGAACCCACAATATCTCTGAGGTATGCCTGTATTTACATAGCATTTACATAGTATTAGGTATTGTAAGTCATCTGTGGATGATTTAAAGTATATGGGAGGATATGTGTAGGTTATATGCAAACATTACACCATTTTATATAAGGGACTTGAACATCCTGGGATTTTGGTTATCTGCAGGGGTCCTTGAACCAATCACCCACGGGTACTGAGGGACAACTGCAGGATCAGTCCTACAGAGCAGAACTGGCCAATCTTTCACCTGGAGTTTTGCAAGTTGGAGACTGAAGACTAGAGAGAAATCTGAGTCAGCAAAGAGGCTCTAAATGTGTCTGTCACCAAACACACAAGCCTGGGGTGCATAGAGGGAGACAGATTTTAAACTAGGAGATCACAGAGTAAGAAGTTTGGGGTGGGTGGCAAACAAGCCAAGCAGGGATGGTCTAGGACTGAAGTCTGGTTGGCCAGTGTATTCTTCCTTCATCATGCTAACACCCTCCTGGAACTTGTAAAGTGACAGGGACAGAACAGATAGTCTGATATTCAGTCTATTTGTCAGCATTGTCTTTCTGCCCACCCTGAGTGGGAACCCAGAGAGGTAAGACTGTTGTAACCAGCTTTAAACCTCTTACAGTATCCAGCAAAGTACCTTACAGAGAAGAAGTGCTCCATATTTATTTGTTAAATTTATTTAAAAGATAATCATCACTTTGGATAAATACAGAGAAAATATGATTATAAAATAAGGCTGATCCACAAGATAAGCATAAAAAAATCAGTACCATTCAGGTACAGCCTTGCTGGTGACTGAAATTACAAAGTAAATGCATGATACGTATTTTTAGGGGAGTTCTTCATGGAATAACCACACCTTGAGTTTGACGCATTTTAATTTTTTGGAATAATGATCCATTTCACCAATGGTTTCTGTAGTTTCAGACTTAAAACTGGCTGGAAGAGTTGCAAATATATGAAAAAATGGTTCAGGAAAGCAATTTTTATTCATTAAGTTGTTTGTTTTGATGGGTAAAAAAGCTCATATCTTTTTAAAGCAATGTTTATTTCATGTTTTGAGTGGCAGCAAAAAATAATTGCATGTTTGAAATCTTTTAAATGACTAAAGAGCAAATGTGCCAAATTTACCCACTGCTTAAGCCATTCCATGGTTGAAAGTTAGCTTCACTTTCCAAGCATTATGGAACTGTTCAATATGTTCTTTGATTGTATCTTTTAAACCACAGTCAGTGTCTATACTTGGTGGACTGATTAGAACATTTGACACACCTACAGCAAGATTTTGCAAAGGAAATAGTACAGTCGTGTAGATGCCTGATTCTACTCTGAAAAATGGATACGAATATTTTAATATAACTTAAAAGAATTATGCAAACATGGTCTTATAATAGGATTTTGTTGGTAGATTCAGTATGTTTATGCCTGATACATATGCTGAAAATTAGTTTTCCAAAAAGACTAACTGCCTTTCTAATTTAAAACCCTTTTCGAGGGTAGGAGGTAGAGCTCAATGGTAGAGCACGTGCTTGGTGTGCACGAGGTTCTGGGTTCAATCCCCAGTACCTCCGTTAAGGGAAAAAGTAAAAAATAAACTCTTCATTTTAATGAAACAAGGTATTCAGAAGGGTTTGGATAAGTCTGTAAAATCCAGATCCAAGATCAACCTCCAGCATTTCCTGAGTGCCTAATAAATGTATATTTTAAGTTACTGGGAGTTCATGGAATTGTAGGATTCTTTGAACACACATTTGCTGGTATGGACTAGTAATCGATAGTTCATCGTCCACTTTGTATGTGTCAGGCACTGTTCTGAGTGCTTTATATGTATTAACTGTTAAATCCTCACAACATGCCTATGAGATAGGTACGATTATATTCGTCATTTTAGAAGTGAGTTAGTCGACGGGGGCATAGAGCTATGAAGCTGTTTGTTTTAAGGTCACGCGTATATGACGTCACTGGCATTCGAGGCCAGCCGCTCTTGAAGAGCTCCAGCTCTTTTAACTACTATGACAGACCACGTGCCAGGCACTTTGGCAAGATGAAACCTTCGTGTCATACTTCCAAGAAAAGGGAACTCCAGAATTGAAGAATTTCGGGGGGTAGAAACAGACCCCCAAAGGTCATTTAATCTAACCATGCAGCCAGTGATAGTGCTCTCGAGCAGCCTGCAGGCTGCCATGGGGACGGGGAGAAATAACAATGCTGTGGAACCTCTATAATGAGCTGCTCAGGGACAGAAACAGTGCCCTCCTTATAGGTTAAACGTGTTACATCAGACTTTTATTGTATTTACTGCTGGGTCTTAGATCTGGGATTTGGCCCATGTTATTTCTAAATCCTTATATAATGAGCTATGTTACTGCAGGTTTCTACCATTATAACTATAAATTCAAAACACACAAACAGACAAAGGCATCCACCCAAGTATAAAATTACTAGGGAATTGGGAAAAAGTGAATTGTTAGATTTGGGGATAATTACTGATGGCACTGGTGTGGCTAGATCTTGATAAGAAATGAGAGTAGTTTGGAAAGATTTCAGGGGCATCATGAAAGTCAAGTACAGATTCGTGAGGGTCAAATGATGTAGACAGATTTCAGATGGTGCAATGACATGCATGAATTATTTCATAGAAAAAGGGCACCTGTGTGTTTAGTGCTTCCAACTTTGTCGACAGAATAAACATAGGGGATAAAAATCTGAGAGCCCCACCAGAGATGCTGCTATAGGTATTGTTTCCCCAAATGTTTGAAGGCAGGAATAGTTCTTTATTTGTACTTGTGTCCTTTGAGCCTTGCTTGTTTTAGACTTAATCTGACTTGTTGAATTTATTATTATGTATAAAATGCTACGTAAGCAGAAGGGAGAATATGCCAGGAAGTTAAATAAAGCTTCATACAGTAGATAATAGATCTGGGTGGGTGGGTCTGTAAGTTCTGGGGCTAGAGTATCAGGAAGCCCCCTGTTGCATATAATAAGCTACATTCTTCAAAATCAGCCCCATTGGTAAAAGAGGTGATACTTAGTTCTCTCTGTTTGCTTCTTTGTTTTGACTCTCAGTTTATTCAGAGCTTGGATAAGGTTAGGATTTATTGGGTTCCCTCAAATCCCATTATAGCCACCAGAGACAGGCAATCCTGGAAGAGAATAGTACATGTAAAAAGCATACAGAACCGAAAATGCAAACTGTCAGAACTCTGCGTGGAAGGAGTCAGAATTCTGTATGTCTGCAAGAGTAAGCACAACAGAGGATAGCTGAGGCAGGTTTAGGGTTGAATGAAGAAAGACGTGCTAATGAGGAAGCCTTTATCCTTTGGATTTTGTGGTTCTCATAAAGTGTGGTCTGGAGACTGTCTAAGAGCATTTCAGGGAGGTCCAAAACTAAATCGTAATCATACTAGATGCTGTTTACTTTTTTCACTCTCATTTTCTCATGAGTGTACAGGAGAGTTTTCCAGAGGCTACAATATTGGAACAAATTGAATGCCAAAGCAGATACGAGACTTCGACTTTTACTATAATACAACGTCTTCTTTCAAGCCAGTAATTAAAGAGATTTGCAAAAATGTAGAGCAATGCCACGTCTCACTCATATTTTTGTGTGTGTGAATATCCTAGTATATTTTCTCTTTTTTTTGTATATGTATTTTTTTAATTGAAGTATACTCAGTTTACAGTGTTGGGTCAGTTTCTGGTGTACATCATAATGCTTCAGTCATACGTGAACATACATATATTTGTTTTCATATTCTTTTTCACCCTAAGTTACTACAAGATATTGAATATAGTTCCCTGTGCTATACAGTATGCACTTATTTATCTATTTTATGTGTAGTAGTTACTATCTGCAAATCTCAAACTCCCAATTTATCCCTTCCCAACCCCTACCTGCTCTGGCAACCGTTAAGTTTGTTTTCTATGTCAATGAGTCTGTTTCTGTTTAGTAAATAAGTTTATCTTTTTTTTAGATTCCACATATAAGTGATATCATATGGTATTTTTCTTTCTTTTTATGGCTTACTTCACTTAAAATGACTCATTACATGTTTATATCAACATGTAATGGAATTATTATTTTTAATGAATTAAATAAATTTTTAATATTAACAGATAATAATATATATTAATTTATAATACAGCAAATATTAATGAACATAACTCACATAGACAAAAGCTATGTGGAGTCCTCAATAATTTTTAAGGTCATGAAGAGGTCCTGATACCAAAAAGTCTGAGAATGGGTCTTATGCACAGTGGAAAATCTCTGGAGGGTTTAAAGTAGAGAATCAGCATGATCTGGTTCATATTAAATATCTAATTCTTTAAAAGTTACAAAGAATGGCCATGCTTATTGTTGGTAAAGATGTAGGAATGAGTGTTCTTATATTCCACTGGTTGGAAAATGAATTGGTACAGTCTTTAAATAGGGTGGTTTGGCAATACGTTCCAAAAGACTTTAAATAAGCATACTTTTTGGCTCAGGAATTCCACTTTTAGGAATGTATCCTAAGGAAATAAGTGAACAAATCTTAAAGGTATAAATACTGTATATTAATATTTATTGTAGTATTGTTCATAATAATTTAAAAAATAGAAAATTACCTAAATGCTCATCTTTTAGGTTCTGGCAGTTTTGGAAATCACTCCACTGCCTGGGCCAGATTGAGCCTTATTATTTTCTTTTAATTATAATGAGATTGAGAGTTCAGCATTTCAAGAGGCAGAGGCTGATTAAAGGACTTCACGTGCCCTTTATTCTCCATTGAATTCTGCACCCAAATATTCCAGACTTACCTGCACTGTGTTCAGCCATCCAGCTCAAGATGAGAGACTTAAAAATCCAAAGGGTCCAGACACCCGGGGCTGGTATTGGTCCTCAGAGGCTGAGACACAGCAGTGATGCAGAGGTCATCTGTGGCTGCACAGTTCTACATTTGTAGATTTGACTGGACTACCTTCCCTGGGGTAAAATTACAAGTCTACAATAAAATCCTTTTACATCTTCCTGTTGCCACATTAAGGATATGAAAATGTGTTATTCATAAAGCTTCTTATGAAGGGGTGTGTGTGTGTGTGTGTGTGTGTGTGTGTGTGTGTGTGTGTGTATAAATAAATAAAATATGTTTAAAAAAGAACACAGTATGGGGGAGGGGATAGCTCAGTGGTAGAGTGCATGTCTAACATGCATGAGGTCCTGGGTTCAATCCCCAGTACCTCCATTTAAAAAAATTAATAAATCTAATTACACCCCCTCCCCAATAAATAAATAAAAGAAAAACAGCAAGTTAAAAAAAAAAGCTGAAAAACAAGAACACAGTTCACAAACTACACAGGCTCTAATCAAAGGATTCACAGAAATAACTCATTTTCCAATAGTACAAATATGCAGATTTCTTAGGGTAAAAGCATAGTGACCCTTGACAATATTAGATGTGTTTCTAAAAGAAGAAAAGAAACCTTGTATGGTTGGCACCAGAGTTTTCAAGACCATTTAGAATTTCCCCAAGAATCCCCAACAATAATCCAGCAATAGGGAATTCATAAAATTACAGTACATAAATACAATGCGCTACTAGTAACCTCAAGGATAGAGAAAGTTATGATTTCTATCTTTGTGCCTCTAAGGGTAAGACTTTTTTCCCTCTGGTTTCTCTCAGGATTTTTTTTTCTTAACTTTGATTTTCTGTAGTTTGGAAATATGCCTAGATGTAGTCTCTCTGGTATTTATCCTACGTGGTGTTCTCAGAGCTTCCTGGATCTGTGGTTTGGTGTCCGATCATAATCTGAAGAAATTGTCAATCATTTTTGTTTCAAATATTTCTTCTGTTTCTCTCTTCTCCTCTGGCATTCCCATAATGCATGTGGCACACCTTTTGTAGTTGTCCCACAGTCTTTGGATGTTCTATTCTGGTTTTGTTTTCAGACTTTGTTGTCTGCTTTTTGGTATCCTTTCAAGGATACTATTGATGTATCCTTTTACTCAGAGGTTCCTGGTTCAGCCATGTCCAGACTACTAATAAGTCCATCAAAGGCATTCCTTATTACTGTTACAGTGTTTTCATCTCTGGCACTTCATTTTGGTCCTTTCTTAGGGCTCCCATCTCTGCTTACCTTGCCCATCTGATGCCCGTGCTCTATACTTTATCTTACTGCCCTTAGCATGTTAATCACAGTTGTTTTAAATCCCCGTCTAATAATTCCAACATCCCTGCCATGTCTGGTTCTGATGCTTGACCTGTCTCTTCAAATTGTGTTTCTTTTTGCATTTTGGTATGCGTTGTCATTTTCTCCTTGATAGCTAGACACGCTGCACCAGGTAAAAGGAACTGTTGTAAACAGACCTTTATTAACGTGGCAGTGAAGCGTGGGGGTAGGGGAAGCAGTAGTCCAGTGGGTAGGTCTGTCTTTTAGTGAGTCTGTGCCTCTGGATTCAGAACTTCACAAGTGTTCCTCAGGCTTTACTTCTCACCCCTTAGCTGGGATAGGATGGCTGCGGTGGGCCGGCGCTGGCTATTTCCCTTCCCGAGGTCGGTGAGGCTCTGATGGTACCTGAGTGGGCGAGGCTCTGGTTAACCAGGTTCCCCTGAGGGCAGGTCTTGTTAAAAACAAGGTGCCCAGAGGCATTTTGGAATGATTCCCTTTTCCCTCCCCCTGCAGAAGCCCAAAGGGGTTTTTCTCCAGTATCTACTCTGGGAATCTGATTGAACTCCTGGGGGTAAATCTCCACAATACTGTTAGGGCTCCCCCATGACTGGGTCCCTTTGGAATTTTTAATTCTCAGATGTGTCTGCACTGAGACTTCAGCAACTCAGTGATTACGGTTCAGATTTTCCTACCCTGGAACTGCTTGCCACAGTGGTTTCTGCTTGTGAGCCTTGGCTCTCTTAAGCCAAATGCTTTGTATTCGCCAGTTTCTCCAATCTTGGAGGCACTGGTTTGACCTGCCAACTGCTGTCTGTCTTATAGATCCAGAAAAATTATTGACTTAAAGTACCTTCAGTTTTTTTACTTGTTAAGAGAGAGTGGCAGCTTCCAAGTTGCTATCATGAGGAACTAGAAACTGGAAATGTAGAAGCTTTTTTTCTTCCTTAAATAAAAATGAATGCGCTAACATTTATTTTTAAAATCTCCATTAATAAATTTTAAAATAAATGAACAAATCCATGTAAGTCTATAGTCTATTTAACTATTTTGTACGCACGTTCATTTCTCGGTTTTGATAATGTATTACAGTGAATGTGAGATGTTATCAATGTAGGAAACTCGATGAAATGTACGCAGGGACTCTGTTCTCTATGTTACAATTTCTTGACAATCTATAACTATTTAAAAGTGAAGTTTTCTTTTTTAAGGAAATGAAACTAGAAAAAACATTTGCAACACAAGGAGGAAAAAAATTCAGAGCTTTGATGTATAAAAAGCTTACCAATCAATAAAAAAATGCATCCTAGTAGAAAAGTAGACAAAAGACATAAATAGGTATTTTGCAAATCAGGAGTAGCTTAACTTAGGAAAAGTTGTTCAAACTCACTCACAGCCAAGAAACAGCAAGTAGAAGACATATCACTTTCTATTTATCAGCCTGGTAACGATTAACAACGAACATAATAATACCGAACATTGCCAGGCGTGTAGGTAATTGGGCACTCCATCTACTGCTAGCAGAAGGGGAAGTCTGCACAGTTTCGTAGGAAGCCAATTTGATAACATGAAAAGTCACAAAGAGTTGCAATTCCGTATACTAGAATTTATTTTAGGAAATAAATAAGAATGTGCACAAATATATCTGTAAGAATGTTCATCAAGCGTTATTTATAGTAAAAAACCTTAAGGAACAATAGTAGGAAAATGATTAAATAAATACAACAGGATATCATCATTATAGACAGTATTATATGGCTTTAGAAAATGATGCCAAGTATAAAAAATCTAATTAAACAATATGAAAGGAGATGTACAGTTTGATGCCAGTTACATTTCCAAAGGTTATACATAAAGAGAAAAAAAACATGGAAATAACAAAATCGCAGTAATTCGGTATCTCAGGGTAGTGGGATCTTGTATAATTTATTTTCTTCTTTGTAACTGTCTAAGTTTTTCATTTTTTAGTGTTGCTCATGTATTACTTTTGTAAGCAAAGCAATACGTAGAACAGATTTTAATAAAATCTGTCAACCAAATTTATTAAACTCCCATTATTCTAGGTGATACAGAAACAGTACACTTTTATAGTTTTTAAGTTTTTAATCAAAAGGATGAGCTAATATAAGATGGTAGGAACACCTAAACATGCATGTAATCAAGTAAAGCTATTACACAAGAGCTAAGAGGAAGTCCGTGTAAAGAAAGGAATGTGAACTTGGCAGTCAGGCAGATCTGGCCTTAAATCCTACCTTTACTGATTAAAAAAAAAAAAAATATGCAGTTTTCTCATCTACGAATGAGGTTAATACTACCTACATCATCTGAGCTCTAATGAGAATTAAATGAAATAAGGAACATAACTGCCTGGTACACAAAATATGTTCAATAACTGTTTCCTTTCCCAAAGAGAGATGTGGTAATAAAAGAAATATGTCTTGGAAAGTTTGGAAAGAGAAAAGTGAAAACAGAGTGAAGAGGTAAGAGGTCAGAGGTTATTCCAGACTCGAGTCAGAGAGGGTGGGGTGGGCGTCATGGGGGAGAAAGAAAGATGCTAACAAAGACTGAAATGGAAGAGAGCTGCTGCCTGAGCTCAGGAAAGCTTGCTCTGATTAGGAGGGGAGCGAGGAGAGGATTCTAGTAGAAAAGGAAATGGGAAGCTTGCTAATTTATTTATTATTGTTCCGCTGGAATTAAGCTTATTGGTGCAGGGACCTATCTGTCTGATTCACTCCTTTTTTTTTGCCTTCCAGTTTTATTGAGGTATAACTGACATACAGCACTGTGTAAGTTTAAGGTGCACAGTGTGATGATTGGACTTACACACATCATGAAATGATTACCACTGTAAGTTTAGTGAACATCCACCATCTCATCTAGATACAAAATTAAAGAAATAGAAAAAATCATTTTGTGATGAGAACTCTTAGGATTTACCCTCTTGACAACTTTCATATATAACGTACAGCAGTGTTAATTATATTTATTATGTATATTTCATCCCTGGTAGTTATTTCTCGTATAGCTGGAAGTTTGTACCTTTTGACCACCTTCATCCAATTCCCCCTCCCCCCACCCCCTGTCTCTGGTAACCACAGATCTGATCTCTTTTTCTATGCGTTTGTTTGTTTGTTTTTGAGGTCTAATTGACCTACAACACTATGGTAGTTCCTGTTACACAACATAGTGATCTGGGTATTTCTATACATTTCAAAATGATCACCACCATAAGTCTAGTTCTAATATGTCACCACACAAAGATATTACATAGTTAGGACTATATTCCTGACACTGTGCATAGCTGTCTGTCTATATGATTAAGTTACTGATTTCTCAAGTTCAAACGATTTTAATAGCCTTGCATTTTTAATCCTTCCCCACCAAGTTTACTGTTTTTACTTTTATTTTATTTTATTTTATTTTATTTTATTTTATTTTAAATGGAAGTGCTGGAGACTGAACCCAGGACCCTGTGCATGCTAGGCTTGAGCACTACCACTGAGCTATACCCTCCCTGCAAGTATACAGTTTTTGATGTCCTATTTTAAATCTTTTTTGTTCTGTGTGTCTCTTGACTACTTGTATGTATAGATGATTTTACTGCTTTTGTCTTTTAACCCTCCTACTAGCTTTATACGTGGTTGATTTGCTACCTTTACCATATATTTGCCTTGACCGATGAGATTATTCCTTTCATAATTTTCATATTTCTAGTTTTTTGGTTTTTTCTTAGAGAAGTCCCTTTAACGTCTCTTGTAAAGCTGGTTTGGTGGTGATGAGCTCTCTTAGCTTTCGCTTGTCTGTAACACTTTTGATCTCCATCAGACCTGAATGAAAGCCTTGCTGGGTAGAGTATTCTTGGTTGTAGATTTTTCCCTTTCATCACGTTAAATATATCATGACATTCCCTTCTGCCCTGTGGATTCTCTGCTGAAAAGTCAGCTGACAGCCTTATGGGAGTTCCCTTGTATGTAACGTGCTGCATTTCCCTCGCTGCTTTTGATATTCTCTCTCTTAAATTTTTGCCACTTTAATTACAGTGTGTCTTGCTATGGTCCTCTTTGGGTTGATTCTGTTTTGGACTCTCTGTGCTTTCTGGACCTGGATGTCCGTTTTCTTTCCCAGGGTAGGGAAGTTTTCAGCTATTACATCTTCAAATATGTTCTCTGCCCCTCTCTGTCTGTCCTCTCCTTCTGAGATCTCAGTAATGCAAATGTTAGTATGCTTGATGTTGTCCCAGAGGTCTCTTAAACTGTCCTCATTTCTTTTTATTCTTCATTTCTGTTCAGCTTCAATGATTTCCACTACTCTGTCTTCCAGCTTGCTGATCCATTTCTCTGTATCATTCAGTCTACTGTTGACTCCTTCTAGTGCATTTTTCATTTCAGTTATTGTATTCTTTATTGCTGTTTTTATTTCTATGTATCTGGTAGCTTGGTTACATTTACTGACACTGGAGAAGCAGACTTTTGTAGGAAACGTCCCAGCAGTGCACTCCACTCTGGTCACCAGAGCTGTATGCTCTAGGAGTGCCCCCTACGTGGGCTGTTTGGGTCCTTCTGTTGTGGCAGGCTGACTACTGGTAGACATAGCTGCCCCCACCCCACAACATCCTTGGTCCAAGTGGTTGCCAAGCCCTGCCTTGTGAGCAGGCTACCAGCCACAAGGGGACAGGGCCAGGTCACAAGGCTGCTGGCTGCAGGGTCTGGATGTCCTGAAGCTGGTGTCAGCCTTCTGATCAGTGGGGCCAGATTCCTGCGTGGATGGCTGAGGGGTCAAAGTTGTCCCAGAGCTGGTGCCACCTGCTGGTGAGTGGACTGGTCTTCATGTGGCAGGTGGCAGGGCTGGTGGCCCTGGGGTTGGTGCCCATCCATTAGTGGGTGAGGTAGTGCCGGCCCACTGGTGGGTCCTGGAGTCTCTAGCTGCAAGGATATGGGCGTCCTGGAGTTGGTGTTTTGGTGCTCTGGTTGGGCCCAGGGGTGTGTTGGGGCTGGTACAAACCCACTGGTGGGTGAGGCTAGTCCTGGGGCTTGTGCTGGCCCACTGGTGTATGGGGCCAGGTCCTGGTCCCTCTTGTGGACAAGGTCGGGTCCCAGGGTGGCTGTGGGCTCAGGGGGTCTTTTGGCAGCAGGCCTGCTGGTAGGCAGGGCTGTGTCTCTGCCCGGCTAGTTGCCTGGCCTGAGTCATCCCAGGACTGGTGCCAACAGGCTGGTGGACCATGCCGGGTCCCAGTGCTAATAAGCTAAAGGGAGGATTCCAAGGTGGCGCTGGCCAGCACCAGTGTCCACGTGGCAGGATGAGCTTCCAACAATGGCTGCTGCCAGGGTGTGTGCCTCCAGGGTGAGCTCCCATTTCCTCCTGCCTCTCCAGGGGGCTCTCCGAGATCAGCAGGTGAGTCTGACCCAGGCTCCTTTCAAATATCTGCTTCTGCCCTGGGTTCTGGAGTGTGTGAGGTTTTGTTCTTGCCCCTTTAGACTGGAGTCTCTATTTCCCACCACCCTCTGGGTTTCTCGAAAGAAAGCCCCACTGGCCTTCAAAGCCAAATGTTCTGGGGGCTCTTCTTCCTGGTCCAGGACCTCTGGGTGGGGAGCCGTTTTTGGACTCGAACGGCTGTGAGTTTGAGTCCCAACTGTTCATTTTTACCATGTGACTTCATTGCCTTCTCTAAGCCTTGGTTTCCTTGTCCCTAAAATGGTGATAATAGTACGTTACCCATCAAATGACACAGTGCATCTAAAACAAGCACCATAGTGCCTGGCTGACAGAAAGCACTCAAACATTTAAAAACTGTTTTTATGGATTTAATCTTAATGTAATGATTTTACATTGTTGTATGCCACAATCTGTGTGTGTGTGTGTGTGTCAGTAGATATACGATATGACTGGACATAATAGCAGAATAGTTATTGCCAAGCTGACACACTTCATTGTCTGGTTTCTTTCATGCAAGATAACGCCTATGAGATGTGTCCAAATTGTTGCTGAGTCAGGAGTTTTATCCTTTTTATTGCTGAGTAATATTCCACTGCATGACTATACCACAGCTTATTCACTCGTGCACAGACATTTGGGTTATTCCCAGTTTAGGACTATTATGAGTAAATTTGCTATGACCATTCTTGTATAAGTCTTTTTGCAGATACATGTTTTCATTTTTATTCGGTAAATACCTAGAAATGGAATTGTGGAGGTCTTTGTGTAGATTATGTTTAACTTTATAAGAAACCCCCACCCCCATTTCCAAAGGAGGTCAGACCACTTCATGCTCCCACCAGCAATTTATTTGTGTTCTGATAGCTTCCCATTTTTGCAAACCTTTGGTAATGTTATCTTTTTACTTTTATCCGGGTGAGTAGTTATCCCATTGTGGTTTAATTTGTATTTCTCTGGTGACTAACGATGTTGAGCATTTTGTCAGATTTTTGTTTTCTGCACTAATTTGGTGTCCTCAACCAAATAGGAATGGCAGTAACTTGAAATCAAACACATCAACAGTGTAAAACACCTTTTACAAACGGTTTGCTTATCAATTTACTTTTACTCCAGCCCAGTTCAAGTGTTACTGTATGTACACCTTTAGGATGTATGTTAGTTTCTGTCTCTTCCTTGAATTTTTTTTTTCATTATCTAGCCAGATTTAGTACAGAGTAACTGTTCTCTTAGTAAAGTCCCCCTGATTATTTATATGATAATCATGAAGTGATACCTTTCAGATAACTCATTGCCTTGTATTTGGAGGCAGACCTTTCTTTGGAAGAGCTCAGATCCCTGTGATGTGAACATTCACAACATCTTTGTGAAGTGGGTCGGAGGCACTGGGAGGAAAAACTGAAATTCCAGAAGGTGAGGTGACTTAGCCAAAATCTCAAAGCAAACTGGTGAAATTTAGACTGTAACTTGAATCACAGTCATTAGCCATGTCACCAGACCTGCCACAGCCTAGCAAACCAAGGTACCTCTCCTGATGGGGTCAGACTGATAAAAGTTTCAAATAAAATTGAGTCACTTCATCCGTTGATATAAAGTTAATGTAGTTTCCCTCCAAATCTTTCAGAACTAGAAAGTTATCATGAACCGTGCCATGTAGAGTCCCCATGGATTTGTGAACCGCTAGTTATAAAGGAAAACAGAGTCATTCTGCCCCACGGAAAAAGGTGTGTGGGAATGCAGTAATGCGGGGGAAAAAAACAGTTTCAAAGAACAATACACAAACATCTCCTATCCTCTCATACACACATAAATATTTTCAAATAAGAAGACTCTGTGTTTTGAGAAAAAACAACAAAGGAAAGGATAGGACCTCTAGCGATAAAGAAATAAAACACGCCAGTGTTCCAGGTTGGTTTTTCCGGTATCTGAACATATTGCATATTTAAAGAGTCACTCTGAAGGAATATGTCTGATGTTTAACAAATATGCCAGAATTCACACAACCAAATATGGTGCTTTTTCCCTCAAAGTAGGCATCTTGGGATGTTTATACACTTATTTCAATGTCACTTTGTCACTGATAAAAACAGTTTTGGAATTGCTATTTTGGAATTGCCTTCAGAGCCTCAGGAGCAGTCTTTTGAATATCTTCAGGATTCTGTGGCTCCTTAAGAAAGTCTGCTTCAAATACTCTCTCACCACTTGACTACTTTAAGTCTCAAGCTCCTTATTCTGGAATTGGAGTGAGGATGTAGAGGAAGCAGAGACCCAGAATGAGGGTCTGTGTCCTCACCCAATTCTGATCCTTCTAAATTTTTGAATTTATTGCCTAATCTCCCATTTGCATCTCACTTTGTAATTCAGACATGACAGTCAGCTCACAATCTTTTTGTTTTGCCTTTGTTTCTGATTTTGGGGTGGGGGGAGTGATTAGGTTTATTTATTTATGTTTAGAGGAGATACTGGGGATTGAACCCAGGACCTCGTGCGTGCTAAGTGTGTGCAATGAGCTCATAATCTTAGCTGTAACCTCCTTTGTTCCTGACCATGATCTTGACATGTCTTCTGCCAAAGTTGCTACAGAGAGAGAGCTCTAGGTGGAAACCCTCTTGGTGCAGCCTGACTCCAGGAACGACTCTCCTGCCCACCCCCAGGATACAGGACTGTACCCAGTGCACCCATCACTCCTGGGAGCACTGGCTAAAGACTCAGTGGCAGTTGATCCTCATCCTCTAAGAGCAAAATTAATTTGTTAAAATGGCCTGCATTCATTTGGTACCAATGACTGATATGTAGGGAATGACATGTTGGCTCAAGCTGCATAAGGAAAAGAAAAGTTGAACAGTGGCTGTAACGTAGAGAGATTAGATTGGTCCACTGTTCTGGGTGAGGCATGCATCTGTCCCCATAGACTAAGGGATGCTCCTTGCAGGGCAGCACGAGCCCACCTGTTGCTCTGCATTTGCGGCAGCTGCAGCTCGAGTCCACGTCTTCTCTGGGGCCCTGCTGCTGGGCCTTGTCTTCCTGATGGAGGGAAGTGCGACATAGTCACCACACACTCACAGACATTTGGGGCACTGACCTTAGAGTTGGAATAAACACACTGCTTGTCACAGATGGTTGAAGGGAAAACTCATGTTGATTTATTTTATTTTATTTTATTTTAAAAAGCTAGATTTGTGTTGGTTTTGTTTTCAATTTCTTTACTGGGGGCAGGGCACTTACGTTCCTGTCACCTGCCACTCTGAAATATTTTACTCTGTAGAAGGAGAAGTCATGCAGCATAAATAAAAACACCAACAATAAAAATCCATTAGTATTTTCTTTGGGATAATACATCTTTGTAGTGGCGTTTATCAACTCATACTCCTCATTGCATTTTACCTGAACTGATAGAAACATGAGTTGTATTTTCCAAGTGCAGGAAACCAGATTACCCTGAATGTAGAAAGGGGGAAACTGACTGTGTGTTGGTTCGCAACCTCAGGAGTCCCCGCACCCCACCCTCCTGGGAAATCTGAACCCAGCCAGGGGAGGTGGGCAGGGGACAGAGACAGAGAAACAAAGTGGTGACAGACCAGTCCGGATTGATAGGTTGCAGTTTTAACCAACAAGGAAATGTCAATAGCAGGCTTGTCTTGGGCAGCTGCAGAATGAGTAGATCCCTGCTTCTGCCCCCCCAGAATCTTAAGGGTTTATGTAGAGGCGCTCATGGGGTTCTTTCACATGTGTTGTCCAGATGGTCTCAGCAACACCTCACTCTCTCAAGGCTGCGTCCTTGACATGGCTCTGGCTGTGGGAACGGTGGGCGGAATGGACGTCCCCAGGGCGGGGAAGCTCCTCTTTCACAACTCATTCCACAGCTCGGTTTTGGAGGGACACCTGATTAGGAGCAAATCACCCCGAAAGCCTCCAACGTGCTCTGGAACCATCATACAGCTCTCTACCCTCAGCTGGCAAGGATACCACCAGAAATCAAAAGCTTTAATAAAGACAGAGATGCTCCCCTGCCCCACCTCCCCACCAAAACAAGAGAGAGCAGCCTGCTGTTGCCCTAGACCCGACCCTTCCATGACCTCCTCCAACACTGCAGTCCCTGCTCATGCTCAAAGATGACTATTTGTGGATTCCTGGATACTGTTCACAAGCCGGGGTGAGTCAAAATCCAATGCATGATTTGCACGATTTCCCATGCCAGAGTCCCCTGAAGAATCTCACTTAAAACCAGAAGAGAGCCACCTAATTGATAAAAACGCTGGGGTCCTTGTGCCAGGATTTAGACCGATGCCTCAGAGCGTCAGGTGGTTCTCTGGGCGAGTGAGGGAAGGAGGCAATCCTCCGAATTTACGGGGCAGGCAGGGCAGGGCAGCCCAGACAAGAGAGGGTCGGGGAGCCTGGACCACGTGGCGCGCTCTCTCCATTAGCTCGGCTGCCACAGACCCACCTGGAGGGACAGGAGAGCGAAGGCAGGAAGCTGTATTGCATTTTGTGAGCTCTCCAGGCACTCAGCTCGGGGTTCCTGACAAGCAGGGGAGAGGAAGGGGCGGGCACTCTGTCAAAGCCCCATCATGGCGATCTGACAGAGGAAACAGATTTTAAAAGCCACAAGAAGGATTTATGACTTCAGGGACCTTTGTGAGTCCTTTTATTAGCCTAGTACATCACTTCCCTCCCATCTTTGTGCTGACAACACTCCTTAGCCTTTCCCTCGATTTCTTGTCAAACTGGGCAACTGTATGAAATGAACGGACAAGCGCTGCAGGAGGAGCTGACGGGTTCCTGGCTGTACCTGCACATTAAGGAGCAGTTTTATTCCACAAAGAGGTGCTCTCCTGCAGCCTTCCAGGGAGGGAATCCTGGACTGTTTTTGACAACGATGTGTTTTGAAAGAGTTTTATTTTTTCTCCTAATGGTCTTCCAAAGAGCATAAATCAGCATGTAAAGGGAAGAGCATGCTAACCTAAATAGCTTTACAGAAGTTATCGGCAGGTTTGGAGAAGGCTCTGACGGATGTGGTGTGGCCAGCATGGTCCGTGAATGCTGCGGGCGCTTTCAAGCTGTTTTTGCTTTTCTACTAACTTTGCTTATGTTCCCAAGTGCAAATGTTATCTCCTCTGTAAAGCCTTTCTTGATTTCTCCAAGACTGAATTAATCTCTCCTCTGTATTCCAACAACAAAATTAATAGCTGCAAAAATGTAGCAAGAATTTACATGTGCTATAGGCATTATCCTACACATGATGACCCTGCGATGCCTGCACTGTTATTTTGTGAGGCCCAGAACAGTTAAGTTACTTGCCCAAGATCACACAGCTACAAAGGGAAGAGCATGGATTTTAACCTTAGACACAGGCAGTCTGACTCCCAACTTTGCATTCTTTTTTTTTTTTTTTTTTTTTTTTTTGTCTCTTGTAACTTTGTTTGTTTGGGTGGTTTTTTGGGGGAGGAGGTAATTAAATTCATTTATTTATTTATTTATTTATTATTTATTTATTTTTAATGGAGGTGCTGGGGATTGAACTGAGGACCTTGTGCATACTAAGCATGCGCTCTACTGCTGAGCTATACCCTCCCCTAAGAGCATGCATTCTTAACCTCTGCCGTCTACTGCACCATTTTTACACTTTTAACAGCATAAGGCTTCAGAAATAATCACAATAGTAGCCATCCTTTACTGGGCATTGAGTGTGTGTGTATCAGACACTCTGCCAAATGATTCCACAATCACAAATGCCAAGAGCAGAGATGGCTGAGTACTTTGTGGCGCCCAGGGCCAAATGGAAATGCAGGGTCCTTCATTCAGAATGGGGCTAAAATATAAAACTTTCTCCTTGCTTCCATGGCCTCTCCCTTAACCTGGTCATGGTGTTTTTTTAATTTGCCACTTTAACGTCATTCTAACTAAAATTTTTTATTAATTTACTAGCGTAAATTTGACCATTCATTTTCATATTTTTAAGCACCAGTTTGAAATGCAAATAGAAGAACATTTAACTAATATGCAGAATTCCCAAAATTTCACAACTTATGTTTTGTAGCTGGTATGTGCCTGTGTGTTTTGTTCTTATCAGAATAACGGGATGCTGTGCAGAACTAAGGAGAGTGTTTTTATTTCACTTGTTCAGCTGTGCACCTTCTACCACACTCTCTACCTTTGATTTACTGATAAGTAAGGAAAGACTGGAGAGAAGAGGACCTGTGGCTCGCCCTATCCATCCCTTTCCTTCAGTGCCATCATTTTCAGCCTAAATGATTGACTAACACAGAGAAGTAACATGTAAAGAAGAAAGGAAATGACAGGGTTCTTTGGTTTTTCTGTTTCTTTGAATGCTCTGCCTTTTTAAAAAAACCGAGATATAATTGAAATATAGTATGTTGGTTTCAGGTGTACAGCATAATGATTTGATATTGATACATACTGCAGAATAATCACATAGTCTAGTTAATATCCATCGCTATGCATAGTTACTGTTTTCTTTTCCGTGTGATGCGAACGACCTTCTTTCTTTATTTCAAACCAGTTCTGGTGCAGGCTGAACTGTCAGCCTCTCAGGCTGTCAGTACCACCACTTATGCAGTCATAGACCTCATGTGCTTACCTTGTACTTGCTTTGAGTCACGCTGCCCCATGGTAGGTCTGCACAGTGGGTCTGCTGGAATTCTTTGCTCATCGGGGACCCTGAGTGTGAGACGACGCTAGCACAGTAGCAGGGCATCCACGCAGGCACACACATCATGTGTGTCTCCTCTGTCCACGTGCACTCTTCACTGTCACATTGGGCATCACAGAACACAAGGTCAAAGAGAAAAATATTAAGCATTTCAAGTTAGTGACAGCAGAGCATTAAACCAAGTGTGGGGCCCTGCTGAGCATGGGGTCCTGTATAACTGTTCAGGTTGTGTGTCCAAGAAGTCAGCCCCAGTTAGGAGACAGAACTTTATTTTTTTTATTTTACAGGTGAGATATTGGTGGTGGGAGGGTTAGTAACATACTTAAGCTGAGACAAACAGAAATTGGAGGAGTCTGAATTTGAACTCTGGTCTGTCTGTCTTATCCCAGAGCTCACATTCCCAAGTATTCAGTGCTGTGATAACTCAGCTATGCAATTGCCCGCCCATGACCACTAGTGGATTTTATTAATCTAAAAATAATGATCAATTGTGGGCTATAAAGTGTCCAAATTACTCTCCCTCTCCGTTCATTCTGGGTAGCACTTGACCAAAGCGCCTTATCCTTTATTGCACTTTCTATTTTTTGGAAAACCTTCTTTCTCAATACCTTTGATCATCATCACAATCTTAGGAAAGACTTAGGGCCATTACTCTTTTCGTAGGTGAGGAAATTGAGGCGCAAATGCACAGAGTGACTTTCCAAGGTTACTCCGTCCACAGCAGAGCCAAGTCTGGAGTTCTTTCCCAACAGGTCACCTCTTGAGCCCAAACTCAAACAAATGTAGCAGGACTTATGGCCATGTGAAAAGGGAAGGAAGAATATTGGCTCATAAAGCACAACGAGAATTTCAGATTGCCTTTACATAACAGGGAGCAAGATTTAGTGGAAAGAATCTGTGAGTTGAAGTCAGAGAGATTGGACTTTAAGTATAGGTCTACCTGTTAACTGTGTCAACTTGGCAGTTTCCACTTCTGAGCACCAAAAGCCTCCTGTGAAAAAGGGTATTTATGCTTACTCTGCCGGACTGTTCCGTCAAATGAGAAAACTTGTGAGGCTCTGTAAATGTTTGTTTCCCCGTCCCTGCTGGTACCGATCTTCTGGTCGTATGGACAGCAGAGAACTCAGTCTAGCATCCACTATTCCAGAGAAGCCGGGCTGGCCGAGGGCAAATTCAGGCTGAAGGGAACGCCTAGAGTCTTCCCGTGTTCCATTCTTTATCTTCACACAGTGTCTGCTTCTGCTTCTATTGCATTATCAATATTTATGTGTGAAGAAGAGACACTATCAGGCAGGCACTATAATTAATACATAAAAGACGTGCTAAGTGCGTGAGGCTGTGGACTTTCCAGTCTTTATATGATACCAATTCAGAAACTTCATCATGAAGTCATTTAAAAGTCTGAACGAATGGTAGTTTGGCCACAATTCCCAGGCTTGAAATCATTATTAATTTCTTTAGTACTGTAATAATGTTGCTTTAGATGAACCTTTATCATATAGAAAGTGTATAGTATTTAGCAGTAATTAACATCCTTTAATAAGGAAGAATCACCAAGCAGTTTTCTCTCTTGGCTCTGTCGTTGGCAAAGTGCAGCTGGATGCAAATTCAGCTTAATCACAAAGGCAACAGCTTGTGTTTTATGTTAAATTTGGCTTTAATGGATTAAAAATATTCTTTGGTATTACATTTTATCATAAAAAGGCACACTTGAATCACTCATGTTGTAGAATGTGAAGAGTCCAAATGCCAGAAACCTTATGGATAAAACCATTCACTGGGAGGTGCACACACAGGTTATAAAGTGAGTGTAGAAACTTGATGTCCGTCCATATGCTCATCGAGTCGTGCAGGTCTTAGTACTGGCTTTGCTGTTATTATTCCTCTAAAGCACAATATACAATTTCACATTTTCATGTGCGTTTTTAGCCAATGTTACTCCTTGCTAACCAGAGAGGCATTTAGGCAATTGCTGGATATGAAAATTGCTGACATTTTCTGAATTTCAAATGACAAATGAGATGTTCCTGTCGGTTTACTGTGTATCTCTAGAGCATATGGTGCTTCTGCTGGTGGGTGTTATTTCAAAGTTTGCAGATCACACCATGAGAAAGTCCCTCTGGTGGGCTCCTGGAACACTTAGCAACTGTGAATGCGAAATGACAGGGCAGAGGGAAAAGGCTTTAAAAAAGTGCCTTGTTTGACAGTGAGAAGGAAGTACAAAGTGAATGATAAGTTAATACACGGAGGGTAGAGACGGTAGAGACACCGATCTAGCAAAAGAGAAAAAAAAAAGCAGTTTTCCCTTTTATAGGACAAACCAGAAAGTTATCTAAATTTTTAAAACAGTATATAGTGTCAGATTTCAGAGAAAGAATAAGAATGAAGAGACTCACTCGAATTAGAATAATTGTCAACTATGTTACACAGAAGCTTAGAAATGAAAGGGAGATTGTTTCAAGGGATAGAGAATAGGGCCAAAACTGTATCTACACCAGAAATCGCAAAATAACTCTGAATAATGACGATTTGGAAAGAAAGCCTCTGTTATTCAGAATGGGGCTGCTTATTTAAAACCCGCTCTCGGCGGAGCCCTGTTCCCTTCACTGCAGTCTGTCTTGATGGGTCACTGCGTGTTGCTTTGTTCAATGATGCCGGCATCGCAGCACGTTTGTATACAGTGGTCAAGCCTCCCGACAATTTAGTGGAAAAGTTAGGGAAATTGGTTGCTGGAACTAATTGGCCAGTTCCATTACGGTAGTTTCCACTGCCCTAAGGACCACTGCCCTAAGGACCACTGCCCAAGATTCACTTTTCTGTATGCTCCTCCTTGGAATCCAAAAACTTTCCATTGTTTATCAGCCACAGACATTTTTATTTATGCCTGCCGAGTGAAGAAGTGTGAATGACTTAAAATGATGTGTTTTTTTTTAAGAGTTGAACCTCCCATCCTCTTACTCTAGAATCTTTCAATATTTTTACCCCCAAATCTATGCAGCACTAGATTTTTCATGTAGGAAGGGAGAAATTATCCAGTAAAAAAGGGAGTGTACTGAATGGTATTGGATCTCTCGGTTACTGAACTTAACAAGTGTTAGGAGTTGACCCCAGACAATAACAACAAGCAGTAATAATAATGGGTAAAATGTATTATATTCTAAGTGTGTCATGTGAATTAAATCACATAATCCTCACGCACAAAAAAACTTGCTCTCCCCATTTCACAGATGAGGACATTGAGGCACACAGAGGCCAGATAGCTTACTCAGACTCCCTTGGGAAGGAGAGTACTGATGTAAAGTCGATACTGGTAATTTGCCTACAAAACCTTCAGCTCCCCCTTCCCCATACACTCACCAAGCTGAGATGTTACAGTCCCACCTTTACGCTTTATGACTCTGATACTTCCTTTCAGATCGTAGATAATTGATTTTAAAGGGTGGATCATCCAAGGCTGGGTCTGACATTTCCTTTCTCCCAAGACTGTTGGATTTGTCTTAGGGTTGGGGTGGCCCAGAGGCACGTACCTGAGCCAGGAGGAGGCCGGTAGGCTGACAGGAGAAGCGGCACTGTAGAGGGCAGTGGGGATCAGAGGGACCCTCGGTGAAAAGGAAAGCGCAAACTCTCTCAGCCCGTTGCTCCCCAGTTCATGTCTGCAGGAGCCCCAGATGCCCGAATTGCAGTTGAGTTCCCTGGGAGACCCCCGTGGCTTTCTACCAAAACCCTTCTTGCTTTTTCTTAATCACTCTTGAGTGCGTTCCTGTGATGTACAACCAAATGATTCGTAAGAAAACTGCCATTCTTCTCTGAGGGGCTTCTGCTCTGCTGCACCCAGACCCTCTCTGAAGTGCTACCCCAAAACGCATGTTCACGTGTGGCCTTCCAAAGCATCCAGCGTATTCCCCCGACACTGACACCGTCATCGGAAGGCGCGGTGACCAAGGGTGAAAACAAAGATGCTAATACTGCTTGCTACCAACAAGAGCAGGATGGGTTTCAACAAGACAGGTTACGTCAAATCACCCATCGTGGTGCTTGGCAGATCGCCGTCTCTTAAATGTGGTTTACCTTCTGTTCCCTTTATTCAGTAAACATTATGTAACTATGGGTTCTTTATGTAGTAGGTTAAAACCAATGGAAATCTCCTGCTTCCCTAACTATGTGGATGCACGTTAAATTTTGTGTCTCTATTTTCATTTGGAGAAATAAGCAGTGACACAGTGTGGTTAAAAGGCAAGTCGGGGTCCTGTGCGTCTGGGTCATGGAGTGGGCTCTCGCAGTCAACTCTGCAAATGGGCTCCGTGGCCCAGCATCCCCATCCCCGCCACCTGTGATCCTGCGCCGAGGCTCGCTTGGGGCTAGCTCGGGGCCAACCACGACTCCTCCTGGCGCTGCCTGGGCTCCACTTCCAGTAACAGCTCCTGTGGGGGTGCGGAGTACCCTGGGGAAGCCATCCCGCACCACCTGGGCCTCCCCAAGGCCGACCCAGACACTGGTGGGCTAGCTTCTTTTCCAGGAAGTCCACTCTCCCACTCGTGGCCACAGTGTTGGAGTCCCCAGAGCGCTCTGAATCGCCCCAGACGTCCACCGGCACCATCACCGGTGAGCTGGCTCGGGAAGCCGTGGGGAAGCAGCAGCCTGGCGGCCAGCCTGGCAAAACCAACTCCAGGCTCCCCCATCCTGAGTGGCCACCACCAGCTGCCAGCCTTCCTTCCAAGGCGCCAGGCTTATCAGAGTCCCCCCAACCCCAATTCCCCTTCCCTCCCCTCCCCGAGACCAAGCAGGCTACAGGCAGCAGAAACAGGTTCTTTAATATCAAAACAGCAAAGCACCAAAAAGGAAGTTGAGAGAACCCTGCTCTTTAGTACCCAAGCCACACAAGAGCCTTCCTGACCCCTCATAACCCTGTGCCTTGCACCAAGTAGAAAATAAACTCCAAGCAGCCATCAGTGAATTAATTAATTAATTAATTAATTAATTAATTAATTAATTAAAAAATAAAAAGGGTGTCTGCGGAGATCGGAGTGGTAATACCTCACTGGTAGAGTGCATGCTTCGCATGTGCAGGGTCCTGGGTTCAATCCTCAGTAACCCTATTAAAAAATAAACAAATAAATGTACTCTCCTAAAACAAAGGAAAAAAATACTAAAAAAAAGTGGAGTGGGGAAGTCAAATTGACTGCTAATAACACCTGTGAAGGTTAATCTGATGTCAACGTGGCTGGGCTAAAGGACACTCAGGTAGCCAGTCAAACATTATTTCTGCATGTGTTTGTAGCATGTTTTTAGGAGAGATTAGCACTTGACTTGGTAGGCTGAGTAGAGAAGAAGGCCCTCACCCATGTGGGAGGGCATTACCCCATCCTTGAGGGAGGAAGGGCAAATGCGCTCTGATGGAGCTGAGACATCCGTCTTCGCCTGCCTTGGGACATCAGCACTCCTGGCTCTCAGGCCTTTGGGCTTGGACTGAACTACACCCCAGCTTTCCCGAGTCTCCAGCTTGTGGAGAGCAGAGCATGGAACCTCTCAGCCTCCAAAATCACGTGAGCCGATTCCCATAATAAATCTCTCTCCCTCCATATATATGGAAATATATATCTATAGTAAATAATATATATAATAATTCTCCATCTGTATATCTGTATCTGCATATCTCTGTCTATTTCAGGCTTCTCTAGGAAAACAGATGGGTTCTATTTTCTCTGGAGACCCCTGACTGATACCTAGAGGCTTAGAACAGTGCCTGGCTCAGTGAAAGAGTTCAGGGACTATTAGCATTAATTATCATTTTTATTATCATCATTACACCTCTGACCCTTTTCCTTTCTCAGTGGCATCATTTCTGCATCTTTAGTACTAACCATCTTGTTCTCCAAGTTCTGTGCAAAGATGTTACTGACGAGTAAGTTTGATTTACAGTAGCTGCCTGGGTTCCCATTCTCACAGCTAAGGTTATTAGACTCACTACATCTTATTTGCTTGCAAATCTTATTTTTGCCTCTGTTTCTCCAAGAAATACAGCAGAACACTCAAGGCTTCTGTATTTGTTTTGTGTGCCACTCTTCTATCTTATAAAGAGTTGCTTATCAAAGACATTTTCATAGAACTAAGTTTAAATTTACTTTTCAACTGTTTACCTTTTCCAAGGTTCTTTAGTGAATGAGGGTGTACCTCTCAAGATAAAGGAGATGATCGTTTATGGTAACGCTCCCCAAAATCTAGATAGTCAGTGGTGCAGCTGTCCAGTCTTCTGCTTTTATTTAACATCAAAGTATCATAGAAAAGAGGGGAAGTAATGTTTTTTAAAAAAGTGTTCTATACAAAACCCAGCAGAAAGCAGTGACAGGAAATATTAGATTGTATGTTACTTTAAGGCAAGGCTATAGTATCTTCTTCTTTTTGGTAACTTCACCAGACTCAATAAATGTTGACTGAACTAACTGGCATTGATTCTGCTCTTAATACTTTAGAAACAGAACTTCTCCCCCAACATATAATTAGTGTATTTCTTCAGTGCAACAGGATAAACAGAGACTGCTAGGCGTTTATAGCAATGCTATCATATCATTTTATAGAAAAGTGATACAAGTGGAAAGGGCCGACAAGCCACTGGTTCATGCTGTGTAAACCTACGCAGGGACCAAGTCCGGTGATGTCCCTTTCAGTGGAGATACTATCGTGATTCGATGTCACAAAACATTACCCTTCTCTGACAGACGTTATAAGCCAAACTGCTTCTAGGAACCAGTCCGCCGCAAAGTGACAGAAGTCCTGTATCCTCATCAGAGTCCGCACTGGGAAAGGTTTCAGCTCTCATCTGTCTCACTTACTTGATGTACATAACGTCAGTTGCAAGGCCTACATTTTCTAATAACAAGGTGTCCAGGTGACAGCTCAGAGAGCACAGGCTGTCATGTCGTGGGAAAGGAAGCCACCAGGAAAGGGAGTCAGTTCAGTTGCCACGTAGGTCGGTTCAGTCTGATGCACACATGCACGTGTGCAAGGGGCCACTGAGTTCAGTTTGAGGGCGTGCTCACTAGAAAGAACCAACAGCTCACACTCGCCCAGACTGTCCGTGCGGAGCAGCCTTCTGAGCAGAACCATCGGTAAGAGCAAACAAGACTAAGAACAGCCTTTGGACACCGGGTTCTCCAGACCACATTTTCATGTCTCTTTCAGAAACCCCTGGGGATTTAGGGGGCCTTCATGAGAGTCTGAAAAAAGCATCTCTTCTGGGTGGACAGTTAGGAAAAGGCTGCTTTCTAGCTGGATGTGCCACTTACCAATCTCTGGCCTCTCAGCCACAAGCCCGCTCTTCCTTGCCCTGCTAATGATTCTGGAACATTTCCCCCCTTGCCAACCGGCACTAAATGAAGCCTGTCAGCAGCAGGTGCTGGAGGGACACTGGAGGCAAAAGTCCCTCTTCTGGATCCGTTGTGGGCTCTCTTTTGGCAGGTGCGGCCATGGTATCTTCCTCCAGTTCTCCAACGGTGGCTTTCCAGCAAGTTCCACTCTTGCCGCAGTTAGCAAACTTCTCTGCCGTTCAGTGGACCCTCACCTGCTCTCTCCAGCAAAGCCTGTATCTCAGCCCTGGTGGACAGGGGTCTTCCTTCTAGATTTGTCCCTTACTTGGGTGCTTTTCTTCAGCCACAGAGGTAGTGGTTCACCCTACATCAGTTAACGTTGTATTGTTCCAACTTCTCTTTACCCTGAATGGCCAACCCTCTGTTACTCCAATCCCCTGTTGTAGTTAATTATTCTTCTTATTAAACTTTCCCTGTTCACATTATGTAAGGTTTCTGTCTCCTGAGTGGACCCTGGCTGACACAGTGGATGAATTAGAATGGCGACCCTTTAGACAAGGTTTAGTGAGTAAGGGTGCCTTTGTACAAAGGAGAAAGGATATTCCACTTGCTCCATGAGCAAGGGCTAGACTTCGGCCCCCATTTGCTTCAGCACATTGGCAGGCCATCTTTGAGTTCTTGCCCAACCTGTACACCCATCAGGAATCGTCCTTGTCCGGACCACTGAAGTTCTAAAAATTAAAACATGAATTGCTGTGTCTCTGCTTGCAGGATGCCCTCAGGCTAGTAGAAGAGACAGACAAGTACACAGACAATGGGAAGTAGGCTTCGAGGGAGGGAAACACAGGTTACTATGGAAAAATAGAGGAGGGAGACCCTGTTTCTGTTGCTGCATAGAATACTCCAAAACACAGGGGCTTAAAACGGCAGTAAAATACTTATCATCTTACAGAGCTTCTATGCATCGGGAATTTGGGAGTGGCTTAGCTGAGTGATTCTGGCTTGGGATCTCTCATGAGGTCATAGTCAAGGTGTCAGCCAGGGCTGCAGTCACTTAAAAGCTCTACTGGGGCTGCAGGATCTACTTGTAAGATGACTCACTTCCTTGGCTGGCAAATTGATACTAGCTGTTGACCTAAGGCCTCACAACCCTGACCTCTCCGTAGAGATGACTGAATGATTTCAAGACAAGGCAGTAGGCTTCTCTCAGAGCAAAGGATAAAAGAGGAAGCATGGTAGGATTTACTATTTTTATTATGGCATAGCCTCAAAAGTTACATATTTGACAATTTCCTGTAGGTTAACACAGGTCAGCTTTACTTGATTTGGGAGGAGACCACAAGAGTGTGACTGTCAGGAGGTGACATGATGGGGGGCCATGGTAAAGGCAGAGCTCCTACAACAAGCCAGAGGGCGGAGGGCTTCCTGCCAGAAAGAATATTGGAGGTGAGTGTGGCAGCCTGCGTTAACAAGTGATGCAGAGTAGCAGAATGTTCCGAGCAAAGGTGTCAGCAGGTGCATAGGTCTGGGAGCTGAAAGGCAAGAGCAAGTGTTTCACTCTGTTGTAAGTTTCAGGGGTTTGAGGTAGGAGGGTGGTGCTACATGAATGCAGTGAGAAGTGAGGCTGGATAAATTGTCAGAGGTAAAATCACAGAGGACCTTGTGCAGCATTTTACTTGGAGGAGATGGGTAGCCGTGGACAGATTTTAATCAGGGTAATGATTCTTAAAACTTACGTCTCTAAAGAAAGCCACTCAGATTCAGCACACTTATTGCAGTGTTAATTTCCAACTCTTCTTAGAAGCACAAATACCTTCAGTGGGGACCTCCTGCCTTTTACTTTGTTCTTTCTCTGGTTTGCTTGTCCTTAAATCTGAAGCATTAAGGGGTGCAGCCGGGGTGAACTGAGAAGTTAGGTTCCAGGTTTCTACAGCCTTCCTGGGAAGTCCCCTTTATGGGTCTGCTGGCTTGCTGGCTGTTGCAGGGACCGTGGCTGAAAACAGACTGAGTGGTATCAGCTTCAGTCAGTGACGTGCTCGAGTCACCAGATATCATTTCTCTGAAAGGCCGTGTGATACAAGTGTCCGTGTGGAAGGCCAGCTGGGGATTCTTTGGTCTTTCCAGCTGTCATCGTACACAGGAAAAATAAAGCTGTCAACAGTAGCATTTTCAAGGATGAAGGACAACAGTGTATATATAATACATGGTATGTTACACATACATGTATTAGAGATATATAGTGTAATTTATATTACATGATACATAGTATATATAAATGTAAACATAAATAAATTTTATATATGTATTTGTTAGGCCTGAGACCCTGGATTAGGAAACATTATGTGTCTCTTCCAGGAACAGAAGTAATCTGTTAACGTCAATTTCCAATTTTCCATAAAAGAAGGAATAAGACAGAAAATTAAAATCCCTGCATAATCCTCACTTTCATTTCTATTGTCTCTTGAAAGCACCTTAGAGGTGTAAGTAAGTCAGTTTCCAAGGAACAAATTGCCTAATTTTAATTCTTTCTACTAACTCATTCACATGCCTTGGCAATTTACTTTCCCTTCTTAAGACAACTGTCTCACCGCACAGTTAGGGAGCAGGCATGGGTAGCCTTTAAAAGTCTCTTTCAGACTGGAAAGACCGCATTTTGTGAATTTCATTCTTCAAAGCCACGCTCCTATTGGAGATGCTAATGGCCAGGGGAAGTGTGAACTACAAAAAGAGACACGATAATTCTCAAGCCGTATAATCAGTCTCTGAATAATTTAAAATTTCGTGTACTACTAGACTCCGTGTTTCACTTGCCTTTGACGTAATTCAGATAACAAAGGGAGGAGTCATCAGAAACTGCTAGTGAGGAGGAAGCCCATATTGCTGATCCCTGCTCTCATTTTTTTTTTTTTTTTCAAAGTGCCCTACTGGACCAGGATAGCCCTGAGGAAAAGCTCATGCACATTTAAAACTCACTGTCCATTTAAAAGAAAATATACTTTTAAAAGGTAACCTGGGGGCCTCATACCTCCTTATTCAGTCCACCCTTCCCGAGACATTTCCTGGTTCCTCACACATTTTCTCAGTGCTTTGTTACTGGCTTGCACGGCTCATGGTCTGCAGGGGTCCAAGGACTGAAGGGCCATTCCAGCAGCCAAGAAACACACAGGAAGCCCTGGCCAACTGTGCAGAAAAATCCCAAACAGGAAAAAACAACCGCGTTCACAAGACAGGGGCAGGATGGAGGGAAAAAGCTCCAACCAACACTGAATTACCCCAGAGCCCTTTAGTTACAACTATTTAAGTCGACTGATGAAATGTCAAGTTTCTTAGCAAATGTGATAGTTAATTTTATTATTACTAACTTGACTGAGTCATGGGGAGACCAGATATTTGGTCAAACATTCTGGGTATTTCTATGAGGGTGTTTTTGCATAAGATTAACATTTAAATTAGTAGACTGAATAAAGCAGTTGTCCTCCCTCATGTGGGGGGGCCTCATTCAGTCAGCTGAAGCCTTGAGTAGAACAAAAAGTCTGACTCTTCCCCAAGTAAGCAAGAATTTCTCTCACCTGTGGGCAGAAATGGCTGCTTAGGTAGAATGTAATTATGGGGGGGGGGGGGGGGAAGGACAACTTCCCTTTTTCTACCCCCACAGAAATCTTCACTATCTACTGATAGACGCCTAAAATTCTCCTTCACTCTTTTTTCTTGATATAGTTCCAAAACGTCCAAGAATATAACATTTCAAACAGTGATTTATAGCATTTGGGGATCAATTTAGGGCCCAGACAAGAAATCAGAAGCCACATTAGGTATTTCAATAGAGGGAGTTTAAAATAAAGAATTGCTTAAGCAAGTGTTGGAAGAATGAAAAAGCGAAAGGTGAGTATTTTAGTTACACAGAGATAGGAATTATAGGAAGTAGCCACCTGGGAAGGAAGGGAAGAAGTTGGAGTTATCTAAATCCACAAGTTTAGGGAGGAGGCCCTGAAGAGCTGGAATTCAGACTTCTCAGTATGGGGCGCTGTCTAGCAGCAGGGGGTACCTGGAAGTCTGAGGAGAGGCCCCGTGGATGCAGGACAAACTAGAAATGGGTGGGGGGCACTTCTCAGTTGTGCCTCTCAGGTATCTGGTCATGATGGAGAAAGCTGAACAACTGGTATATAAAAAGCAAATCCATATTCTCTCTCCTCTCTCTCTCTTCTCTCTCTCCCCCCACCCCTTCCCCTGCCCTCTATTGATTATGCCTAACAGACAAAGGACAAACAGTTTTTCCAAGTCTTAGTCCTAACATCCCATATTATAGAGGGATGGATTTACGTCTGGGTGATGGTAGCTTAATAACCATTATGAATGGACGGATTTAAAACAAGTTTTGATGGAGAAGAAAACCTAAACTGATAGATTCTCGATTCCGGTAGAATTAGAGGGTAATGTGAGTGACATTACAGGAGGGTGGACGGCAGTATAGAAAGGAATCATTGAGACAATTCTGCACAGTAGCAGCATTGACTGAGATATCTGATGCCTCTCGATAATAATATTAACAAAGAAAGATTAAAGCTAGTTGTAAATACTAGTAAGTGTATAAATAACAAAATAATAATATACATTTATATTTAAAATCTGTATTGCTTATCCAGCTATGCTAAGTGTGGTGTAGAAATACTTTTGCTGATACTTTGTAATCTTCAGTGACTCTGAGAAAGATGGTTGAACTTACTGTAGCTATAAGAAACAACTACAGTAATATAATTAAAACAGTACAACGTAATCACTTGTGAGATTATACAGTATTCCAAATTTTTAAAGAGTCAACATTTGGATAATTACAATGTTCTTGGCAATGTTTTAAATGCTTTACATGTATTAACTCACTTAGTGCTCACCATAACCCTGTTTCTCTTATTTTTCCATTTTATAGATAAAAAGACTATGACAGAGAGAGGTTAAGTAACTCGCCAATAGTCACACAGCCTTCCTTCAGTGGCAGTGCTAGAATTTTACTCCAATAGTCTGTCTCTTAAGCATTCCAGTCTACACTGTTAGTAAAAACATTTTGGGATTAAAAAAAAATCTCTTCCAGTCACATTGTAAGCCTTAGTTTCCTTATTTATAAATAGGGATAATAATTTGTGCTTGTTGGGACTGCTGTAATGATTAGATAACACGATATTTGTTAAAAAAATTCTAGTTCAGAGCTCCTCATGTATTAAGTCCTTCGTAAGTGGTAGCCCTCACTTATACTTCTGAGTATCTCTGCGGAGGTGGGTGAAAGGTAAGTCATCTAATCTAGGGGCTCACTTGACATTTTGGAAATAAACAAAAGTATCTCCTGTAACCGAGACTAATGAGCGAAGGGAGAGGTCATACTGGCCACTAACACAGCCTGATGAACAACCAGGTGTCACGGAGAGGACAGCATGGATTTTCTTCTGTGCTTCTTAAGCTGTTCGTTATATTAACAGATCATTATTTGAATAATCATTCCCACGTTTAAAAATCTCAATTTCTTAAATAAATGGGAAGCAACAAAACAAAGCAATTACTCGCAGAGAGAGACCTTTTGGCCTGCCCGCCTAGCCCTCCTCAGTCTGCGCTCAAGAGGGAAAATACCATTTTAGGACTGGAACAGTGAAAGGCTCTAAGGGGATTTATTCTTCTGTTTTGCTTAAAAAAACAAAACAAAAAACTGAGATGAGAATACAATGTAGAGTAATGGCTGCATTGTGTAATTGCGGATAGAGCAGACATAATAATATGCTTTCCTAGCACGAAACAATAACTCTGATTCCTTCTCATTATTCTAAGCATGGACAAACATGCATAATACAAATACTCTAAATGAAAGCCTTGTTTGGTAGGGTCATTTAGTGAGGAGACCCTGTACAAATATCCAAGGAAGATTAGGCCTCCATATTGGTTAAAACTAACTTGGATGGGCCACAGAGAAGAAAATAAAAGAATGCAACACTTTTGCTCTTGGGTGTTTTAGAAAATTTACAAACAAGGCTTGAACTGTTAACACCAAAAGTATTGCAGGTTCGTAACCAAGGCAACCCTTCCCGGCTCCGCATTCAGGCTTTCCTGTTGATGATCTATTGTAATGCCAATAATTGCAGCTGAGAGGCTTCCCTGTTTGTCGTGAGAGACAATTAGCACTTGAAATAAAGTAACAGATTTAAATAAACTGGGTGACTCAACAGTGTGACCTGATCTCTTAGGAATCAGCAACAGCTTTGGGACATGACTGACTCCTGTGTCTTCAGGGGCCTCCACAGTGAGAGAGACATCATCCAAAGTTACCTGAGGTCTTGTTTGCTGATTTCTCTAGCTGTCGTGATTGAAAACCATTTGTTCCATCTTAGATTCTGTTGGAAAATAGTTTAATCAATCCAAACCTGCGAGAAGGTGATACTGAATTTTCAGGGACAGCCTCATTCAAACAACTTGTCTCTACCTGGAATGCTTGGTTAAAAAATATTGCCTCCAATTACTGTCATAATTACTCTTCCCTGTTAGGTAGGCTGTTTTTTAAGTTGCTGTTTATTGTCATTCTGGTGTGAATGGAAAGCTTGCAACTCCTGATCTATGTCTTTGCCTCACCTATAATTTTTGCTTTCAAAATGAAAATCACTACTAGTATTAGGACCATTTATGGAAACCATTACATGGCACCAACTCTCAAAAACAGTGTTAATAAGCCCATGGACCCATGACTCTTAGAGACTTTCTGAAGTCTCCATGAATCTTCAGTGTCCCAAGGACAAGTAGGTTTTCCCTGACTCAACCTTACTTGCTTTCAGAGTCTCGTTTATTATTTCTGTAAACAGTCACTCAGATCTCATGTGTCCATGTGATGAGATTTCTGGTAGAACGATGCTCCAAGCCTCTCCCTTCAGCTCTCTGCTTTGTGAGTTCAAGAGAAGAAACTGGACGTGCTGGACTGAACCCCTTCTGGACTTTCCTTTTTCAGCACGAATGTATCCACAGGGTCCCTGAATTCCCATCGGTCCTCTGCCATGTGGTCAGGGCTCTGTGTCTAGGGGGGAAGTGGCCCACAGCTGCCAAACGATCCCAGTGAATGAGGAGAGGGGTCTTTTAAATTCAGCGATAAAGGCAGATCTAAAGCCACATTCTCCAATCAGCTTGAACAGTCGTAAAGCTGTTGGTTTGATCTCCATCTGTCTCTCTCTTCCGTCTCTAAATTGGTTCTGAATTCAGCTGGGAAAGAGAGGTGTTATTTATTGGCTGCTCCAAACCCCTAACATATGTCTTCCACATCCATTGTGGTTGGTAAATATTAACTAATGACAAAGTCATAGGATGTAAATTGCACCAGAGAAGAGCCCTTGCTGGTTGCACTCGCTGCTGTGTCTCTAGTGCATAGAAGTAAAAAAAAAAAAAAAAAAAAAAAAAAATCTGCGGAGTGACTGAAGTTACAGCTTCTTTAGTTCAGATCACAGATATTCTCACATTTCAGAATAAAGCACTTGGGGTATTTCATTTTTTTTCTCACTAACACCCTAAAGATTGATGAAAGACGGTCCTAATGTAAATGAAAGGACTGAAACCTCAGTCTCAATGGAAGCAAAAGGACTGGAACCAGGGCGGAATTGTTGAATTATTCACAGGAGAGATTGACGGCGTAGTGTGCCACGGTTGGAATTTAGGCTTCTCTAAGACCTATTCTCGGGCTCAGGACCACAGGACTGGGAAATCTCAAAGGATGGAGGAGAACAAAGAGCCCTGACATGGGCCAGTGATAAAGACCAGTCCTACAGAACACAGGGAGAGGATGTGAGGATGTGACGCTTGGACCATAAAGTAACCACGGAGCTCCCGCAGTACTGGGTATGAGACGCTGGAACAGTTGTGCCTCTGAGCTGCTCCTTCCAGCAGGAAGCCTAGCCTGACAGAGAACATGGTGGCACGGGGCACTGGGGAAGATGTGTTCAAAACCGGAGACCGTTCCTGGTGCCAAGGGCCATGGACTTTAAAATCTACACTTTGATCCTACCTGCCAAAGAGACAGGAATTGGCAGTGAGAGCTGTAGCAGGACAGACTCCTCTGCACCAGAGACAAATGAGGACCAGCGCCTAGATGTCTACCGCCTGGAGGGGAGGAGACCCCCAGTGCTCCCACGACCCCAGACTCCTGAAGGGGGCACTTCAGAGAACGACAGGCATCTGCGAATGAAAAGACCTAGGATTTATCCTAGAGACCTCAAAACAAACAAACACAGACACTCCCACCAGCAAGAGTGTAGAAGAGCAGGGTCAGCACACAAGGAGATTTGGGACCAGAAGCTACGCTTTTGCTCACACTAGCTTCAGGTTCCTAAGAGGAACTGGAAGTCATCTCCACTGTATGGTGTTTATAATGTGTTGTCCGTAACTCGGCCTAAGAATAGCAAAATGTATATTAGCTGTTGTTCCCGTGTATGGATTCAGACATTCCCCAGAAATCTTTTAGTGAGGTTCCGAGGCTGCCTTTTGGGTGCTGTTACACAGAGAACTCAACTTTTAGGGCTAACATTATGGTGCCTAGCATGGGTAAGAACATGCCGAGAGAATTGCAGAATTCTGCCTTAATAAAACATGTTACTCAAGTAACAGCATCCCGGGAGTCCTGGTGTAGTGCCCGAATGCAGGCTGGTGTTAGAGCTCCCTTACTAGCCAGTCGTAACAGCGGGGGTCAGTCACTCATCGTCTTTAACCTCAGTTTCCTCATCTGCATCAACGTACAAATAGAGATGAGAAAAGTGCTTCCAAGAGAGAGCGGGAGCCGGAATCCAATACAGTGAGTCCTGGACATTAGATAAGTATTTATATAAAATGAACCGATGACTTGTTTTTATAAATTTAATGAGTTTTCCACAATAGGTAATTCACATAAAACCCTCTGCGCAGTGACGGGCATGTGATTGTGCTCACAGAAATGGCGAGATATTACTATTGATGGATCCTAAGCATGTGCTGAGTCCCCGCTGTGTCCTGAGTGACTGTCGAAAACGCGCTGGGTACACAGCTCTCTATTGCTGGATCTAACCATACTGCGTATTTCATGTTTAGTTCAGCCTCTTTGAAAGCTGCTGGTTTTCCTTTTCTCTACAATAGGACTGATTTTTTTTTTCTTCCAAAAAGCATAAGCAGTGTACGCTTGATTTACCTCTCCCAATCTGCCTCCCCCTTTCCCTGTAGAAATTTGAGTGACAGGTGGGTTGGTGATATGATCAGTAAGCCCTGGAGCCCCCAGCTTTCCCCATCGTGGTGTTATTTAAGGGCCCTTCTTCCCATTGCCTCTGTCCTCTCCTTCCCCTCCTTGCCTTCTTTCTCTGTGTATTTCTCAGCCTCTGTTATGTACACTGTGTATTGCTAAACGCTGTGGAAAGTCCCAAGAAGCAGACACACACACACACACACACACACACACTCTTCATGTTCTCAAGCACTTAGAATCTGTTTGAGTGGACAAGACATAAAAAGTTAAATAAAAGAGTAGAGTGACAATACAAGACACTGTCATAAGATATGTACCAAGGCTGTTTATGACATGGTGTCAATGATATTCCTTGCAAACCTAGCCTATCACACTGTCAATCTCTGCTGTGAATAATTTAGAGTTTTTGATTCCTTCTTGCACACAGAGATAGCTTTGCTCTGTAGATCATGAAGATGTAGAAATCATCTGATTCCAATGATGCTAGGTGAGCTCAAAACCTTAAGCAGGAAGGAGTTAGAGAGCCAAATGCCAAGGTAAAGGAAATTCAGCGTCAGCAACATTTTTGGAGTTTGATACAATTATTTGTTAGAGGGGCTCTTAAGCTTATCACCAGATTCCTACTGGAGTGTGTATGAGCCTAAAATGTAAAAAGAACGACATACAGAAAATTAGTCCAAGTAGTGGTGTTTTGAGAAATGGAGTTAATGTATTTAGAAAATACGAAGTGAAACACAGACATTCACATAGGAGGAAAAACTTGGGAAGCAGAAAGGCTGGGGTGATAACAGGTAGCAAATTCACATGAATATGTAGCACAAGACGGTGCAGAGAAGAAAGGTAATGTCACTTCAGGTGGACCAAGCAAAGAAATCACATTCTAGACCAAGGGAAACAGAGGTGAGTCTGTTCACATCTCCTTGGTGAAACACTCTTGGAACAATACACGTGATCTCGGGATTTCAGCTCAAGGAAGACGTTGAAAAACAAAAGAAAGTCTGATGTGAAAAGCACAGATGATTATAAGCACCTGCCAGGTTGATTTATGAGGTACGAACACACAACAGGCACCTAAATACGTGCATACATGTGAGTATCACTTGCAGAAACCCAATGATTATCACAATAATTGGAGTCTTCTTTTGCCATTCTGTTGTCAGGGAAAAGCATTTGTTGGCTTAAGTAAGATCTTTTGCCTTGAAAAGGAGATTATCTTAGAATTTGTCATCAGGCAAGCCCTATCCAGGAAATAGATACGTGAAATTCACATACAATTGTCAAATTCAGGCTCGTTTGTGATAAACTAAAGAGACTTGTGTTCTCAAAACACATGGTTCTAGTGGCGACAGAAAGGAACATAGCGGATAGATAACTAGTAGTTGTTGCTGACTTATTCTTAGCCAAGTGCAGGGTGAGAAACTTTATAAATACAGTATCTTAAAGGGAGAATGATTAACAGCTTTAGGAGAGGGGAGGTAGTAGAATGGGGGGGGGGGCGGGGGGAAGGCTGAAGGATGAGATGTGCCCATTCAGTGACATAGTTTCTCAGAAAAGATGAGACAGCTTGAGCTCATTTAATGATCACCAGGAAGGTGCTTAAAATTACCCTGTTCATTAAAAAAAAAAAAAAAGATAACTATATTATAAGCCATAAATTACTGAAATTATCATATGAGTATGTAAGGAAAACATCAATGTTTTAAATACAGGATAAAAATAGTTCTTGTTACAGCTGCTATTTACTCAAAAGGCTGACTCTGCATATATAAATGTTACAAAAGAAATAACTTTAAACTCCTTATGCAATCAACTGACATTTTGGCATTTTATAGTGAACTACAAAAAAGAATGTCAACTGCAAATGTGAAGAATTTTAGAATACATGTATCTCAGAAATGATTGCCTTTTCCTTACAAACATACTTTAGAATATATTCAGCATGAAATTTTTCTGTTTGTAAATAATTGCCTGTAAGTGGTATAAAGAAAAGGTAAGTTATAGGCAAATAGGCAACTTGTAAAACTAAAGTCTTTTAATGATGGTGGTTCCACATATATTTATGCTTAAGTTTATGGGAAGTATTTTGAAATTCACGTAGAGCACTAAAAAAAAAAGTTATAGGACGCATGATTCAAATTGAGGTCAACCAAATTATAATTCAAAACATAAAAACGTAACTCACACATTTATTTTCAATGTAGTCACAAAATAACATGTTTACTTGCTGAAACAAAGCACATAAATTAAAACATTTATTTTAGTCTGGATTAACATCTTTTGGAAAAGCCAAAGTTAGCTCCATGACTTCTCTCCTCTCTACAAAAACCTTCCTTTGCTTATCATTGTTTATTGACTCAAATGAGCAATTTTTAGCTTATCGGCACCTCAGTGATCTTTTCCAATCCTCTCCACAGTATAGAAGACTCAGCCTGTTTTTTCCTATCCATCAAATCATGGCTTATAACTTAATAGTTGGTTACTTTTTTGTAACATGAACAGAATAATTTTAAGCACCTTCCTAACCATAATGACATTGTTTCAAGTTCTTAAAAGATACCTCATTTGTTTCTTCTGGGCTAGTTATTGCAATTCAAATGCCTACCCAGGCCATGCCAGTCACATAAATAGGTATAATGGGTCTGGAAGGGACCATACAAACCGGAGAGGACACGTCTGTCTGAGGGTCGCCTCTGCACAGCTTTGATTGTTGACATGCCGTAAGGGTGCGCCTCGTTGCCAGCTCTCTCAGTTCTCTTAGAGGAGCCAGAAATCTAACTCTTCTGTGAAATCTCCAACTTCTGAATGTGGGAACTGACTCAAATTTTTTTAAAAATATTATGCATACTCCAAAAGAAAATTAAAAGTTTCCATGCTGAATATGGTCCGTGGACTTTTAGTTTTGACCTCTATGGTTAAACTAAATCCCAACCCCCAATTCAATTTTCTGCCCTAGTCTCTTTGTTCACACCCAGTTCATGGGCCAAGACAGCTTCGTCCTTCTTTTTCTGTCAATTCGCACTGAAATGTCTCCTGATTCTCTTCTTTATGAAAAATCCCTTCTCTTTCTTCAGCGCTCTTTTTTTTTTCTTCTCTGAATCCATGTAATATTAAACCCTTTCCTATACCAAAGTCTTCCTTGTGTCTTATTCATTTATATACGTATTTTATTCTTGTGGCTAACAGGAAAAAGTCCTTGAAGGGAGAGATTATTTTACTATGCCTGACACTTAGGAGACATTCAGTAAATGCTCGTAGAATTGAAATGAGTTGGATACAGAGGAGATCGCTTACAGATGCCCCATCAGCAATGTTTTTCATGGAGATTCTCATTTGAGCTGAACCGTGTAGAGTTAATATTTACGAGGCTAAAGTCTAGCAGAAAAATCAGTTAAATCATGTTTCCTTAACAGATGGTGCATCTGTGTTTCCTCATGCGATATCCTGACTGTGTATAATTGCCATAATTAAGTAATAGTCGCCTACACAATCTTTGGTAAAAAGGATCTTTCCTGCATTCAGATTTTCAGTATGTCCCAGTCGCAATCAATAAATGCTTCTGCGTTTGATCCAGAGTGGGCTGTTCCTGGGTGGATTTCCTTCTCTGACCCCAGACAACTGATGAAGTCCATCTTGGTTTCAGTTTGCGAGGGTAGGCGGTTTAATGTGGCTAATTCCTGAAATGACCCTAGGACCCAGGATACAGAATTTGCTGGCTTTCTCGTTGCTCACAGCTTGATCTAATGCTTGAGTTAGCATCAGGGGGTACTCAGCAGAGCTTGAGGAATGTTGGTGGATATTTTTTTTCTCACTCTCTTGCGCGCTAACTGCACTTAGCCAGAAAATAAGAAGAATTAGAAGTTGTTCTCATTCATACTTCCTTCTGTTTGATCTGTATACAGTGCATCGTTTACAAGACAGTTGGGTGTGTGGTGGAAAGATGGTTAAAACTGAAGTCAAGAGACCAACTGTTTGAGCTTCAAAAGCAAGGGAGAGACCTGAGCACCCCGAGTCTGGTTTTCTCATGTGTGAGATAAAAAAAAAATGATGTGCCTGCCTCTTCCAGTAAGCTACAGTTCAGGATTAGCTGAAATAACATATGTGAAAGCACCTCTGTGAGCAGGCTTTCCAAGAGTTCACGACTGTTTATTTGAAGAACTTACACACTTGTGCCTTTGGTGGTAGAGACCTAATTTGGGGGGAACCCCTTTGAGTCAGTGAACAATGGCAGGACCAAATCGGGCCAAGCCCACTGGTTTCCTTTCTGTCCCCGGCTGCCGCCCTCAACTGTGGCAACACTGAGTCGTCACGACAGAAACCTAGGTCTCACATTGAATATCCGCTTCTTCACAGAAAAAGTTTGCCTACTTCTGCATAGTTTTTCAGTTGCAGGAGATATTCAAACATTTGACTTCAAGTCTGAACTTGAAAACCCCTCAACTAGACCTTCTCAGAGTTACTGTTTATTTTTCCTGTGGTCACAGGGCAGGAATAAAAACACCTGTGGGACCTGGGATCAGAACAATAATTACTTCTCAGTCTTATCTCCTGCAGCCAGAAGAAAACATCTGCTTTTTTTAATTCTGCAGAGAAGGGCAGAATTAAAACACTCTGGGGACTTCCGCTCTGTCTCTGGCACAGAGAAGGAGAGGTGCAAGGCCGGCAGGAACGTTTCTGGTTTAACTGAACGCAAACTTCACGCAAATCAGATTAGCTAAGGGGGAAGCCTGGGCTTTAAAGTTTAAACCTAAACAGGTCTCATTGCTGTTCTGGAACCAATGGATATATGTTGGCGAAAGTCCCACCAATTCTTTGATTTGTTTAATAAAAACCATTAATAAAAATCAAATGGATCACTGGGCAAGAATTTGACCAGAAACACCTTCCAAGTGATAATTAGCTAACCAATTTTTTTTCTGAGTTTTATGTTACCATAAATATTCATGACACATTCCCCATCAAATTGTAAGTTCTTCAGGAAACACTGTTATCAGTTTAAGAACATGAATCAGACTGATAAAGCTAATTGGTTAGGGTTCTTTCTTCTCCTTCATTTAAAATAAAGCTGTCGAAGGTTCCCAGGGTAATGAAGAGCTTTGTTGTTATGACAACTGCTTCTTCCTTTCCCTTTGAAGAAGCTCGTGATGTGATAGGCAACACATCAGGAATAATTAAAACAAATGATGAGCGAGACACATCCGCTTAGAGGAATAAACCAGCACAGACTGAAACCATTTGACTGGTTTTTCAGTTACTGTTTTCATGGCAGGAAATTCACATCATCTGAACTGGTCATTTGTGCCAATTTCCATCGTTTCTCCGTCCAAAAATCTTGTCACTCAGGGAAGATTCAGTTGCATATTGAGATCCTGTTTGCCCAGTGCTTCTCACTGTCTAACTTGCTCTCCTCCAGATAGTGTGAAACACCAGAAGTGACGGTTTAATCAGAGTGAAGGGACACACTCTAACATGGTTCCCAAAGCTCACGTGATTTACACACCCTGATTTCTTCAAGATAAGGGAAGCTATAGCACCATGGCTTTGAGCTTTCTCCCTGGAACTGTAACACAGCATCCACTTGTTGCTTTGTGCCGAGCCCTTCTACCTTCCTCTTCTCCTTTACCCTTTACTCCGGGAACTTGCCGATATCATGTCTGTTTCATGGAAGAGGGATCCAGTCCCCCCAAAGTCCAAGGGACACGCTCAAGGTAATCTGGCTGAAAATAGTTAGGCAACAATTCAAACTGAAGTCTCCTGAATCCAGTTGAGCTCTATGAGATGTATAAGATGCTAAAGCTGAAGGAAAACATTGATTTGAATAATTAAAATACAACTTAACTCTCTGCTGAGGTGGGCTATTACTGTTACTCCAATTCCTCCTCACTTCTTTGCTAAACACTTAGCCTTGCTACCCTAACACATTTTCCCCCCAACTCCAGGTCATGAACCGTTGAGGGTTATAAAAATTTTAGGAATAAAACCCAGGTTCTGTTTCTTAGTGTTTTTGTTTTTTAAGTAATGAGAGATTAGGATATAAAGTCTCAGGGTTTCTTCACATGTAGTCAAGGAAGATATGGTTTTGTGAAAATTGTTTTCCTTTTGTATATATTCATGTATCCTTGTTTTTTTTAATTGAAGTATAGTTAGTTTAGAATGTTGTGTTAGTTTCTGGGGTACAGCAAAGTGATTCAGTTACATATTTACATATATATTCTTTTTCATATTCTTTTTCCTTATAGGTTATTGCAAGTTATTGAATATAGTTCCCTGTGCTAGGCAATTGTTTATCTATTCTGTGTATAGTAGTTTGTATCTGCTAATCCCGAACTCCCAATTTATCCCCTAATTCTATGTCTGAAAATTCACTCATATTTTTATCACCAGCATCTGATCTATTGTTATTTCCTTATGGTGCATTTTTCATCTCGGGCTTTGTCGTTTTCACTTTCAGAAGTTTGATTTGCATTTTATATATATTTTCATGTTTCTACTTAATACATGTGGTCTTTTCTCTGACTTGGTGGACATATAAAATACATTTGTCACAACTGCTCTGCTGTTCTTGTCCACAGTTAATCCCATCACTTGTGTCATTTCTGGGCAGAATTCTCTTATGGGGTGAAATTCTTTTAGACTCCAGGGAGACCCATGTAGGTCTTCAGAGCTCTGTCTGCAGCTCCCTCCTCCCTGGTTACTATCCTCTGTGAATTCTCGCTGCCTTGGCCGACCCACACTTCCAGCTCCGTCTCCTCAACTCAGATGCACCTCTGGGTTCTCCCTGGATCCTCCTCTCCTGTGCCAGCCTGGGACCTCTCCCCAGCCCGGAAGCTCGGGCAGTTGTAAGGCTCACCTCATTTCTTTCTCGTCTTTCAGTGATGATTGCCTTTAATCTCCTGATGTCCAGTTTCTTGAAAACCTCTTCTTAAATACATGGTGTCGGGTTTTTTTTTTTTTTTTTTTTTTTTTCTTTTTCTTAGTTGTTTCAGGCAGAGGGCTAAGTCTGGTCACTGTTACTCATCTAGGCTGGAAGTGGGTGTTTCTAGGTCATTCTTGACTACCTCTTAGAATCTCTCAGCCACCACCAACACTAGCACATACACAAAAATAAATAAATTTAAAAAAAATAAAAGGTCCTGTCAGAGAATTGAATCATGCTGAAGAATATAAATTCCATGTCCACAGCTGATGCTCAGTAAATGTTACATAGGTACATGAATCTGCTTCTGAGAAGAAACATAAAGAGGAAGAGATGCAGAATTGTATTTGTCTTCTTTGCACCACGTCCTGTTGGTGGCGATAACAGACACAAAGGCCTCAGTTATGTCCCTTGCCAGGGATCACTGGGCTAGAAAGCAGTGGGGGCAGGTGCAGACACCAGTGACATGAAGCCCTGCTATTGAGCAGAGCAGGAACGCTTCAGTGTTTCATGCTAATGTCTCTGCAGGAATAAAAGAAAATACATTTTAGCAGATACTGAAAAAAAGTGGGATGAAATTGGTAGTGTCTACAGAGTGAACTATCTTTGGACTGAGATACGCAGTTGGTGAAATAATGTCATAGCACTTCAAAGACCGGTCTCTTGCTGCCCTGGTCCCACCCTGACGTCTTTCTTTCCTCGCCGATGAAACGATGTATTGCATAAGTGCAGGGATGCCAGAGGAGCGCCCGGCGCATCGTGAGAACATTATCTTAGCTGTGTGTGACCAGGAGTCCTGCAGCCCGAGAGCATGGAGCACTGCTGTGCCTCCCAGCATCCCTGGCATTCTCCACAGAAAGTTGGGGGCCGTTTCGAATTTGGAAAAAAAGAAAAAACGTGAACCAAGCCAACTGAGTTTAATATAATTCTTGAAATACAAACTGGCGTTTTCCTTTTAAATCCACTTAAGTACCTGAAAGGCTTTGCGGAGGGATTTTAATGACTTAATGCAAGAACTGTGCACAGAATTAGCATGTGTGACATTTCTTCCCCTTCTCCTTTAAACTGTTGAATAAAGGACTATAGAGAGTTTCTGAGACTGAGATGTGTGGCTTATTGACATAAAAACCATGGATCCCAAGGCCAGTTGAGACAATGTGAGTGTCGCTTCGTTTTTACCCCCAGGGAGGGGCTTCCTCTCCACTGACTTTCACAACACAGCCCTGCCGCTGAGTTGGTGACTGAGAGGCTGAGCTGAGTCCGTGGTTTCTGTCTAGTGAACAATAAACACCGCCATCTCCCTAATATATTTTTCAAGTCAAAATAATTCCTTCTGTCTAGTTATATCCTACGAGAATCCTGTGCTGTACACAGGCAGCATGAGATGGTTGCAGACATCCTCTGTCGAATCCCAAATTACCCTCCAGTTGGCATTGATTCGTTCTTGTTAAATTGTGCGACCCCACTGACCTCTCAACGTGCAAATATTCCTGGGAGAGGTACCGTGGAGGAAGTTTTTTTTCAGATCATTTTTCTCTCTTTCACAAAAGAGATTGGTCAGCACGAAAGGCCTGAAGGCGGTGGGAAAGGAAGGAGTGATAGAAGGGACGCAGAAGAAGGCAGGACCCAAAGATGCACCTCCTGGTTCAGAGTTTTGCTAAGGAGCGATGATGTCATTTTTCATTCATCCATTCATTCATTCAAGTCAACAGACTTTTACTGAGCGTACACAAATCATTTATAATTTTATGTCCTTCCTGATACCGAGAAGGATTTTTCTGTTGTGATACACGCTCGACCCCCAGTGTGGAGATGATGTAAACCCAAGGGCCACAGAATAACGGGTTATAGAAAAATGTAAACAAAAAGGCCAATCATAGTTCAAAGTATAAAGCACTATATAAATGAGTGTATCATAAGTTGTGACAGGTGTGGTTCAGAGGAAAGAAGAACTCGAAAGGAACAAGGATAGGGTTTGGTAAAAAGCTAGAAGTGGGGGTGATGACCCTGAGATTTCTAGTTTGAGCAACTGAGTCATCATAACTGAGATATTAAATTCAGGCAGAGTAACAAATCTGGGGGGAAGTTAATTGGTTCCTTTGGGAAATATTGCACTTGTCTGTCCTATAGGCAATGCCCAGTCGGTGGTTGGATACACTGACCTAGAGCTGAGGGGACACGTGTCTAAGTTGGAGGTAGAGATTTTGGACTTGTCTGTTTTTACGTGGTAGATTTACGTGTCAGTTGGTGGGACTGCCCAGGAAAGCCAAAGACACTGAAAAGAGGGTAAGGGCAGGATGACAATTGTAACAGAAAACATAGGCAATGTGGGAAAACTGAATTCGAGGTAGGGGCAGAGAAAGGCAAGAAAAGAAACCTAGGGACAGTGGTAAGACAGAAACCAGTAGAGGAGAAAATTTCATGGGGGTGGGGAGTGATTGTCAGTGGTGCCAAATGCCTTCGTGGGGCTGGGGAGACCAGTCTAGGAATTGGACAGGACAACTCAAAAACAATTTAATAATGTTAATAGAAGTGGAAGCTAGACTTCAGGAGATTGAAGAGTGAATGTCAGGGAAAGAAGTGTGGATGCTAAATGTACTCTTCCAAGGCAGTTTAGCTCTGAATCTGTTAAACCCCTCCAAAAATGTGGTCTCTGGCCAAGAAACTGTATTTTGTTCCTAAGGAAACTATCCAAGATACAGATAAAAATGTACATATACTGATACTGACCACAGCATTATTTATAATGATACAAAACTGGAAACAACTCTAATGTTCAAGGATAGGGCTTTGGTTAAGTAATTCATGGTTCAATTATGTGACAAAAAAAAAACGCCATTAAATTTATGTTGGAAGGAATATACCGACATAAGAAATGCTTGCAAAACATGTTTTCTAAGACTTCTGCCTGGAGACTGTATTCACTTTTTTAATTTGGGGAAAAGTCATTAAACATGCTGCCTCTACCCAAACTAAGCCTGGCTCTGCATGCAGGGCAGAGATAAGGCAGTTCGTGGAGGGAATCCGTCAAGGAATGGTTTTTCTTTTCTTCCTCTTCCTCCTCTATTCTTCTTACTCTTAATTAGAGACCCTGGAACATGCTTATTTGCTCCAAGGAAGAAGCCAGCAGTGAAAGGCTTAAAATACTGGGGAGGAATAAGTGAGGAAGCAGATTCATCTGAAGTTGGGAGAGAATCAGGTCCAGAGAAGAGACGAAGGGTGTACCGGTAAGCAAGGATGAAGATAGGATAGGGGAGGAGATAAATAGATGGGGATATAAATGAGTAGGTTGATGGGGGACAGGGAAGAGAAAATCTGAGAAATGTTCATCCAATACGCTTTCCTTTTTCTGTGAAAGAAAACCTAGATCACCCACCTGAGGAACGTAAGTGGGGCATGGATGGGACTGAAGACTTGAAAAGGATGAAAGTTTCTAAAGAGGACTGTTTGTAGGGAATAGGAAATAACACATCGGTCTTCAGAATGGAAACTGATGATGATAACTCATGCCTTGTTTCCTTTCGTATCAATTCCATGATGAGACAAAAAAAAAAAAAAAAAAGAACGGGAGAGAACTGAGTGTTAGTGTATTAATGAGAGGAACGTACCTGGGTCAGTGAGTGAATGAATGAACAAGGTTCTGCCTCTCCATCTCATCACAGTCTTTAACACGTACTTACTGAATTCTTATGATTGAGGCACCAAAGAGACTGCAAAATAGTGAGCTACAGTGCCCCTCCTGAAGGAACTTCCATCTGGCTGGGGAGATGAATCACAGCCACTTGAAAAATTAACTGCATTACAAGGGAATTTTGTCATATGTGATGAACGTGGACTAAAGAATCAGAGAAATGATTGATCACTTACAACTGGAGTAGTCCAGGAAGAGAGACTCCGTGTTATTTTCACATTGCCTTTGTGTATTTATTTATTTCTCCTTTCCCATAGAGCAGGCGCTGCTATGTTCATCTTTAGCCCCTGTCTCGTTTCTTGGTACATGACAAGCACTTAATAAGCATTGTCGAATGAATGGACTAATGAATAAACAATGAACCAAGTCAAGTAAGATTTGAATGGGTGGGTGGGGGGTAGGCATTAGTTTCAGGAGAATTACGGTAAGATACGAGTGTAGAAGAAGGGGACAAAGGAAACAGCATTTACTGAGTATTTCTATACCAGGCGCCGTGTTACATGCTTTTACCTACATTACAGGCTCATTTAATTGTCACAGTAACCCTGTGAAATAGCTATAAATATCTCCACTTGAAGGGGTGAAAAGTTTCAGAGAGACGAGGTGACTTGCTCGTCTCGTGAATAAATGTTAGCACTGGGACGAGAACCTTGGAACACGAGGCTGGTCCCGGGGCAGCGAAGAGGTGGGTTCTCATCCACTCCCTTGTGAGGACCTGGCTCTCTCCAGCTTCACTGCAGCACACGGTGCTTCTCTAGACTTTAACTCCTGTAACTACTAGTTACGTCTCCGTTTTGGTGGTGTTGATGGCCCGAGTTCCCACTAAGTCTTGGCGCAAAGGCCCTGGGTGGCCGGGCCCTGCTCTGCTCCCCAGCCTCAATCTCAGGTGAGCATCCCTGTTCCCAACATCCAGCTTCAGGTTCCCTGAACTATGCTTGCTGGTTCACCCATCCCCACCTGCCCTCGGGCTATTCTCTGTGTCCCAAATGCCCTCCTCACCTTGGTGGTACCTGCTTATCTTTCAAAATCTAACTCCATGGCCACTCCCTCTTTTTCTGACTTGCAAATAAGATTGGTTGCAGGAGTTGATACTTTAGTCTTCCTGAGTTCCCATAGTGTTCTCTTCTCTTTCCCTGCACGTGGCTATGTTAATTGATTCTCATCTTTTCTTGCCTCCCCTAAAGAGGCCCCTGGCCAAAGTGCAGTTTCATATTTCTATAGCCACAGGCGGTCTCTGTAACTTCAACGTTGTGAAACACAAGGGAAATTTGGGCACTTATCCCTAAGGCTATGACTCTGAAATTGTGTACCCTCTGTAATTACAGAACCTCCTCCTCTAGTTCCTTGGGGTAAAGAAAAAGATGAAGTTATGTATACATATGTTGATTTATTCAGAGCCCCCAAATTACAGTTTGATCAAGTTCTGGAATTCTTGAACTGTTCTATCTGCATTTATGTCCTGTCCCTATCTGTATTCCTACCCCTACTGAGGTGGGGGATCTGTTGAGCTGCTTAAGAAAGGTAGAGAGGCCATTTCTGCAGGCTCTGCCCTGGGGTGGCAGCCGGTGACTCTGTGGGGCACCCTCCAGAGCTCTGGAATCTCAGAGCTGGGAGGGAAATGCAGGTGCGGTGAGAGAAGATTTTTCTCAGGAACAGTGTGAAACAGCACACCTGCCTAGCCTCGGGAGTTAGTTAACACCGCTCTGAAATAATATTCAAATGTAGACTAATCTGCTATTAAATGAGACTATGGATGGTCTCCTCACACAGCCTTCCCTTGGATGCAACTGGTGACGCCACAGCTAAATTCCACCCTTACCGCCACCATGCCTTGTGCCCGCGGAGCGCGTGGCGCACGTCGTCTCTGCCGCAGGCTGGGCCAGGAGCTCAGTGTTCCTGCTGGTGGTGGTCGTAGAGTCTGCGGTTGATACAGTCTAACCTCACTCAAGTTCAAGAATATTCAGAGATGGCCTAGTGGCACTCACCTGGGTAAAAGGCCAGAAGGCAAAGAGGGTGGTTCTAGGAACTCTTAGGGAACTTTCTTTGCTGACCCCCTTCTTTACTAGATGGCAGCTGGAAAAGCGGAAACAGCCACCTGTGCGCGCAAAGTCCACCAAGAAGTGAGTCCTCTGAGATTGGAAAGTCAGTCCCTCGTGTGACCAGAGACCTTATCCAGAGGAGTTCCAGGTGAGTGGTTCTGGTGATATCCAGAAGCCAAAGGACTGAGAAACAAACAGAAAGTGAGTAAATGGAGATGGTAGGGGAGGAAGTTAGTTGACTGCGCAAGGAAGGCAAGAGATACAGCCATACATGCAGGAGAAAGGTAAGCTGAGGATGATTTTTTTTTTAAGGTGAAGGAAATCTGAGTATGGTTCGTATTTAGTGGCTGAGACAGATGCACCTGTGAGGAGCAAGTGATGGAAGTATGGAATGGGGAGAAGAAATAATTGCTAGGGCAGGATATGGAGAAAGGCTAAAAGAGGTGTACATGCAAAGAATTAGAACATAATGCAACCTAAGGTAATAATAATATTACAAAGTAAGAATGAAGTTCCATTGCCCAAGTATTAAGTTTAGACTTTAAACATATAAAAATGTGACAGATCCGTGGAGAAGTGTATTCCTCACATATGTTCTATGCATTTATGCAAGACCGTGAATAATATGATTACAAGCACAGGTGGTGTGATATTTTTTTTTTTCCAACTGTCCCGAAGAGTGAAACTCAATCATTATAAAGGTGTCAGGAACACTATCCTGATTCCTCTGGCTACCGTCTCAAATAGACATCAAGTCAAAGTAAGCTGCTTAGAGAAGAAATGTCACAGAAAAATCTTGTTTTCTGAAGGACTACTCTGAACATATGCAGAACGTCATCCTTACGCAGAACTGAACGCTGAGTGACAGGAAGCTTCAGCCAAAAGGGGGCTCTGTTCCATTCACCACTGTGGTCCTCCTGCCTAGCCCCCGGGACCTGGCATATCTAGAAAGCATTCAATACACGTTGGTTGGATGAGTGGATGAGAATGTTGTGATCTCAGGAATGCGTTGCAAGTCTTCACTTAAATTAAATGTCAACCTGCAAAGAAAATTCTTTCAAGGCCAAGTTCCCAGGCACCCTTGGAACTTGAAGGCAAGACTCTTCTTCTGAACATAAGACCAAAAGGCACGGAAGGGGCAAGATGAAATGCAAGCTTGTAGAGACAAAGTGTGCTAGCTCCACGGGGTGACTGAGGACGGGTGAGATGGTCGATTGCTCTCTGTAGTGGATGCTGGGGTGCTCTGTCCAGATCCCCCGCAGAACTGAGGCACCCATGTCCTGACACCTGGCATTAGTGATGGCTGACCTGAGGGTGACCAGCTCTGCCCTGAGGGCCTCTCAGGGAGTTACCCTCAAAGGGAGGGAGAGCTACTTAGCCTAAATTTACACTGTTTTCCCAGGAGCATCCCACTCCAGTGACTGGTGAATAGCGGGGGTGGGGGTGGGGGTGGGAATGAAGGCCCCCACCCCTCGCCGCCCCGTGCACGCTCTGTGTACCTCGTGTGTGCAGTTCTCTGTTTCAGGGTCAGCCTGCTGTGGAGACCGACCTGAGACATTCGATGTTACTCACTATTTCTAGGTAGACAAGAGGGCACTCTTTTAAGAACTAAACAGTCCAAGGAGCATTAGACCTAGGGTCTTGGTTCCTTCTCATGGCACCCATGCATTCCAGAATATTAATAACGCTAACCAGAGACTCCAGGAGGGCTGGGTTGGCTTGCGTCGGTCAGAGCAAGTGTCTTTGTCCTCTCGCACAGAGGAGGTCCCTTCCTCATACTTGTAGCGCACAACTGCCCACTGCCACACGTCATGCCTCTCAGCCTCGAAACATACCTTGCTTCGATTTTGATTTATTTTGATTTGATTTAATTGATTATTTCAGTTCTTCCAAAGGTTATCCCCTGTTTGTTTTGGTTGTTCCCAGCACTCAGCATTACTTTTCTTGTTCTTTTGGGAGCTCTAATTCTGAGGGCAAGGCAGCTTCTTCTGACCCAGAATGAAAACAAAGCTCTTTGATTTCATCTCTTCACTAGAGTCAGTTTCTAAGATTAGAGACAAATCTAGCTAATTCCTGAGACTTCCTTAGAATATCTGAATTTTGAGCCTGTTTTCCACCACTTGGCTGCTTATTATGTTGTTAGGACATTTGAAAGATATTTTCAGTTTAATTTTAAGTATAGCTAATATTTATTTAGAACTTATTATTTGTTTGACATTTCTACTGTAAAATAAAACATGGATACAGAAAATCAGACAGAAGTGCATGGAACAATGAACTATGCGTTTGTTGTAACCACTTCTCCAGCGAGCCCGGCAGCCCCTCGGTGCACCCCATCTCAATCTCAGCTCTCCTCCTCTTCTCCCAAGGACCACCACCCAGATTCTATAATAATCACTTCTTTGCCTTTTTTTATAGTTTGATTCCTAGACTCTGTAATTTTGTCTTGCCTATTCTTAAGAGAGTAAGTCTTTTAAATTTCTCTGAGTTGGCAGTTACCCCCTCCAGCCCTTTCTCTTCCTCGCACATTATCTGTCGATGAAACTGAGCCATTTGATCTGCCGTTATCCATAGTCTGGGCTTTTCACTCGAACACTTTCTTTCTCTTCTGTATTGCCTACAAACTGGCAACTGGATCCAGACATTTGACCAGATTTGTGTTTAACCCCTTCTGCAAGTGAAGGAATTTCAACCCCCATTCCCTCCATTCCAATATCTTTATTGAAGCTCAAACTGTCCTGTATTTGGCTAGTGGGCACATCTTCAGGTTGGCTTCTGAATCTTCTTAATGTGACTCTTCGGTAAGTTCTTTGCTATTTGATGCATCAAGGTTTTACAGGCTCATCTTTTTTACATTTCTGGCCCCAGACATGAAAATAGCTCCTTCTCTAAAGAGCCTTGGGTATTTTTTCAGGGAAAATGGTATTTCACAATCCATTTGCTTGGGAGGGTCATTGTTTCTCGGCTTCTCCATGAGTTCGAATTTAAATTCAGGAACGCAGGGGTTTTTTTTTAATTTTTTTTTTTTTACTTAACTTCTTTTGTATTTCATCTCTGTTTCCTTTCTTCTATACTCTTAGTTCTCAAGGACATAGAAGGTGATAGAATCAGAATATTACATCATTACTCATTTACTCAATTCCAGTATTACATACACAAATGATACTAATGCTACCACTGGCAATATGATCATTGAAAATAACTACAAGTTTTGTTGCATACACTTTCCCCAGCTCTCATTAATTTTTTATCGCTCTACTATATCTGTATTGCCTAAGCATATAGCCATTAATACACTTTCCCCCTTTAATGGTCATTTGATCTTAGCTCAATGATAACTATATATTTTATATATTTAGTCCTCAGCATCAGTCCTGGTGTCTATGTCTCTCTTGTGGTTTTGGTTCTCTGAAGTTGAAATAAACTATAGTATATTCCTCAGGAAGGGCTCATGGAATAATATTCCTTGAGTTTTCACATGTTGATAACAGTTTGTGTATGTTCTTTATGTCTGAAAGTCAGTTTTGCTGAATAAAAATCCTTTCCTTTATGTTTCCATTAGACACTTCTGTCTTTGAGTTGGTTAATTTGGTCATTTTTTTTTTTTTCCTGTTGTAAAGCATTGCTGTTGTAAAATCTGGTGGTAACTTAATTTTTTCCCTTATAAATCACTTGCCTTTTTTCCCCCTAGATGCTCAAATAATTTTTTTTCCTTTAAAATCCAATGACTTTATTAGAATATGCCTTGATGTTTGTCATTCTGAGTTGCTGTTCTCAGATGTGTGGTGTGTTCTTTCAATATATAGTCTCAATTTTCCTTTTTAACTTCAAGAAAGTTTTCCAAGTAATTGTTTTTAGTGTTTGTCATCTTTCATGCTTCAGTTTTCTTCCCCAGGGATTCTTATGTAATTTGAATCTTCTTTGCTTGTCTTCTCTTTGCTACTTCCTCTTTAATCATTTTTATCTCTTTATTTCTTTTTGATTTTTAAAACCTTCCTTCTTTTTACCTTCTCTTTCTTAGGACATATTTTGTTTATTTGCTTTTGTGTTCCTTCCAACTTAGTCTCTGTTTCCGAAATGTCTTTTCATTTATTTATAATTCTTTCCTATATGCTCTGTCATCTCATTTCTGAGTTTTTCTAACTCTGAGTATACTGTTCTGTTACATCTTGCATCATTTTCTTAATGTCTTTTAGCTCATTTTGCAATAGGTTACAGGTTTGATCTGTCCCTGTCTTTGCAATATGCTTTTGTTCTCTATAGTGGTGTCATCCTGCCCTCCGCTCTCTTTTATCTTACGAAAACTTTTCATGGGACTTGACTTTGCCACATTTCTGCTGCTCACTTTTATGTGAAATCTGTTCTCTGAAATTTTAGAGGCCTGGTTCAGGCTAGCTTTTCTAACTTCAGAGAATCCTCTCTTCTATTGTTTTCCAAGACTTCCTGCTTCTGTTCTCCCCCACTTTTATCTGGATCTTTTCTTCCCTTTATCCCTACTGGGCCTACTCTGTTCAATTTTGATAACATTCTAGAAGTTTCTCCTCAGTGCAGGGCCCATAAGTGCTAGATTTCTCCAGCCCTCCAGCCCCAGTTTCCACCGCAAGCCCCACCGTGCTCCCCCATGACTGGGTTGGATAAAGCCCCCCCCCCCCCGATTTCAGTGGCTGTTCCAGATGGGTCCCCAGGGCTTTGACTTTGCTTTGCTCTGCTTTCTTCTGCACGGACGCTGATCCCACGCTGGCCCTGCAGCTCTGGTATGATATTTTGAGGCTTTTAAAGAAAATGTAGGCATCTAGTTTCATGGTAAACATTGACCATGGATTTTTTTGCTTCACCACGTGATTGCTTTGTCTGTTTTAATGTAGACATTCGGAAAGAAAGGAAAACGCCATATGCGCTACCACCACCCTCCCTGGAGCACTGAGCATTTGCCAAGCACTCTACATGTATCATCTCATTCAATTTTCAGGTATCCCAGCAGGATACGAATAATTATTATTCTTATTTTACATCCAAGGAAACTCAGGTGCAAGAGGTCAGATAGCTTCCCAAGGTCACCCAGACAGTAAATGCTAGCTTTGGGATTTGAACCTGTGTCTGTTTGACTCTTAAGTTGGCTAACTTTTATGTCAAAAATATTATAACATCAGGCCTTTAAAGTTTAAAATACACATTCCCATAGGATGGTTTCCTAATCAAAAGGTTGTAATTTATGATTAAGAAAATATTAGAAAAGCATCCATTTTTAAACATAAGAATTTGGATGATTTTTTCTTTTCTCTTCTTTTGTGCACATCCCCAAATTTCTCCAATGGGTAGATATTAAATTTAAATTGGGTAACCCAATACACCTTATTTAAAAAATTAAAACGAGCATGGTTGAAAGGTTCTTTGGCTACCCTTGAAAGTCTGTTTAACTTATCATGTACCTGAAATACAGTGCAAATATGTGTATGCCTGTGTGTATACGTATATAAATACATACACATATACATATTTGATTAAAGGAGCAAATCATGCGTCTGCAGTATTATGTGACAGCACCATAATTTAGGGGCATAATGGTTAAACATATAAGGTCTGCGTTCAGACAGACCGGAGTTGGAGTTCTAGATCTTCATCTTTTTGGACAAATTTGTCAGCTCATTCAAGCCTCAGTCTTCTTAGCCATAAAATGGGGATACTTGCATACTGTTGTTCCGAACATAAAATGACATGATGCACTTGAAGCCAAGCACGTTAACACAGCGCCCAGCAAGAAGCAGTACTCACTAAAGATGAATTGTTAAACACAACCAGTACAATAAAAAAAACCAGGCTTAATTAGGAAGAGTGGATGGAGAATTACAGCCATTCTGAAAATGAATTCTGTGCTATATCAAACCTTTAGAAACAAGTGGGGTTTTTGGTTTGTTTTAGAGAGGAGGATTTTTTTTTAATGAAAGATCAATCAGTGCCTTTAAAAATTTTTCACAACTGAGGGAAACAAGAATTATAGTAAGTACCCTTAGAGTAGGTGGTCCAGTGTGGAAATGACAGCTCACACATCACACAAAAGTCCTGTGTAGGTCAGATCCTTGTTGTAACATGGAAATTGACTTCCTGTAGTGTTCTGGGGCCAGATTGGAAGTTGCCCTGCTGGGCCAGTACACACTCTACAGAAAACTTTGTCAGGCCTCCCAGGGATGTGATTTGGAAGGCCATTTGTATCCCTGATAATTGTAGACAAGTTGTACTGAAGTGGTAACCTGAACTGTGCATTGTGACAGAATATTCAACTGCAGTGAGTTTAATTGGTTTTAAAAGACTGGTTCTTTTTTTGACAATATAATACACACCATTCTTCCTGTACTAAGTGTGCTATTTTGTGATATTTGCTGTAGAGATAATAGAAGCATTTAATTTTATGGAGCAAAAACGTGAGATGAAATGTGTAAACGTGATGCCTCCCTCTGTAACTTCTGACTGTAGCCTCGTAAGATGCCTGTTAACATCCTGAAGCTGGTGTCAAGGTCATTTTCTGTGCCTAGAACCCGGGAAAGTTTGCAAGAGCAGTCACTTGGTGCCTCAGGCAACGGTGTCGACTGAGGTGCATTCCTGGCAATTAGTGATTGCATCGGTGCACCTGCCTGTCCAGGGCCAGGTGCTCCCTGCCCTCCCCTCTCCCTGAAACCACCTGGGAAGGTCCGGTAGGGCTGGCAGCCAGCAGAGGGGGAGCACAGCTCCCCTACTGGCTCCAGTGCATCCTATGGATGGAAACTTCATGTGAAAGAACCCCTTAGCTAACATAATGTTGGTGTAGGAAACCTCCTGCTACAAATGGTAGTTGCAGTCTATACACAATAGATGACTTTCAGCTCCGAGAATCGAGAACGGATTCTTCTCAAGATCCCTGTTTCTAGAAAAGGTGCATTTTTTTTCCTGAGCAACTAGTTGTTCTTGTTTTCTGATAGGTATTTTGTGGATTTTGAAACAAATAATGGTTCTCTTTTTGTTAGATCACAGGGCAGTCACATTGGTGGGATCTCTATAAACTCTACAAAATCTAAGCCCTTAAGACATGAGCTTCTAGGTAGTCAGTTATCTGGAGAACAGGGCTATATCTCTGGATATTTCTTTCTTCTTTTTCCCTTCATCTATCATTTATTCCCCAGTACATATGTGTACATTTCTGTAAGTCTTTTCAAATCCTTTTTGAATCATGTTAGATTAGACCCACATCTAACATTTTTCAAGCCAGGACAAGAGTACAAGAGACCTACATTCCTTCTCTTTGCTTGATCAGTTAAATCCTCACTTACGAAAGAAGGTGCATGGTACCATTTATTCTCTTTCAGAAAAAAAACAAAAACTTTCTTACTCACTTAATCATTATGATCAGTAATTCCATCTTTATCAAATAAAGAACTTGTAAGGTCCTATTCCTGATTCTATGTGTGAATGTAATGTAGTTCTGAAGAATTATGTCTTGACCTAGCTCTGTGTGTGTGTGTGTGTGTGTGTGTGCACTTGTGTGTGAGTGCAGTGTGGTAATGGGACCCTCTAAAGCCCTGACCCAGAACTCTGGCCCCTCGTGTTCAGGTCTGAGGGCAGTACTGACATAAATACCTTTTAAAAATGTGTGAAATTTGAGGCTTTGGATTTCCACCTTGAAACCAGAAGGTGTTCAGGTGGGAACCAAGTCAGAAGTAAGTGGACTACATGGTAATATTTCGGAGAATTCGCTTCCAGTTACATTTGAATGTTGTCATAAAGGACAAGCATTTCTGTGTGACTAATGGACTCTGGGGTAAAGGTTAGCACGTGTGTAGCCTAATCCCACACAAAGCTGTTTTTTTAATATATAAAAAAAATTTTTTTTCAGGTTTTATTGAGATATAATTGCCAGGCTACACTGTATTAGACCAAGGTGTACAACATAACGAAGATACACTTATGTATTACAAAATGACCACCACAGTAAGCTTAGTTAATATCCATCACCTTACATAGTTACCAACATTTTCTTGTGATGATAACTTATAAGATTGAAAGATAATTTTTCTTGTGATAACTTTTAAGATTGTAGCAGCTTTCAAATATACAATGTAGTATTATTAACTATATTTGCCATGCTGTACATTACATTCCCATAACCTATTTATCTTATATCTAGAAGTTTTTACCTTTGACCACCTTCATCCATTTCACTCCCCACCCTCACTCCCAACCCCCACCTCTGGCAATCACCAATCTGTTCCTTGTGTCTACGAGTTTTGTTTTGTTTTTTTTTTTTTGATTCTACATGTGAATGAGATCACATAGTTTTTGTCTTTCTCTGCCAGACAGAGCCATTTGTGCCCAGAGCAAGATTAGAGGTGGAAAAGCTGGAGGCAGGGGAGCCTGGGGGCAGCAGGACCCTGGTCCTGAGGCTGCCTTCACTTAATTCTACCCAGGGGATCACAAGGGAAAGAAAACTGAGGTTGAAATACTTTCACTTTCCAGGATCTTCTTTCCCTTCCCCACTCCAATTTCCCTGCTTCATTTTCTCTTAATTGGTCCTGATTGGAAGTCATCATAAATCAGAATAATTTCTCTTTCATGCTCTTCAAATTTTAACTCACCAAAAAAAAAAAAAAAAAAAAAAAAAAGTCTTTAGCTGGAAATGTCCATAAAAAATGAATGTCAGTGGTTTCATCTCTAACAGGGAGAAAATGAAACTCAGACAGTTTGGAGTCACAGTCAAACTCTCTGAGTATGATTGTGAATTGATTTATACGGGGCCTTTAAGAAACTTCATGTCCTTTTTGGAACATACTAAGCAGGAATCACTCTTTCATACATCCAGAAATTATAGCCACCCGTGAAGTTAAATGCTATATCTGTCTTAGCCTGGGTCTGTACCGGGCTGATAATTTACTTCGAGACTCAAAAAAGCGATTTGACTCTGCTATCGAGTTCTCAAAATGACTGATTCAGTGCTGAGCATTTAGATAAAGGCTAAAGATTTCTTTCTCTCCTTCCTTCTTTCTTTCCTGTCTTCCTTCCTTCCTCCCTCTTTCCTTCCTTCTTCTCTCTCTCCCTCTCTTCTTCCTCCTCCCTCCTTCCCCTCCTTCTTTTTGGTTTTTAAACCCACATGCTGTGGGTGACAGCCTGGTGACAACCTGCTGTCACACAGTAGTTTCATGGGAAACATTAGTTTATATACGGATAGAGATTACACAAGTTCCCTAAGCTCTGAGGCTGTAAATGGGAACAACCTGCTTTCTAGTAATTTCTAGCCGTTATTTGAGTAATTTAAAATCTGGTATGTTAAAGACATTTATACATCAGTGTTTATGAGTTTGTAAGACACCAGCTGCCACACCTAGATCATTGAGATGGAGGAGGGGTAGGGAATGGCTAAGTTACTTTATTTCATTTGAATAGACACTGAATTGATATTATCTATCTCATTAACTTCTTTATGTGGTAGAGTCTGGGCATGAGCATCAGAGAAAACGTGAGAAGACGTTTTAGTGAAACAAACCCAGGTACCCAGCTTAAATGAGAGGCTAGCTTTTTTGGGGGTGGGGGTGGATTTTTTTTTTTTTTTAATTTTTAAAAAATCACTGTATGAGTGTTGTAGAGATAAAATGTGAAGGTCAACCAGAAAGGCCCAGAAAAGACTAAAGTTAAGAGAGTAGAACTTTCATGTTGGAGTCATCTTTCAGTGTCTGTGGTTCAGCAGAGACCCTTCCAAACAGAGCTCCTTCCATGGCGTCAAATCGGTTAAGGCCGATAGGAAGGCTGCCTTACAGGATTGGCTACTTTATGGCCATGCGACCTTGAAGAAGTCCTGAGCTTCAGTTTATCTGTTTGTAAAATGGGGGCAACCGCTTTGCTTGCTTTGCAGAGCTGTGAAGCCTCAGAGGGATGAGTGTCAGTTAAAACCCTGCTTTAACAGCAAAGCTTTGTCCTGACTTAGGGCAGTGGTATTGTGACAAACATCCGTGGCTTTAAAGAATAACGGAGAAAGGACAGCTCTTATTTTATGGGAAGCAAAGGGTGCAGGAGAGACCCCCAGGATTTGGTAGGCAGAGTCATAAGGAGCACCACAAGAGAAGAGGCAAAAACGTGGAATATCAGTTTCTCTCCCTTCCCGTTCGGTTCAGGCTTCGTGTAGCATTTAGTCAGTCCTTGCCAGCTACGCTCCATCTACTGAAGGGAAAACAGAGATTTTACAGACTTCTGATTTGGGGCATGGCACCACCTTGGATGTAGAAATACCTTCTCCCATAGGATGCATAAAGGCTGCCTGGCTGGGAAACCGTGTGCCTCCCCCCACCCCACCCCGTGAGCCTTCCAACACTTCTTAAAAAGAGTTTAAAGTCTTCTAAGTATTCATGACTTGAATAGGATTTCTCATCTTACTTACTGAGCTAAAGTAATTTGGTTCATAAGATACTCTTCTGCCTGTTTGTCGTGCCCAGAGACAGATGGGAGGGGAAGGAAGGGAGGGGACAGAGAAGGAAGAGGAGGAAGGGGAGGGAAAGGACCAGAACGTTTACAGAGCAGCTGCCGTGTGCCAAACACTGCTTTGGATGTTTTATATTTTAGAAAGTGATACCACATAGTCTGGTACTTTCTTTGACTACTCCAGTGACTACCGGCTATTTGTTGTTTTCAGATTAAAGGGTGTTAACTTAAAAATATACTTTCTCTCTGAGCCAAGTGATATCTTGGATGGTGTCTTAGTCAGGTTGCACCGACGTAACAAAACTACCATAGACTAGGTGACTAAAACAACATTTATTCCTCTCAGTTCTGGAGGTTGGAAAGTTTAAGATCGAAGCAGAGGCAGATTTGGTATCTCTTTGGTATCTGAGGAGAGCCTCCTTCCTGGTTTAGAAATGGCCATCATTTCCCTGTGTCCTCACATAGTGGAAGGGGTGAGAGAGCTCTCTGGGGTCCCTTTTATAAGGGCACTAATCTCATTCATGAGGGCATCACCCTCATGGCCTAATCACCTCCCAAAGGCCCCCACCTCTTAATACCATCACTTTGAGGGCTAGGATTTCAACACAGGCATTTGAGAGGGAGGGTCACAAATTTTTGGTCCATAACAGACAGGGAAAAAGAAATGCCCCCTGCCTTGCTGGCTAAGTAGACGAGGCGTAATCCTGTTCTCTACAACCAGAGTTTGGTCCTCTTCAGTTAACTCAGCAGCGCAGGCTCCTAGGCACTGGCAGGATGCTCAACGTCCTGATAAAGCTACTCCCCTGCTCTGGGGAGTTCTTCTGTGTCTCTCCTTAGAAGCAGCAAGTTTAGTGATAAGAGATAGATGAATAAAGCCTAGAGACCAATTAACAGGCTACATGTGCCTTATCTAATCAGACTGTGACATTCAAACCAAAGCTTTCCTTGTGAGCCTGCCCAGAAGGTGTTTTGTGAAGAATACAGATGCTTAAAAAAAAATGAGCACCTGCTTTTTCAGTGAACAAGGTGAGATTACAGATCGGATTTTTCCTGGGTTGATAAAATACTCACTTTTTTTTTCCCCCAAGAATACTATCTTTAGTTAAAGGGGTTTGAAGTCTTCAGTGAAACTTAATTTTTTTTTTTTTTCACATTTTAGATAGGCTCTCACTTGAGTCTACTGGCCTGCTGGAATTCGTAGACCAAGCAGAAAAGTAAGAGGAAGAAAGAAAGGGATCAAGCTGAATTTGGCCGTCCAGTGGGTTTTTCCCACTAAGCATGGTGGGGTGCTTTTGCACAGTGATCCACATGATCTGCTCTTGAAAGTGTCTAATAAGAGCAGCTCTCTGGTTACAGAGTCCCAAATCACCCCTGCTTGTATGCGGATGAAGAGCTTCTGTTAAAGCAACAGCATTCTGGGACCGTGGTTATTTTGACTTTCCATCTGCCCTTTACTTTCAAAGACCTCCTCCAATGAACTAAGGTTAAGAATGCAGGAGATGGCACAGGCTTAGGAAGGCATGGGTTGGGTGAGGGGAATGAAAAATGAATTCTCTTTGGATCCATCGAAACTGTAGCAGCCCACATGATGATACCTAATAGATGGGTTTAGAAATAGTTCTGGAATTCAAAAAAGAGGTATGGACCAGAGAGAGAGACCTGGCTCATTAGGCTTAGGCGGTAGTTGAAGCCATGAAAATAAATGAGATTTCCTAGGGCCAGCAATGCATGAGGTGGGTCATGGAATCAGGGTAAGACTATGGAGGGGACACCAAGTTCACGTGGTGTTGATGGCAAAAAAAAATGAGTACAAGAAGACTACCAGCGAACACGTGATGCCCAGCTGGAACTGAAATGGAAAGCTTCTGCTCATCTAAGCGGTGGTGAGAACATCTGAGCCATCTTCATAACCTACACTCTGAGAGGGGTCGTCCAATTAGTGGTGGTCAGTGGCAAAACAGGGAATCTCTCAGAGTGCAAGGTTTGTGTGTGAGAGGATCAGGGCACCAGAGTGTGGGAGAGTGAGAGAGGGAAAGAAAAATATGCTTAAAAGGAGGGAAAAGAGAGGTATGTGTGTGTATATGTATATGCGTGCATGTGTGCAGAATATTCAGGGAGCACTCCTTTATGTTTATCAGTCTTTTATAAAACTAATAGTATGAATAGAAATATGTTATTTCTGGAATATATTGATCTTGGAATCCCAGACTCCAGAACTTTAAGAATTAAATGTCTGTTGTTTATGAGCTTAAAAAAAAAAAAAAAAAAAAAAAGAGGCAGCATCTTCCAAACCTCCATCACCCCCTGTGTGGACTGAATTGTGTCCCCCAAGAGATATGTTCAAGTTCTAATCCCCAGTGCCTGTGAGTGTGACCTTATTTAGAGACAAGATCTTTGCAGATGTAATCAAGTTAAAATGAGGTCACCTGGATTAAAGTGGGTCCTAAATCCAGTGACTGGTGTCCTCATAAGGAGAGAGAGATTTGGAAACACAGAGGAGACGGAGGGAAGAAGGCCAGGTGAAGACAGAGGCAGAGATTGGAGGGATGTGTCTGCAAGTCAATGGACAAGGAGTGCCAGCACCACCACAGGCCAGGAGAGGCCACGGACCGGACACTTCCCACGAGCCTTCAGAGGAAGCACAGCCTGCTTCCCCCTTGATTTTAGACTTCTGGTCTCCAGAACCTGGAGAGAACATTTTCCTCTTGTTTTAAGTCACCTAGTTTGTGGCGTTTTTTTTTTTTTTTTTTTTTTAGGGAATCCCTAGAAAAAAATCCATTCCATCAACCAGGAAGCCTCTTCAGGCCACTGCTGCTGGGTGCGAAATCTTTCTGATTTTTTTGTGACTCTGTGTAGATTTACTAGACAGGGTCTCCCTGTCTCTCTTGCCCCTTCCTGCATTTTGCTTCAATTTGGGGAAAGTTATTTAAAAAATAATATCCTGCCACGTAATTAACGCACTTCCCTGTAGTCCGTGATTTATTTGACTGTTTCTTGAGGAGAGAGAGGATATCTTTTTGACTTGATAACTGCCGTGCCCAACCCACAGTGCATGTTCAATAAGTGAGTCTGGTCGACGGTGTGTCTGCAGGAGAGAATAATGAGCAGAGCTTCTCAAATACCTGTGTGTGCCAACACCCTTCGTAATGCTGGAATTTCGGGCAACACACTTAAAGGGATTAAAATATAAAAAGTTGTTTAAATAAGGAAATTGGGAAAACTGAGAAAAAAAATGTGCATTGTTATCACGCATTCACTTGCTGCCATTCAACAGCATAGGTCTGTTTACTGCCCTGACCACGTTCTCTTTTTTATTTATGAAGCGAAGTTCTGACAGTTTTAGTAATCACATGATGCGAGATCACAAATGTACTCACACTGTAGTCAGAGGTGCAGAGAAAATATGAGTTCTTCATTTTTCAATAGTCAGCTGACCTTCACAGGCTCCCGCCCCCTGGATATGGGGGGCAGAGAACCCCAGCTATATTTTAGTTAAGTGTTTAGTCTCTTTATGCAAATTGTCCTCTGTGTAAATGGCTCAAATAAAACACTCTTTTGGAATTCCATCTCCATGCTCATTATATTGGTTTCCTAGTTGCCTGCTATAGCAAAGTACCAAAAGCTGGGCGACTTAAAACACAGAAATGCATTGTCCGTAGTTCTGGAGGCCAGAAGTCTGAAGTCAAGATGTTGGCAGGGCCATGCTCCACTGGGGACTCTTAGGGAACTCCTTCCTTGCCTCTTCCTGACTTGCGGTGGTACCTAGCAGGCTGGCTTTCCTTGGCTCTCAGCTGCATGACTCCAGTCTCTGCCTTCATCATCACGTGGCGTTCGCCCTGGTACCTCTGTCTTCACAAGGCCATCTTCTTATAGGACACGGGTCATGTGGCTTAGGGACCCACACTACTCCATCCAGTAGGACCTCATTTTAACTAATGACATCTGCAACAACCTTATTTCCAAATAAAGTCACTTTCCGAGGTCCTGAGGGTTAGAATGTCAACATATCTTTTCAAACCTTAATAACTATCTTTTCTTTAAGCTGGCGTTGAGGTACGTGAAAGGGAGTAACTGCTCACCTGACCGTGGGTCACCACGTTTTGTCCCTGCGGATCCTGCCGCGGGGCGGCTGTCCTGAGTTCCACCTGGGACCGAGTGCTAAAGTCCAACTTTGCCTATTCTTGTCCTAATAGTGCCCGTGCTGGCGAGTGATACTGTGTAACCCACCCTCCATTCTCTTCTGCTTAGTTGAGACTCAGCTAACTTCCTAGTTGTCTTTTGGGAGCACGTGGGAAGTTTGCAGTCCAGCTTCTCAGTCTCTTCTCCATCATCGGGGACAGCGGGCAGTCGGGAGAGCTGGACTCTGTCTTAACTTTTGCCTGAACAGGATGAGCCACTGAGATCCCGTGACTCTTGCCCTTGTAGATAAGGGGTACTGCAGAAAGCAGCCTCTCCCAGGTCGTAAATAGGAGGCAGAGTAAAAGCTTCTCTGCTCTTGGGCTTTTTTACATACCTGATCGCAGGTTTCTCTGGCTTTCTTTACATCCAACCCCTCTACTTCTACAGGGTCACGAAGAGGTAGGGGAAGAAAATGATAAAGGATTCTCACATCTGCTTTCTTTTTCTACTTCTGTCTTCCAAAACTTTCCCCCAATCCTGTGGACTGCAAGGGGCGGGCCTTTTCCCCTGTGTGTCACCTGGGCCTTCCCCCTCAGGGCAGTAAGCTCTGTGGCCCGATCATCCTGGAGTAAGGCATGTGCCCTTTCCATTGTGGAGGGAACCCCGTGACCTGAGTCCTCCTGCCATGGGTTTAATATAGGAGATTTAAGACATCTTTGAATTGGGAATAACCAAACAGATTGGTTTAATACCTCCCCTCCAAATTATCATACGCTAATAACCTGAATTGCAGTGTATAAATTAAGAGAACAGGCTTTGGAGTGAGACTTCCTGGGTTCAAATCCCAGTCCTGTCACTTACTGTTTGAAATTGGGAGTTACTTAATCTCGATGAGTCTCTATTTTCTGGTCTTAAAAATAGGAATTATAGCAATGCCTCCCTTGAGGGTTATTGTAAAGATCAGAAGAAGCAATAAAGTGTTCCAGGAGCAGCTGACACGTAGTGATTGACCAGCAAGTGTTGGCTGGCATTACGAGTAGCATTTATTTGGCGTTACCCACTTGGCTATTATGCGATACCTTTTACTTTTTTACTCCCAGCCAAGTGTAGTCCTCTCTATAAGGCATTTGATCTGCCAAGACATTGCCTCTCACACAACAGTTTATATCCTCAGTTTTAACACAGACGCATTTCACTCTTGGCTCACAAATTGCTGATATGACCAGGAAGGGTTGCAGCCTGACAGCAGGAGGTGGAGGACTTGTTAAGAACCACTGATCTGGTGTTGAGTAACTCCATGCCCAGGCTTAATCAGGGACTTTCTAAGCTAAAGAGGAAAGGGTGGCCTCTTAAATGCTAAAACAGACATGACATAATTTACTTAAGTTAAAAAAGAATTTTTTTGAAGTACTGCTTTTCTTTGTGTTCTGAATATGTAGAAAAGATGGCATTGTAGGACAATTTCCATCTTTCTGTGTGATGTCTGTATCAATTTAAAGTAAGTGTAATGGAAAACTTAATGAAACAAATCTTACCCTTCCTGGTGGAAAGAGGATACTTTGATGTCTGATTTTTAATTCACATTTTTCTATGGAACCTCCCCACCCCTGATGATTTATTGATCTTCAGAATTTAAGAGCTCAGCTGAGAGAGAAAGTTCTCTAAGGACAGGAGCCTGTAGCCACATGTATATTTTAATGGCGGACCTCGTGCATGCTAAGCGTGGGCTCTGCCACTGAGCTGTACCCTCCCCCAGCCACATTTATATCTAACCTATTACTTTTGACAAAGGACTTTTACCCTATTAGCACTGTTCCTTGGGACTCTACCTGGCAAACATTCTTCTAGCATATTTTGAAGAGTAATGGAACCTAGTTCTTGAGAGCCCTTCATCTACCTTTGTGCTATTAAGTGCTTGTTTAAATATAGCCAAGACTACTAGTTTTTTTTACTGGAAATTATGGGGTTTGGAAATTATTGAAGTGAGTTAGCAAGGTTCTGCTCTATTTAACCCAAGTTTTCCCTACTACAGCTTAAAGGCCATTAGTTCTTCTGTCTTTTTGACTGATGAGAATAATTGATTCCTGTCTTCTTTTTACCTTATTTATGTATGTATTTTTGTCCATTAAGCCTTCCCTTTTAAAGTGATGTTTTTAAGAAATGCCATATAGACAATATGTAATCAGAAGTTCCTGGTTATACTAATGTGAAAAGGTGAGTAACCTTATTTCTGGGTCATTAAACCAATTGGTGGAATTGGAATTAGATAAACAGGTCTCTCTCTAACTTCAGCATGTCTATCAGATTGGAATAAAATGCTTTCATTCCCCTACTTACCCAATAATTACTCGAGTCTGTTCTTTAGAATTTTAGGGCAGGATGTATCACTTGAAACCATGAAGCTCGATTTCATCATTTTATAGATGGTCCAGGATGGTTAAGTGCTTTCCAGCCCCAGGTTTTCTCACTTGCCTGTAACGCCATCTTACCTGTCAGGTCTTAGTGGAAAGCTTAAATGTTAAATGTCACCACTTTAAAGAGACCTTTTCTGCCTCTCCTCCCTGGGAAGGCTTTTTGTCTTTCCCCTGTCACTGAACCCCCTCAATTTTCTTCCCAGTACTTACTATATGAGTCATGATATGTGGTGTACTTACTTACTCATTTTCCACCTTTTCTGTGATATTGTCAGATTCATGAAGGCAAGGTTGGTGATACAGCCAGGGGATCACCAGGTGCCTGGTACCCAGCAAGGTGCCTATGGCTGTGTAGGTACTTGATACGAGAGCTGGGCCAGAACTTTATATTCTCTCTTTTCTTCTTTAGTTACACACACACACACACACACACACACACATCCCTGATGTAAACCAGCAACAGTGTTTACCTAAAATTCTTGGTCATGTGACAGCCATGAGGCTTTTGCAAATACGGTGTCATCCTCAGTCCATGCAGGAGTTCTTACCTTAGTGTTCAGTGCGCGGGACCGCTACGATCACGCAGAAATCATTAGCTGGAGCTGGAAAGTGGAGTAGTCACCATTTTCCTCCCAAAACAGAATGTAGCTTTTGAAAATGGAAAAAAAAAAAAAAAAAGTCATGGTAAACTAAAGAACCGACTTTCAAAACAGTATGTAGACATGCTCCTGTACTAAGATGAAGTTAGTAATTCTGGAAACTGTTGCAATAAGAAACTGTGCTGAGCGTGGTTTGCGACTGTAGTGCAATTTAGGATCACCTGTGGAGTTTTTGAAAACCACTGATGCCCTGGCTCTAGTCCTGGACCCATTGGATTAGAAACTACTCCAGTGGTGGATCCCAGGAGTGCATATGTTTAAAAATTGCCACTCATCATTCTATTGTGTCCCAGAGTTCAGAACAAAATAGAAGAAGCATTTTGGTCCTGGATAACCCGATTTGTGTTCATTGTGTTGAGTAGGTCCTTCTGAAAAATCAGGAAGCCAGTAACTACAGTGAGTGCAAGAGTATACATGATGCTGAAGTTTTAAAATTGAGGATAGTTTGGAGATAATCGTTGATAGTGTTACTTTAGGCTGCAGTCTGTGTAACTGGTTACAGAACAGTTCTGAAAATGGTTCTGACTTACTTTAAATGCGGTCCATCTACAGGGTAGTTTTGTTGCGTTGATTACATTTCCTGGAAATATGCCAATTATGCCTTCCTGTAGGTTTGTCCCCTCTCTCTGCCTATTCACCATATGGATTCCTTCCCCTGTTTTAATTCGGGGTTCAGGGCTTGTCTCTTTCAGGAAGCTTTCTATAAACAGTGCCTCCATTCTCCTTAAGCATACGATGTGTCAAACTGATCCTGGATCACCTTTGTCAATCGCCGTGTCTTATGCACATACTTTCATGAGTTGCCAGTTAGTCACAATGTCCACCTTAATAGCTGCTCAGCAACTTTTTAGTATGGGTTGCAAGGACCCAGAGACATATGGCCCCAGCTGATAGATGTCCAGTAAATATTTGTTGACTAAATGAATAGCCAGGCCTGCTCATTCCAGGCAAGCATTTTTGACAAGGGCAAGTTTAAAGAAAATGTGGGGGGAGGTTGTTGGCAGTTTGTTCCAGTGAAATAAAAATGAAATAGTTTTTTTTTTCTTTTTTCTTGTGGCTGATTTCCTTTCACAGGTTTCTTTACCAACTGGCTAGTGTCCAACTTTGTCAGAGCTGAAACATCAGACAGTTAGAGAAGAGCTTCTCAGTTGATAAATATTTGATTTACAAGGTATTGAGAGGTTTGAAGAAAGAGAAGGGAGTTTGCCCAATGGGAGCTGTGTTTAATATGGGGAGGAAGACCCCCGATAACCAGGTCTGCTTTCCTTTCCCGTGGCCAGTGGGTACCTCACTTTATCACCCTTGTTGCACTGCAGATTGTTCTGGGCTGAGCAGACAACTAAACAAAACGGGGAGGACTGCGATGCTCCTGACTCCACAGCAGAACTACCGCTGAAGGGGATATTCTTAGATTTTTCCTTTCTTCTTTTCTATAACCTGTGATAAATATTGTATGTCTCAGCAGCATAGGGAAAAAAATGATTGATCCTTTCTCAGCGATATAGGTATGTGGCTGTATGTGTTATATGCAGAATGAATGATTGGGAGAGAATGGGAGAGAAGAGCAAAGAGAGAAACGAAGCCACTATGTACAGAATTGCCAATAGCAATCTATCAAAGGAATGTCAGGAGCGCCAGAACAGAGAGTGAATTTTATCTCTAATTTAATCTTGTGTTGCTTTTTCTATTGTCAAAGTTTTGTTTTCTTTTAAAGTTTTACTTCTCACTACCCACCTCCCCCCATCCCCAATTTCAAAGAAATTGGAACCATTTGGGGGAGGGGAACTGATTGAATTAAGTGCTTAAGAAATTAATGTGCTGCCTTTTCTATATGCTGTGAATCTTACATACGAAGATAATTATACAGATCCGGCACTGCATTTAAAAGCCTTGCATGTTAAATAATTTTTATTTTCCCATCAGAATAGTGCCGACCATTCATTCTCAATGGCAATAATATTGCCCCTAATGGAGCAAAAATTGGTTTGGCCATATCTCACCTCTAATGGAGCAAAAATTGGTTTGGCCATATCTCACCTCTTACTATTGAAATTTTCTCTGCTGAGTGTATTATTTTGGGGGATACTTAACCAGGTAATTTTATGAGACCTGTGCTTTGTTGGAAACTTGGTTTTAAGACTAACCGCTGAGTAGCTAAGAGTTTGAGTTGGCTTGCACGTGTAAATCCAAATTCTTCATAGTGGTGAGGGTACAGCTCAAATGGTAGAGCGCATGCTTGGCATGCACGAGGTCTTGGGTTCAATCCCCAGTTCCTCCTCCAAATAGAAATAAATAAATAAATCTAATTACCTCCCCCTCATAAAATAAACAACCAAATTCTTCATAGATGGCTTCTCAATTTATTCTTCTCAAACTGTTGGAGAGAGCAGGAGTGTGGATGGAAGATGTTTACTGCAATTTTGGGCAATGTGCTACCCTTTGATTATGAATACTATCTCACTTTTGAAGAGTTGGTAGCTAATATACTAGGGTCAGTTTATTCAAGCAGTGGGGATGGGTTTACAGTTTTCACCAGGACGTTTATGATTTCCGCCCCCTCCCCAGCTCCCCGTAGTGTGCCCATAACTCAGTACTCCGTTACAACTCTCAGAGTTGTCCGCACTGAGCCTCCAGCGATTCGTCAATTACAGTTCACGTTTTCCTACCTGCCGCGGGTTCCCGTAGACCTTTCCGCTTGTGTGTCTGCTCTGGGAATCTGTGTGTGACTCCCTCTGTTCACCCATCTGACTTTCCCATCTTGGGGCAGCGGTTTGCTCTGTGTCCTCTTCTCTCTAATGGAGCCAAGAAGAATTGTTGGTTTTTCAGTTTGTGTAGCTTTTTTACATTTTGCTAGGATGGAGTGGTGACTTCCAATCTCCTTACAAATGGAACTGGAAACTGGAAGTCAGTACTTCATTGTAAAGAGTCTTTTGTTCACGAGTGTTGTATGTCTTTATCCGGTCTTCTCATCTGAATAGTACTCTCTGAGAGAGAAGTCATATAGAGCTATAAAACATTAGAGGAGGAGGAAAGGAATTTCAACAAGCCCAAATTCACTTTTCCTTCATTCGTTCATTAATCATTCGACAAATTTGTGTGTATGTGTGTGTGTACCTATCATATGGCAAGCACTGTGCTAGAAATTTGGGAGGTACAAATATAAAGTAATCATCAATTAATCATGTTTTTAGAGAACTTAAGTCCAGTAACAGGAATGACGTATAACCCATGCTTTATAATTTCCTCAAAAAAAACCCCATGATTTTTAATGGCTGCATTTTGTGTGAACATACTATCATTTATCCAGTTTTTCTCTTATCATTGGACTTTTAAATTTCTTACTATAAACAAGGCTGTACTAAGGAATATCCTTACACATAAAAAGCAATTTATAAATTGCTATTTCTAGTATAAATTTATGGATGTGGAATTACCAGGCTTAAAAATATAAATTCTCTAAAATATCTTAACTTTAATACTCTTTTTACATTACTCTCCAGCAAAGTGTTACCAATATGTACTTTTGGAGCAAAAAAATAAATAAAAGTAGCTTTGTGTGAATGTGACTATCTCATTATTATTGTGGAAAAGTCTTAACTTAATTTTAATAAAAAGATTTAAAAATATATACTTAAAGCCCAGACTGATTGCAGTAGTTTCTGCTTTTTAAAGGAGATGGCATATTTCAAAATAATGAGAAAGCAAATATCTAAGCCATTCTGTTCTTTTCAGAAAAACTCGTGGAGTTGACCGGAGGTCATGGCAGAAAGTTTCAAACTCTCTGTCAGTTCAGTTTTTCCATGCTGAAGATGGGACACAGAATAGAGATTTATTATTTAGAGGAAAATATCAGTGACCCAGGATGCCTGAGTTAAGTAGGGAGTGAAAAACTACAGGAAAACATGAGGACAGTTGAGTTTTGATGTAGGTGGGAGATTCAGGGCAGGGGTGGAGGTGTGGGCGGGGCTGAGTCCCAGGGCAGGGATTCAAAAAATAAAGCAGGCAGGGCCGCCTTTAAAATAAGTAAGGCTTATTTCAGATGTACAATGAAGGTGTTAAATAAAAACAAAAATTTAAAAATTTAAAAAATAAAATAAGTAGGGCTTAGAAAAATCGTGACTCGCAACCTTTCCGTCACCATAAACCTTTGGTAAATCTGTTCTTTATGTGAAAATTAAGGAAAGAGGCTATGGTCCATGTTTGTGGCATTCGTTTACCAAAAAGGGACAGCATTATGAAATAACAAGCTGCTCCGTCCGTGCATTGCTCTCATTCAGCCAAAGTGAAATAAGATTTGTAAAGAATTATAAGGGCTTCTGAAGAATTCCAAAGGCATTAGGAAGGATTTCGGCTTTCCCCTGTGAAGGCTAAATTGGGTTATATGTCATTGATGTTTAAAGTTGGATTTTTTTTAAATTAGTGATGAGGCTGAACAGTTTTTCATATGGGTTTTAATTCTTTTTGGCTGTTTAATCTTTCTTCTGTGAATTGTCTACTCAGATCCTATGCCACTGGCATTCACAGCTCACAGGAAACTTCTGTAACTGGGCAACATGGGACTAAGACAAAGCAAACTTTCTCATGTCAAGACCAGAGTAGGCTTTATAGTGATGAATAATACTCGTCAATAGTACTGCTCGAGATATTCTTTCTTGAGGACGAGGACTAATAAATGTGTATACCCTTGTGGGTCACCAACAATTATTTGTTGAATGTGTAAGAAGGCTACTTTGCAGGGAGAGGATAGAGTGCACACTGAGCATGCCCGAGATCCAGGGTTCAATCCCCAGGACCTCCATTGAAAATAAATAAACAAACAAACCAACCTAATTACCTCCCCCTCAAAAAAAAAATTAAAGAAAAAAAGAAGGCTACTTGGACTCGGCTGAATGCCTCTTGCCAGAGGAAGGCTGGGAATAATATCCCACTCCTGTTCCAACAGCAACAAGAAATTCCTTCTCTACCAACTTCCGCCCAAAACATTCTCTCTTAATTTCAAATTGGTCATGAGGGTTCAGAGATAAAACGAACATCTTCTCGGCAGGTTGAGCTATAATGTGCATTTTTCTAGAGAGCAGGAGTGGAGGAAGAAGCCCTGCCAGTACATTAAGACAATGCTTGGGGCGGTGGGGAATGGCACACTAAAGTTTGGACAGCCCGGATTATGGAGATCATCAAACTCTACCCAGGAGCGCCCGATTTTGGAGCGGAATGCCAGATGGCTTTGTTGGTCTCTTTTTTCCATGTTAATGAGGGGTTCAGTTTCCAGTGAAGTACACTTCGCACACAAGAAAGAAATCCAAAGGTGACTTTGTTTTGCTTCCGATTTGAACACTATCAGAACATCCATGGGGAAAAAAAAAAAGTCAATCTCAAAAGGGCTTATCATCATAATAGCAATATTTTAAAAGTGATAAAACTTCAAAAGTAGATGGGATTTTATTTGTTTTCCTGCTGGGATAGATAGAGTCCCACAGGGTCTTCCTTTGGGAATCCTTGTCAGAGGATGAAAAGAACAAAGGTTATGAAGACAGTGCCAGCTCCTATTCCCTTTTAAAAAACAAAACAAAACAAAAACAAAAAATAAACCAAACCAAGTTACCTCTTCCAGTAGTTTGCCCTGTGGCTGTAATAAAATTTTACTTTATACTGGCTGTTATTTGATCACTGTGAAAAGATAATGGATTCATTTGAAAAAACCTATCTAATCAGCACATTTTGTTAATTTTCTGCCTACATGGGAGGTGGCTGAGGGAGAATAAGATTGAGATCAAAATCCCTTTGGGCCCAGATCATTGATAAATTGATTGTGATGCTAATCAAACCCTTAAGCCGCAGAGCAGGAAACCTGGGGACAAGATGATGAGGTTTACTTAAATAAACGGAGGTCTTGGAATTGCAGTGGCATTGCGCATAGCTAGAACTCATTCACAGGAGCAGACTACAGCGGGGCAGGCTGATTCCAACTGTCTTGCCGTCTCTAAGGAAATCCTGACCCTGTGTGCCCTAGGTTTGTGAGAGCTGAACGAATCTTGCCTCTACTAGATGGGGGCAGATTTAAAAGTGCCAGTTGCACCCGAAAACAATAAAATGGATTTCTTTCATCAACTCAACCCTAAAGGAACTGAGAGGCAGATTCAGAGTTCACGGGTAACCCTGATACAGGCTGGGCTACGAGAATGCTGTGGGGTTTTGTCTCCCCACAGATCAATTAAAGACTGTGGTTTGGAATTTTCTTCTTACAGATAACTCTGACCATCTTCTCTGTATTAGAGTCTTCAATTTATAAATGACAGAAAACCCAATTCAAAGTGGCTTAAGCAGAAAAAACAAACAAACAAAACCTTGGCTTGGGAATGACAAAATGTCAGGCTAGAACTGACTTCAGATTGCCTCCATGCAGGGGCTAAAATGATGCCAGCAGGACCAATTCTCCCATCATCTCTTCATTCTACCTTCTTTATTGGCTTCATTCACAGTTCTGTTTGGAAGCAAGTGGGAAACTTGCAGCTCCAACCCAGCATCCTCCAAGGTTCACGTCTCACAGAGAAATAGAACTCCATTCACTAAATAGTCCAGACACAAGTTGGGACTGACTCTCATCGGCCCAGAGGTCACAGGCTCACCCCTCATTGAATCACTGTGGCCGGAGGAGGACGGGATTGTCCTCTCACGCAGTCTGAGTCACATGCTCATCCCTGGGGTGGGGTGGTAGTGTCAACTACACCTGGATACCATGAAGGGGCAGCGGATACGGCATGGCCAAAAGACTGTGAAGTCCACTACACAGTTCTGTCAGCTTACTGAAAGATCACGAAGCCCAGCTCCCTCCAAAGACTGGAAACACAGATTTAATTGGAATAGCAATTAGCAAGCTGAGTTTTTCATTGAAAGATCCAGTGTCCCATGCCTAATGGAAGCAATTGGAAGGCAATCACCTTTTCTTGCCAGCCTCTTGGAAAATAGAAATTTCACCTCTAAGAGATGGGCTGCTGATCTCAAAAGAAATGAATGTCTGGGACTCTTTTGTTTGTTTGTTTGGAAAAAAGCATGAAAATTGAGGGCCTGGTATCAGCTTCCTGGGATGTTGTCTACTGGGGAGAGATATCCAGGTTTCAGAATCAGAGTTGGGTCTAAGATAAATGTGATACTACCATGAAGATAGTTTCAGACACAAGGGACACCATTCACCTGGTACCAATATTAGTTAACAATCGGAGTTTCTTAAGGCCTTTCCTTGGTCTTCTTTGTGTGATACACACTCTCTGAGGGACAGCATCCCCTTCCAGGACTTCAAATCCATCTGTAGGTCAGTGCTGCTCACATCTTTCTCCAGATGAGATTCATTTCCTAGACCCAAACTATAATTCAGTTCCTGCTGGCATCTCAAACCCGTTCTATTTAATATTGAACTCATGATCTCTAGTCTTGTTTTGCTTACTGTAATCTCTGCCTCCAAACCCATCCTTCCTTGCCCTGCTTTGTGGTACTGGAACCGGATTCTGCAGACACCTTCTTTGCCTGCCGCTGCAGGATAGACTCTGCCAATAGAGGGCGCTAGAGGGCTGGCACTGAAAGGCTGGAGTAGTAATCAGTGCAAAGAGGTGAACCCCAGGGAGAGGGAGGGGGGCAAGAAAGTGGAGGCTGTGTGCTGGAGAGGGATTGTAATAATGAGTCACAGACTCTTACCTGGGAAAGGAGGGAGGAGAGGAAAAAGAGGTTATGAGGCAGTTAAAAGAAGTAGGATTCAGGGTCACCATATGCTGCGGTCCAGGTGGACGACAGCCTCTACACGTATGCAGAGCATGGCCTGCACCGCTGTTTGCCAAGGCCCTGGACTGCGCCACGGCACACAGTGGGACCAAAGAAAGACTGGAGGGAGGTTCTAGACATGAGCAAATCTGGTCTTGCTCTCCCACTTTTCAAAATCATCATGAAGCTCTCCGAGACTGATCCAGTTGAAGAAAGTAGGCAGATACACTCAGCTCCACTGAAGCCTTCCCACTGACTCTGAGGACCATGGAGAAGGCAAATTTCAACCTAAACTATTATTATTCAGCATCACAAATCTCAGGCATCCTTTAATGCATTTGACTTTATGTTTGAAGCCAAGACAGAGAAAGCCAAGTGCTTTAGTTCCAGGAATTGTATAACCAAGCAATGAAGTATCAGACACATTTTGCAAACTACATGAAGAGCCTCTTATCCCCCTTCTCCTTCCTTTGCCTCCATGTCTCCCCGCTCCCAGCCTCTTGAGAATCACAGACCTCAACGTATAAATGTCCAATAGGGGAGTTTCAGGTATCTGCCAGAAGCCACCTGGTTAGAAAGCTTAGACTTGAAGCATTTTTACTCCTAAAATCATACTAGTAACTGACTGCTGATTGCCTGCTGGTAACTATAACCTGTCGGGGTTCACAGGCTCTCGCATCTTACTAGGATGCATGAATCACACACAGCTCACGTTTCTTAGTAGGGACCCACCCTGTGGCAATATTTTTTTTCAAAATGACAGTTTTCAGGAAGGTATAGGATCTTAGTTAAGCGAAAAAATAAATAGTCATAATAATAGTTATTTTTCACTATAGGACCATAAACGGGGCTGTAATGAATGAATCTGTTGAGTTAGGAACACTGCTGATGGCACTAGCTGTTTGGAGCTCTTTATTAACTTGTCATCCATCAGCAGATCTCAGACCCATTAGGGGCAACAAGCGGTGTGGTCTTAATTCCTTTATCTGTTTTCTTCTTTTTTTTTTTTTAAACTACTCATCCAGATCTCTCAAGGGTGAGCTGCCCCTTATTAATCTACCTACGCAATATAAAATTCAGAGCCAATAACGCCCCATCCAATAGAGGAGGGCTTTTAAAGGATAACTGGAAAGTGAAACACAAGGGTTCCTAGTCACTGCAGAGAAGGAAGGAAGACTTTTTCATGAGCATCTGAACTGCAGTGAAGTACAAATAATCATCTCTGAACTTTATTATTTCCGTAGTGCGTTCTCGGAGCCTACCACACCTTTCCCAGGAGGAAAGAGGTTACTGCTTGTAGTAAATCAGATGTGTATGTAAAAAGGGACGCACAACAAAGGGGGAAATAAGGGAGAGAAAACTCAAGAAAGTAGCTGTAAGAATTCCTGAGTCAGGAAGAGGTGGGGGAAATTTTAGGGGCCAAATGGAGACAAATTCAGTAAAAGGAAAAACCCAAATAAAGATGAAGTGGAGGCAAGGGCAGGTGCAGAGGCAGGACTGAAAAGGAGGGTTCAGATCAGATCTCTCACCGGCTGTGGTAAGTCCAACCAAAAGCAATCAATTTATCAAATTCTAACCTGGACTTCATTAGAAAATTCTTCTCTCCCTGGGGACAAATTCAACTTCTAATTTTTTTTTACCCACAGCAGCTGATTTCTGGGTGAGCAAGTTACAGGATAGGATTCCTTACTGTGGGGGAGGAAAGATCCCAGAGGAAGACTGTTCCCTACGGGTGAAGGTGGAAAGTGGAAACGTGTTCCTGCCTTTCTAAGGTCCAGGGATTCATTCCTTTTTCTTTCATGTCACACTTCTCGGGCATTTCCTAGATTTTAGGCAAAAACACACTTGTGAGCCAGACGGACAACTTTGTTCCTTTTCATGATCCTTACTTTCTTGCTAAAGAGAAAGACAATAGACACAAAGTAATCAAGATAATATCAGGTAATAACATGTGCCATGAAGAGATCCCAGCAGAATGGTGGGGTAGGAGTGGTACCCATTACCTTGCATGGAGTGAATTATTAAACACTTTTACCTCTCCTCCCTCCCTCCCTCTCTCATGCTGTCCTTTTCTTCCTCCTTTTCATTCTTCACACATTTTGTTAAGCCTGAATTATGTGTCGGGCATATCTGATTCCTATTTTTATACTCCCTCACCCTCACCCAAGATAAAAGTCCAGGGTTTTGCACCTGACAGGCTCTCTGAAAGTTGTTTGAAAGATTGAGCTGTTCACAGACTTAGATTCTAGTAAGTGAAGGCCAGAAGAGATCAAAAGACAGGAAAGACAAAAATTAAGCATAATTAACACAGAAACAGGTTAAAATTAGATGACAGTGAGCCTTATTGGCACAAATCGTGACTATATCACTATGGCATTTGGAATAGCAGGACGGCATCATTTATCTCACTTTTGTGTCTCATCTGTCTTATGAATTTGGAGGAGGCAAGGCATTTTGCCAAATTTAGGAGCAGTTCAAATTTGACGTATTAGAAGTTTCTACGGAAACTGGTGTATGTCTGTATTTGAACTCTGACTGCTGGCAAGATAAAAATTTCCTAGTTAGAAGAAAATCAGTTCTTAGGACCATGAGAGAGGGAGGGAGGGAGAGAGAAAGAGAGAAACCCAATGTGCAGAGTTAATTGTAAAGAATCATAAACAGATGGACTGACCTCTTGTTAAGAAGTGGAAGGGAAAACAAAGGGAAAACGGTTATGGACAGAATGCAATTTGGAGGTCGTGCCTTTGGTCACAGAGCCTTCGTACATTGGGTGACGAACAAGTTTAGGCCGATTTCCCCCGGTAATGAAGCTTTGGATGACAGAAGCCAAACATTTTTCCTCTTAATTCTCCTGGTAATTCTCATTTATCTTTTTCAAGCAGTGGTGAAAACAGAGGAAGACGCCTGCGTGCAGGTGCTGGACCGCTCCTCCCATCTTGTAAGTAAACGTTATAATAGGATTTACCTGACTTAGCTGTCCAGTAGAGTGAAGGCACCCAGAATTCATTCAGATTCCTACCCCTGCTCACAAAGGCTCTGTAGGCTTGTAGAAAAGATCAGCTTTAAGCAGAAAAAGTCACAGCCCCACTGACACTTTTGCTAAGTGCAGGTTTACCATAGCATATAAACCAATCCAAAATCCAAGTTAGAAATTTGTGGGTGTCTTAGGGTGACGTGGTTGACATGGGCAAATGTTGCAATTCGTATGATCTTGCATTTCAACACTCCTGCATAAATTCCTTCAACCTAAGGTGTATAAACACACGTTCATGAAAGAACCCACATGGCTCTTTCTTTTTAGGAGATGACATAAAATATTTATGTCCCTCTGTCCTTCTAAAACAATTACGTTCCCCAAGGAAGAAAAATATAAGTCCTAAATGTGATTAAAAATTTACCTTGCTACAAATAACTGGCAATTAACTCATTCATTTCCACATTTCTTCGTTCTCTGTTACAGCTGGGGTGTATTGTAAAGGAACTATCGCTTTTGAACCTTTCAGACTGGAAATCCACCATATCAATGGTGGCAGGCAAGTCAAAATACAATGTAGATCCCGTATCAACCAGAATGTCAAATGATCTCATTAGCGTTTCAGGTCTATATGTGGGTGCATTTCAACTGCTCCGCTTTTCCTGCTTGAAAGTTTAGCAAAGATTAAGTCATTTACCAGCGACAGTTGGCAGAGGCAGCTGAGTGGAAGCTTTGATGAAATGTGTCAATCATTTCCCAGCAACTCTGCCTTTGACAGTCGGCTATCAGGAGTAACCGCTGTCACCGGGCTCTGCCTCTGTGGCTGGAATTCTTTTGACAGAATATTCCTTCTCTGCATTTTGCCTTTAACTTGTTTGTTTTACTTTTACTATTTTTTTCCATTACAATTAACTTTCGGAACATCATTCTTCTTTTTGAAAAAAATTTGGAGGGAGTAATGAATTGAAGGGATGAGCTTTAGAATCTGCATGTAGACATAGTACATAGATAGTTCATAATTAAACACTGAACGTCACGTACTATCCTGTGTATATAACATTTTGCTCCCAGTTTTTACCTAGAATTAACTGCCTACTCTTACTTAGCTTAACTCCGAGAGTCAAATGTTGTTTCTGCTCTTGCCCCTCTCAAGCCTGAAGCAAATTCAATGTCTGGTGCTGGTTCACAGCATAAACTCAAAACATCTGCGTGTGACATATTTATGTAGAGCAGAGAAATCTTGGCCTTCCAAGGTCTCAGTAACAGATCACTCCATGAACTATTCCAACTATTTCAGATACTGAGCGTCCGAAGTATTGCTGCTTCTCTCTCTCGGAGGAATTGATAGTGATCAGATCCTAACAAAATTTGCAGTCTCTGAACACGTGTACACAACTATCGCATAAGATGATAAGCAAATTTAACACCTAGAAAAATGGGTTTGAAGCAATGACCATCTGTTAGTAAAACAGTGGTTTTACCCAATCTTTATTTTTCTCGAACTAAAAGAAGCTACTTTAACTTTATTTTAACATTAAAAAAATCAGCACAATGTCCATGGCTTCTGTTTGAAAGTGCCTCATGAAATTCTTAGCCAGAAAACACAATTTTTTTTCTTTAAATTTAAAAAAATTTTTTTTATTTTTTTAACTTTTTTTATTGATTTATAATCATTTTACAATGTTGTGTCAAATTTCAGAAAACACAATTTTTAGTTAATAACTCAGTAATAAGTAAATAGACTGAACTTTTATAATGAAACATATTAGCCTGGGCATTATTACTATAAACCAGAAGCGGAGGGCCCTCTAATTCAAAACTATCCTCTCAAATTAGCTTGTGTGTGGTTTAAAAATGGAATATTCATTTTTGGATTTTACACGTTGATGTAAGACTTTGGTGAAAAGGCACGTGTTAAGGAAACTGAACCAAACAGTGGAAGCATTGTTAAATATTTTCTAAATATAAGGGAACTTTATCTGGGGTTAATTTTTAAAGGAGAGTATTTTACTTAAAAAAAAAATGGACAGTTGTGTTTTGAGATCTTGAAAACTTTTAGTAGGTGAATTATCAAGCGGCACTGATTTGAGGGAGAAAAAAGCCATGTCAACAGATAATTACAATAAAATGTGCTATTATAAGGATTTGTGCCAAGTCTTCTGAGAACTCCTCCCCGTCCATATGGCAGTGACAGAATCAGGGTGTGGGTGAATTTGCTGTAGTGATTGCAATCAGGTCAGAGGATTAAAGAACTCTTGAAGTAGGGACTTTAAACAGTCTTTCTACTGATGGTATATTGAATTTGAAAGAAATAATGTTAAGTAGGATAAAAAAAGACATTATTAAAAGTATCTAAGAACTCATTCTGGCATTCTAATTGAAATTAAAATTCCACCTAAAATTGAATACAGTCATAATGCTTAAAAATTATTTAGCACTTTGTGCTTTACAGAGTAATTTCTCGTTGTGTTAGCACTTGCTTAAAAAGTAATCTAGTTTTTAATATGTTCATTCATATACCATTCATTCATTCATTCATTCAATAAATATACTCTGTCCCAGATAACTGTGTCAGGAATTGATAATTCCAGGATAATTCCCTGGTCCTGTTTTACAAGATTGTATTCTTGCTAGACTGTGAACATCTTTGAGGGCTAAGGTATTTGTAGCATGTAAGTACTCACTAAATGTTCATTGAGTGAATGAATCAGTGCATGTTTTAATCAAGGTGGCAAATAAGAGGTTAACTAAACAGAAGTTTAGAAATGATAAACTCATAGGTGCTGGAGTCAAAAGACCTGATTTTAAGTTTTATCTTGGGTAGACAAGATGATACTGGGAAATTCACTTAACCTTTTTTGGTGTTAATTTCCTCAGCGTGGGATAAAATCATCTCTCTCTCACAACGTTTTTATGAGGATGGATGTGGAAGTGCTTTCTAATCTAAAATGCTATTTAGATGTTAGTCATTACTGCAAATAAGATTCCAATATTCTACATTATGGAGCAACATTGAAGGGAAGTGGCTCTATCAGGAGTTAAGCAATGTAGCCTTTCCAGAATGGAAAAATCAAGAGTGCTGGTCATGACAAGATGCGACGTACCCTTGGGGGAATTACACCAACGAGGGGAATTACACCAACGAGCGGAATCAGAGGTCAAGGCAGAAGTTTCTGTATAGATGAGCAGACTGAAGGGGACTGCGAGTGTTGTGGCTTGGGGCTAGTGCAGATCTCAGATAATTGTAACTTAAGGTATAGTGTGCTAAGTCTGACTAGCAGCAAGGCAAGCTTGCTCCAACGCCAACGAATGGTTGCAGCTGTCACCGCTCAGGCATCTGAATTTTGATTCTGGTGTTCTGACAGTATCTGGAACTCCATGGAAAGGGAGCCAAGGAACTGGATGGGTTTATGGATAAAGGGGTATCACTGATGTTGGTAAAAACATATGAAGACAAAATTAATGGAACTGAGGTGGGTATCATAGGCAGTGGGCTGGATGACAGGGATCATCATTGTGATACTGTTACCACCACTGCCGCCGCCGGTAACTCCATGCTGACATTTACCCAGCATGCTACATGATTTCTATTAACAATCATAAAAAGCTTTAATGTAAAAAATAAAGCACCTAAAAAAAAACGTAAAGCACTTATTCTCATTCTGTTTTACAGATACAAGCATACATTCAGATGCGTCAAGTGACTCATCTAAGGCCATGTCATAAGTAAATTGGCTCAGCTCCTGTACATCAGGTCCCCTGCTATTGCGTAGGAGATGCCAGACCCTTTAGGCCAGGAAGCCCGGATGTCAGGGCGCAACGCAGCAGGGACTGGGGGACAGCCTCTGCCGTAGGATGCCTTGAGTTGTTTGTTGCATGTGTGTCTTTTCTCCCTTATGAAGTGATCTTGTTCTCTCTTTTCAAAGGGCAGTATTAGTACCTAGTAGACTGGAGAAATTACTTTCAGCAATTATCAATATTATAATATTATAATATCAAAATTATATCTATATATCTATATCTATATATATATATGTAAAGTTTGCTCTCCATTTGAATAGCTTATTCCTGCACTGTTAGCCATTCTTTCCATCTCTAACAGACATACACTGGCTTCACTGCTGAGCCCTTTTCTTTTCCGTTAGATCTCTGTAATATATCCCTCAGTCAACCCATGATGGCAGGTGTCTTCAGGCAGGGAAGTTCCTAAGCGTGGCTCCTTGCTGCCTTACTTGTCCATGACCGTGAGCCTCTCTTCTGTCAACACAGCACATGGTGCATCTGACCTGCAATACATTATCCCCCTTTTTTTCCCCCTTGCTTGCCTCTCCATTCTTCAAAAGTAATATTTCCACTTCAAATTAGTTCATATTATTGTTTAACATTATACCTCAATAGAGTTGACTTTAAAAAATCCTGTCTCCTATAATTCCTGTGAGGAAAAAACTTATACACATATACATGCGATATTATCTATATATAAAATATTTAGGATAATGTATATATAAAGAACTTGGCAAGTGTCTTGCATGTAGTAACAAAATAAAAGAAATAAATAAAGTATATACTTACCCTGCTCTTACCGTTGTTATCAGGAGACTGTGAGCTTTTCTGAAGAGCAGGGCAATGGTACAAATATATAGGAGTGTGGGGGGCTCACCAGTTAAATGCTGGTCAAGCTCTCTGAAATCTAAGAAAGACTTAAATGCCAACTTTTAAAAATACAAAGTTAAAAATGTACTGGGATAGTCTGAGAGATCATCAGCAGTCTAAGGTTGTGTGCATATAAGAATGAAATACAAAATATAAAATGAAATGCAAATGAATGAAATACAGGAATGGAAGCTATGATCATTATAGCAACTTAGAGGTAAAGACTGATTTAAAAACAAACAAACAAACAAAACCCAAACAACAGCAACAACAATAAGAAAGGGAAGAAAAAAAAAAACACACCCAAATGGAGAAGCAGATGTTTTGCTAGCATAACAACTTCTTCAGTGAGAACTGGTAAATATTAGCAAGAGAAAGTTGTGTTGCTCCTTTAGATGCTTCATTTTGAAGTATCTGGCAGACATCCTCTACTGTGGGCATTGGTGCTGTATCCATACTAAGAACATGGGTACCATGACTTCCTGTGCAAATGAACCATCAAAATGAGGTGGACACATGGACCAGCAGTGAGAAGTGATGCTGGACACCTTTCTCAGGCAGACTCCAAATGAACTGGAGGGCAACCCAGCCAGCCAAATAGTGGGTTTGTATCATCTTCTGAGTTCTCTGTGTTTGGTATAGGCTAACTGTGAAGTTACTTTGAATCTGGCAATGGACTTGACTCATGTGCTCTTCCAAGGACTAACTGTGTCCTTACACTTAGGTAAAGGGCAAAAAAATACAACATGTTTGTAGAATGGTTTAAAGAAAAAATATTTGTAGTACTAAATTCAATGTTCAATGCGAATTCTTAGAGTTGACTTTTCTACTTAAAATCTTCTGATCAATCAACCACACACTAACCAACCACAACATAAAAACCAGATGCTGTCTTTGGCTGTGAGACATCTAGTTTCCTCACTGAAATGGTGACGTAGGGAGTAGGGGCTTTAAAGATTTCATTAAGAGGCTGATTGTAAATGAAGACCATGAAAACTATGCTGGATAAAGAATAAATGGAAAGAGAAGGGTCAGATATTGAAAAATCTGTCAGTGGAAGAGAAAACAGAATTTTTCTCTGTGGCTCTCAAGCTGGAAATAAAGCCAATGGGTGGAAATTACGATGTGGGAGATTTGAACGTGAACCATTGTACAGTGTGGATTTTCAGATGTTTTGCCTCTGCTGGGGTATTTCTAGGGGAGAGGGAAAAAATCGCATCACCGCAAGGGAGCTCAGTCTTCAATGAATGGCTGTCGTTAACAGTGAGGAGCCATTTCATAGTTAAAAGAGTAGACTCTGGAGTGTGAGTTCTGTCTCTGCCGTGTGCTAGCTGTGTGACACGACACACTGCTTAACTTTTCTGAGCTCATTTTCCCCAACTTTGGAATGGTACTTAGCTCATAAGGTTTTTGTGAAGAGCTAATATAGAGATGATACTTAGAAGAGGATCTAGCACTCAGTAAGTGTACATTAAACGTTACCTACTAATTACAATCATTACCTTTCTGGGGAATTGAGGTGGAGATTTCTGTGTGAAGTGGGAGGTTGGGCAAGATGATCTCTACAATTTCTTCCAGTTCTGTGTTTCTGTGGGTTCAGCGTGCGGAGAAACATCCTTCTCTCTGAGGTTTGCACATCCCTGGAAAGTGACATCTAGCCTTGACTGGGGACTTACCTTCCATGACGACTTTGAAATGGTAAGCCTCACCTAGGTACGATTTCACATGAATTTTTCAGGCCAGTTAAAATGCTTGCAGATGAGGCTGGCTTCTCTCTCTGACAAGTCTTTTACCCATGTTCTTGGGTCACTTTTCATGTGTGATATTCTCAGTGAGAAAAAGAATGGAGCACAATGCCTTTTTCTGTTTTTCTTTCCCCCCATGCATTCTACATATGTATAGAGGGCATAGTTACATGCTGTGAGAGTTTATCAGAACATACTGATCAATAAATTAAAATAGATAAATAAATCTCCACCTAACTATAAATCAATATACTTATTGGACACATACTAACATGTTCTATGACATAAGCATGTGCTAAGAATTGGAAAACCTACTCATCATTTAAAGTCCAACTTAAATGATGCTGAAGCATATCATTACCCACTGCTGTGTAACAAAAGATCCCCAAATTAATGATTTTTTTTTTTTAATCTTAACTCAGCCACACAGTTTTTTCAGTCTTGATTTTGGTCAGCTTCATCTTGGCTAGGCAGTTCTGTTTCTGGGGTGGGTAGGCTGGATGTTGGCAGGAGTTACGGGGTGACAGCTCTCATTTTTCATCAGGCTAGCCTTATTCTCGTTGCAGAATCAGGGGCTCAAGAGAAAGTGCTAAATATGCAAGGCCTCCAGAGCCTTGGCTTAGAACTGGTACATTGTCCTTTTCATCAAACTCTAGTGACCAAAGCAAATCACAAACCCAGCTCAGATTCAAGAGGTAGGGAAATAGATCCAGCTCCATAGCAAAGAGCATAGAACAGGAAGGCCAGTAACCGGAGCCATCAGTGCAGTCAATCTACCACGAGATGCAATCATCAAATAGACTAAGAAATGCTAAGATCACCTGTTCTGGAGTCAGACACTCTGCACAACATTGTAAGAGATTAACCATATTCACTGTCCAGAGCTTCTTGAAAGTAATGGAAAGGTGAGATTTACAGGGACTCTGTGAGTTCTGGCTTTTTTTTTTTAACTTAGTGTTCCCAACCAAAGTCCAATGAGCTGATGAATATATAAAAATTTAAAACAGTAGATAATATCAATTATAAAATTATAGTGTCCAGAGTAATTTAACTAAAGGTGCCAGTGTAAATAGCCAGCGATGTGAATGTTGTAGAGGTATGAAGATTAATTATACAGTGAGAGAACCAGGGACTTCTGTTTACAGACAAGGAGTTAAACTCTCACAGCAGCGCTGGGGAAGACTTTTGAATTAATGGCTAATTTCAAACAAAGCATTTAATGTCACCACTTGAAATGTTTCAGTAATAATTCAAATGGTTTAATTCTAAGCCACTTATGATTAAATTTCAAATATGCTAAGGTATTATTAGACATTTACGGGAAAAATCATTTTTCCCCCTGCAAATTAAATGTTCTTCTTCGACAACGATTCAAGTTACGATGGGGGTTCTTGTTTCCTTTTAATTACAGCCGAAACACTTATATGGATAAAGCAGCAATATGATCACTATTTCATTTTGGAGCCATTATTACCGAAATGCAAAATATCTCAATCTCTAGCCCTCTCCCCCTCCCCCTAGGTTTTCTTTTTAATCCCATAAAAGCATCTGTCTTTGATTTCAAGTGGAGTACCTGCTGTGCAGGATGCAATGCAAATCCAATTTGTGTGTAACAAAACCAAATGGGCTGAAATGAACTCTGCATTTTAAAGATGTTTTTGTTTAATCATCGCCATCACTCGTCTTTAATGAATGCATAATCAAGTTAAACTTCAGGCAAGAAATGGAATGGCTCTTCTTCAGACAGAGAAGGCAAATTCCTGTGATATCCCTCATTGCTGCCCTGCCTCCCATCCCTGTGTTGGCAGGAAAGAAAGAAGAAAGATCTTCAAATGCAGATTAGGGCCAACTGTCGAGATCCTTGGCGTGAGCAGCAGCACTGCTCACTTTTCTGCTTTCTTTAGAAATCGTTATTATTATTGTTTTAGAGCAGAAAGTGAGGATGCAGGTTCCTGAGTTCTTATTGTGTCCTCTTTTTCTTCTGTATCTCGCAGAAGACTGGAGGTAAGAAAATACTTAGTACTTACACCACGAGGCATTTCTGTGTCACACATCATCTACCCTAAACGTTGGCATGAAATAGAGGTTCTTTCTGATAGTGATCTGCGATTCTTTCTTTCTGAAGGAGAGAATCTTCTACAAAGGCCTTTTGGAGTCACATGACTTTTGTACAGACGTAATATTAGAAAAATCAATTACAAGCAAGGAAACAGGAGGAGAGAATATTTTATAATCGTAGGCCTTAGGGATCATCTAAGTTACTCATTTTCCAGGTGAGAAAGCCAAGCTCGAAATGTACGCTGACCAAAGCGGGGTCGAATGGGGCTGGGATGCTGGGCTCTTGGTGCTCCGTCTCTCCAAAGCAATCCTAAAACATAGCACTGTGTGACTCCAACACGGAGATGAACCTCAGAAAGGAAGTATGTTCTAGAAGAATCATTAAGCGATGAACTGTCTACAGGAGCTTTGTATTTAAGGTGAATGTGGGTGACGGAAGGGTTGGGTACAAGGCCTGCAGTGTCTAGCTTTTGTGGTTGTCATTAAAAAGCTAGAGATTCATGAGGGTGCCAGAATTTAGATCTCCATTTCTTCTGATTGCTTTTAATGGTTAAAAATTAGGATTGATTTTAGCTGTAGCTGAGAGTCTGCATGGTTAGCATCTGTATAACTCTGAGATGGACAGCTAAACGCCTGCCTGAAATTTCAATATTGCAAGTTATGTACATGGGACGAGGCCTCGCCTTCTATTAGGGGAACATTCTTTTGGAGCAGTCATCCTGCAAACCAGCATCTGTCCTTTACCCTGACCCAGGTTTCTAAAGTTTCATCCATTTCCTTTCTGATTAGGAACATCTCCCTGGGAACCTGTGGCTGTATACCCTGGTTAAGTTTTGATGGTTGATGGAAAGGTTAAGGAAGGTTGGAGGATGGCCTATAGGGCAAGTCTGTTGAGATCTGCAGTGCGTGTTGTGGGAGGCAAGGTACCAAGGCAGAGACAGCCTCCAAACTAGACGCAGCTGGTCACAACCTGTTTGAGGCTGGCTGCCCCTGAGTTAAGCGGCTCGCAGAGCAGATATGACAGTGTATGTTCCACAGACTCCACACTGGGCATTCCCTTGTCCTTGATCTGTTTACTTTGTCCTCTATGTTCACCTGCCCTATTCAGATAAGGATACAAATTTTGGAGGTTTTCTCCTTTTTTCATTGTATGTTTTTTTTTAATTGAAGTATAATAGATTTATAATTTTGTGTTAATTTCTGGTGTACAGCACAGTGATTCATTTATACATTTTATATATATATATATTCCTTTTCATATTCTTTTTCATTATAGGCCATTACAAGGTACTAAATTTAGTTCCCTGCGTTGTACAGTAGGACCTTGTTGTTTATCTATTTTATATATGGTAGTGTGTATCTACAAATATTGAGTTTTAAATGGTTTTAAAATTTACCATGTGATGGAAGGAAAAAAAGGCATAGTAAGTAAACTGTGTTCTAGGAGAACAATATTACATGTTTTTTTAAAATTGGCCAAACGATTTCATCTTATGCCAGAACAATACCAACAACTTTTTTTTTTTTTACCTTTTTATGGTGGGGAGGGAGTAATTAGGTTTATTTATTTTTAGAGGAGGTACTGGGGACTGAACCCAGGACCTTGTGCGTGCTAAGCACGTGCTCTACCACTTGAGCTATACCCTCCCCCCTCCAACAACCTTATTTTTTGTGGGGTGGGGGGAGGTAACTAGGTTTTTATTTACTTATATATTTATAATGCAGGCACCGGGGATTGAACCAGGGCCTTGTGCATGCTAAGCATGCGCTCTGCCACTGAACTATACCCCCCCACACAACAACTTTCAATAATATTATTCTAGGGAGGTTAAAAGACATGTGTGTTCTTTCTTCATGAAAAGATTTCAATTTCCAAATTGCACTTGCTGGTGAATGAGACCTCTTGACCCCTCAAACTTTTTCATTTTCCTTCATCCTGGAAGACTCCTTTCAATACTATGCCCACCCTGAAGCCAGGAGGTCAGCCATGTAAATGGACCAAATCAGAAAGTCTATTATGTTCAGATTTGGGGGGTAAGAGTTAACGTCATCATGTACTTTGTTTTGATGTGGTAGGTTATTTTGAACAGTAAACTATGACCAAGTTATCCAAAAATAAGATTATTTGGGGAGATGCACTTGCCAATTGAATTCTAAGTATAATTTTGCTGGCTACCAAAAATAATCCCTTTTGCAGAAATTTAGAATTTAACACGTCTTTTAAGAGCCTTTGCAGTACAAGGGTTTGTATCAAATCATAAAATACCATTGCAGGGATCGTTCAGTTGTTATCAACCTACGTGGCCACTGGATGTCCCCACTCGTCCTCAAATGCAGCCGAGGCATCACTTAACTGGCAGTTATAAAAACAATGCATTTTGCAGCGAAACATTAGAAAGATCCTGCAAGAGTTCTGGTGTGCTTAGCAGTAGTGCTTGCCCCTGGCAACAGCAGCACGGGCTAGACATGGGTGACTTAGAGACCGGGTTCAGCGGAAGGAAATCTTTGGGTCATGTCACTCTGTGTCGTTGCATATTTACTTCTGAAATCCTCTCCAGTGACTCGTTTTTCCGAAATGCTCTAAAAAGGAAGTGAGTCTGAGAATACAGCTATTACAATTCGTGCAGATGAAACAAGTGTGATTTGGGAAAGGGGAGAACACAGGATCATGCCAACCTTGCAAAACACGTGAAAAACTTCCTCATGGGAGTGAAGGCTGTGCCGCATTTGGGGTTCTTTAGCAAGGTAGAAGCTCCGAATTTTGATCAGTCATTTATTCTCAGCAGTGGTACCTAACCAGGTAATAGCTCCAGGACAACTGACCGGACGTTGGACTGAGAGTTAGGAAACCAGGATTTGAATCTTATTTCTATTCCTTACTTGCTCTGAGACATAGGACACATTTGCTTTGTTTTTCCAAACCTCAGGCTCTTGTTTGTAAGATGGGTGTAGTGGTACTGTCCTCAGATGTGTTGAGAAGCTTCAGTAATATTTTTTATACAGGAGAGAGCCTAGGACATAGCGGTTACAGAATAAATGTCAAATATATTAGGAATTGGGGAGGCAATTAAAAGTTAAAAAAGGATTTTAAATCTTCAGGAGATCTTTGGTCTAGTCAAATGGAAAATAGAAGGATTTAGTTTTACTTACAATCTATTCTATTACCTACTCAGAGTTAATGAAAATTTATTTAACCGCATGAGCTCTCCCTTTGCGATTGTCAGGGTGGGGAAATGGTGCACAGCTGCTGAAAGCTTCACCTGAAAAAAAAAAAAGCCTTGGAAAGTGGAACTTCTTAAAAGAAGAGTGCTCCAGATACTTCATTAATTCTTAGGGTTTTATAAGGGAAGGAGAGCACAAATGAAATGAGTTCCTATACTGGTGAGGAGTTGAAGCCTAGATTGCTGTGCAAAGGTCAGAAGCAGTGACTTTGCACCGTCAACCGCACGGCTGCAGTCGTCCGGCCGAGCGGACAAGGTGCAAGATGATCTGTGCCATGTGTTCTGGAACCAGGGTCTGAAACAGAGAGTATGGAAACCGAGAAATCTCCCCTCTGAACAGGTTCCGTTAAGCTCCCAAACGAAGTCTCGTTTCTCTAATTCCATTCCATCAAAGACTATTTTATTTTCACTCAGGGAAAACAATAAACCCTGCTTGGAACTAAAGAGCAGCCCCAGCACAACAGTTCCCGCTGGGAAAGCGACACCGGCGCTCCTCTGCTGGGCGGGTGCGCCTGCTCACGTCCAAGCCCCGGGAACCAGGCTCTCATGAGTATTTCTCAGAGGAGGAAGCCGACTCCTTGTTCTGGTTATGTATTCTCCACAATAGCACCACTGTTCCTCTATAGTTTAGAAAAAAATCAGATAGTACTTCTGGCATTGGCGTTAGGTCAGAGACGCAGTCGGATGCGAACGACTAAGATTCAAAGGCTTTTATGAGCTTTGTCTTGGTTGAGAGTGAGTCTAAGCTGCTGAGAGGTTTGGTAGTTCAGGAGTTGTGTTGAAGAAGTCATCTAGTCTGTGCCCATGGCCAAGGCACAACTCTTGTCAGTTGACTGTGGCTAACCCGTTGCAAGCCTTCACTGACTGTATTTTGTTTAAAAAAAAATTTGCAAGGTAACCCTGCGAGATGCTGCACACAGCAGATTACAGGTTCTGGACCTAAGACACAGACACGAGTTAAGCAAGAACTGGGGTAAATCTCCCTGATGTTTTACTTTTTGGGAAACTAATCCTATATCTTCATTATAAGTTAGGCATCTTTACTCATTCAAGAAATGCCAATAGAAAACAATATTGCCCATTTTCAATCAAAATTATGCCCTTGAAATTAGTTTTCCAGTTTTGGTAATAAGCTTGACTTTATCTGTCTAGACTGTTTCCCCCTGCCCCCATGGTGTCTAGCTGTTTGTAGTTTGGAAGAGCACTAAATAAATAAGGAACGGGCAGGAACAGAAGGTCAAAGTTGGCTCTTCTGGCTGAGAACTGAACTGCAACCGAATGAGCTGTTCCGACCAGTCATGGGAGTCTAATGGAGCTCAGACTTTGCATGCATCAGAATTATCTAAGGCGCTCGTTGAGAGCACAGTCTTGTGCTCTGACATGAGTTTTATCTCAACTGAGACTTTTAATTCAGTCGATCTATGGTAGGACTGAGGAATCTGCAGTTTTAATCCTTGCTACTGGTGATTCATCCTCAGATGGTTCTTGAGCCAAATTTGAGAACCCATGATAAATGATACCTGAGTCATTTGACTTCACCGGAGACTAGTCAAGATGCTGTGAGGAAGCAAAGCTTTACTTTCTTCCTAGAAGAGAGGTGATAAAAAGCAGAAAAACAGAAAGAGAAGAGGGGACATGGAGGAGATGAAGTCGACCAGGTGTCTGTAGTATTGACAGCTGTGGCTTTACTTCCTAGGAAACGTATGCAGACCTTCTGTCGCCATTTAATAGCTGCTGCTCATTGTCCACTTAGGACTGTGGACCAAGCACGGACCCTGGGACCAGCCCAAGTCTGACTTTTGACTCTGCCACTTACTCACTATGTGACTTCAGGAAAGTTACTTAATCTCTAAGTGCCTCTGTTTCCTCATCTGTAAAATGGGAATAATAATAGTACTTATCCCACAGAGTTGTTGTGAGGTTGACATGAGCAAATATAAGTAAAAGCGCTCAGAAAGTGCCTGGCCCTTAGTAAATCATAGATAAAAGTTAGACATCACTACTCTCACTTTTAATTCCATGCTTTTCGGGGAAGGAAAGGAGCTACAGGTGGAGCTGGAAAACGAAGCAATGGGATGAGGTCACTTAGAATAGAAGGGAAATTGTAGAGTTTATGAGCCCTTAAATGGTGCCAAGCCATTGCGTGACTAGCCTTTAGTGATTTTAAGGTGCGATATCTCTGTCTCGTGCAACTTGTCTGTATTTGAACTTCTACGTATTCAGTATTTTCTTTTTATTTCCGTTTCACTTTGCTTCTTGGGGAAGTTCTGTATGAAAAATTCCAACGTTGATGTTGAGGAATTAATGCCCTAGATCATTCCTTTTTCAACTTGGGGGAGTTTTTGGAGTAAAAACTTGATCATATGTACTTCAGGGTATTTGTGGATATAAGGTAAAAGAAAGTTCCCCACTGAATTCTGTGAGGTACAGAGACACCAAGAAGTTGACAGTCATCCTCTGAGAGCCAGTGGCCTCTTCCTGGCCTCGCTTTCCATGACCCTAGATGAGTGGTTCTCAACCAAGGGCAGCTTTGCCCCCTTCTTCTCTGGGGGCTTATGGCAATGTCCTGAGATATACTTGGTTGTCACAACCAGTGGGAGCTACTGGCGTCCAGTGGGTAGAGGCCAGGAATGCTGCAAAATATCCGGCAATGCTTAGAGCAGCCACTTCTGCCAAAGATTGTCCAGTCTGAAAAGTCAGTAGTGTTGAAGTTGAGAAACTCTGCTCTAGAGGTGATGTCAGCAGGAACCCAGCTGGGGGCTGGAGGCAGATCGGGTGGGGCTGGGCACTTAGTGAGAAGCGGCAGAGCAGGGGACAAGGAGGATCACCACGCCTTTCCTTCCGGGCTGTTCCTTTCACAATGGCACGGGCTTCCCGTCGGTGTTACGTCATGATGCCAATGGCAACCAGTCTTCCTTTACGTACAGAGATAGTCCTGCCGACGCTCTGGGTCTTCATGGCTTGGTGCCACCTGGTCACACTTCTGCCGTGTTGAATCTTAGTACTTACCCTGCTTACGAGTCAGACGTTAGTCTCCCTGAGAATCTGGATGTTTGGTTCAGAAGCAGGCAAATTTAAATTCTTTTTCTGTAGCATAGACCTTATCAGGGGAGACATTTCCTCACTTGGGTAATGGAGTCCCTGTAATAATTAGCGTTAATTGAGCTCCAAGTAGGCAGCTTTACTAGAAAGGCTGACAACTAAATCACTCATGGTGGTGACCTAGGGGACTAGCCTTGCAGGTCCTCATTTACACACGTGAGTGAGAAAAAGGGAGGCAGATAGAGTGAGATTATTAAATTTTCAGGAAGCATATTCGTTATAAACAATCAGCAAACTATTTGGGCTAAATGCTGTGAACCAAAGACACACACACACACACACACTTCTCTCAAGGAGAATCTAATCTCTACCTAATTATGGACAGGGATCAGAGAGTCAGCAAGATTATTCTTTGAATAATATATAGATTCTGTCTAGTGGCCTGGGGAAAAGATCATATGAGTCCCAGTCATGTCCCTAGAGTGTCTTTGTGTGACTCTTTACTTTTCTTCAGTTTCTCCATTATTACAATGACCTAAACCTTTATTGTTTTCTGTTCTGTGGAAACTCTTCCATACCTCTGGAGGACTGCCTTTGGAGGGGAGGCCAACATCAGAGAGAGCTGTGAAATTTAAAGAAATGTGGGTTCATTAGCTTTCTAGAGGTATGTCTTAACTTTCTGGGGAAATGGAGTGGGTGTGAGAGAGAAAATCATTTAGACAGGAACTTTCCTTTTAGATGGGCCACAGATGAGAAAAAATTCAATGTCAGACTGGAAAAGCCAGGGTACCTGCTGTGGAAAATGAGATGGAAAATAAGATGTAAGACTTTGGCTTTGTTGCATAGACCTTGGAAATATATGCCACTCGAAGTTCACAGCATCTTGACGGTTTCTCTCTAATCTCTGTCATGAGAGGACAGAGTGAGGAGTGGTCAGGATTAAGTGAAGGCAAATTTCCCATCATCCAGGACAAATGTGGCAGATGCCAAAACTTTAAGAGTGCCAGTCATCTTTTCCCTATTCTTGTGGTTTTTTTCCGTGAGGAAAGAAAAGAAGGAATTATCTGGATACTAGTTCCAGCTTTGCCACTCACTAGCTGAAAAAAAAGTTTCTTCAAATGCCAAAAAGAAGGAATTGTGCTAGATGATGTCAAAATTCCCATTCAGTGATGTTTCTTTAAAAACTGTCGCTGTGATGTTTCAAGAACACTAACTTCAATTTCAAACAACTTTCTATGACGGAAGTTTCTCTGAAAGCTAGAGTAACGTTTCTGTAAGCCAGACCCTGAGAATTCCCTGATTCTGAGCAAGCCTCAAGCTCAGACCTTACCCTGATCAAATTCGTCATCAAGATTAATTTACTGCTAGTGAGTTCTAAGCTTGAGTTTCAGCTGCTGTCACCCCAGACAGCTGGACACCTTCATGCCTTTCAGCAAAACCAAGACAATGAGGTCACCCGCCAGGAGTCTGTTTGCACAAGGGACCTGTCAACCCTGTGTATTCTCTGTCCAGGAAAGAAATTTTGGAAGACAGAGTTCCAGGCATCGATGCTTGCTCTAACCGCTAGCCTTGTCATTGAAAGGGTTTTGAATACATGAGAGAAAGACTCAAGAAGAAGGTAAAAAGCCTCATGTTTTAGTATCTTTAGTGGCACTTTTGTTTTGCTTTTTAAACCAGGGGGACCGTGTGTCCATTTTTCATCACTGGGCCCTGCAAATTACATGTCCAGCCCTGCAAGGGCTGTCCTAACAAAACACCAGACTGGGTGGCTCAAACAAGAGAAATGTGTTTTCTCACGGTTCTGGAGGCTCAAAGTCCAAGATGAGGCGCTGTCAGCGCTGGTCTCCTCTGCGGTCTCTCTCGCTGGTTCGCAGCTGGCCGCCGTCTTGCTGCCTCTTCGCACGGGCACACGGTCGTCCCTCTGTGCGTGAGTGTCCCTCTGTGCGTGAGTGTCCTGGTGTGTCCAGCTTTCCTCTTCTTATAAGACCAGTCAGATTGGGCTAGGGCCCACCCCATGGAACCTCATGGAACCTAACTTCCCTCTGTAAAGACCCTGTTTCCAAATACAGTCACATTCTGAGCTGCTGGGAGTCAGGGATTCAGCCTCTTAAGTTTTGCGGTAATACACTCCAGTCCAAATTCAGTCCTTAATTAGACTTTTCAATGGCATACGCCTGTTGTTTTCTGTTTTCTTCATGTAAGTCAGGTTGGCTTTTTTGGTTCACTTAGAACTTCAAACAGTCTAACTGAGATAGCTTCCCAGAGCAACCTCTCAGCTTCTGCTCCTCATTATTCTGCTCTCCATGGACAAAATCTTTTTTTAATGCTCTTAAGAAACCTAGAAATGAGGGAGGAGAGACAGATAAAGTTGCCAAGAAGTGCAAACAGATGCTTATGAAAATATACGTTGATACTTTGTCCAGGAATCTCTGGAAGTATTAGTGGTAGTGGGGGTCTGCTCTCAGCTCCTCCATTTTCACAGAGAGCTTGAGGGAGGCAAATTAAATCCACACAGCCTGGGAGCAAAAACTAGGACCCACATCTCCTATGCCTAGGTCAGAAATCCTTCCATTCTGTGCAATGCTATTTTCTTTAATTGTCCACAGTACAGAGATCAAGAGCATAATTTTGATCAAAAAACTCACCTCTTAGCTGGTCTTTGATTGCAAATTCTCTAAAACAAAGGATTGTTTGAATGGAATACACACCAATATTCCAAGATCCCTGGCTAAATACAAATTGGCAAAATACATGCAATAAAAGACTGTTTTCTCATTCATAAACAACTGTTTTTATAGAAATAATGCAAATAAATGCATTTCTTATTCAGGAAAAAAAAATGCTACAAATCTAAACTGAGATCTTTGTAGATGTGACTTCAATTCCAGTGTGTGAGAGGTAATCAATAATTATAGAAGGCAACTTCTCTAAGGTGATGCTGGGCTTCAGAACCAGGACTGAGATTTGAAATTTAGAACACCCTCTCCCAGTCCCTGGAGCCAATTCCACATTCAGGGCATAGTCTTTGGTCTCAAGAACGAACAGGGAGCAGAAAAAACACTATTTTACCTGCACAATTTTCTAAAGAGGAATCACGCACAGGGTGGATGGATATTTTTTATTTATTGAATGTTCTCAGCATTTCTCATTGGTGTCTCTAAGCAGCAGAACTAAGATCAATAGGAAGGCATAAAATTGCAAGATGGGAATGAAAAATGAGATTAAGAGTAATGCTTGTAAAAATGCAAAGATACCTGTTTGAGAGACAGTGGAGGAAACGTGACCCAGACTCTCTCAAACTCCCCTCTCTTCTTGCGTGACGACACTGATGTTGTAGCTGCCTGGAGAGAGCTCTTTCTAAAGTGTGGAGAGATTGAAGGCATCGAGGAGACCGAGACAGTGACAGAGAACATGCGATTTCAAGGAAAAATGACCGTTAAGTCAAAGTTGAAATTCTCATCACAGCCCTCAATATTCAGGACCATAAAGTGATGTGGCTGGTTTTGGGGTTGATTCTTGTCTTCCACAGATACCATGTTACTAATACGGTCAAATGAATGTTTTCATTCAAAACAGTCACCTTGGGAATATACATACTGAAACACAGTAGCTACTGCTTAAAGCATCCTTGAGATTGCTTGTACTCTTTGAGTATCCTCAGAGCTAATAATAGACGTGTGTCCGTTGATTTTTGGAAACTGCCAGAAACTTGCAAGTGCCAAGTTCGGTGAATAAAACCATGATTTAAGTGGATCTTTTTATTCCCTCTTTTTTTTTTTTTTCCTGCTTTTTTCTTTTACAATTGGTAATCAAACATGGAGCGTCAATATAAACTAATGGAATTGATTTTCTTGTATAAAAATGATGCTGACGGCTTATGAAAGAGTTGAAAAATGACAACACCATAAATAGAACCTCCCAAGGTGGCTATTCTGAATATTATTCAAGTACATTTGCTTATGTTACAGATACACACACACATACATACACACAAACACACATACACACACACAGAGCTTGTGTACAGGCTGCAGTATTTTCAAGTGTCTTAGTTGTGTGAAAAATAAAACTTTATATAATTCCACTAAATACACATTCAGAGACACCATCACTTTCTGGTTACAAACAACACAATCTAAGTCAGTTCTGTGTTTTCTCTATTTCTAGTTTAAACTCCATCAAGTCATGGTTTCTCCTTTTTCCTGGGGTTAATCTAAGCCGGGAGGTGTTCATAGTCTCATAGCAATAGTGAAAGACAGTCCTTACTCCTTGGTCTTCACCTGTCCTGCACTGGTCTCTCCTGAGTCAGACAAATCTCCCATTTGGTCCTCCATGCTGTTTTGTGCTTCTGTGGCCCCTCATCATGACCACAAAGCCCATTTGGGGGCACTCGTTCGTTCTCCCTCTCCCTCTCTGGCCTCTCTTTCAGAGCCACAACTTCTGTCTCCTGAAAGGTGAGGAAGAGGGGGTGCTGGAGACTTGGGGTTATCTTGGGCCCGCCGTCCCAGACACCCCATGAAGCCAGTCTGCTCTATTGCTGCCTTGCTTTTGTGGTATAAACAAACAGCGCTGTAAAGGTATACCTGGCACACAACGCGGATCACTATGAATGTTTGTTGATTGGCTGACTGAACGAATACATATGCTGTTTCCCAGACTGACATAAGAACTGAGAGCTCTTTTGGACTCCCCAGATCATCCCAGGATTCTAGTCTCTACTCTCTTTGAAACTAATCCTAGAATAAGAGTAGACAGAGAGAAGAGCATGTGGCCCCTTCTAAGAGACCTTGTAAAAGTAATTCTAGGTCTCCAAGGACTTCCTATCTCAGTATAGTCATTTGAGGAGGCTGCCAAGTGTCCCTCCCTAGGTTGGTTAAGTCACACTCATCTTTCAGGGTTTAGGTGAGACCTACCCCTTGATTCTTCCCTAGACCACCTGCTCCATACAGAGTCTCCCCTTTCCCATCACCTGTGTGTTACCAGGTACCATACTGGGCATATCAGCAGTCAGTACACATCTTTGAAATAAGTAATGTGAACATGGATAGTTGAACCATTTGAACCAGGCTATTCTGACATTTCAGAGGGTTACTGGTGTTTTCTAGATTTTGCTAGTTCAGTTATCTCAGAAGAATGGAAGTACTGTCTTAGTCTTGGATGCATCTTTGTGAAGTTGGAGATTGTGGGGTTAAGAGGGAAAGGCTACTGTTCCCAAGTAAACATCCCTTATTTAAGGAGGTAATCTGGTTTTAAGATGCCATTTATCTGACTTTTCAGATAGTTGGTTAAAAACAATTTTTTTCTGCACATTTAAGGTCCAATTAGAGTGCTTTGGGACAACTTGAGATCTGACAAAGTTCGTAATCACATGTAAAATTTTGGTTATATGACCAACAGTCCATTTCTTACAGCTCAGATTCCTCAGTGACCATAAATGACTTTGAAAGGAAGAGCAATCCTCACCAACTAGTACAGGGAAACCTCCAAAGGACACTCTGCACAGTGAAGATTAGGAATGGCTGGTAAATCTTTAATGGACAGTTGGCTCCACTCGTCATGGGTTTATGAGAGCAGCTGCACCAAACTTACTAAATTGAAATGTACTGCATTCTGCTGAGAAGGGTCAACTTTTCCCCTTCCTTCCTTCTTCCCTTCCTTCTTCCCTTCCTTCCTTCCTTCTTCCTCCCTCCCTCACTTCTTCATTTTTATTTTTCCTGTTACATTTCTAGCTACCATGTCTTTAACCTACCTAACTAGTTTTGCACAGAAGTAATTCTACTTGTGATTGGCACACGTAGGGGTGAGAGGAGTGCTTGTTTCCACTTGTTTAAACCTCCTCCATATCCAATTCAGCTGTTCATAGGAGCTAATATTTTTTAGGGATAAAGAATAAAACTCAAGGAAGACACTGGTAGTCTAGGATTTTCCGCGAACATATGCTTTTCTTGCATCAGCTACTGAAGACAGAGTTATTATATATCTTGAAAGTCAAGACAGAAATTTAGCATGTGCGTACAATATTTGATCTTTATTAACTTGGGTTCATCCTAAGGCAGCACAGCCAATAGGAAGGTGGGGGTTAGAAGATGTGAGTCCTTTGTCTTAGATTTGGGGCAGATTGTTTAACTATAGTTTTAAAAATCTGAAATTTCTTTCTCTGGGGCAATCATACATTCAATTGTTTTTCTCTTATTTTTTCCCTTAGTTTTGACAGTGGATTTTCCAAACATTATATGGAAAAACTGGATTGTCAAGAAGCATCTGTTGACCAACTAATTGCATATGTCACAGACAGACTGATAGCATTTATAACATAGTTTAACAAAAGTTTTTAGTATGGAATATCAAACATACACAAAAATAGTGAGATGCTCTAACAAGCTTCTACACACCCAATCTCGGCTTCAGCATTTATCAGCTCACAGCCAAATATGACTGATCTAAGCTCTCACCTCTTCCTTTCACCCTAAGTTATTTTGAAGCCAATACTAGATATTGTGGCATTTTATCCATTGGTATTTCTGTGTGGATATCCAAAAGATCAGAATTATTTTAAAAAACATAACCACCATGTCCTTATTACACTGAAAAATTCATGATTTCTTAATTAATATTAATATTAATTTCTTAATATTTTCAAATATTCTCAGTGTTCTAAGTTACCCTATTTTTTCCATTTGTTTATTGAATCAGAATCTAAATAAGTCCAAATGCTGGAATTGATTAATATGGTTTTTAGCTTTCTTTAACATTTTTTCCTTCTTTTGGTAAGAACACTTAACATGAGATCTACCTTCTCAACAGACTTTTAAATGTACGATGCATTGTCGTTGACTAGGTGCAGTGCTGGTCAGCAGATCTTTTAGGGCATGTGCATCTTGTTTAACTGAAGCTTTATGCTGATTAGTAACTTATTATTTCTTCTCCCCTCAGCTCCTGATAATCACCATTCCATTCTTTGATTTTATGTGTTTGACTATATTAGGTACCTCGTCAGCATGGAATCACGCTGTATTTGTCCTTATGTTACTGGCTTATTTCACTTAGCATAATGTCCTCAATGTTCATCGGTGCTGTAGCATGTTGCAGAATTTCCCCATCTTTTGAGGCTGAACAGGGTTCCTTTGTATGTATATACCACATTTTCCTTATCCATTCATCTAATGGTGGACATTTGGGTTGTTTTCCCATCTTGGCTATTGTGAATAAAGCTACAATGAACATGGAAGTCCTCATGTCTCTTTAAGAGCCTGATTTTAATTCTTTGAGATAAATATTCAGAAATAGATTCCTGGATTATATACTAGTTCTATTTTTAGTTTTTTGAGGAACCTCCATACAGTTTTCTCTAGCAGCTGCACCATTTTGCCTTCCTACCAACAGTGTGCAAAGGTTTAAATTTCTCCACGTTCCCATCAACACTTGGTCACTCTCTCTCTCTCTTTCTGTCTTCCTCTCCCCCTCTCTCTTTTTTTCTGGATAATAGCTATCCTAACGGGAATGCAGATATGTTTTCTGTTAGTCATAGCTCTTTTATCCCTCCTTTCTTTTCTTGCCATATTCCTTTGTGTTTTGTTAATTTTTAAAAATATTGATATCTATCTTTTGCAGCCCAAATGGGAGTGTTAAATGGGGATGTGGTGAGAATCACCATATTTGCATCTTTCAAGTCCTTGACGGCGGCACTAACTTCTGCATCTCTCCAGCAATGTAGTATTGCTTTGGGTTTGCGGTTTTCCTATATAGAGGCAGTTCTAATGTCTTCTACTGGCCTTTCCAACCATAATAACTCTCACTGTATAGGAAAGTGAGCCATGTGGGGATTGAGCCAGCTGCTAAGTGTGTCTATTTCAATTATGGATTCTGGAACTGGGGAAATAACTGCAGGGTAGGTTTGGGAACACAGTGGACCCAATGTGAATTAGACCTGAGCTAAAACTCCATTGATCACCTGGCCTTTATAAGTCCCTACTCTGACTTGTGGGCCACCGTGATGCTTTGGGTCTCCTGGGTCCATTCATAGCCAGGAGCTAGTAGTTCCCCCAAAGTCTGATTATTTCCTTACCCACAATGTACAGGTACTCTGGTAAAAGGCAGGAGGTCCCTTTTGGGGAGGTCTGGGAGGAAAATCAACAGTTTCTGTCCTGTTCTGGAGTCCTTTCTCAAGGGGACCTGGCCACCCCTTCATCCAAGTGGTTCTGGGTTGTAAGGTGGCTCAAGCCTGAAAATTGGTCAAATGGCTGTGACTCTCTGTTTTTATGACTCGGGTTTTTATGATTCGGGTTAAACTTGTCTTCACTTGACCTAGAACTTTTCTTCTAATACAGATTAGGTAAGAATTTAGCATCTTATATCTAAGAACACCATGATCAAGCAGCCAGTGTCATAGGTCTGCATGAGTCAGGCCGTTCTGATTGCTGCTTTGACTCTGCTGTCCATTATGGTAAGAAGGCTCACCCTGCCTTTGGTGTTTGTCACTTGGCCTCTGCCACCCTGGGGTCCAGTCACTCGCATTGTGTTTAGGTTTCCCAATTCAGTGACTCCAGTTCCCACTGTAAGGTCTGTCTTAGAGAGAAGAATGATCACAGAGTTCTTCAAGGATGCTGGGGCTTCATCATGAACTTATTTCTCATAGTGCTGGTGACAGGTGTATCTTCTGGGATCTTCTAGTGTGGGTGGGTAGGTCTTAAATGACAAATCCACACTAACGTTCCAGCCTCCCTAAGCCTTTAAATCCCTTCCTATACATTCAACCAAGGCAGGTTGGGATTTTCCAGTTTTCTCGCTGTATCAATAAATGTCGAGTCTTAGCTTCGAGAACTCATATGAATAAATTCTGCCTGCTCCAACTTTGTATTTCTTCCGCCATTATCCCATATTCTTAGTATTCATACCCACACATGTTCCCTGTTCTCCTGACTGTATACAGTAGAAAACTCATGTAGTTCTTCTGGAGGGTAGTCCGTCTGGAGGGTAGTCCATCTTCTCATGGGTCACGCATTACACTTCACCTTCAGGGGTCTACTCGGACTTGAGTCTAGTTATAGGTGTAGAAGCAAAGAGGGGTGATGGGGTGGGTCCTGAGGATACTCAGCATTGTCTTGCGTGGAAACTGCCTCAGGGAAAGGCCTTAATGTTCTCCTCCGGCGATGCAGGGTGAATCCCTTCAGACTGAGATGGAAAGGTCTGGAGGGCCGATTCCACTTGGGGTGGGGGAAGACCTCTTCCACTGGAAAAGACTTATCAGAATTTAGAGGCTCAATGTCCCTGGCGCCATCAAGATCTTCCCACATGTCCCCATCCCAACTTATAGGACCCCATTCTTTCCCAATCAGTGCCCTTACTTTGACAGTAGACATCCTGAGAAGCTAGGACCTCAGCCTACATTGAAATTCAACCGTTGATGGGATGGTTCTGCATTTGATTTTCAGCAGTTTAAGCCTTGCAGGTATAGAAAATAAGAGTTTCCTTCAGGGCATACATAGAAACTCTTGGGTTATTTATGCGGTGCTTGAACTGGGAATTCAAACCCCCGAGCTCATCCTTTCCTTGCACTACTTTGTCCAGCAACATTAGGCGCAACCAGTCAATGTCATTATATTCATTAGTTTAAGAAAATTGAATGTATCACATATACTACGCAGAGTTACTTGGCTTCTTGATTCTTATAAGTGGTTGATTAAGCGTAAACAATGAAGATACTTTGTGTATCTCCATGGCCAGATCATGCCATGGACTGTCAGTGCTCTCCTGACTACTGGAAACAGAGCCATTAGCATCTTTAAAGCTAATCAGGTTAGAGAGCCAATTCCATGAACTCTGGAACCAATTCAGAAAATTCATTCTTAACATTCTGTTCCTTTAGAACCACTCTCAGTACCAACATCTGTGTTAGGGTTCTCCAGAGAAACAGAGCCAAGGAGAAATGCATGTGGAGATTTACTATGAAGAATTATGGAGGCTGAGAAGCCCCACGTCCTATCGGCTGTTGGTTGAGCGGCATTAACAGTCACTTTGTTGCATAAGTCAGAAAACTGGGTGACGAGCTTGGACTCTTTTTCCTTTGCCATGACCACATCCAGTCACTACAGCTTAGTAATTGAATGTGTGGGCTTCTGTGTTGGACTCTGAATATCCTAGTTCTAATTGTGGGGGAAATGGGGAAGTAACTTGACTCCTCTCTGTTTCAGTTTCCTTATGTGAAAAATGAAGGCAATAATAATTCCCAGATCACAGAGCGATTGTGAGAGTTAACATGGGATAATTAAATGCACAGTGGAAATTCCATAAATGGTGTCTTCCTATTATTCTGCCTTCGAATCTCTTACCTTTTTCCCCTCCGCCATCCCCGGACTGCTACCCTAACCTCATTATCTCTTGCCGATATTCACTGCCACATAGGCACCGACCTGAGCTAACTCCTGTCTGGTCCCTACCAATTTATCCTCTACATTTTTGACTGCGTGTTCTTTCTGAAACATAAATCTGTCATATTTTTTCTGCCCTTGAATCTTGTGCTCCATTCGGGCAACTGCTCTTGTCTACAGTCCGAATGACTCGCAGTTTGCAGGATAAGCTGTGCTGTCTCACGCTTTGCTCTGTTGCTCACGCTCCGCCCCAGCATTACCTGGAATGCCCCTGCCCCTGCTCTTTGCTGGTCTAACAGGCATCTGTCCCTCTTTGCACTACAGATGTGTACAGCAACATTTAGGGCCCTGGCTGAATTTCTAGGCTCTCATTACTTCTCATGAAGATGTGGAACCTGCCTTCCCTCTTTAAATCTAGACAGGACTCTCTGACAGCCTCAACACGTTGAATGCAGTGGAAGTCATGCTGTGTATCCCCTGGCAGGGTCATGAAAGATGAGATTGTTTCTGCCTGGCTTTATTTCTTTTGGGGGATACTTGCCCTGGGGTACCAGCCACCAAGCTTCAAAGAAGACCATGGTAGCCCATTGAGAGAGACAACATAAAGAAGCCCACATGGAGAGGCACATGATCCTGGCTGGTACGCAGCATCAGCTACTGACTGGAACTTTCCTTCTGTGTGTACACGTGTGTATACATATATGCATGTGTATATGTATGTGTGTGTGTGTGTGTACACGTGCTGGGATGTGGGTTTCCACAAAAAGCTCTGCCTTCGTGGACCACATATTCGCCATAACCTTGTGGCCGCATGTGGGAAGTAAGGATCTGTAGTAAAAGAGATGTCTTCAATGAGGCAAGAAGAGAGGAGAGTATCCTTTACAGAGAGGCTAACTCATTAATGTGAAAAATCATTTACAATTTAGTGTGGATTAGCAGAGAAAGCTGGAAGGCGAGAAGCCCTTGGATTTTTCCACCTGCTCATCTAGCCAGTGAACTTCATGGACAGTTATGCATTCAAGCTTCTTTGTAATTGAAGCCTTGCCTTGTGTGCTGCATATGGTGATCTGGGCCGGCCGTCTGGGATGTGGCTCCTGCTTCCAGAGTAATGAGCAAGTTTCTAGCACTCACTGTCGTTGTGGGAAGCAGACTGTGGTTGAAGTGTGATTATTAATGAGAATGACTCCTGGACAGCTTGAACTAGAGGATAATTTATTCCCCGTGAACTTCTAATTGCAGCGAAACGGTTCATTCACTGCCGCACTTGTCCGTCTTGTTTGTTCCTGTCTTTCAGGCACGGTTGGCTGCAAAGAAATAAGGCAGAGCCGTGCAAGCTGCAGGAACACAGAGGTCTGCCTTTTTGGAGATACCATAGAAACCGGTCAGAAAGGTTTAACTCGGGTAAGAGTGGCTTGGAAATATGGTCAAAAGCATTCTGGTGTGCTCCAGAAGGTCATAATCAATTTATAGGAATCAAGACACCTACTATGTGCAAAGCATCATACCCATATGGAAGATCTGTTTCCAGGTGGCCTGTCATGGCTCTGGCTTTTGAAGCTCACACTTCCTCGCCAGCATTTCTGATAGTGAGTGCTTTCTCTTATTTTAAAATTCAGCATATCCTCTCTGCCCTCTTTCTCGTTTTTGCTTCAAGAGATGGCTTCAGGAAAACGAAAACTTCAAGATGATGACATGTACGCTTTCTTGGTAGCTTCTTTGATGGTAGGGTGACTTCCTCCTGATTTTGGCTAAATTTCTACCCACTGTGGATTCCATTTTTCTCCTCCTTTTGTCCCTGGTAGACATGTTGCCTTGCTCTTTGCATAAATGTCGTTAAATGTGCTTCTGACTTGCTGCCACCAATGTAATAGACACTTGTCATGGGCTATTGACTCATTACTGTATTTATATGAGATTTGGTCACTTTGGTTTAGCAGGCTTAAGGAGCAACCTGATTCCCAGCCAGTAAATGGATTCAAACCTGTCTAGGATGGATGATAGATTAGGATTTGGGCGCTATTATTATTTAACAGTTAGTTAGTTCTCTGAGTAGACTTGTGACAGTATATTGCTTGGGGAAATGATCTTGGCTGTCAAACAGCAGCCATTCTACTGTGGAAACCTTCGTGGGACACCCAGCCAGGGAGAGAGTGAGAGAAAGAGACAGAGAGAGAGGATGAGAGAGACAGAGACAGAGACGGGCAGAGAGAGACAGAGAGACGGGGTCTGGTCATCGCGATCCTTGACTGTCTTTGACACTTTGACTAAACACTCTGGAGAGCAAGACTGGATGAATCCCAGGGTTACGTGGGTAGATGCAGAGGAGGTGGAAAGGCTAGTCCACCAGAAGTGCCCTCTTGATTGAACGATGACTGTCTTTCACTTGAGGAGCAGATAACTTGCACTGCGATTTAAGGAACACTGCAAAAGGACCCCTGCGACAGTGCTGAGGTCGAAGTACCCACTCAGGGCCACAAAGCCTGAAATTCTGCCCTCAGAGTCAGGCCTTTGGGTTTAAGCAGAAGAATGATAATTCTTCACAAAAAGGGAGGGAGGGGCCGCTACTTAGGGGTGTTAAGCAATGCTATTGTTTTAGTCCAGCAGTTACTGATGGAAAAAGTCATATTGTTTTATGTTTTGGAAGAGAAAGAGACTGAAGGCCATTGGTCTAAGGCCCTGGAATCGCCCTGAGTTTACATACAAATCTGCTGGAGACAACAGCTATGCCGAGAGGCAGGCACACAGACAGGGCTAGTCCCTGGGATTTGTAATCGGGCTCCCCAGGTCCAAATTTCGACTCTGTCCACACTGCCTGTGTAACCTTTGGAAAGTTATTAACCTCTCTGGGCTTCATGTTTCTTATCTGTAAAATGGGGTTAACAACTGACCTTATAGAGTTATTGTGATGATTAAATGAGTTTTTAAAAAGCCACTTAGAACCGTGTTGTGCTTAGCAAGTACTACAGGTGTCTTCACAATTATTAATAATAGTTTAAGGAGTTAATCTGTTTTTCTCAACTTGTTCTTTTCTAAGGCAGCTTGGAACTGACTGTCGCACATCCGAGGGCATTTTGATGGAAGGAAAAGGAAAGGATGTTTTTGAGCCCAAGACCCTCTTTCCAGACCCTGCTGTGGTCAGTCTGGGTGGGTCTTTTCAGTGGGGTGCCTCTGGCAGCCTAAGGTCCACAAGAGGACAGTGCCCCACAGAGGAAGCAGTGAGTGGGAAGGGATGTCAGAAAGATGCTGTTCTGGGTAAGCCTTTTGTCAGGGTCTCCAAGCCCAACGGGGTCTTTCCTTTCATTCTTGTTCCCTGTTGGACTATGTAGATCTCTCTCTAGAGTGTTTTGTCTAAGTGGTCGGGGATGATCCAGTGTTGGTGACATTGCAGAAGGGGCTGGCACTTTAGAGACAGACGGACCAAGGTTCAAGTCCTGTCTGTGGCATCCGTGGTCTCCGTGGCTGTTGGTGACTCGGTCTCAGAGCTACAATGTCTCATGGGCAAAATGAGCACGCCAAAACGTGTCTGCTTCCCAGCGGTGGTGCTAACCAAATGTGATGATAGGTTTGACAGCGACTTGTCGGCTGTAAAGGGTGACATAGATGTGAGTCTAAAGTTATCATGAGCGGTTCCTTTCATCGCCCTGTTCTCTACAAGCGGACCCGCGTTCTAGCATCACCTGCGTGCTGTTGGCACTTGGCCGTTGATTTCATTCAAGAGCCTTACTCATAAGCCTGCGACCGGTAACTGTACCCCGGCTTCTCCTGCAGAGGTGCTGGGATAGGGACTGAGTCAGGCTCCCAATGCCGAAGCGCTTTTCTCCTGAAACAAAGGGTCCCAACAGTTTTCAGAAGGGGTGAAATTTTCCCTCCTTCAATTTGTAAACCACACACTAGTAATAGGAAACTTTTTGGAATCATGAGCTGTTTTTTATTGCTACTATTCCTCTGATAGTCGATAAAACACTTTCAGAAACCAAGAGTATTAGAGGTTGGCCAGGGTGGGATGAACGCTATAAATCAAGATTCCCTGAAGGGGATATGAGAGATAAGGGATTAAGCTGAGTAAAGAGATACCAAGGGGGAAATATCCAAGGAGCTTGAAAAAATGTACCACCTTCCAGGAGCAGATTTCTGAGTGCTATTAAAAAAAACCCAAAAGTCACTCGGATGGAAGCTCTGTCACTCGCAAAGTCATGTAATAATAAAAATATGGTTTCCTTAATTGTGTATACAGGCTCAATGTAGTGACTTTGGGCTGCATTGGATTAAAGTGTTACAAGATAAAAAAAAAAAAAAAAGAGGAAAGAGATGTGTCCATCAGTTGTGGACAGAATCCACTGGGGTCAGATCTGCGCTCTGCAGGTGACAGAAAGCATTTTTCAAATACCTTGCCTTTCGAGTCTCAATCGTGGACAGAAAGAGAGAACAGAAGGTTCTTCTTAGGGAAGACTTCACTTTCCCAATCTTTTACAGCTGAAAAATGGAGCAGCTGAGTGGCTGGGTACAGACCCTTGGCACCAAGTGACTGGGAGTCAATGGAACACTGCAGGGACACAGAACGCTGCCCGCCACTGAGCGCATTACTGGGCAAATACAGAGCAGAGCCCAGCGGGCTTCTGCAAACAGCACATCCCTTCAAGTTAATTGGTGTTCTATAGAAGCTGAAATGCTCCGCTTGTTTACAAAGCTACAGATTTATGTAAAGCAAAACCAATTACACTTAATGCCTAAACTATTCCAGGTGCTCGATGATAATGTTGCTAAGCACTAGACGAGAAACTGCTGTGTGAGTACGTCCTGTTTCAAACGGAAGCATGTGTAGTTACCGCAATTTAGCTCATCAGGAGTGTCAGCCCCAGTGTGAGAGTTCTCAGCTCTTTTGGTGTTTGCTTTGGGTCAAACTTTATAAATCTGTAGATGTCTTATCATCTCTAAGGACGAGTGAAAGCAAAATGAGCACCTTTTTTTTTTCTCCCCTGATGTAGAAATTAAGGAGAGGAAGGCAAATTTGGGGGAAAAGACAACAAAAGCCAGACCTTTTTTCTAACGGGGAGAGAGACTGTTAGAACTTCTCACTTGTACTGAGATAAGAGGTTTAAAGTTTCTTGATCTTAAACCCAAATTGCAGACTTGGCGTTTAACCTTTTGCAGCAAAGAAAGCTTCTAAGGCAGATCAGCACTCGCCAGAGAACTCACTGTTTCATCAGAGAACAAATGCTTAAAAAAAAGGATTCGGAAAAGTTACAGGGCAAGGATTTTTGTCTGTAAAGAGCTAGCCTTCACTTGTCCTCAGAAATAACAAACAAATAAACAAAAAATAGCTTGAGTAAGAGAAACACCTGGTGCTTTTACAGCTGCTCTTTTGCAATTAAAAATGCATATCACACGTAATCAAAATATGTAAGTCTTTTTATTCTACAGATCTAAAATATTTTAGATATACACAAGGGAGGGCCTTAATTGCAGAATCATCTGATACACCCACCTCTCCTATCCAGCTTGCACTGTCCTGGAAAGCAGTGGTGCTCAAATTTTAGGGAGCATAAGATGGATTTGGGTGTGTTTATTAGAACGGCTGATTCCTGGAAGAAGGTTTGGGTTAAAGCAGCCTGTGATAGGGGCCAGAAAGATTCAACAGAGGCAGGTGGTCCTCAATAAAACTTTGATAAGCCCTGCTACAAAGTTATGGGACATTAGTTGCATTTAACTTAAAAAAAAAAAGTTTCCACATTTCTTTGCTTCTATAGGAAAAATCTCTTTTGGAAGACAGTTTTCTGAACGTGTCTGAACTGGTGGCACTGGAGACCAAAAGAGGTCATTTGGGCAGGGAATCTCTTTAAGCGTCTCTGTGGGATTTGATCGCTTGCCCTCCAACCCTCATTCAACTTTCCTTAACTTTCTTCTTCCCTTCAGTCTCAATAATTCCACCAGTTACATTTATTTTACAATTTCTTCAGTATGTGAATAACCTCTTTTTGTTAAGGACCGCTATTTTAGTTGCTTTTTAATTCAGAGAACATTTCCTCAGTTCTCAACTTGATAGTGTAACATCAAGATGAAATATAGTAAAATTGTGTGCAGGTTTATTATTTACTCTGACCTGGACAGTACGTGATCACCGCGCCTGCCATGGAATAGGTGCTCACTAAATGTATTGAAAGAAAGAATATTAGCATACTGTTATTTTGATTGTAAGGACACATTAAAACTAAGGACTGTCACATATGTTGCTTCTGTTTTTTTTTAACATTTTTTATTGAGTTAGAGTCATTTTACAATGTTGTGTCAAATTCTAGTGGAGAGCACAATTTTTCAGTTATATGTGAACATACATATATTCATTGTCACATATTTTTTTTTTGCTGTGAGCTACCACAAGATCTTGAATATATATTTCCCTGTGCTATATAGTATAATCTTGTTTATCTATTCTGCATATGCCTATCAGTATCTACAAATTTTGAAATCCCAGTCTGTCCCTTCCCACCCCCCGCCCCCTTGGCAACGACAAGTTTGTATTCTATGTCTATGAGTCTGTTTCTGTTTTGTATTTATGTTCATTTATACGTTGCTTTTAATGGCTGAACCATTGTAAAAAGTTATAAAATATTGTGATGTATAGGAAACGTTAATTTTTGTTGTCACAGAGGGATCACTTAGATTTTGAAATTACTTTATTAATTCAGATGCATAACATATGCGAAAGCATAATAGTTTACTAGAGGAGACATAATTAGTCTTTGCAAGTAAAGGGCACAGATAATGCCCATCAGGCCACTCCCACACATATTAACTCTTAAACTAAAATGCATAGTGTCCAACTGAAGAAAATAGTGCATACTTTGCTCGTAAGACAGGTTGAGTCAAATGGAGTTTCATAGGGCTGTTTCCCAAAGATCAATACTTGAAGAAAATTCCTGTGTACTGCCATAAAATTTCAGAGACTTTTCATGGAGGGGAAGTGTTTCTTCAAGATTACTTCCACTGATGTTCTGGGCGTTAAAATGATTTAGATTACAATATCTAAAAAAGAAAGAAAGAAAGCTTTTTTTTAGGACCAGATGTAGATGACTTGATAAATCATTTGCTTTCCCCCCCTGCTTGTCTACTTTTTATTACAGCCCCATAGATACTGGCACAACCGTGATGATTATTTAAGAGCGCTGCTCAGCAGGGCAGTCTTTATAAAGCAACCAAAGGAGTTTTAGGACGTATTAAGGTGTCTCATAAGGACCTTTAGGTGGCGCTCTTTTACAGCCTGCGGTGAGTCTGACAGTGACAGGAACTGGAAAGTCTGGACTTAACCACGTTACAGATTCCATGGCGGCCAGGACTCAAAAGATTTATCAGATGCACTGGGAATTTGTAAATTTGGTGCTGAAACTGTATGGAAAACACCACTGTCGAAGAAGAAATCCATGAATATAGTTCTATAATGTGTGCCCTCTACCCCTGACCTAAGACAAACCTGGTTTTCCCGTCTTCCAAGCTGCAGACACCATGTGAGGGCACTCAGCCTAACTTACCAAATTCTCACTGCAACTCTGGAAGGGTGGAATCATCCCCATTTCACAAACAGAAAAACTGAAGTTCTAAGAGGTTAAATAACTTGCTTAGGGTCCGTATGAGTTGGCAGAACCTGGGTGTGAAAACAGAACTCTTATTCTGAATCCGGGCCTTTTCCCTCTAGGGCATGCTGCCTCTAAAGGCGGATTATTTCTTACACGTTTTTGAAGACGCCCCAAGAGGAATTTCAGACCGCTTTATTCACGGCTGGATTCCTAGTGCCTTGGCTAGTGCCTGGTCCCTGCAGATGCCCCATACATATTGGTTGAATGAACAAATGAATATGGGCCGTACAGTCAACTTTATCAAAGTCTCTGAGATCAGAGATTTTTTTTTCTTTGATTTGTGAAGGTTTCTAATGGTAATTTTACCTTCTCTTCCTTCTCAATGTCTTGTTAAAAATAACTGTAAGTAAAGGATACACTTGAATAACTGGTCATTTTTCTCTGATTTATGTCTCTTTCAATAATTGTTACAGGTTCTGTGCAGGAGATTACTGGTCTCATTAACAAAATATGGGTAATGATATCAACCTTATAAGGTGTTTTACGATGTTGGAGGGACAGTGGTGTCAAGTTATGATAGCAAATAACTTTCTGCTCTCCTCCCCCATAAACATCTGTAATATCCTTTTATTTTAGCATCCAATGTGGGATATACGTTTATATTAGCCACTACAGAGATTTTTGTGTAATAGTTTTCAGCAAGGAAAGACATTCCACCCACCTGCACTCCTATCCTGGAGAGCCTCCTGTGTGTCATTCTGCAATTGGCCCAGTTTCGATTTGATTGAGGAGGACTTTAAAATAGACAGAGACAGGGCACTGGTTTTTGGTTTTTTAATAGAAAGGGATGGTATGTCTGGCCTGACATTTGTGGAATATTCCTAACTATACTCAGTTGAGTGATACCCCACTGACCCTGACAAGCTCTGGTTCTAGGACTTGTACCAGAATTGTATCACATTGGATAGGATTGTACAGGCTTGATGGTGGGGTGCCCTCAGGTGCTAACAGATCTAATTCCACCTGTACATTAGTAAGGATGCTGTGTCATCATTAATCCACTGGGCTCAATCCTGGGGACAAGAATAACTTGGGACTGTTCTATTCTTGATCGATTTGTCACTATTATCTGGCTCTGAACAGATACACCTTTGAATTTGGTAAAAATTGGATTGTGATTGGAAGTGTATTGAGATCAAACACTATCTGACTCATAAATAATGTTTCGATCATACTGTCCCTGGGACGTCTGTGTTTTCTTCTGTTTCTTAGCATCCTTATTGCTCGTTAGTGTTTGATGAAAAAAATCAGTATAGAAATAAACGGGAATCACGCACTTCTCTCTGCAGTGACCCTGATCTTACTGCCTGGAGTTTCACACAGTTTCTTGCCTAACTCTTCTGGCTTGTCCTGTCCAATCCCAATGGGAAGGATCGCCGAAAAGGAATCACACTTAAAAATTCTGAGTGCTGTATGCTAGCTCCATGTAGACTGTAAAGACTTCGCTTTCTTTAAATCTATTTTTTTTCAAGTGCCTGGAACAATGCTTAGCCTGTTGGCTGAATGATTGGACAAGTGGATAAATAAGTCCTGGAGCTAAGATATTCTGGTTCCAGTGCTAGTTCTACCTGGATTCAGCCCACAATCATGGTCATCTTGGCCGTGTCTCAGCATGAGTCTAGGGGAAGAATGCAAAGGAGGAAGAAGGAGTGTAAGGCAAAATCTGAGGCCATTATTATTAGTCTTGCTCACATGTTTGAGCATTTACTCATTCTCACAACAACTTATGGCACAGTAACTATTCTTATTGTTTCTTTCTTACAAAGAAAAAGAAACTGAGGCTTGGCAAAGTTAAACAGCTTGCTGAAGTTTGTGCAGCTAAGTCAGGGAACTGGATTCCTCTGGGCTGCCCCTCGAGACTGCCTTTTAAACCACTTCGTGAAAGACAGGATCAGATCTTACAGTGGGGGAAGGAGTGAAATTGAGGAATGTTTGGAGGCAATGGACAGAGGGGAGACAGGCCTGGCCTTTAATTTCAGTTGTTGCTACCATCTCTGTTTTGCTACCGAGGACGTTCCTATCGAATCCTCCTGCAACAATCTCATTTTCTGATTTGGTTTTCCATCTAAGAATGAGATGGGCATCTTAGGGAAATTATGCATCATGGAGGGTCACTTTGATAATGTATACTTTGGAAGGTAAGAAATGTTAAAATTCAGGGAGCCATGAAGACTCATGATTCTGTCATTAATTCTGTCTTGCATGGGGTTTAAGTGCCTCTCTTCTCCTGGACTGTTAGCCCCATGAGAGCAGGGGCCGATGTGGCACTAAACATTTACTGATACTGGACTCTGTGTCCCTCTGACTTACTACATTGCCTGACTGATGTTCCAAAAGAGATTTATTAGATGCATAAAAGGATGATTCGAGCAAGGGATAAGTGGCAATGGAGGAGATACTAAATGACTAAACAGCATATGAACGGAAGGAAGTGAGGAAAATAAAGATCTCTTAGTTCCTGCTATGTGGCAGACATTGTGCTTGGTCCTTTATCAACATTCATCTCCCTAAAACCCACTAAAGGTTGGAATTATTGTCTTTATTTCACATGTGTGAAAACAGAGGCTCAGAGAGGTTAAACAATTTGCTCAGAAAGCTCTCAGCCATCCAAGAAGACCTCAGTAAGAAGGAGACATGGGCTGGTGATGGATGGATGGGAGATGATACCTATTAAGACACTGAATGGTCTCAGGTGACTGGCTAAATGATTTTGCACGGTTTGTTATTGACCTTGAAATGGTCATTGCTGATTTACAGTCCTGAATGGAATCCAAATCTTAAGCATCATTAGATTTCTAGCTATTTGTTTAATGATATTTGCTTTTAATAATAATGACATTCATTCTTATTATCAATATGGTTATTTCTAATTCTAAAGTGGCCCTATATGGTAGAGGAAAAAAATCTTGTCTCAGAATTGAGCAAAGCACTATTTTATTATAAGGAGTGATGGAAAAAGTGAAGTCTAAACTGAAATTTCTTGCTCTGAATATCTGTTAAATTTTTCTAATATGCTAATTTGTCCAGTCATGGAATACAGGATTCCTGTTGGCTCAGTGATGGCTCCCAGATCAATATTTCATGGACTCCGAAATTGTTCATCTTACCACACACTTACTTACCTTTGTGAAACACTCCAGAATCCCAGGACGTTCAACAACGTTAATGATGCCAAGAAGAAGAAGAAGCTTTCTAAATTGCCTTTGTTTAATGTGTTTGGAAACCAATTGCCTGTTTGGAACAAATGTAATTGTTATTCAACTGCAGAGTTGTAAGTTTCTGTGAATATTTTATCATTGCACAATTCTTAGAGCTTTATTCGCTTGAATAATATCTACAAAGCAAAAAAGCACATCTGAAACTCATAGTTAAAATTCATTTAATTCCATAATTAACAGTAAAATAATAAGCAAATCACGCCAAATATTTTGAAGGTCAAAAAAAACCTTGATTTGCATAACACAATATAGGTGTTAGAAAAACTGGGTTATGAAAGGAAGCCTGATTATGCTGTTAATTTGCAGGAGCCATGCTTGTCTTATTCATTCTTATATGTCTAATATCTAGAACAGTGCTTGGCACATAGGGATTGTTCGATAAATATACATTGAATGTATAAAAAATATTTGCCAGTACCAGATATCTGCATATGCTAATTGTAAGGTTAGTCAGATAATATATGGTGATGCCAAATGTTACTTTATTTTGATAACTTAGATCAGATACAAAACCAGTGTTAGCGTGTTATAATATCACTAACCCTGATCTTTGTAACATCTGGTTGCGTAAGATTTTCTTTTTTTTCTTTAAGTGTACAATTCATTATTTTTTAATTATTAATTTTTTTAAACTGAAATACAGTCAGTTACAATGTGTCAATTTCTGGTGTACAGCACAGTGTCCCAGTCTGCATAAAGATTTTCATTTAACCTGATGAGTAATTCCTTCAACTTAATACCCCTAAATAAGGACTCTTTACTTCCTTTTAATGTCAGACTGAGTATATGAAATTAATTCAGGTTCAAGGTAAGCTTTCACTTCACTCCTATGTTGTGACTTTGGCTTTGAATCCTTACTAGAACTCTCTCCTTCCATTAAGAAAAAAAAAACATAGATAGATAGATTTCTGTATCTACAGCATCTCTATCTCTATAAGTACACTCCATTTTTCTTCAGTGGGTTTTTAGATAATATTGAATACATTATATGAAATACCATGTATTACATATATTTTACATTCAGTACTTATTTTTATGCAATGCTTTTAAAACAGCAACAGGATCTTAGTATTAACAAATATATCACAGATACATAGCATTACGGAAGTTTAAAAGATTGTTTAAAAGGCAAAATCTGTCCTGACCGAGACAGCATAAATTCAATTGCAGTTCTGAATGGGCAGAATATTTCCCCCCAAAATAGTATGCATAATGAGAGCAGGAATTGAGCATCTTTGAACAGTCAGATGCCAAGGCTTTTGGCATTTCCTTGCTTTTCTGCAGGAGCCTCTCCTACATTGGGTTGTAAGTCATCCGTCTATGTTCCAATAGACTTGATCTTCGGTGTCATCTTTGGCACATGGGTTATGGGTTGCTTCCTGAACCAGAATATGGTTCTTGGCCTCTCCCTTGACAGTGTATACCTTTAAATGGGGTTTGGATTAAATGCTCTGTTCAAGGTTGACAGTCAGCAAGTGCAGAAGCATGACAGCTGTGAATAATGGTGCCATTTCGCATCTAAAGCAGTTTCTCTTCTGTCGTTTAACTTCCCGATGACTATTACCATGGATCAACCATGAAAATTAGCTTGTGTCCGTTGGAGTCTAGGACCCATAGTGAAATCTGGGATTGAGTTTAAAGCTGTTTTGTAAGTTCTGCTTCCCCATTTTACTAATTTGTGTTCCATTACCATAGAAATGTATGGTTTTATTGCCATCTTGACATGCTGCCTTTATCTGATACTTCAGAGAAGTTTCACTGAATGTTTCCCTCTACGTCTGTCTGTTGGGTATTGGGTAACCCTCTGTGTGTGTGTGTGTGTGTGTGCGCACGTGCACCTGTGCACGTGTGCACATGTATACAGAAGCTAAACATTTGATTATGCTTGAGTGGGGAAGCTGAGCTGGAGGTCAAGGTAAGGTGAGATGACATCATACTTATTTTCAGGAATAACTAAACCATCCTGCTAAGCCTATTCAAATAGTCTTACTTCCTTATTTCTCTTGAGTTAATATCCCAATCATATTTCTGTCCTTTTCATTTCACATCAGCACTTTGCATATCATATGATTATACCATTTTATCACCGTGTTTCTCTGTCTAGAGTAAGAGCAGTTTGCACAGTGTTTGCAAAGCCTCAGAATTAACATGACATTAATTCTTCTTGGAGCATGAATTTTGGTCCATAACAAGTAATTGAAAAGACTCTCTTTATTCTATAACAAAGTCAGATGAGGGAGAAGAAGATACATTTTGTAAGATCTTTAAAGGTAAAACATAATATTTCTTAGAAATTGTGCAATTACAGCAAATACCAGCCAATCCAGAGACGGCATTAGATCCCCGGGCGTGTGCTTGTGTTTCTGTCACTGGGGAGGCTGGGCTGGGCACAACAGAGAAGCACTGTAACTTGGCATAATGTGCACGTGGGGTGACCAGAGGATGTCATACCGGAACAGTTAGAGGAGGAAGCGTAATAGGTCAGCGGTAGAGTGCGTGTTTAGCAAGCATGAGGTCCTGGGTTCAGTCCTCAGTACCTCCATTAAAATAAGGAAATAATTTAAAAAAAATTTTTTTAAAAAGAAGAGTTACATAAAGGCAATGGAAATTTATGAGTAACCCAAGATATTTTGTGAGTGGTATTATTAAAAAAATAAATAAATAGAATGAAAGAGTTCCATACGACCTCATCAAAGTCCTGACAGTGCTCCAATGTTCTTTCGTAAATGTCATTTTTTAGTGTTCAGTTCTCTTCCTAATGCTGATCTTCATTCTAGCCTCGTATTTTTGTCTTATTCCACTATACTTTTAACATTGGCTGGCGAGCTAATTTACATGGTGAGCTTCCCGTTAAAGAGAAGCATCATCTGAATTGATAGCATGGAACAAACATTTGCATCAAGTCAGACAGAGAGATTCTTCATGGAACGTAAATTGGCTTTATATAAAGAGACAGATTCTGTGTCTGTGTAAAGAGATAGCATTGGGTCTGACTTGATAGCATGGACTTTGGAACCAGAAAGACTTCTGAAGTTTCTATTATTTCATAGTTTTGTTTTTGGGCATTTGCCTAACTGGACCACATCCGCCTTGGTTTTCTCTTCTCTAAAATGACAGCAGTACCTCTCTCCCTGAGCTGTTATGGGAAATGAAAGAGATAATAGATATCAAGGGTTGGACACAGAGGGCTCACTCCATAAGCATTACATTATCGCCTCTCCCTCCCCGCTTTAGAGGTGCTCATGCAAAATCATATAGCCCAGGTTTGATTCTGGACCATTTCCTGTCAGATATTTCTTTGTGTTCTGTGTGCCATATATAAATATATATATTTTTTTTATCATTATCCCAGGACTGGTTGTAAAATGTTCCATTTAACATTGTCAGTTGGCTCAGCTCTTAGGTACTATAACTTTATTTTAGTAGCTTATAAACTTTTATTGTCATAATTCACATTTGTGCCATTTTTCATCTGACATTTCTAGTCGCTGATCAAAATCAGGAGCATCCTTGCAAAAGGAGACAAAGTGAAGACCTTAGATCTGGAACGGGGCTAACGCGACTTCTCTAGATCTTAGCTCAGGTAGATAGGAAGGTGAACAACCTGAGGAAAAAATAACCACATGAAGAGTCTGGGGGATGATGAAGTGCTATTTAATGCTGACAGTGAGCCCTAGTTACGCACTTCAACAGTCACCTGCTAGCGAGTAATGAGTGTTGGACTACTGAGGTAACAGAACTCTCACAAAGTACCTGGCACTGTTTGGAGTTCCCCCAGATATCTCTTGCTCAGCTAGATTTATTTGTTCATTTTGAAGTCGTTTGTTAAGAAATTTTCAGATACCAGGAAATGGGCCTCCCAAGGTGTTTAAGAAGAGGAGCTCAGAGGTTAGTAAGGGAGACATGCAGACAGGTGCATGCATACTTCGTTTTATTGCTCTTCTCAGAGACTCCGTTTTTTACAAGCTGGAGGTTTGCGGCAACCCTCGTCAAGCAAGTCTATTGGTGCCATTTTTTCCAACGGGATTATTTTGTAATTAAGGTATGTATATCATTTTTTTTAGACATAACACTATTGTGCACTTAATATACTACAGTGTAGTAGAAACATAACTTTTAGAGGCACTGGGAAACCAAAAAATTCATGTGACTTGAATATGACTTTAATGCTTTATTTGCTTTACGAAGCTGCAGTGTCTCTGGGGTGGGCCTGTAACTACTCTTGAGCATTAAACTTTATAGGTGCTCAATAAAATGTTTCTATTTATCTTAAATCATCACAGTGATCTTAGAGATAAAAGGACTGTAGAATTACCTAAACCAGCTCTTGTATTTTATTAACTGAAGAGTGAAGTGAAGGCACAGAGAGATAAAGGGACACACTGCTCAGGAGAACCCTCACTTCTTACTTTTACAACTGCATGCCCACAGCCCCATGTGGGTTCCAAAGGGGCCAGTGCTTTTATGACTTTCCTTAACATCTTCTCAACTGTTTAAAAGATGTCTCGATAGCAGTCTTTGAAATAGCTTCCTCCCCCAAACTTCCAGAACACCTGGTGACATTTCCACCTAAGTCCTGGAAATTGACATTCAACCTCATGTGAGACTCTTGAAGTCATTTAAATTTGTCAACTAAATTTAAGGCTTTGAAACATGGTTGAGAAATATACACGGTGACCCACACAGGCCGTAATACCACAAACAGCACAAAGCTGCTGATATGAAAAAGAACTATACTTTATTCCTGCCCCATCATATGCCCTGTATTGAAAGGCCTAATGTTTTATGTGCTGCCTTTATGTCTCGAGCATCCCAGAGCCCTGAAGGCCTGACCACACGTTTCCCTGCTTCCTTTGTCAGGTGTTCCCCATCCATCAGGAAACTCTACCCCTCTGGCTAGTTCCCTATCAGCCAGATCAGCTGCACTGCCCAGTCCTCAGCCTGACAGGTTTCACTTCCCTTCACAAGAAGTAGTGGGACCGTGACACACTCAGGGACACTGTGTCTAGGAAGTGTCATTACAGATGAATGTGGGCTCTAAGGAACCGCTGAGAGTCAAGTATGTTTGAGCCTGCAAATTATAGTCACACTGTCTGATGCAGGTTGTTGAGGAACCAGAAAATGGTGCAGAGAAAGCTCTTACTTCAGCTCAGCAGTCTGCTTGTGGCCTAACTCGGGTTTTAATGGGACACGGTAACAGAAGCCTTTGGCAAAAATATGGAAAATATCCAGAGGTAAGGAAAGCCATACACATTCTCAGTAAGTACGACCTCTCAGTAAACCTCTTCCTTGAGGATGAGTAAATAGAAAAAAATCCATATGAAGGGGAAAAAGTGATGATAATACACATTATTACTGTTGCTTACAGAAATACCCCAACACAAAATGACAAAGATTAAAATAATAGTAGTAATAATAATAGAAACTCATAAGGCAAAGACAAAAAAAAAAAAAACAAAATAGCAGAAAAACTAAGTACAGGAAAAGTGGAATTCAAAGGGAAAACCATGTCAACAGGACATTGAGGATCTTTTAATATTGATAAAAAGCACAATTCAAATTGAAGATAGATCGAAGAACATCCCTTAGGTAATAAAATAACAAAATCTGTTGTAAACACAGATAAAAAACAGGTAGACAAACAATTCTTGTGAATGCTTATATCACACTTTGATAATTTTTTTGATAGAATAAGCAAAAAGGAAAATAATGTAGAGAATTAGAATAATGTGATTGGTACATTGCTGTACACCTGTAACTAACACAAGATTGTAAATCAGCTACCCTTCAATAAAAAAGAATAGTGTGATTGGTGAGAATGTAATTAAACTACAACATTGTTTAGTACAAAGAAAAGTTATAGAATTTATGGAAGTTTAGGTTAACATCGACGACAAACTAAATGTCCTAGAAATATAACTAGTTGGTCAAAGAGGAAATGAAACCCACAATCACAGTGTATTTAGAAAATAAAGAAAACGAGAAAATTTCCTTTACAAATTTAGGCATACAGATACAAATTCTATCAAGAGAAACATTTAATGACGCATGCTTTCATTTTGAGAGTAAAAACGAGAATAAATGGCAGCTGTGGCTCTCCTCTGTGGGCAAGGAACCATCACACAACCAAACACCTCTTTCTTAGCAAAACAGAAAGTGCGCATGTGTGTGACAAACACAAGAGGTATTTTCTATAGTTTTCTGTGGCTTGGATGATCTATGTAGAAACAAATTAAGGTTGGCTAAATGTCTTGGAGTAGGGTTAAAAATGATAGGGCAAAAATAATTTGAATAATGCTATTTCTTGCACTTTTTTAAGAAAAAAATGAGAATAAATGAATTAACTATTCAAAACAAAAAGCTAGAAAATAAATTTAAAAAATCTAAGGAAAGTAGGAGGAAGGAAATAAAGAGAGCAGAAAAATCAGTACCTTCAAGCATATTAGAGTTGATAGTTCTAAGAGCTGATTCATTGCAGGAAAATGCAAGAACAACAACAAAAACCGTGACAAATCCAATCAGAATACACAGCAAAAGAACCGAAGAGATAACAATGTTTAGTTATGAGTACACTATGTTAGGGCCAAAAAACTTACAGAATTGGGATGATTATCTGGGAAAAGATTAATTGCCAAAATAAAACCAAGAAGAAATGAAAAATCTTAACGGCAAGAAATAGCAGGGAAATATTACAAGGAATGTTCCTCAAAAGAGACATTAGGTCCTAAATGTACCTTTTAATTTCCTAGGAAGAAATGAATCTTTCCTCTGGATCTTCCAGAGCAAGAGATCATCAAGTATTGATGCTACTAAGGATTGTTTATCCCGTGTCTGTTAAGATGATTCAATATTGAAAAATATATTAATTAAGTATACTATAAAAAGGAACCATAAGAAAAATCAAAAGGTGATTTCAAGAGCTGCTTAAGGAGCACTCAATAAAATTTAACCTGATTTATTTAAATCTTAGAGAATAAGAAATAGAAATTTTCTTGATAAAGAATATCCTTTAAGATTATCTTTATAAATCTACAAATATGCTAAATAGAAAAATTCCTATTAAGATCATGAGCAGGATGAAATGTGACTGTCTGCTGGTACTAACGTTGCCCTGGAAGTTCTGGGTCCTGATAAAGATGCAAAGCATAACAGTTATTGTTGGAAATAAGGATAAAAATTACATTTATCTTAAGATGAGAGAATTTTGCTGTAAACTTAAAAGGGTCGACTAAAATATTCTCAACAAATTTAGTAGGAAAGTTTAAGAAATTATATGCATGATAAAGACACAAACATTAATGACCTCCCTATGGAATAGTGATTATCTCAGTGAGCTGTAATAAGGGAAAATGATTCCATTCATAATGGCAAAAAGGAAAAGAGCATAAAATGCCTACTATAACTTTAACAAGAAATGTTCAGGGTATATATGAAGAAAAGAAAATCTTACTGAATTGAATTTTTAAATTAAATAAGTACGTTAATTAAATAAATTAAAAAGGTATATACTTAGAACACTAAATGTTGTGAAAGCTCTTTTTCCCCTAAAATTAGCTAGACAACTTTTACTTACTTTGTTAAAATAAAAATAGGATTTGGGTAAAACTAATAAAGTTATCCTAAAATTCATCTAGAAGTATAAACCATAGGAAGTATGATTTTTATATTCATTATATTTTTATAAATGAAGAATGACCATGAGAAGTATGATTAGTAATACCTGATATAGATCATAAAACTGTAAAAAGATGGTGATACTAAGCTGAATTCAAGAGGCAACTGAAAGGCACAGACAGAATGATAGTCTTGAAACGGTCCTAAGATCACTAAGAGCTAAGAATATATGAAAGTGTATTTCACTAGCTGATCAGTTTCATTTCATTTATCGTATGGTTGTGAAATAGTTTTGGTTTAACTTTTTGTAACATATATCATATTATGTTGTGAAACTTGGCTATTTGTATCGAATAAGTGTTATCTTAACACAAAAATAGACTCCACATGAATGAGAAAATTCTATTCAAAGTATTAATCTACTAAAATTCCATAACCATAGATAAATGCAATGACTTTAATCACAATGAAAAATGTTGATGGATTTGACTATATACATCAGCAAAACACATGTAAAACTAACTCATCTATAAAATTAAATGTTTAGTTAAAACCAGGAAAATATTAGCAATAAATTACAATGATAATATTTCTAAAGTTAAAAGAACATATAAAGCAATAAGAAAAAACACAAATAGACCAAAAGAAAAACGGGCAAAGAATGTATGTCATTTCATGAATGAAAAAAGTAATAACGTTCATAACATTAAAAATTTCAATTTCCTGTTCTTAAAAATACAAGTTAAAGTAACAATGGAATATAATTTTTGCTAATCAGATTGACAAAGATCAAAATATTATAATATGAAATTAGTACATTGAAACAAGTATTGTCCTTCCACAATGGGGGCATAATTGATGTAGCCTCTTAGAAAACAATTTGGCTTTACTTTTCAATAGTCTTTAAAATATTTATCTTCATCGAAAGAGCAATCACATTTCCAGTTTCTTATTCTAAGGAGGCAATAAGTTGAAGTAGTTAGAGATTATATTAAAAAAATGCTCACCTTAGTAATATTTATAGCACTAGAAAATTAGAAACAGCCAAAACATTCCTTGAGAAGGGAAAGACAGATTAAATGAAGATATATATCTATCCATTCAATGAAATACACCAAGTAATTGTTAAAAATGAGATTTTTTTTTTCTTTTGGAGAAAATTTCAAATGACACAGAAATATGTTCAAAATATTCATAAAGGAAGAAAAAAAGGTGGGTACTTGATGCAAATTTGTTTATTGAGCATTCAGCAGGGTTTATTCAGACCCTAACTTTGTTTAAAATATATACCTATTTAAACTTAATACCTACACACCCAAATTTAAAAATTTTTGGAATAAAATTTACCCAAATAATAAGTGCCATCATCTTTTCAGAATCTTTTCCCCTTTCCCTTATGGTTTGGAATTACTTCATCCTATATTATCTTTACAGCAGAAAAATAATATTTTAAAACCACTTCATCAAACATACTTTTGGAGAAATTCGGCTGCTAAAAACCATTTCTGATTTATTATAAAAGAACAGAGAGGGGTGGTTTTCCATCACAACCAACTCTTCTTCAGCAGTCAAAGTACTGGGTAGCAGCCTTGATATGGTAACTTGGAAGTTATGTGTTGTTTATGAAACGGTCCTAAGATTTTATTTTGGAAATTATAATACCCCAAGTAACAACAGCTGGTCAATTCTGAACCCTTCAGTGATATTTTAGTGTATTCTCCATTGAAATCCTAGATTTACCCAATACCTCAAGTCTACATGGCCTTATTTTAAGTGCTACAGCATATTGCTTTGGATTCAAGGTAGATTTCGGCTCTCTCTCTTTGGAGGAAGATGCAGTAGTTCCCTTTTTTCCTAACTACTGTTTTATTTTGAATGCAGTGGAACTTTGAAAATCTTAAAACGTGCCTTTTGGAATTTTTCAAATGATCGTTGGGCACAGGGAGCAATTATTTCCCTCAAACTTTGTTAGATTTTTTTAAAAAGTGAGTTTATAATGCTGGTCATGTAGCAGACATCCAAAATGGTTGAGACAAAACTGAGATGGGTTTTATATCTGACTTTATTTTAAGCAACAGCTACCCCCTTCACTACGTGCTTTTTGCTTGGGAGCAAAGAAGTATGCAATTAAAAAGATGTAACAGCCATTCTCCAGGGTGGATGTACCTCTGTGTCCTGGGAAATAAACCCTGTTCAGTGAAAAGAGCTTTGGAATCAGGAATTCACCATGGCTATATGATTTGGGCAACTTCTATAGCTTTCTGAGCTCATTTTCTTCTTATACATGATGAGGCTACAAAGATCTACCCCTGAAGAATTGTGAAGATTTAATGAAATAATATCTTTGTGAAATGCATATAGCAAGGTCTGCATGTAACTGACACTTAATAAATGTTAATTTCTTTCCTTCCTCCTTTCAGTAACCTGATTTAAATGCTTCATTTGAGATTCATAGCTCTCCTACCTGAGTTAATTTTTAAAACACATTAATTTTCATGATACCTGAAGGAAATAATACCTAACAACTATATTCTAACTTTGGCTTTTCTACCACTTGTTCATATTTATCTAATAACTACTCAAATTATTACACCTTCAATTTGCAGACAAAGAAACAGAGGCACAGAGAGGCTAAACTGTTTGCCTAAAGTCATGTAAAGGAGGCAGAATAAATATTTGTTGAATGAATGGGGGAACTGAGATTGGGCCCCGCATCTGCACATGCTCAATACTTTGTTCTCATAACAATGTCTGCATCGAGACTTACATTTGCATTGCTACTTCTTGGGAATTGCGGATAAAAATGAAGTCAGCTTGCCTTTTCCAAGAAGGGACATCGTGTCTTTCAAAATTGTAGAGAAATTGCTATGCATTGTTCACTTGAACTGCAGGAGCCCTGGCCTGGGTGGTATTTGGGATAACAAGCTTTTTTATAAGGGGTTGGGGGGGTTTCATTCTCTTGAAGAGCATTGGGAGGTAAAAACCCATCAAGATAGTGTGTTCTCATGATGATTTCAAAGAATTATCATGGAAATGAGTTTTAGAAGAGAGGTAATGCTTTGTGATAATAGCCCGATAATGCCATTAGCTATGAACTGTAATTGTAATAGCATTAGTCAAATGAATATATCTGATATTAATTTGAGTGTCAAATATTTCTGTAAGATTCTTCTTGTTAATTAAACATCAGCCCTGGTATTATTAATTCAGTGTCTAGCCAGTCCTTGCACATAGTAGGAACCTAATGTTTTTTTGTGGACTGAATTAATAAATCAATCTCTAAGTGGAGCTATTTAAAATAGTAAAATATTGAGTTTAAATAACATCATAGATATAGAAGGAACTGATTTTTGCCCAATATCTGCTTGCTTGTACAGTCTGTTCTCTCATTTGCCACTCCATGTTAGCTAATGGTGTAGACTTTTTAATTTCAGAATTGAAGAAGAAAGCATTTCTCATTTTTTATATATTCATAGGGAAATAGCCTATAAGATTTACCCCAAATTACTTAAATTCAGAAATAGAGTTTGTGCCTTTCTTCTTATGCCTTGTGATCTTTAGACCATTTTAAAATCTACCAGACAGCTTCATGCCTGCACTGAGCCCCAAGTATCCCTGGGCAAAGCCATTCTTTAGATGGCTTAGTGTCATGCCTCATGATCACTCATGTCAGCTGGGCCTTCAACACTGCCACCCATCAGAACCCTTCTAAATCATCTTTGCTTGCTCTCGCAATGTGAAGTTCGTATCCTCCTGGTCTTCCTACTCTTCACTCCCATCCTGATCCTCTTTTGCTCTCATGAATGGTTCGTGTACTTTCTTGGACCCTTGAAAGGCCGTCTCCAGGATGTTCCCAACAGGAGAACCACATATCTGCTCGCACCTACATCCACCCTCCCCTTTCTCTCTTCTGTTTCAGGACAGGAAATAAGTTTCCACCCTCCGATAAAAAGCCAGTCTCCCTTCTTTCTCTTGCATTTAAAACATTTTTTATTTGTTTATTTTTTTATAAAAGTTCTAGAGATTGAACTCAGGACCTCAAACATGCTAACATACCCCACCCCCCTTTTTTTATCTCTTGCATTTTTATCTTCTTCATTTATATCAGATATTGTTATCAGTTAAATATGCTCAGGTATCTCTGAAAATTAAAAAAAAAAAAAATATCTTGAACCCACAGCTCAGTTTCCCAGATAAAATACAAGACTCACAGCTGCATTTGAATTTCAGAACAACCATGACATTTTTTAGAATAAGCATGCCCTAAATATTGCACACATCATTTTATAAAGTATAATTTATGTAAAGTATGTCCATAATATTGCATGGGGTATACTTATTCTAAAAAATAATTATTGTTTACAGGAAATTCAAATGTAACTGGGTGTCTTGTATGTTTCTTTGCTACATTTGGCGAATCTGCCCGCATCTTCATCCAGCCACCACTTTGTCTCTTAAGTCTTCCTCAGTGTCACGTTCTTCCAAAGAGTTGTTTAGATGTGATGCCTTCATTTCCTCACTTTCTAGGTATTTTTGACCTGACTCCAATCTGGCTTATTCCCTTCTCACTGCTGAAAAAATGACTCTTGCTAAAGTTATCAGTGAGCATAACGCTGCTAAACCAAGGACTACTTTCCTGTCTTCACTCTACTCGATCTCACATAGCATTTACCACAATTAACCATTTCCTCTTTGAAATCATCCTCTCTCTTATCGTCAGTGAACACACACGTGCATACGTGCACACGCCCACACACGTGCACACACACATGTACACATAGGTGTGTGTGTATTTCCCCCACCTCTCTCGCTGTCCTTTCTTTCCCCATCAGGCCGTTTCCCCTCCGTCTAACCTCTGCCTTTGAGGCTTTTCAGGTTTAGGTCCTGGGCTCTTTTTCTCCTCATTCTTAATGTTCACACTAGATAACTTTATTCACTTCCATGGGTTCAAATACACAAATATTTTCTTCTTTCTAGTTTACTGCAACTACAAATTCCTATTTCGAGAACAACTCTGTGATTCACACTGACACGGCTGTCAGTGGTCCCAATAATCATAGATATTTCAATGAGAATTTTTAAAAGATGACATTTTTAATTTAAAATGATCTTGGTGGGAATTAAACAGCTAAAGTCTTTGCTCTTTTCCTGAATTCTGAAGAGGAAGGACTAACAGGGACAAGAAGACGTACACCTTGACCTCTTGATTCAGCCTAATTATCCTTTTTCTCTGAGACATTTGGCTTAGGATCTCTCAATCACCTGCACATCCGTAACTAAGATGTCACTTTTCACTGAATTCTATTTTGGTATTTTTGTCAAAAGGTAAGCTCGAACTCATGCATGTGAGAAAATTGATCTGGTTGCTAATGGGATATAGTTGAAATAAGCAGTTTGACTGACTTCACTCCCTTATATTAGCATTGCTACTTTTAGATAAACTATTCCTGAAATGATGAGTGTGGGAGGATGGGTTTAGTCTCGTATCTTCTCCTTTAAAGCACTCAGAGTTAGCGATCCCAGAAGGATCAGTTTTCTCACTTGTACTGAAAATGTCACTCTAACAGTTATCTGTCTGCACAGTCAAGTTTCGAGAAATCTTTTGAATTTACCGCATTCACACCATTCTCCATCCCGGTGCTAAAAATGACTAATGTAGCTTGGAGACGGGGAGACTGTGATAGCGGATCATCTCCTTCAGTCGTGTGCGAACACTCACACACGCACTCACACACACACACACACATGCTCAGCTGACACAAATCCTTAAAGGTTTAAAATATCCTACATGCTAAATGGATTGTGAGGCTGATGGGACACTTTTCACATAGCGTTCGTTTCAGTGTGGTTGGTTCTATCCAAAAAAATTGGTCTGGTTGTTTGATTAAATAGACTGATCTTATTTTTAAACAAATGGGCTGCTATGGCTTTATTTTCTATTTAAAGTAATCTCTGACATTGAAATGGTTCGAACATATTATTTAATTTTATCCTCTCATTGTCTCTGAGAAATGTGAAGTGCAGTGCATTCCTCTCACCCCTTTTTATTTGAATAAGAGGAAACAGTCTTAGAGAGAGAGTGACCTACCTGAAACCATCCAGAGTCATGCAGTAGTCAAAGGCTCACTGTCTTTTAGGGGCCCTAATGAGTCCCCATAAGCTAGCTTACGGTCACTGGAACCAAATTGTCTAAATGGGCTTCATTTCCTTTCTTGGTAAGTGCTATTCTGATGGCTAAAGGGACTGCCACAGGCTCAGATGAATCCTACTCCCAGAAAAACATGTGGCAAAGTCTCCTGTGACGTCATTCTGGGATGACAGAGGAGTGTGTGGGCAGAATGAGGATAATTAGGTGAAGTGGGGGCTGATTTTACCCAAAAGAGGAGGCTCCCTTGATTGTCATTAACTTGCAGTGAGGTCTCTAGGAATTTCCCACAAGGCTTTATTTTCGGTCCTGTCCAATTCAACAATTTTATCCAGTAGCTGGAAGAAGTCTAGGAACTTGCTTACTAAATTTGCCGATGACACAAAGCTGGTAAAGAAGTAAAGATTAGTAATTCACTGGATGACAGAATCAAGTTTTTAAAATGTCTGTTACTTAGGATGATGGGTTGACATTTATCAAGGATAGAGATAAGGTCCTTGATGTAATTAGAAACAGAAATGGTGATACGATGATTGGAACTGAACTGAGAGCAACCGTTAAAAATTAAAAAACCCCCAGGTTTTAATTGACCATAAACATGATGCAACTACTGAAAAAGTCACTACAATCTCTGTTAGTATTTGAAAGAGAGAGAACGAGAGAGAGAGAGAGAGAGAGAGAGAGGGAGAGAGAGAGAAGGTTGCTAAACCTAACTTATCTATCCTGGTTGTATCCGTTTTGAGTATTGTGTTTGGTTCTGGAAACCATGATTTAAGAAAGATACTGACTAATTGTTACTTGTTTTAGTGGATGGAGGGGCTTTTATAGTGAAGAATCAGGGACTCATGCAATATGAAATATTTGGAGTGGCTTGTCTGTAAAATAGCGGGGAATCATAGCTATCTTTATTGAGCACTTATTGTGCATGTTAATATCTTAATCCTAACAGGGTGAATTATTTACTGCTGTTATTGGCATGCAAATGAAGACACACAACTAAACTACCTGGATTTGAATCCATATAGTTTGACTACAGGATATACGCTCTTAACTCCTAAAGTCGTACCACATTATTTCTCCAAATATTTCTCAAATGTTTGAAGAGTTGCTAAGTGGATAGAAAATTAGACTTACTCTGTGGAGTATAGTTATAAACAGGTAGGCAGACTCAGGATAATTCTCAAATAGAGAATTTTTCTGGGCACTAGAATATGCTGGTATATATTCCAGCTTTTGGTATAATGTTAGACTAGGTAACATCCAATTGTAAGAGTTTAACTTATCAGGATGTGATTTGATGCAACACAGTATTATTATAAATGGGAAAAAAAAACACTTAAAAGAAGTAAATCAAATTAATCAACAGTGATTTCAAAGGTATTCTTTTGATACAAGTTTAGAGACTGCCCCACCCCCTCACATCCATGTTGCTAAAGTGTTCTTGGTAAACTTCCTTTCATTGGCACCAAACTCTGCCAAAATTATATAAAAAATTTTAATCCATCATTTACTGTGTCTAGAATATTATCAGTAATATCCTATATGCAGGTCTCCATCTTAGGAGATTGGATTGCAGAAGTAACAAATATTATTAAAAATCCCTCATACTGGGTGATTCTTCACAGCTGTCTGATATCTTAAAATCAACATTGGCATTGGTTTCAGAATGCTGAGAGGGTCAGATCTCTGTCAGGGGCCAGTGGTGTTGACTGGAGCACTTTTATTTTCTTATTTCTGTCTTAATTATTACATTTCAAAAATAAGGACAGTAATATCAACTTTATATGATGTAATAAATGCAGTAATGTATATAACAGGTCCTACCGCACTATGCAGATTCCCAAAATAATTTTAGGTTTTCAGTGAAATGTATTTGCAAGGATAGCTGTGTGTAATAAAGAATTTGCTTGGCCTTTAGTCTTGATTCCTGGGTGGTAAACTCTAAAACTGTTGATTTTCCTTAGTGATTGAAGTGTCTTTGTTATTCCTGGTTGGTCCCTAATGTTTTATGTTAATGAGATGACTCAGAGTGGGGGCTGGCCAGCCAGGACCAACCATATGGATTGGAGGATAAGGGCTTTGAGCTTCAGGATATCAGCCCAACCTCTGGGGAGAGAAGGGAGGCTGGAGCTTGAGTTCAACCACATGGCCAATAGTTCGGTCAATCCTGTCCCACGTAATAAAGCCTCATGAAAACTGCACACTGAAGCTCAAATACGTTTCCCTGGGTGACAGTTCTCTGTGTATTGTCACATGTTGATTTGCCAGTTGGGCACTGCATCCCTGAGGATGAAAGCAGCTTCGTTTTTGGAACCCTCTCAGACCTTGTTCTATGCTCCTCCCCTTTTGGTTCTTTCTGATTTGTATCCTTTTGCAATAATGATGCTGTAATCATAAGTACTTTGCTTTCCTGAGTTCTGTGAGTCATTCTAGCAAGTTTATAAGCCTGAGGGAGTGTTGTGGGGGTCTCCACATTTATAGCTAGCTTATCAGGAGTGATGGCAGCGCTGGGGACCTCTGAAGTTGAGTCTGATGATGAAAATGAGGACTGCCTTGTGGAGAATTTAACTTGTGAAGTTTGGTCTGACTCTCGATCAGTTGCTAATGAAAAATTTAGACTTATATAAACAAGAAAATGAAAGTCATGTTTGACTTTGCAGTTCTTCTAGAATATGTCAAATGTAATTTGATTATAGACTGTTTTAAAGCAAAGTTTCAGAAACATCTTCATTGAGTCATGTTGAGGAAAATAAACATATGTTCAACAACTAAGATGTTCAAGTAAAGATAAAGGTAAGACTTTTCCAGTTCATCTTATAAAATCCTAAAACCAGTGCTTTGTTGTTTGTTTACAGATGAAGACTCTAATCACCAGAGATGTCAATAACTTGCTACAGTTCACATGCTTAGTTATGACCATTTGGAATTGAGCCTTTTGAGAACTGGAACCATATCTCACATAATTCCATGCAGCACAAGGCCTGGCATGTAGTAGGTATTCAATACATGCTTCTGATGAACGTTCTCAATTAAAATAAGAAAAGCAGTGGGTTTGACCCAAACAAGCAAGGATTGTAGATTTGTTCCCTAGAACATTACCACTCCCCTACACCCCTGGGTATTTCGTGAGATCTGGAAGTTTATTTTACTTGCCACAGTATCTCCAGTGCCCACTGTGGTGCCTGGAGCAGAGTGGGTCCTCCAATAACATTTTTTGAATGGAGACCTAGTGTTAAAAGGAGTTTCTCATTCATAGAATTTTTTCCCATACTTTGGAAGTAGGTAAATTAAATTTATTGGTAGGGAACACAAATGAACATTCCTTTACATTATTTTAAAGGCACAACTCTAAGTATTTTTGAAAGCAGAGAATCAGCTTGCCATATTTCCCATAAAACAAGCAAAAGTAAATTTAATCAGTTTTAAGCTGTATTAACATCTTAGAACAAATAAAGGAAGAAGTCTTTGGATTTAAAATACGGCCAACGACATTTATTTCACAGTGACAGCTAATCTTTAATGTCACCCTGTTTAATTTTTCTACCAGCACATGTAAGGGTGGTACTTTTTATGTTGCAGGTGAATTTTTGAGATTGGTTGTTTCTCCTGGACAAAGTATCTACAGGGAAAATTTTCCAAGATCAGTTGTTATTCAACTCACAATTTCTCTTTGGTCGCGTAGACAATATCTGAGGGCAAAAAGCCTCATCCAGATGCCCCACCCGCCTATATTTACACGGAACTTAACCTTTGCTCAGGTTTCTCTATGCCTGCTCTGAAACATTATTGCAGATAGCCTCATTGAAAGACCTAATCAGAATATAATGACCAGTTTATTTTAAAATACACTAAAGAAAGACAGCAGACAGGGTCTCATGAGAAGTGACATTCTGTAATTACCTCCTTCTATCAAAAGAAAAACAATTCCCAGAAATTAATGAATACAGCAAGAGTCTACTTCCTATCTTAATTCTATCTTAATTGCAAAAGTGGATCAATTAAAAAAAAATAGAGACTACAGTGGCAAAGCCCCTCTCTTAAGGTTTTGTATCTCAACTCTCTAGTCATCAAATCAATATACATAGAAGCACAACAGGAAACCATTTTTACCTTCTGAGATGAGGTATACCAGCTCCACCAGCAGTGCCCCCAGGAAACAACCAAATCCATTGAGCAGTGTCAAAAAATTCATGAAGGTTCCTCTGATGGTTCTTGGAACAAATCTGCATGGTATTGCAGAGACTGAGAAGAAAAGAGAAGGTCAGAATTTAGAACATTCTCTCTCAAATCCTTTCATGGATACTGTTCAGATTAGTGTTGCCCATACCACAAAGAAAAGCAAAATTTGTGTTGGACTTTGTTAAAGTTACTACTGTAAGATACGTTATGATGTTACAATTTACACATGTCTACAAGGAATAATAAATGGCAAAATATACTCTTGTGTAGCTATCAGAAAAATCTGATTACTTGGTGGGTGAGTGTCCCAATATATTCACCCGAATTTCACCCCAATTTGAGTATTTCTTATGAATTTTGGATATTGCTGAGGCTTGTACTGGATAGTCTCATGGTAATCTATCAGTAAGGTCTATAACACTGTGATTCTGTATACATCATTAGGTTCCTTATGGAAAACTTGAATTTATCATAGAAAATCAGCATGGAACTTAACAGCGTGGGCACTGGAGTTAGGGAAGATTATGCTAAAACACCGGGTCGACTCTTTATTACCTCTGTGATTTTAGGTAAGTTACTTAAACACTCTAAGCCTCAATGTTCTTCTCTAGAAAAGGAGGGTAAGATCATTACTCACTTGTGAGATCCTGTAACTGTTACTTGCTATAATATATGAAAAGTGTTTTTTGTAATGCTGACGTGTAGGAACTGAAGAAGGTTAGCTGTTTTTAACAATATTAATTTTACCAATCACATAGCCCCTACCTGTGTGGGGCACAGTGCAAAGCCCTTTATATGCATTTAAACTATCCCATTTAAGGAGAAGCAATAGCTGGGTCTTCAAAGTGGTTATCTTTTAACGCCAGGTCATCATTGAGATAATAGTAATGATGGTGGCAGGAGGTTGAAAGAAAATCACGGAGGCAATTTTTTTTTCAATTTCAATTAAATTTTTTTTGATATCAGAAATAAACGTGTGATTTGGCACAGCCACTATGGAAAACAGTATGGAGATTCCTTAAAAAAATAAAAATAGAGTTAACATATGATCCAACCATCCCACTTTTGGGCATATATCAGGAGAAAATGTAAATTGAAAAGATAAATACAACCCAAGCGTTCACAGCAGCACCATTTACAACAGCCAAGACATGGAAGCAGCCTACGTGTTCAACAGATGACTGGATAAAGAGAACATGGTATGTATACACACACACACACACACATACACGGAGGAATACTACTCAGCCATAAAAAAGATTGAAATAGTGCCATTTTGCAGCAACATGTATGGACCTAGAGATGATCACACTAAGTGAGGTAAGTCAGAGAAAGACAAATATCATATGATATTACTTATATGTGGAATCTAAAAAAATGATACGAATAAACTTATTTGCAAAACAGAAACAGACTCACAGACATAGAAAACAAACTTAACAGTTACCAGAGGGGAAAGGGGGGAGGGATAAATTAGGAGTCTGAGATTAGCAGACACACAACTTTATATAAAATAGATAAGCAACAAGGTCCTACTATATAGCACAGGGAACTATATTCAGTAGCTTGTAATCTATAATGAAAAAGAATATATATATGTATAACCAAATTACTTTGCTGCATACCAGAAACTAACACAACATTGTAAATCAACTATACTTCAATAAAAAAGATTATAAAATAATTTTAAAAGTCCAAACAATTAAAAATGAAATAAGAATATATAATTTTACACATATCGTATCAACATAACTATGTTAAAATATGCATGGCAACCTTAGGGATACATGCTTAAATATTGATGATATATCTGCGATTTGCTTCAAAATTATACAGCAAGGAGGAAGAGAGTATGTGAATGAGGGTAGAGATGAGACAAGTCTGCCCATGTGTTGAAAATTATTGATGCTGGAACGTGGATACGTGGGAGTTTATTATACTAATCTCTCTCCTTTGTGTATGAGTGGCAAAAAATTATAAGGAAACACATTAAATAACATGAACAGTTTTAGCTTTGAGTGGTTGAAATATGGATTTTTAATTTTTCTTCTTTCTCTCCTGTACTTTGCAAATTTTTCTACATTGAGAGATTACAAATAAACGTTAAAGGTCTTTTAAAAAAGAAAAATGGTGACAGAAAACCGATAAACTGTAAACACTAAATTTTAGCTTCCTTCTCTCTAAGAAGAAAGAGATTCTATCACTCCTCCTTTCCCTTTCAGGAAAACTTCAGCCCTGGTTTCCCTGTCCTTAACCCTGGTAAAACTCGGCATTCGTCCAGCACTTTTAAACGAATGTCCTTAATACCTAATGTCAATGTATTAATGTCCCTTCCTGCATTCATTTAAAGTTTCTCTTTTGCTTTCTGTGTGTTCTCCACATACTTTTATTTATCATTCAATAAATACTGAAAAGGGTTTCTGTGCTCCAGATGTGCTGAGTGCCCAGGCTGAAGGTGGCAAAATGCATCAGTACATCTTTCCTGGATTTTAAACTCTGGCAGGGTGGAGCGCAGAGACACACACGATATTAAGGGCACTGCTAACCAGGTATTTAATACCACAGATGCTTATTGGAGATGAAGATAGTGTTGGTGATAAATAAGATACCATGAAGAAGGGCTTCCAATATTGACAGCAAGGGGCCGGCCGTGGGTACCACAGCTCTCTCGTGCGCTGCAAATCACCAGCCAGAGCCCGAGCCCAGGCTTGCAAGTTTTTTGTTTTTTTAGGAAGATCCAAAGGAGAGTAGGGGGGAAATGCTCAAGAGCCTTTGGGAAGAAGTGACTCACGGTTATAAAAAAGGATCTGGCTTGTGAGCTTTCCTCTTTATGAGGAGACAAACAACAGGCAGAAAGACGAAGCCGGCTGATTTCTTTCGCGGAGAAAAAGCAGAACGTACAAGCCCATTATTACTTTGCTAGTTAATTATTAATCCTATGCTTTTCTCTTGCTAGAACTTCTGGTGCGGTGCATAATTCATGAACGCACTTTGCCAGCTCTCTGCCTGCTGGTTAATCTCTCTTTGGTGTCATTTTCGTCGTTTTGAAAGCCTCCAGTTCCCTTTTAGAGGACTTGGCGTTTCAAGTCCTCGGATCTCCAATTTCAGGCATCTACTTGCATGTTCTGATCCTTTTCGACTTCGGTGATCATCAACTTGAGTTTTGAGGCTCCATAATTCTTCTTTCAGCACGTTATAGTCTAGGTATGATCAACACGTCTACCGCTATTCTCAAATTCTCATTTTACTATGAAGACACAGTAAAAAATATCCAGGAGGGTGCGTGAAGGCTGGCCCTCTTGCCAAGGAGAGCTGAAATGTGCCCCCAGGTGGAGGCTGCTTAACATTTGCAAAGACGCCGCATCGCAGCGTAGCCGGAATCTACCAACTATCAGGCCACAGCCTCCTTCCTGAGGCACTGCTACTGGGGACTCATTGCCGGGGATTTCTTTTACCCTAGTCGTTCTTAAACAAGTTAAAATGTGTTCATTGCATTCGGTGAGGAGTGATTTTGAACACATGGAGAAGAACCACCGTCCTAGAAAATGGGACTTCATCCTGTTAACCATTTTCAGATCGTGATTCCTTCCTCATTCCTGAAAACCTTCAGCTTTGAGTCTCATGTCATTCGATTATCACCTCATATTTCTCTGCTGCACTGTCAGCTGCCAACCTCTAGGACACTTTTCTCTATTATTCCAAGTTATCAGCTCCTCTCTGACGAGCACGCTCTCCAGTTCTACTTCTGCCTTAATTCTCGGCAGGCTTAACATGTACATACAGATCATCCTTCCAGCCTTCCATCCCACCATGTCTCGGTGTCTGAGTTCCTTGACCTCCTTTCCAGTGTCCTTGGCTTCCACTCTACCTTAACCACTGATATGCGTGGTCACACCCTAAAGCTGGTACCCTAGACCAGGGATTGGTGAACTACACTCAGGTAAGGTCCAGCCTGCTACCTGTTTGTCAATAAAGTTTTATTGGAGCACAGCCACACCCGTTCATTCTATCTTGTCTGTGACCGCTTATACACCACGATGAGACTTTGGTTGTAGGTGTAGCAGAGACTGTCTGCTACTTACTTTTCAGAAAATGTTGGCCAACCGATGCCCTAGAGCAATAATTATCACCACTTCGTAATTTCATCTTTGTGAACCACCCCCCGCCCCCAGAACTACCACCTTCCATCTTCCCAGCTTACTCTCTGCTACTCAACCACAGAAATGCTTGCACCCCTGCAGGACCTCCAGTCCATTACTCCTTCATTATTTTCGCCCTTTTCATGCCCTTCATGTTCTCACTATTTTTTTTTTTTACCCAATTTAAGTCGCATGGCCAACTGTTGTAATCATGTTCTTCCACATTCCCCCATTTCTTTGCCTATCTCTTGTTTTCTGAAAATCGAGACAGTTCACTGACTGCTGTCTCTACTCCTGTATCTGTGCAGCCTAATGTGACTGGAGAAAAACCCATAACCATGTTGAGCAACTTGTTTTAAATTCCCGCCCACAAACCTCAGAGAGCCTCTTAATGCTCCCTGGCAACATTCTGTGTATCTCCCCAGTGCCTTCTCTCCCCCATTGTCCTAGACAACAACTTCTTGCCTCTCCCCTCTCCTCCAGTCCCTAAAATGCCCTCCCCATCCTCACAGCTCACGGCTTGGCATCTGACTTCTCTGAAAAAACTGAATCAGCCGGAAGACAATTCCCATCGAATCTCCATCCCATATTTATACACCCATGAGTTTCTGCATCCACGTGTTCTGCCTTCCAAACTATTCCCACTGGTGAACCATGCTTGCTACTCTCTAAAACCAAATTCTCAACTTGTATTTCCCCCTCCCTGACACCATCAACTTCCCCTCTCTGTTGAATCATTCCCACTAGAATAATGTATGGTGCCATCATTTTTCTTCCTTAAAAAAAATACAAACTAAAAAAAATCCTTTATTAACTTCATACCTTTGTCAGTCACTGTTTCACTTCTTTGTTCCCCTTTGCAGCAAAATTTTTCAAATGAGTTGTCTCCAATTCTTCTTTTCCCCTTATCCCTTAAAATGATTCTGATCAGGTTTTTATGCATTCCCATTCCAGACATAAAAAAGCTCTTGTCAAAATGACCAGTAACCCCTAAGTCATTTAATTCAGTAGTCAATTCTCAGTCCTCATCTTGGATGAGGATACCTGGATACCTTTCCTTCATTTGACTTCGAAGATGCTGCTTTCTTGGTTTCTTCTTTTCTCAGTAATCACTTCTTTTCTATCTCCTTTGCAAATTTCTCATCTTCTCCTGAATGTCTTAATGATAAAGTGCCTCAGGACTCAGTTTTTTTGTTTGTTTGTTTTTTTACTGGAGGTACTGGGGATTGAACCCAGGACCTTGAGCGTGCTAACCATGCACTCTACTACTGAGCTGCACCCACCCCCTAGGGCTCAGTTCTTGAATCCTCTTCTCTGTCTACACTGACTCCCTATGTACCCTGACTCCACAGGTGATCTCAGGTAGTCCCATTGCTTTAAATACCACCAAGTTGCTTATGACTCTCAGACTGAATCCACCTCCTACTTTAATACCAAATTATAGGCTTGGCTGTCCAACTCCCTATTTGATGTCTTGATTTGACATCTCATTCTCAGCATGTTCAAAACAAAACTCATGCCTACTCCACCTGTAGCCTTTTATCTGTATAGACGTCAACTCCATCCTTCCAACTGCTCCAGTCATAAACTTGGGTGTCATCATTAACTCCTCTCTCTCTCTGTCACTTATTCTAGTGGCCTATCTTCGAATGTGACTAAACTTTGACTATTTCTTGCTACTTATACTGCTATGTCCCAATCTGAGACACTCATGTGTCTTCCCTAGATTATCACCTCAATCCATCTATCCTTCTCCTCACTATAGTATACTCTCCACGGCAGAGAGAGGGTTTTTCTTTTGTTGTTTTAAGTGTAAGCAATATCATGCCACTTTTTCCCCATGTCACTCAGAGCCCAGATCAGAGTCCTTACCACGGCCACTTTGACTCATCTCTTACCGGGGTCTCCCTTCCTTACTCTTCCAACTGCATGAGACCCCTTGACTTTCGTGACAGCCACACTCCCATCTTTGCACCTACTGACTGCCTTTCCAGCAATGATGTTCTTTCCAGACACCCATGTGGCTGACTCCCTCAGCTCTTTCAAGTCTTTGCCCAAATGTCACCTGCCACTGAGGTGTCTTCTGACCAATGTCCTCATGCTGCAACCCGCTCCCTCCCTGCGTGACATTCCTGCTCTGTCTTTCCTTCCTCTATAGCACCCATCACCTTCTAACATGCTCTATAACTTAATTATGTGTTTCACTTACTGTTTATCATCTTTTTCCCCTTGGTAGAATGTAAATTCTACAATGGCAGAAAGTTTTGTCTTTTTTTTTTTTTTTAACCATGTGTCTTAAGTTCCCAGAGCAGTGCCAGGCACATTGTAGACACCCACACGGTGTTCTGTGAATAAACAAACACAGGTTTATGAGATAGCTGAGGTCTACACTGCCATGCTTAAGACATAATTTGAAAAGTTTTCTATTTTTTTTTTCTTGCAGATCATCTTCAGTGCACAGCGTGGCTCAGTGGCGTGAGAAATGTCCTTGGAAATTTGGGAAGTGATCTGCTGTGCTTCCTATCTCAGTGCTATCAAGGTAGGACACTGTCAGTAATTTGAATAATATATTTTTATTCTACCCCAATAGATATAGCTACAAATCTCATTCATTCATTTGTTTATTCAATCAAAATATATTTATTTGTCACCTGCCATGTACATGCACTTTTCAGGAAGAAAGAACACAGAAGAAGGCAGAGAAAGGTGAGAAAATGGACTTCCACATCATACCTTCTCATAATGAGAGGCAGGCCATAAGCAGACACTTATGAATAATATAATTTTAGATTCTGACAAGTGTTATTTTAAAAAATGGGGCAAGGTAATGGACTGGAAAGTGATGAGATGACCAGAGGAGATCTTTGAGAAAACTCAACGGCGAGAGGAAGCCAGCCACTTGAAAACAGAAGAAGGGGGATCCTTGATAGAGCAAAGAATAAGTCTCAAGACCTTGGGGCAAAAATAAGTGTGCCACCTTAGAAACACAGAGTGAAGATCACCAAATTTCTAGTGAAGTGGTCACGGGGAAGAATTTATAAAAGGTAGTTGGAACAGTCCACGGAGGCCAAATCAATTTATCTCCGAATTCCTATTGTGGAATTTCAAGCAGAGGAATGATAGGACTGATGCTTTAGAACGAGCATGAGAGCTGTTTGGAAGGGGCTGGGTTCCTGGGGCAGGAGAGAAAGCAGGGAGGCCAGTTAGGAGGCTTGGCTAGAACTGGGGTTAGAGACCAGGTGGATCGCGAAGAAGATGGTGAGACAGGGCCAGATTCAGATTGGATTTCAGAGTGAGGACTAGAGCTTGCTGTTGGATTGGAGGTGAGACGTAAGGAGGAAAAGGGACCTAGGATGACTTGTGAGGAAGACATGATTCTGCTCACACTGTCAGGTCTCTTGGTGTTCAAGTTGTGGGAGATGTGGTAGAAAAAGCTGTGAGCAGGACATGTGTGCTTGAGCCCTGAGTCTTGGACTGTTCATTCACATGAAAGATTGGAAATTGATCACAATTAATCACAATTATAACAGCACACATTACAGCCACTAATTACTGAGTGCTGTCTATATATTAGATGCTCTGCTTGTTCCTTTACCTAAAATATTTCACTTAGTCCTTACAACAACACCTCCCCATCTTATAGATGATGCAAAATGCTCAGAAATGCAGAGCAATTTTGCCAAGGTCACACAACCAGTCAGTGGCAGAACTGGGTTTGAATTCAGGTCTGTCCAACTTTAAGACCATGGAGATCAACCACAATGCTCTACTGCCTCCCGAAGGAGTGATTCTTGACTTTACAGTTCAAAACACCCTTTCACATTTTATGTCATTTAATTCTCAAGTGACGGTTACACTGATGCTGGGATATAAGGAAGAATTACAATTATTTCCATTTTAAAGATCTAAAAGGTGAAGCTTTGAAATTAAATGAATTTTTAAGGTCACACGTATAGTAAGTGACAAAGCTGGAAATCAAAACCGAAGTCTTCTGGTCCCTACCTCAAGACCTCTATAGAGAATAAGTCAGTTGATTTAGGTGGACCTCAATTTCCAAATAGGTAAATTAAGGATGGGAGGACTAAGTGATTTATATTACATGACATGCCTTCTTAACAGCCTAGACTTTTAAGTCCCTCTCTGGCTTTTGTTCGTTGAGCCACAGTTGCTGAGCTAGCTAGGAAGTTCCTGACTGCATTCGCTCATCACTTTCATTCATTGCCTTTCTTCACATCTAACCTATGCAATTTTTGACTGAATGCTTCCAACAATTTTCTAGAAACTTCAGGGAAGTCACAAACATTTGTGTGGTGGCATTCTTTTATACTTCTTTTGTATTCCTTGTAGTGTCAAACAGTGACATCCACATTTTAGAATCTCATAAAATCATTTGTTCATGCATCATATTTGGAACAAAATGATTTAAAATGATAAACAAGAAGTCTAACGTACATTTATCACTGTAATTGCACAAACCATTAATTTTATTTTGACTTTTTCACCAAATTGCCTTGGTATTGTATATGTGTGCATATACGTATTAAATATACACATATATTTAAGGAATTTAAGAATACCTGAAGATAATAGAATCACTGAAGATTTTAGACGAGTGAAGTGGTTAGACTTGTCATTTAGGATGATCACTCGAAAAGTTGTGAGCTGACTGATGCTGGGATATAAGGAAGAATGGGAGAGGGAATGGGAGAGAGATTGGAGGTAGGAAGATAGGAAGTTACAAAAATAATCCTGATAAAGTATAATTGGTGATTGAATTACAGTCAGGATCCCCAAGTGCAGGGAAATCTGAGGAAGGTAGACATATAAGAAGCAACAGGTCACACTGATAAATACACACACATGCGTATCTTACTGTACTGCAGGAAGTCCCTGGAATACTTTGATGTACTTTTAAGTGGCTAGTTTAATTAATATCAGCAATCTAGATACGCAGAAAACCCTTGATATTTAATAAAGTTATTTTGAACCTGTCTTATGGAACATGAGTGATCACACTTAATTTAGTGTTAATTTAAAGACGTTGAGCTATCTGGAAAATTGAGTCAAATTTTCATATCATTTGCATGTTGATATACTCTCAGAGTACACTACAAATGTCATTTTGGGGGGCAGTATATATATGTGAGTTTATCTGTGAATGAGAGGGAGAGGGTGGGAAGAGGGAGGGTTGGAGGAAAAAGGAAAGTGTGCCTCTGAGTAGACTGACGTTGTCTTCCAGGTTTTAGCAGAGTTTTTCCCTCCTGTCGTGTATCTGACCAAATGATTGCTTCCTTTTACCCGGTTAGTAAACCTTCCACTCCATCCTGTGTACATTCAGGCAGAATAAATAGTTGTCTGTATGCACTAAAGGAATGAAGAGAAATTAGACTTTTTTTTTAAAACATGTGGGTGATACATAGGCTTGTTCTGAAGCAACGTGGGCCATCTCCAGGGCGTGAACAGATCTCCAGCCACTGGAGGTGATGTGCTCCGTGTGAAAATTCAGTCTGTTCAAGCAGCAGGTGAAAAAATTGTTACTCACGGGCTGGGTTGACGAGGGTTTCAGCCACTCCAAGTAAAATGTATTGAAGAACCAGGTGGAAACAGGGCATGGAGGAAACGGTGAGAGCTTTGCCAGAAAGGGGCTGTTCCATGGCAGGGAAGTGCTTTCTGTGCATTTCAAAGAAGCCAGCTACCATCACAGACAATGCAGCAGAAAGATTTCCAGCGACTGAAGAAAAGGAATGTAAAAGAAAACAAATTTTTTTTTGAAGTCCGAAATCAGTGTAACAGGCCATAGCATTTTTTACACATTGACATTAGAACATGTTTCCTCAGCACTTTGTAGTTATTCTGGAGATACCCAGATGCCAGCCAGGTGTATTGCATGACTTTCCTGTGCTTGTGATACAGGAAGATAAATGTAGGGGAAGAGGATGGCCGCGTACCAGGTCTCGGCTGAGTTCCTGGGACATGCGCCCTGCCAAGTGTGGGTCCTTGACTTCACATGGGAAAGAATTCAAGAGCGAGCCACGGTTGAGTAAAGGTAGATTTATTCAGAGAGATACGCATTCCATAGACAGAATACAGGCTGTTTCAGAAGGCCAGAGAGAGGACCCAAGGTGTAGGGTTTAGTTTAAAGTAAAAGTAGATACACACTCCGTAGACAGAGTCCGTCTCGCTCAGAAGGGAGAGTGGCCACGAGTGCAGAGGTTGTTAGTTTTTATGGGTCAGTTACTTTATATGCTAACAAGTGGGAGGATTGTTCCAACTACTTTTGGGGAAGGGGCTGGGATTCTCAGGAATTGGGCCACTGCCCACTTTTTGACCTTTTATGGTCAGCCTCAGAACTGTCACAGCACCTGTAGGAATGCCATTTACCGTGTTAATATATTACAATGAGCGTAAAATGAAGCACAAGGTCTACTGGAAGTCAAATCTCCCGCCATCCTGGGCCTCAAGGCCTCCTGGGAGTTGAATCTCCGCCATCTTGGTGTTAATCGCTGTGTCATTCCTTGGACGGCGGTGCCCTGCCCTCTTCCTGTCTCACTTGGGCTCTGGTCTCTCAGAAATGGCTGCATTAACTTCCTATTTCCTGACTTGCTAGTTATACAGCCTCAGTTATTTAACCTCATTATCACTTTCCTCAGCTTTCAGATGGGGTTAATGATACTTACTTTGTAGGACGTCTATGAGAATTAAATAAGATAATGTACTGGTATTATTGTAACAGTTCCTAGCAGCAATTAATAGCAATTATTATTGAAGATAAAGCAATCATTTGAACTTTTATCCTCAGATAAGGTATATCATTCTGATAACTTTTTAGATATACCTGAATCAAAAATGATTTGGGAAAACTTAAAATGATCTCTTCATAAGATTTTAATCATTATTTTAAAATGGTTTTGAAGTAACCTGTAGGCATTGTCAATCCTCAGTTTTCTGACATTTCTCTAATCTTTGCAAAAAAAATAAAGCAGCTATTAGAGAATGTGAGGCTAGAAACTCTTGTCTGGGAAAAAATATTAAATGTGAATTAGCTAGGTAAAGACTATACATAAAAGCAATTATTCAGATAGTGGTCCAACTCTTCTCTTCTCTTTTACATTTATGCAATTATCTAGGAAATTTTGGTTGAAAATGAGTAAGAATTTTGTTACAATTTTGTTACAGTTTATATCGACTGCAACCATTCCATTTTTCAATTTATCATTCATATTAGCGGACTTAATCCCATTGTAGAGCAGAGGCAAACTTCAGCCTGATGGGATTTACTTGAAATTTAGAGACAGTCACATTTTGCTAACTTGCATAAAACTTCAGATAAGGCAAAGCTTTCAATTCAGAAAAATCAATCTAGTGTTTAAATAGCTTAGTATTTGTTTTGGTTGATAGAGAAACTTGTAGGTAATTTTTTTGATTATATCTTAGCATTTAAATGTATCCATAAATTTTGCTCTTTACTGAGTCCTCAAGAAATAGAAGGTACAAAAAAGGAGGAAATATGAATGACAGAAAATTTAGGGAAATTTCAAATGTGTTATTTTAAATTAGGGTCCATGAAGGCCCATTCATAATGAAGTAGAAATTTTGGTTCTGTAAACAGGTTATACAAAAACAAAAAAGAAAGTTTAATATTATCTTCCTTTAAGTTCCTCAATATTAACTTCCTTCAAATTCATCACGTAATTTATCTAGATTATTTGGCATAATAAGACGCATCAGAAAGAGAGCTAAAACGTCCATGTAATTTCATATTTACTCTGTTACTGCTGTCTGTAAAGCAGTATGCTAGGGCAGTTGGGGATGTCAGATGAAAAATATCTGTTCTCGGTCACTGCAAACTCACATTCTACTTGGGGATGTAAGAAGAACTTATCTCTAGCTGGAGAAGTGAAATAGATCACTTCATGCTTTAAAGAAAGAAAGGTTTCATATATAAGGGGGTTTCTCCTATTAGCGGTATGTTCCCGTATTTGGACTGAGCGATCCAAATTCTGCCTTTTGTTTCTCTTTAGACCACTGGGAACTCATTTCAGGAGATTCAGCTTCAGTTTGTGTGTTAATTTCTGAATCTGGAACGGGTAGCTCATTTACATGGAGATCAGATGCACAAATGTATCTATAAGGCGTACATTATTGCTTCAGATGGCGTACTAGAGGGTCTACTTCACCTCGCATTTAATTCCAGTGTTGATGTCAATGTCAAAGGTAAGAATCTGAGAAAGTTAATGGGCTTTTATTAGACGAATGAACAATGGAATGCACGAGTTATTCAGGCTAGATATGTGCCTGTTACTTCTTTTAGTGTTAACAGTTCCTCCTGCCAGCTATTTTGCAATACACTGTGATGTTTCTTGGGGAAAATGTAGCAGTTCTAGAAACTGTAACAGAGGAAAAGTAGTTTTGATGAAATAATTCTACTTTCAATGAACATGATTGGATCTCTGGCTTGGTTTTTAATTTATCAAGCATTCTGGTTCCTACCAAAAAGAAACCTTATATCACTGCCAGTTATTAGAACTAGTTGAAGTTACTGGTTATGTAAAAAGGAACCAACACGTTGGCTGTACCTATATTACAAAGGACTTTGAGTTAGAATTTGAATTTTCAAGTTTTTATTTTAAAGAGGAAGGTCTGGCAGGTATGTGACTATACTTCACCTGCATTTCAATTTAAATGTTACTTAAAAGCCAAGATAATTGCTACCTACTGTGTCGTACACTTCTGCCTTGTATTAGGCTTAATAACAATCTTAATTAGGCTAATTTTAGTCAGATTAATACTTGTGTCAGCACTAGCTACTAAATGCCACATACTGCAGGATTTTAGTTAATGCTGAGGAAAGGAAATACTCATGATGTAAACATTTTTGAACTGAAAAAGGCTAAGACGAAGTAAATCCAACTAAGACAGAGGATAAATCACAGTGATGTTACTGATTCTGGATTTTTGGTGTATTAAGACTGGCTTTTAAATAGGCACGTCTGTCACATGCAATGTTAGGAAAATACAGTCCTGATAAAACACTCTGAGCTTATCAGGCCCTTGCCCTCCACAGTTCTGGGAGGTTTGGAGATTTTTTATAGTTGGTACTGTGGTACATTTCCTGATTTCTTTAGCTTGATAAACTCAGGAATGTCCCATCTTGAATCAGAAACGCCTCTTTCGCCGCATTGTTTATGAGCTAGACAAAGAGCGTGAGCTTACCTTTTTGTTTATTACGGTGCCAGTTTGACCAACTGAGTGAGATTTGTCCATCCCTCGCCCGTGGCCTGAGCTGTGATTATCTATGTGAGACACAAGGCATTGGCATTGTCTGCACCATCTGCCTCCTTAAACGTGACAGTCCCTGGATGGGGAATGACTAGATGTGAAAGGGAGCAGGGAGTCTAAGGAACAACTGCCCACTGTGGTGACAAAAGGATTTTTCATTCACTTAATAGCCTTAATTGGAAAAAGCAGTCAGGATTCCAAACTAACACTGATAATTTAACTTCTATACTCTAATAGCCATGGATAGCTGGTAAATGGATTAATAATAATTAGTAATATAATAATAATAACGATAATAATAATAATAATGTAATGGCTTTAGATGAGGAGGTCTGAATTCAAATAAGACTTACTATCTTTGAGACCCTTGACCTAGTAAATGATGATTTATCATGAGGTTAAGTGGGATATGTATGTGAAGGTGCCTAGATTCAAATTTGGAATTGATAAATATTTGTTCATAATTTACATACTTACATACTTCACTCATATTTCCAAGGCACTTGGGTTCAAAACGAAAGTAAATTTTAATATTAGATTCAATTCAGTTATATAAATTACTATCAAAAATTACCCTAGGTTTGTGCTTCTATGTCCTGATAAAACTTATCAATCTTCCATAATCACAAGAAGAACATGGGAAACTTAAGCAAATATCTAGTTAAAGAGATGCATATCATCACACTTCTTTATATTCCCATAGCAAAATATTACGCAAATAGGTGAACAAAAATGTAAATGAACAAATGAGTGGAGTCTGACTTAGAAAAGCTGAATTCAGTATTCTGTACTCAGAAAAATAGAGTTCAGGGTTTTTTTTCACGTGAGTCTAATTTTTTCTTTTTTCCTGTTCAGTAAGTCTGTTACCAATCTTGAGGAAGAATATTTAGTTCATTAACATCAAACAATATATTAGATCACTCTAACTTTCCTCTATCCAGAAAAAAAACAAAAACAAAAAACACATGCTTCTTTAAGAACAGACTTGATATCAAATATGCAAGAGTGGAGAATTGTCCAAGAGAAAGTAGCTCATATTTAAAGTGAATTTAAGACTTCTTATTCTCAGGAAGGACTTCTTTTTTTTTAAACATTTTTTTATTGATTTATAATTATTTTACGATGTTGTATCAAATTCCAGTGTAGAGCACAATTGTTCAGTTATACAGGAACATGTATATATTCATTGTCACATTTTTTTTTCTCTGTGAGCTACCATAAGATCTTGTATGTATTTCCCTGTGCTATACAGTATAATCTTGTTTATCTAGTCTACAGTTTTGAAATCCCAGTCTATCTCTTCCCACCCCCCGCCCCCTTGGCAACCACAAGTTTATATTCTATGTCTGTGAGTCTATTTCTGTTTTGTATTTATGCTTTGGTTGTTTTTTTTTTTTTAGATCAGGAAAGACTTCTAATGTACTTCTTTCAGCCATGTTGCAGACCGTATTTTTCTAAAGTAGCTCTATTAAAAATTTTTTTAGCAATTAAGCATAATTTGGAAGCTCAGACTGAACTTTCATGATACTGTACAGGACTGCCAAAGTTTTTGGCATTGTGCAATATAAATTTACCCCCATTTTGTTCTGCATTTATTACGTTTTAATAATATACTTGCTGAAACAAATATCTTAATTTTCTTTCATATCCTCAAATAGTGTTGGAAATACTGGCTTTTGGATATCCACACTGGCAGATTAAAAAAAAAAAACCACTTTTTAAGATTTAAGGATTGACAGAACCTATTAAGATTTATAGTTTGCCTAAACCTATTACAATAAATAATGGCCAGGTTACTGGCTTACAGAATAAATAAAAAAGTTATGTACTCAAGGCCTCTGTAACTGAAGATAACAAAATAAACTAAGTCACTTAGAGTTCTTTCCGAAAACAAATCCACTCTGTGATGTGATTTGGAGTGATCTTGTTGATAGTTTTGGTAAATAACAGGAAGAATGTACCCTAAAATGTAACTTCTATAAACAGAGAAACAGCAAAAAATACAACAATGGGTTACTAGAAGGCTGCATGCTCCCCACGGAGCTCTACAAAGGAGGAGTTAAGAGTAACAGCAGGTTAACCAAGAGAAGAGAATCTTCCAGGTGCCTGACCGTGACTATTTCAATGAAAATATTTCTCAAGCAGACGATAAGACACAAGGTTGCCATTACATGATATTTCTTCAGAATTTCTTTGCTTTCTGTTTATACTCGCCAAACGATTAGACCTGCCCCCTGCAAACGATGCCTCAGTATTAGCTAACATTCACAGGGCTTCCACTGAAGTGTCAGGACTATGCTTCAGCCACTCATGTCATCCTGGGTGATTTCAAAAGTCTTACAGAACAAAGGGACCCAAAATTTATCTCGGGTTTGCCCCTCAGTGAAAAAAAAAATAAGTGAGCTAGAAGGCAAGAAAGGTTAGGTGGCTTTTCCAAGCCACCCAGGGGACGCTCAGTGGCAGAGACCCCTGTCTCTGATCGTTAAATTGAGCTGGGTTTTCCTGCATCAGCACGTGTCCTCTTGTTCCGAGGCAGTGCCTGGGGGACCACAGCCAGGCCGAGGAGGGTGTGGCCGGAATGGACTTCACCTCCTTCTCTCTCATTTCAGTGGCAGAAATTTTATGTTATGGTCTATTGCTTGCGTTCTGAGTAAGACATTTAACAATTTTTTCCATTTTTCTCATTTAAAAAATGAGAGTTGAGCTTTAATGTTCTCAACCATAGCAACAACAAAATGGGAAATATGTGAGGTAAAGAATGTGTTAACTAACCTTATTATGGTAAATGTCTTGCAGTATATACTTGTATCAGTTCGTCACATTGTGTACCTTAAGCTTATGTAGTATGTCAATTAGATCTCAAGGAAGCTAGAAGAAATGTTTGAAAATTATTGCTGTAAGTCTTACTATTGGAAGCAGTACTATATTGAATAGTACAGTGGATCACTAATTTTTAGTAAATTTTTCTACTGGTTCAGAAGTTAATGCCTCCCAGGTACAGCCCGGCCTTATGTTTTAGGTGCATTACCTGGCTTAATTTTTAAGAACACACTTAGCATTGACGTAGGAGGAGAGACTGCTTTACTTGAAGAAGGAGCGACTATTGGGTGGTACTGGAAGTTTTACCAAGTTTTTATAGCAGGGGTATCTTTTGAAGAAGCACAAAAGTGTAGGAAGAAAATGGGATGCTGAGCAATGTGAGATTTGAGAAGCTGGACATCATCACTGTCAAATTCACCTTCTTTCCCGTTTGTCGAAATCAGACTTCAGAGCATGTAGCTAACTTAAATCTTAGTAAGACTGTTTTTTATTTTTAAAAGTTGCAAACAATTGACTTGAAATGGTAGGTTGTACTTACGAATGCATGCCGACAGAAATGGTCCCTCTCTCTTAGAGGGAAACAGGCAGGTGCTGAAATAGTCCATGAAAGGAGCCAGAATTAATAGCGGTAGGATGCTGACCACATTCATTGCCGCAACTGGCAGAGCAGACCCACCCAGGTTCAGGTTGGAATTCATGGTCTGCAGATAATATCCTGAAGGAACCTGAAGGAGGAAAGAGTCATGCATCAAGACGGTGGTTTAAGTCTTTTGGAGAAAGTTCTGTCCCCTCCCTGTACTGAGAACATCTCTGAGCCGGATGTCCCCCCAGGGTCTTCCAGGTTCTGATTATGAGCTGATAAAGGGCAGAAGGGGCTCTGTTTTAGTCCATTGACAGCACTACTAATTATTTATGGGCGCATCTTTTGTCATCTAGTTTATCTTCTTAATTTTCCTCGGGAAAGTAAAAGTGGCCCTAATTTTGTGCTTGGGATGACACATAAGAAATTGAGTAACAAATTTTGCATGTAAGCGAATAGGTTTTTTGTTGGCCAAGAATAAAGCAAAAGCCAGTAGAAAGCATGAAAGGCTTTTGTTTTCACCCTGATTAAAAATAGTTTGGGGCTAGACTCGATCCTTTAAATAAGCATTGAGTTTAAGAACAAAACAGATAGGAATGATTTTTTCCTGAGAAGAGGGGCCCAGTGGGGAAACACATTACTTGTTGGGGGCTGTCTTTGCGGGCTGCCTGGACCAGCCTGGTTTCTAACATGAGCCAAGTAACATGAGAAAAACAGAAAACATACGTGGGTCGATATTCTCTTTTTAAAGTAATTGTGTAGCACTAAAGGACCAAAAAGGGAACTACATGAAATAAAACATTTGCATCATAAAGTAGCAGAAATTTAAAAAAAAAAAAAGTCTGCCTACCCCAAACCCTCAATGCAATGCTAGAATTTCTTCCTTTCTAAAATAACCCTGGGGGCAGGGGGTTGTAGCTCATGTGGCAGAGCGCAGGCTTAGCATGCATGAGGTCCTGGGTTCAATCCCCAGTGCCTCCTCTGAAAATAAATAAACCTGATTATCTCCCCCATCCCCCACCAAAACAAAATAATTAAATAATATGATGATAAATAAAATATTTTTAAAAACCTACAAAAATTAATAAAATAGCCCTAATACTAACTAAAACCCTAGCACCAACTTAGAGCCTCTTCACGTATTCTGCACCTCCTATGAGGTTAGGACATCGGAAAGAAAGCACAGCATTCCAGGAAAGGGGGCAGGTCCCCACTTTTCTAGTTCTTCTGCATTTTGTTGCAATAATCACATCTTTGTCATTATCATCCGTATCACAGGGTATTTCTTTAATTCCCAGTGGCACACCAAGCTACTGAGTGGCGTGGCGAGAAGGTCAACTCAAGTCTTGTCCTTGAGGAATGGACTCTCCATTTTTCTTTTTTTGCAGTTCATGAACTACATTAGGATCCTTGCTTTACCTCCTTCCTGGGAGAGCAACCTTGCTCGAACATCCAGATGATAACTGCTTGGTTGAAATCTCCACTAACTCCTCTGTTACCAGTTGCGCCGTTTGAGAGGGTGTGTGGGGAAGCAGAGTTATAAGTCTGCACAGCTGCTAACTACCAATTGGAAAATGAGCTTATTGCCATGTTAACTGCCCAGACCCAGGAACGGATCATGTCTGCACTGAGAGGCTTTCTGTCTGTATAAAACATGTCCTGGTGTTAATTTATCTTCCAATCTTTAATTTGACCCTTGGGGTTGGAAACAAGGATTGTTTTGGTTGGGTGCAGATGGCAAGAAAGAAGGGAGCATTAGCTAGTTCTGCTCTGGTTCAATAAAATTATTAAGCACGTATCCCCCGATCAGAGGAAAATGAATGATGTTTTAAAAAAAAAAGAAAGTGCTGGCAGCAGAACTGCTCTAAGACGGAAAGGCTCCAAGCACAACTTGGAAGTTTCTGTTACTGATTTCAAATGAGAATTATTGTTAATAGGAATAAAGTTATTATCGGCATGAATCATAGACACAGAAACCTGTTAACTTACTAATGTAGCAAATGTACTATTAATCTTTAGTGAAGCAATATTAATATATTGCCTAATCTGAGAAAAGGCTCCAGTGTCTTGAAAGCTTGAAATCATTTCTGCTTCTGCCTCAAGTTCTGAAATCATCCCTTTTTAAAATTTTAAATACTTTTATTTCATACAAGCCTCGGTACTCAGAAGTAATTGCTGTCAATAGAGATTCATTTTCACCTTTGAATGGCCCGTAATGTCAAATGGCAACATCATCGGCCTTAATATCAACGTATTTTAGATGTATGTCTTGGAACTTGAAGGTCAATAATGGCTACTAAATTTAAAATATGGAATTCGATGATGTTTTATTCTTGGTACTCTGATTGCCTTTATACTGGTGATTAATTCATCTGGAGGCAAAAATCTAATTCCAGACCATCCCGGTGCAAGTTTCCTCTACCTCCCTTGAGAAGGACATTCTAGCCATTTTCTTTGAAGTTTCTGGTATAACATTAGGGTATATAATTTTGGAACCTGTATAGTCTGTTCCAAGGAATTTTTTTTAACCCAGCAGCAAGAGAGGCATAGTGGGTAATAATAGCAAAGTGTGGGCATTGACACCAGCCTGAGGTTGGGACAGGCATTCTACCATATGCCAGCAGGTGACCAAGAGTAAGCTGCAAGTTGCTTAATGTCTCTGGGCCTCAGATTTAGGATAATAATATCAACCCTGTAGGCTTGCCGTGGGGATTAAATTAGACATTGTGAAGTCATCTTTTAGAAGCTATGAGACATATTGGCAGTCAACAAGTATTAGTGTTTGCTCTTTGCAATAAACTGGGCGTCTGGATTTGGTGAGATGCTTAAAAATAGTTTATCAAAATTTATTGTGATCTATGTCCAGTTTAAAAATAAATGACAATTTGCAGAGAAGCCTCGAACTGAGTCAAAAGAAATGCGAAGCGTCGCTACGTCATGAAGGGAAGAGTCAGTCATTTGTCATTTTGCACAGAAGGTTCGAGGCTCCCTGTGGACCACTTAGTAATTTCATGCTCATGATTAATTTCTCCATGCTAAGATGCTTTTATGATATTAGTGATCATACATACGGGTAATACTTTTGTGTCTTTGTGCCAGCTACTGTGCTGGAGTCAAGAGGGAGGTTGAATCTGCTAAACCCACCTAGTTTTCATGCATTGTTTAGAACAAGGACAGCAACTTTCTGTAAAGGGTCAGACAGAAAATATTTCAATGTATGGATTCTATTGCAACTCCTTAATTGCTGTTTTGATGGCTAAGCAGATCCAGCATGACAAACAAACAGGAGTGGCCATGCTCCAATAAAGCTTTATTTATGGACACCGAATTTCATATTTTGTGTAATTTTCATGTGCCACAAAATATTTTTTTTCTTTTCATTTTTAAAAACCATATAAGAATGTAAAAATCTTCTTACCTTGCAAGACATCTGAAAAAGGCAGTGGGCTGCATTTGGATTGCATGACAGTAATTTCCTGACCCCTGGTTTAGAGGAGCAAGCATTTTGGACTAAGACTCAGAATGTAGATTCTGCCTTTCCTTTTACTATTATCCACTGTGTGACCTACTTGTCCCTTTCAAAATCACTTACTTTTTCTGAGCCTCAGTTTCCTTCTCAACAATGATGTAGTCGAGTAAGTTAATCTCTAAGGGTTTTTTTCCCCAGCTCTGTTCCATGATTTAAGAATATAACTCACTCATTACCCGTCTAATTCCAAGGTACAGGTTAGCAATGAAGAGAGTCCCAAATTCCTTCAAAGACTTTTATAATCATTTCAATTTCTTTCATAACTAAGTTAGTCTTTAACCATTACCATGTTAAAATTGTTTTTAAGTCACATATATTTACAAAGAGTACTTTGGACTTAGTATTTTCCGTCTGATTTCTTCACAGCATAGGGACTGATTCACCAAGGGAACTAGGAGTGGGTGGGGTAAGACTCACTTGCTCATTAGTATTTACACTTAAGAGCACAATGGAAATGTTACTCAAATCAACCAATTTAGCTACCTGTTAGTACAGGTTTTAAAGGCTTGATCAAAGAGGAACTTTGACTAAAAGGAAGTGGATAATTGGCCAGAGATCTCAAATTTTCATGTGTTATTCTTAGGTCTCACAACTACATTCTCTGAAGTGTTGCCTGCACCTACTGAGGGCCACGTATAGTTCTACAGGACAAATGTCACACGCGGGTTCTCCTCAGGTATGCCTCTGCCTGCCCCGACTTAGCTCCTAAAATCAGAGCCTGTAATCGTTAGAAACATTTATAGGATAACTGCCTAATGAACTGTGTGGGCTGAAAAGAAGTGTTTACTCGTAACATTAACATGCAGGTGTTTTATTATTGCTGTGGGTAGTATTCATTACCCGTCCTTACCTGCATAATGCACGTTCTGTAGAGGAGCTGAAAAAAGAAGAGAGGGAGAAGGGTGAAGAAAAATTTTGTGTCCTCCACGTGGAGCTCACTGTAGCGGCCGCCGAGTTTCGCCTTGGCGTGGTCTAACCAGCTGCTCACGCCTCTGCTGGGATGGCAGCGTCGCAGACAGCACGTTTTCAGGGCGTTAACAAACACCCCAAATGGTGTCAGGAGGGAACAGCCTGTAAATAATCAGAAATATTATGTATTAGTAAAGGAATTGTCCTTCGGTTTTCCAAAATGTCAATCAGAAAGGCGACAGTTGTAAAGGATGAAGGGCAGTAAAGAGGCTGAGAAGTTAAGCACCCAAGGGGCTGAATTCAAAGGGACAAGCCTCTGACACGGGTTCCGGCGTCCTGGTGACCAGCCCAAGGTGGCGCCTGACAGCTGGTGTAAAAAATGAAAAAGATGAGATCAATAGAAACATATTAAAAAGAGAAGAGAGGTGACAAAATAAAGCACCAAAGTAAAAGATTTCAGAATCTCTCAGAAGCCTCTAACTCAGTAATGAATAAGACAACCTGAATGTTCTTTTAAAGCCCTAACACAAAGAACTGGTACTGTTTTTTAATATAAATTGCCATATAAATAATCCTCACTTTCCTTGTCAGATAGAAGGTAGCTCCTTATTTTGACATGTAGATGAAGGGAAATATATTCTCTGCTTTGACTTTATCCTTGAATTTCAGACATAAGGTTAAACTTTGAACTCTTCAAATGACTTTATATATGTTGATAGTGTCACTGAAAGTTCAGATTAGATTAGTTGGCTTTTGACTTTTCCAGTAGTTTCCTCTGGGTTTATGTGGCTGTCGCTTTAGCATCAGAAGCATTTTATTGCTTTAGAGGCTGGCAATCACTTGCTGCTAGTGATTTGCAACCTCATTGTTGCTTCTTTTATGATCTTTCAGATTCCACCTCTTCTTTGACTCCATTAGGACTTCCTGATACCATGGCAGATAAGAGAACCCGGTTTAGTATAGCAGTTCAGCCGTGCCATCGTGATTGTTACAATTTTTCACAGCACTCCTTCTGACCAGATAAACCCTTCCACAAATTACAGAGACACCAAGCCACGGGTGCGGGATCAATGGTAAAATAAATATGAACGTGTTTGAGTTTCAAGAGCACTGCTGTAGAAACTCAAAGTACAGTTCGATCATCATTTCGATTATGCTCAAGTTTCCTGTAGTAAAATTCTAGATGAAGTGCATTCTAACCAAGTTCGTTTAAGTGCCAGGGAGTATTGGTTTTTATATTTAAATAAAGAATATTTATGAATATTTCTTTCTATGGTTATAGAGTGATTATATTGATTTGATCTGGTCTCTTCTTTGAGAGTCGTAAAAGACCTATTATGTCAGCCTTTGATTAATCGAGGAAGCTGAGGGCCTGGTAATTGAATATGAAGCCTTTCACCTCTAAGTCACTGAATCAAATCCAGCCCAAACTGGTAGTGACCAAGAATGATTACAGCAGAGGCTTTTTGGTGGCCTCTGGGAAGTGTGTTGAGGTCAAGTGGAAGTGTGTCGGGATAACTGCTGACGAGAGATAGGCTCATATCTATAGTCCCTCCTGTCTCTTCGTAGTCACCGTTGCCACACATAGATGACAGGCCCTGGAACGGAGAAGGCCAAGGGGACAGAGCACCTGTGAGTGGCCACGGTTTGTGTCTCTTAACCAAGGAGTAATCGGGACATCTCTATGATGGCAGGAAGAACCGCTCTGTCAGGAGACTTACCCAGCTATTTCAATTCATTTACTTAAGATTTCAGTGAGATGAGAACTAGGAAGGCCTTGATGAGCAGTCTAGAGACTGAGTTTGCACACGTCTGGGCTGGGAGGCTGGACTTGCTGACGTTTCGTTATGCTTTTGTCCCTGCTGCCAGTCAACATGCTCTCTGCTCAACTCTTGCAAAACAGTGGATGGTAGGGTTATTACTGGCATTGATCCAACCTACTCTGTGCTTTCAAATAGGCTTTATTATTAAACGATCACTATTTGCAGAATGGAAGGCTGTTTCCATAGTCTCCCCAGTTTGCTTCCTGTGTTTTAAATTCAGGATTTTATTGAATACAATACATTTTAAACTCACTATTTCTTTTTCACACAAACAAGTCACTAGTTGTTGCAAGATAAATTTGGATCTACTTTCATGCATGATAAATTGTTACCTGCAATCTTATTAAGTAGTTAAAATATCACTATTGTATTATTTCTAAAGGAAGGTAGCTCGGATTTGTGCTTCTGAAACTGTGATAAAAGATTTTTTTTTAAATTTCTCAACTATCATGGTCAATACGTTTGTAAAATATAATAAATTGAAGTACCTAAAGGGTAAAATAAAAAACAAAGACATACAAAAGTAAAGTCCTGATATTTAGACTGTTAACGTCAACAGGCGTAAGATGTAGCTTTCCATAATATTTGTACATGTTTTCTCTCAGTGTCTATGTTTACCTTGCTGCGTACTAGTAACAAACAGTTCGTGATCAGCACTGGTCCGTGGGCCAGATTTTGAGTAGCGCTGGCTTCAACAGAATACACACTTTGAAAAATGAATTTCTTTAAATATGTAAAATTGTAGCTGATAGGACAATATGAAGCAACGAAAACAAAACGGTTAAGAACAAGCAGTGATTAAGTACGAATAAGGTCTAAAATTTTAGTCAGCCCTGCAAATGTTTATAACTGATGCCAAACAAACATGAATGCAATCATTCATTCATTCAATGTATTTATTACGTACCTACTGTGTGCCAGGGACTTACCTAGGCCATAAGAATATATCAGTGAACAGGATCTACAGATTCATGAGTTTTTGTTCTGGTTGGGAAGATGCTAAACAAGCAGGGAACTATTAGGTGAGTCCAATGATGGAAACAAAATAAACTGATAATATAGAGACCGATTGTGGTGTAGGGTGTAGAGAAGCACTAAAGAGCTGAAATTTGAACTGAGGATTGAATAGACTGGAAATAGGCAAAAAGGCTTGGAGGAAGCATGTAGTAGGCATGTCATGAGGTAGAGTTGAGCTGGGAGAGGTTCAGGAACAGTAAAGGCCAATATTGGAAGGAGATGAGGTCCAAGAGCTGGTCAGGGTCAGACTTCACAGGCCAAAGTAAAGAGCTTGGAGTTTATTCTCAGTGTTATGGGGAACCATTAAGAAGTTTTATGCAGAGTAGAAATAGGATATGATGTATATTTCTTAAAAGTGACTCTGGAACTCTGGTAACTGTGTGGATAATGAATTTTAAGGAACAAGAGGGGAAGCTGGACGACAGCCAAGAAGTAGTGGTGACCTGGACACACAAGTAGCAAGAAGAGAAGTGAACAGAATGGGATGTGTTGTTGAACAATCAGTAGGTTTTTCTGATGTGGGGAGAGGTTGAAGAAATGAGAATATTTGAGGATGCTACTTTTTCCCCCTTAAAAGACTGGGTGTTGGTGACTTACATGGAGATGGAGAAGACAAGAAAGGAATCAAGTTGAGTGAATCAAGAGTTGAGTTTTGACAATGAGGTATCACCTCACGCCAGTCAAAATGGTGATCACTAAAAAGTCTACAAAGAATAAATGCTGGAGAAGGTGTGGAGAAAAAGGAACCCTCCTACACTGTTGGTGGGAATGTAAATTGGTGCAGCTGCTATGGAGAACAGTATGGAGGTTCCTTAAAAAACTAAAAATAGACTTATCATGTGCTTCAGCAATCCTACTCCTGGGAATATATCTGGAGAAAATTCTAATTCAAAGAGATACATGCACCCCAATGTTCCAAGCAGCACTATTTACAATAGCCAAGTCATGGAAGCAACAAAAATGTCTATCAACAGATGAATGGATAAAGAAGATTATACACACACACATACACACATACACACATACACACGCGCGTGCACACACACACACTGGAATATTACTTAGCCATAAAAAAGAATGAAATAATACCATTTGCAGCAACATGAATGGACCTAGAGATTAGCATACTAAGTGAATTAAGTCAGACAGAGAAAAACAAATATCCTATGTCACCTATATGTGAAATATGAAAAAAATGACACAAATTAACTTATTTACAAAACAGAAATAGACTCAGAGACATAGAAAACAAATTTATGGTTACCAAACAGGAAAAGGGAGGGAGGGGTAAACTAGGAGTTTGAGATGAATATATACATACCCCTATTTATAAAACAGAAAAACAGGGACCTACTATATAGCACAGGGAACTGTATTCAATACCTTGTAATAATCTATAATGGAAAAGAATCTGAAAAGAATATAAATAAATAAATATATGTATGTATGTATGACTGAAACCAACACAACATTGTAAATCAACTATACTTCAATTTTAAAAAGTGAGATTTGAAAAAAAATACTTAAAAAAGAAAAAGAGTTGAGTTTTGATCAGGTTAAATTTGAGATGACTGCTAGATAACCGAGTCAAAATGTTGAATAGGAAGTCAGATACATGAGTTTCAAGGTGAGGAGAGAGGTCAAATGAAATTGAATGTTCTGTGTTTAGTTGGCATTAAAAGCTGTGGGACTAGAGATTACTTAAGGGAAGGGAAGGGGAGGGGAGGGGAGAACGCGGTCCCTGCAATGGATCCTAGGGCTCCGGATCAATTAGGAGATCCTCAGAGGAGAAGAGTCTGCCAAGGAGGAAGAGTGGACAGTGTACTAGATGTGTTGTAAGTCAGAAGGAAGGGGAAGTAATAAACCTAAATTGATCAGCTGGACTGAGAGGGAGCCATTAAGTTAGAGAGGTCAAGAAAAGCAGCTCTACAGTAATGTGTCTACCCGAGGGGAGCAGCCATTGTCCTGTCAGACAGTTATCGCTGATTGTTAGGAGGGCTATCCTGTTGAAACCAACTACATCTAAACATCACACTGCCTTCCCAGATTAATCTATTAGCCTTAATAGAAAACATATACCTTCTGTACAAATAATTTTGGGTGTAGTCTTGTAGACTCAGCCTTAAAAAAAATCCATTGTCATTATAATTCGCAAATTGCTTTTCTGCACCAGGAGCAGAAAGGGGAAGTTGAGAAAAAAACCTGGAATGAAAATGCAACCAGGACATCAAGCTCCAGTTTGAATGTGCGGGGTAAACACACCAGGCATGCAAATTTTAAAATAAAACAGATGAGCTATTTTAAATGCTTTTGCAAAACTTAAAGATTGTAGCCATTACTATCAAAAAAAAAAAAACTTTAGAAAGCTATTTTTCTATTCTTTGTACCTTTAAGTCCTTGGCTCTGATGTTCTGCTCCTCTGACCTTGATCTAATCACGAATATCTATGCTACTTAATTATAATAATAAAAAAAGCCTACATTGCACTCTAGATGGTAGATGCACAGTTTTTTCTTCTTTGGTCACCTGCCAGTTCTCAAAATTATAGCAGTGGGAAGAAATGCAAATGAAGACCGTGCTTGGCAGCCAAACATAATGGAATGCATGGTCCACATTTGAAAAGTTACCTTAAAATAAAAGATAGCATATAAAAAATCATTTCTTTAAGGTCACCTATAACTTTGAATTACAGCTTGGGGGAATTTCCAATCTAGTCATCAGAGAGGAAGAAGCCAAAATAAGGATTATATACTTTGGTAGAAGGAAGACAGGAGTTTCACTTCATCACAGTTGGGTGAGCTTATAACTTGGACATAGAAAACAAAACAAAACAAAAAGAACTCCAGATTATTCATTTTCTAGGGTATTGTGTAAAGTAAACCACTGGTGAACGTTTTCTATTAAAATTTTACTTGCACCTTATATAATTTTTTTCTTGGAAATGTCCAAATCAAGGTTAACTTATCACAGAGATGTAAAAGTAAATATATATATACATGAGTACCAAAAGAAAATATGAATGAATTCCTTTATCATCTGGGAGTGAGGAAAACTGTTTCATCATGATTCAAAATCTAGAATCAATAAAGGAGAAGATTGATAATTTTGATTATAAACATAAACCATACAAAAGACAAAGCAAATAATGTAAGTCTTGTGCATGGATAATAACATAAGAAGCAAAGTTAAAATATATATGGCAAATGGGGAATAATATTTGCAACTTTTATCCCAGACAATGGAGTAATAACTTCAATATATAGAAATCTTCTAAAAATTGAAAAAAGTCTATGACCCAACCGAAAAAAACAACGGGCTAGATATATGAACAGGTAGTTCCCTGAAAAAAATACAAATTGCTCTACAATGAAAAGAGGTTCAGTTTCTCTCATAATAAGAAAAGTGTCCATTACAACCTCAGTGAGATTGCATTTCCCACCCTCAATTTGGCAAAGGTCCAAAAGTTTGACAACAGACTCTGCTGGAGAGACTGTAGGAAAATAGGCATTCTCATACATTTTTGGTGGAAATATAGCATGGTAAAACCACTATAAAAGGGAATTTGGCAATACATAGCAAAATTATCTATAGAATCACTTTTTGACTTAGTAATCCAACTTGTAAGAATCTATCCTAAAGATCTGCTGGAGAAAAAATGCAGACAGGTATGTACCAAGCTATTCATTAGAACCTATTTAACGTAGCAAAAGTAAAGAGACAACCCAAATGCCCATCAATATAAGACCAGTAAAATACATAATGGTTACCTCACAATGGAGTACTATACAGCTATAAAAAGGAATGAGGAATATTTTTATATATAGTTACGAAGCAATCCCTGGGTTACATTAAAATAAAAAAGCAGGTTAAAAAAAGGTAAATAATATGCTACAGTTCATATAAGGAGCAGGGAAAATATATACACATATGCAGAGATACATAGACATATATACAATTTTAATATTTTCTTAATTTAAAAAATGAGAGGATAATTCCTTAAAAATATGTGAATAGACACCTAAAGGAATCAAGGGGATATAAGAATATAATTTTTGTTTGTACATGAATTTTATTTTTTTTTATTGAAATACAGTCGGTTTGCAGTGTTGTGTTTCTGATGTACTCCACAGTGATTCAGGTATAGATACATATTTCTCTTTTTTTTATTTTCATTATATGCTATTACAAGGTATTGAATATACTTCCCTGTGCTATACAGAAGGACCTTGTTTATTTATTTTATGTATAGCAGTTAGTATCTGCCAATCCTGAACTCCTAATTTATCCTTCCACCCATTCCTTCACTCCTGGAAGCCATGTTTGTTTTCTATATACATGAATTTTAGATACATGAAACTCTTTATGATTTAAAACAAAATTAAATTTTATTATGAAGGAATTTTGCTAAAAAAAAATAAAATCTGAATCTAATCAAGGATCTATGTCTATCAGACAACTTAGAGGAGATAAAGAAGAGAAAATCTTATTGGATGACAGCATGTGGATGTCATCAGCAAAATCCAGACTATGGGAGATGCTCCATGCAATGCTCAGATGACTTTAAAACAAACTGAAAAGAGAGAGACTGAGATGGAAGAGGGGAATATATATGGGTTCAGGGACATAGCTGCTCTTTGGAGTACACAGGCCTCATCTGTATTTGATTTGAACAAATTACAAAACAAAACAAAATAAACACATTTTTAAAATAGAAAAAATCAGAGAGATTTTAACAGCAACCAGACACAACTTGATTAAGTTAACAAAGTCTGTGTGTGTGAATGACACTGTTATTATACTTTAAAAGTATTTAAAAGTCTTTCTATACTCACACATAAGACATGCTTCAGCATTACAGGTTGGGATGGGGAAAAAGTGAGTGGTGATGAACTGAGAACTGCTGAAGCTGAGAGTTAGACAGATGGGGTTCATATGTGACTTTTTTTTCTACTTTGGTTTATGTTAAAAATATTCCACTATTAAAACTGTTTTAGCAAGGGAAAAATAAAAGAAGATAGAGATTATTGCTCTCCTTACAGACTCTGTTGCTTTCAAGTGTAATAACTGGCAGACTCTACAAATTCTGAGTTGAAAGAGAAGTTATAGGGACTCAGAGAGGAAGGAGATGTGTCAAGAAAACCATAAGAACCAAAAAATATTAACGTAAAGGGTGATTTACTTACATTTTTCTGGCTGATAGATCAGGTTATAGCGCATCATATGGAAAGTTATCAGAGCCATAAGTGTAGACATAAAAGGAATGAGTAAAACCAGGGCCGAGGCCCCTGAGTGCTGGATATAAGATATTCCCAGAAAGACAATAGTTGCATTTAGGTTCATGATCCAGTAAAACCTAGGATACAGAGACAAAAATAGAATTACCATTGGGCTACTTCAGATACCAATGCCTAATATATTTGAAGCTTTTAATAAGTAAAAGCTCTAAAATAGTGGCATGGTAGCTGAACTAGATTTTGCAAATATTGTCTATTAGCTTTTTTAAAATTTTGTACAATTTTTAAAGGTTACTTTCCATTTACAATTATCACAAAATATTGGCTATATTCCCCACATTGTACAGTATATCCTTGAGCCTGTCTTGCACCCAATAGTTTGTACCTCCCACTCCCCCCAACCCTTTATTCCTCCTCCCTCCCCATAACCACTAGTTTAGTCTCTGTGTCTCTGAGCCTGCTTCTTATTTTTATTATATTCACTAGTTTGTTGTAGTTTTTAGACTCCACATATAAGTGATATCATATAGTATTTGTCTTTCTCTATTTGACTCATTTCACTTAGCATAATGCCCTCCAAGTCCAAACAGGTTGCTGCAAAAGGCAAAATTTTGTTCTTTTTGTGGCTGAGTAGTATTCCATTGTGTGTGTGTGTCACATGTGCAGACACACATACATATATGTATATATCGCATCTTCTTTATGCATTCATTGGTTGATGGACACTTAGGTTGTTTCCATATCTTGGCAATTGTAAATAATGCTGCTATGAACATTGGGGTGAATGTATCTTTTCAAATTACTGTGTTTGTTTTTGTCGGATATATACCCAGGAGTAGAATTGCTGGGTCTATGGTAGCTCTATTTTTAGTTTTTTGAGAAACCTCGCTACTGTTTTCCACAGTGGCTGCAGCAATTTACATTCCCACCAGTAGAGTGCGAAGGTTCCCTTTTCTCCACACCCTCACCAGCATTTGTTATTTGTGTTCTTTTTGATGATAGCCATTCTGACTGGTGTGAGGTGACATCTCAGTGTGGCTTTGATTTGCGTTTCCCTGATGCTTAGTGATGTTGAGTATCTTTTCATGTGCCTGTTGGCCATCTGCGTTTCGTTTATTAACTTTCTTACTAAGTGAATACACATGGGCCATGTCGTCTCAGTTTCATTATCCATTTAGAATGGATGTATTAAGAGCAGGTTCTCTTTTCTCTAAAGCAGAAGTTGACAAACTTTTCTGTAAAGGGCCTGATATAAACATTTTAGGCTTTGCAAGTCATATAGTCTCTACAGCAGCAAGTCAACTCTGTTGTAACTCTAAAGAAGCCACAGACAACACCTGAATATTGAATACACGCCTGGTGAACCTGGGAAAGTTTACATAGTTAAAGAGTTGAATCTTCCTATTTATTTCACTTTTGCCCTCATTGTTAGCAAAAGGAAAACCCAGACAACTCATTGCTCTCCTGTCTCAGGTTCTAGGATCTCTAGACAGAGTCTGCCTTCTTTCTACCTTTTAGAATCTTCCATGTTGATTTGTTGTGTTATGTCCAGGGTTCTTTAGATGTAAAAAGGAGGACCTGGAAGGAATGGGGCTACTGTCTTGGTCTGTCCTGGAATCCCTCTATGATTTTTCATTCGGGTTCACTTATCTTCCTGTTATTGATTTGTAAAAGTTCTTTATATGTTCTTGCGGCATGTTTGTCAAATATATATCCTACAAATGTTTTCTCCCTGTCTGTGGCTTGCCTCATTATTTTCTTAGTGAAATCTTTTGATAAGCAAGTTTTTAATTTTAATTAATTTCAACATTCATCAGTTTTTATTGGCTCATGTCTTTTGTGCCCTATGTAAAGACTACTTCCTAAGCATATGTCACAAATATCCTTTTATTTTTTAGCAGTTTTATGGTTTTAGATCTCTATGAAAGGTCAGTGATCCACTTTGAATTAATTTTTCAGTCAGGAGTCATGGGCTAATTTTTTCCTATAGGATATCCAGTTATTCTAGAATTTATTGAGAAGATAATCTTTTCCCCATTGAATATTTCGGCACATTTGTTGAAAATCAGTTGACCTGAGAATTGGTCTTTTTTCTGGTTCTCAGTTCTATTCTGCTAATCTGCCCTTACACTAATACCATACTATCTTTATTCCTGTTGCTTTTTTCTTTATTTTTTAAAACAGTTTTATTGAGACATAACTGAGATATGATAAACTGCATTACTTAAACTGCACAATTTGATAAGTTTTGAATGCACGTGCCCCCATGAAATGATCACCCCATTCAAGATGATGAACATAAACTCTCAGGAACTGACCTAGGAAAGTAATCCAGTGTCCAACATGGCCATGCTGAGTAAACCGATTTATTGTAATCCACTAACAATAGTGTATTGATCACACTGCAGGGGAGGTACGAAGTTAGAATTTCCTAGGACAACTGGAAATTGTCGTTAGGCTCAGCCTCAGATCTTCCCTGGGGGCTGTTGCAAGCTGCACTCTTGAGTTGTGGCTGTAGCCCCCAAGGGAAGTGGGGCTGCAGGCAATGTTACAGTCTTTCAATCTCTAAGAAACTCTTTTTTTCAAATGCTAAGTATTGCTCAGAAAATCCAAGAGGACTCCATATGACTCTTCAGGACACCACAGAGAGACGTAAACTGAGTTGCTCTGAAGAGGGTCAAGGAAAATTACAATTCTTCCAAGGCTGACATCTTGTGAAATGTACTTAGAAACCAAAGAATTATAGTGCTGAATGTCTACGGAAAGGAAGAGATTACATATAAAGTACTGAGTGTATTTTAACAAATGCCACCGAACCTACTTGATTGTGTAATTTTCTGAAAGAATTACCTAGTACAATCATGTTTTATATATGTCTTTGTTGATCCATGGACAGGACAAGCCATAGATAATTAAGGGTGAAATTGTATATGTATCAACTGTAAAAAAAAACAAGAAATAAAAAGCCACAGTCTTCAAACTCACCATTAAGACTCCTTTCATCTCATAGCTCACCAGCAAATTGAATATATAAAGCACCTCTCACACAGAAAGTCAGAGAGCAAAGCACTAAAGCAAAACAAATACCAGTGATTAAGGAAAATTGAAAGCAGCAGTAAAAATATGTTTCTTTAGTCTACGTTTAAACACAGACTGGGAACTGCAAATAACTGGGAGTAAATATAAGTGGTCTTTTTTTTTTTTTGTCTTCATGATTCTATGGTGTTGCATACAGATGAAGGAAAAAAATGCCCTGTTGCTGCAAAAGTCAGCAATCCTTCTGAGATTATTTGTTTTAAATAGTCACCTTATTTAGTAATAATTTTTAACGTCAACTCTTTGACCAATTTTGACATGCTTCAGACTTATTTTTAAGTGGTTGTAAGAGGAACAGGTTTTTTTTTGAGGCTGCTTAGGGTTTATTATTACCAATACTTCCATGACAATTTTTTTTAATTGAAGTATAGTTTATTTACAATGTTTTCGATATACAGCAAAGTGATTCAGTTATATCTACGTATATATATATATATATATATATATATATATATATATTTTTTTTCCATTAAGAGAAACAGTTTTCAATGGCCTTTCCCAACCTACTTGAGAAGGTATCAAAAGGGGAGGCAAAATTTCAGGTCTTCACAGCCTTAATGGACAATTCAAAGAGTTCAGACAGAACATTTTATTCTGCGTTGAACAATATTGAGATATTCACAAGGGGATTTGTGGCTCTTCAATTGGCTAAAACTGAACTGTTTGGAAGAGTCTAGGAATCACTGGGGTGCTGATTTCTTCATGGCTGGCTGTTGTCAATCTCTGCTTCTTTTAGCATAACTATTGCCCCATTGAAGTACTTCAAAGAATACTCTGGCAGACATGAATTTGGAGAGAGAAGAACCGAAAGGAAATTTTGCTGTTCCTACTTTTTCATCCATAAATTTTCCCCCACAGTGCTATTGAAGAAAAGGCAGTTTAATTAAAGGAAGATCATTGATTTGGGGGCATAGACAGCAAGATTAAGGTAAAGGTTTATTTTTAATTAAGAAATTGGGGGAAATGCTTCGCTCTCTTTTTCTCACTCTCTCTGCCTCTCACTCTCTGAACTCGCTCTCATTCTCTTTCTCTTTGTTCCCCTATCTTCTGCCAACGTCCCGATTTTAACAGTTGTTTATGTTGTTGAATGGAAAACCACAGGCCCCAAATGGCGCCACTCGTGCTAAAGCCCGTGATACCAAACCCAGACTTAATCCTCGGCTTAACTGCAGTTTCATGCTTCCTTAGAAATGTAATCGTACTCAACCAGTCTGAAATCTTCTGGGAAGCCCCAGGGAGGTAATCCATCCTACGGACCCTCTCCATCCCCGGGGGAAGAAGAGCCAAGCTACCTGGGAAAACCCTGGCTGCGACCTTCCCCCTCAGAAGAAGACACCCTGGCCTAAAAACAGCCCTTTCTTTTCTTCTGATAATAACCCCCTTGCCCACCTGTCTTCCTATAAAAACCTTCCATTTTGCACAGCCCCTCAGAGCACCCTTCTGCTTACTAGACGCAATGTTGCCCAATTCGTGAATTGCCTAATAAAGCCAGTGAGGGCTTCAAATCTACTTCGTTGAATTTTTTGTTAACAACGTGTATCATTTTCTCATTTCCTGATTTTAAGATCTTCGAACCACTGTGTATTTACTGAGAAAACAGAAGTCACTGCTGATGTACCTACCAAGCTGAAGAGACTGAGCGAGGCTTCAGAAAAACAGGAGGCCATAGGATCAGTAAGAACTGTAAGAAATTTCTTTCTTTTTGTTTTGTTTTGTTTTTCCTCAGTACTTTTTCATTTACATGGTTATATGTTGCAGAGGAATTCTGAGTGTATTTTCTGAAAGCTTCCAATTTTGGCAAAAATAATGAAGGAGGTGCCTGTGGTTATTAGGGTGAGCGGGTAGCATTTGTTAAACTTGGTTAGAGCCCATGCAAGTAGAATTTTGGAAGGTCTAGTGATTTTTTAAGAAGCTACTTTTATAAGCTATTCCTCAGTATGCAACTCAGGATATTCTGGGTACAAGCACACCTCGGGTTGGGTTCCAGAACACCGAGATAAAACAGGTCACATGAATTTTTTGGTTTCTCGGTGCATATAAAAGTTATGTTTATGGTGTATCATAGTCTATGAATTTTATTGCTAAACATTGCTAACCATCATCTGAGCCTTCAGCACGTGGTAGTAGTAACATCAAAGATCACGGATCACACATCACCATAATAAGTATAATAATAATGAAGTTTGAATATTGTGAGAATTACCAAAATGCGACACAGAGACACAAAGTGAGCAAATGCTGGAAAATGGTGTCGACAGACTTGCTGGACGCAAGGTTGCCACAAGCCTTCAATTTGTAAATTTTAATGTAATTATACAATTATGTAACTATAAAATTTTAAGGTAATTATAAAATTTAACAATTTTATTGCTGTGAAGCACAATAAAGCAAGGCACAATAAAACGAGTTATGCCTGTATTAATGAATATTTATAAGACTATCCTATGAACTGCTTTAATTTTGTTAGCTGAGATGGACCTTATAAATTATGATTTTAGTATGGCAGGATTATGTAAATTCATATTTTGTTTCTCTTCTCAAGGATTAGGTAGAATTTCTCAGTCAGGTAGATTTTTAAAATATTTTTATTTATTTATTACTGTATTGTTTAATTATTTTATTTTGGCACAGGAGGGAGGTAATTAGGACTATGTATTTTTGGAGGAGGTACTGGGGATTGAACCCAGGACCTTCTGCATGCCAAGCATATGCTCTACGACTTGAGCTATACCCTCCCCACTCAGGTAGATTTTACAGTGTCTAGAAAAATGATTATGAATCATCAAAAATTTCCAAAGTATCCTGGCACAAAAATAGATGCCTTCCATCAATGCTGAGTTTCCTTTCTTTTCAAGAATATGTCTAGACCATGTTTGGAATCCCCTTTGCCTTCTGTCTCTGGACCTGTTTCCAGAATTCCAAAGCCCTTGCTAAAAATGCACATTTCCCAGGTCTACTCCCAGGAAATTCTGATCTAAGAGGTTGGAGGTGGGGCATGAGGAACATTTTTTAACAAATCCCTCAAGTGATTCTTAAAGTCACACAACACTGCTTGAGAGCAGTGGTTCTCAGACCTGATTTACTTAGGCAGCTTGAAAAAGAAAACCCTTGATCTCTGGTTCCCAACTCAAGCCAGCGTAACCAGAGCCTCCGGTAGCAGGACCCAGGCATCAGCATTTTGTAAGTCCTCAGGTGGTTTTCATGGACGTCTAAGATTGAGACCCACTGCTCTCAAATAACACTCAAGTGAATATTAAAACAGCTGCAGGAATAAAGGCTGTGGGATAATAACTTTTTTTCACCTCTCATGTTTTTTTTAAGATAAAAGACATTACAGTTGAGCAAGTGTATTACAATCAGAACATTTTACTATGAGACAGATATTCTATAGAATCGAGTACCAGAGATTCAGAATTTCTGGGATGGAAAAAGTCAGTCTCTAGACTTCTTCGAGAAATTTACCCATATACTCTCTGGGCCTTTTAAATCATGTACAGTTCACTCTGGTAACTGGTGAGCAACAGACTACGACCTGCAGATGGGATGCAAATTACCAGGTGAAGTAAGTAGAGAAATGTGGAAGTGAGATTTAAGGTTAATTGCGGTAGAATTTAAAATTACGGCCGTGAGCAGACTTAATTATCCACCATTCTTTTTGGCTTCCGGAAAAGTTTCTGCACGGGTGTATTTACCTACGCGATCTCCAATGTGGCGGCTCGTAATTGCACACCTCAGATTTTGGAAAATGCTGCAAGAGACGGGGTCTGATCTGGATAATGACACAAGGAGATGTTGGCAGACTGTCACGCCTCTTGATTTCAGGGAGTTTAGCTTTATTCTTTTCAATGAAGTACATCGTTGAGGAAGATCCAGTACCAGATGGTAATGTTGGCGGGGAGAGGTTCTTCTCACCTACATTTTGGCAGCTCTGCTCGGACGTGATGCTTTCCATGCCTGGGACTTCCAGTCTACACTACTTAACATGATCGTTGGGAAGCTTTAGGTGGCATAGACGCAGTGGCACGTCTCATTAAAGGCCTCGGAACTATGAACATCTGACATCTGTGCTAAAAATGCAACTGGATGCCGTCTTCAAGTGGTTATAGGCTTAAATGGTATGTTGCTTTTTTAAAGACTACTGAAATTCAATATATGAACCAGGCTTGTAATGTCTGGAGGCATTTTTGACTTGGAGAAATAGATTCTAAATCAATGGGCTGTTCATTGTAAAGATGGCCTCCCCCTAAAATGGCTTCCCTCTCTCCCCGAAGTTGGACAATGGTTTTAGCTGATGACTTCTTCACCGTTCAGTCATAACAGTTGCAGCTGTCCTGATTTGAGCGCCCTATAATGCGCTAGGATTCTTTGTGTAAAGGCTATAGAAGGGCCCTCCATGGTATCCCCATTTTATGGATGAGGGACCTGGGACTCAGAGGTTGAAGGAACCTGCTGAAGACCATGACTCCTGAGTGACAGAGCCAGGATCCTGACAGCTGGCTGCCCCGCAGGGTCTCTGTCCATCTTGCCACCAACCCCTGCAGTAGGTACAGGAATAGAATGAAGGTGCATTTCCATAAACTGCAACAAGCAGCTGTTCATAAAAGTTTTCCTATAGTTTAGTATTTGAACTGAGAAAAACAAAAAACAAAACAAAACAAAACAACCAGGTTCAGCCTTCAAGGAGCTTCATTTCTCCCGTCTTTTATCATCTTAAAGAATAACACTTTGATTCTTTATACATATTTCTAGGTGCTTAATTTTAGGTTTGAAAAATACTGCATGGTTCTTTTTATCGAGATTTTATTGAAGTTAGGAAATAATAATAACCAAATCGAAATGTGTTCATCCCAAATTTGGCCTGGCGACAGAAATTCATTTTCACCCCATCCCTCATGTCCCTTTCCAATGTCCTCAAGCACAAACCCCTTGGGAATCCCCTCCAGTTCCCCAAGGAAATATTTCATTCATATAATGTCTCCTTTGTAATCAACACTGAGAAATGTCACTTTGATTAAACACAACTCTGAACGACTAAGACCACAGTACAATAAATTCTCCAGAGCTATCTTTCAGAACAACTGATTGCTCTCTAGTCTTAATCCTCCAGAGTCTTATTTAATCAAAATGATGTTGCTAATTAAGGATTAAAACCTGCGAATAGAATAAAAAAAAGGATTTTTCTTTCTCCTTTGGGCAGGTCAAGGAGGCAGAATTTGCTATAAGGAAGTAAAAGTTTCCTTCCACCTTTGGTAAAACTGCATTATTCTCCGACGTTTGGACTTAATCCAAAATAGACCTGAGTGCTTTGTAATATTAATATAATGGGGAGGGGGGAGAAAGAAAGAAAGAAAGAAGGAAAGAAAGAGGAAAAGGAACTATTTTAGGTAGCTACATGAACCTAGATAATATTTATTCCAATTTTTTTTCATTTAATGCTTTTAATATAAATTTTCTTTGAACATTTTGTCTGCTGCTATCTGTGCATTGCATGCATGTATCCATTTCTAACACTGACGGAAAGACAGGATACTTTAGAAAAATGTTGCTAGCCCATTTCACAGAGAAGAGGGAGAAAAAGACTTAATGTATCTCAGATCTCTCTGACATCCACTGACGCATAACAGTAACAACCACAAAACTCTCCACTAAATGCTGAAATGCTCCATCTAAAGGTCAAAATTTCAATTTTTTTTTCTTGAGTTTGCATTTCATAATAATAATTGGTGCCTTAAAAACACATGAAACTATATAAGAACTCGTTGGGAGAGACACAGATTCAGGGAAAGGTGGTTTGGTTTTCATGGAAAACAAATTCTTTCAGGTGCTGGGGGTGACGTGGATGTGAAACAGAGGTGCTGGTTGATGTTTTAACAAATTGTAAAATCCTTTTTCCATCCCTCTCATCTTCTGTCTGGATTTATCATCCCTGCCAAATTAGTCTATTACAAGGTGGGGTTAACTAATAGTATAACAGCTGCTGCTTATTGGTTATTGCCACGTGCCAGGTTCTCTGCCAGCAAAAGACATACTATTGCCTGTAATAAAACCCAAGAAGATGTATTATTATAACCCTTCAGAAATGGTTAAACTCATAAAGAGGAAATGACTCGACCACGATCAGGCAGGCAGCTGTGTAAAGACTTCCACCGAGGCCCGTCTGGCTCCAAAGCCACGTTCCACTCAGTATGACAAGCCAGTCCACACTTGCTTGCCGGGAGTGTAAATCTGTCAGTGTGTTTCAGGAAGGTGCTGGTCAGCTGGGTCGGCCTGTACCTGACTCACAGGCTCCCTCGGCTACTGGCTGAGTCACTGCCACAGGTACGATTGCCCCGCTGACCCGGCCCAAGCCGTGACCAAGACTGAACCACAACTATCAAAACGGGACCAGAGAGCAAGCAAGGAGAAATCCGCAAAGGCAGAGGGAAGTCATAAACCCGTTTTCTCTCGTAGCAGGTGCCACGTACCAGTTAAACAAAGACACTCGTTTCTGGGACCCACACTCCTGAAGGCCGTAGGCGCCCAGGGGGCAGACGATGGCTCTGACGCCTCCTGTGCCGAGGCAGATGGCCGACAGTGCTGCGTAAAACAGCCTCTTCCGCTCCGTTTCCGGTATGTTGTTGATCACGTGGTGAGCGCCTACATAGAAATCCCCCAGGGGGAAAGCGGCCACAGACAACAAGGCGGTGCCTGTAGGGAGAGAAAGAAGGGGAAGGAGTATGGCGGAGACCACTGACCCCCCAGCCCCACCATGAACAAGCTTCTTCCTCTGATCCTACCCTCCTTATCTGATTATCTTATGAAAATACCTAACCATGGCGATTCTGGAGGTAACCCGATTTTCCTAAATGTTCATATTTCCTTGAATATATATTTTTAACTATTCCAGAGCCCTAGTTTTTATTTTTCCCCCCTCAGACTTGAACTGTTTTTTCTCTGAGAATGTGGAAGTGAATCAGGTCCATTTTAGCAACATTAAAACAATTCAGCAGTGCCTGATGTGAGAAACTGAAGATGCTTGTAACCCCGCCCCCAGAGAGAACCTCGGTTAACAAGGGTTATTGTTTTTAATCAATAGCTTGAGAGAACACTCAGCCTCAGACATCTCGGAAGCCTATTGAACAAGACATTTGAAGAAGGACGATTACTGTCTTTAGAGGAGAACATGGCATCTCTTTTCGATTTTTACTTCCCTTTCTCCTTTTAAAGCCCCTTTTACTTCTGTTACTCCTCTTGCCTTACTTGCAGGCACAGGTGAGAAGGGTGGGGAGAGGGCTGGGAGGTGAGGGGTGGGAGGTGAGGGGTGGGGTACAAGTCGGAGGGAGGGAGGAGAGAGTGCAAAGGAGAGTGGAGTGTTCCTTTCACTTCCATTTGCAGAGACCAAACTTTAAGCCTTCCTGTGTCTGATAAAAATTACCAATTTCAATTCCATGCTTTTGCTAAGCTATTTATAGTTTGCAGAAAAACTTTGCCTACTGTATTGTTTTATCTTGGAAAAGCTTTGTGATGTCAGAGGATGGATTTTTTAATTCTGATTTTAAAAAAGAGAGAGAGAGAGACCAAAACAGGATTGTTGCGGCTTAATGACTTGCCTGATGTTACAGGGTAACCCAGATGTAATCTCTTGAAATCTCTCCTCTTGAAATCCCTGTCTTCAAACAATCAAGTCATCATTTTTTGGTTGTTGTCAATTTGGTTAGTGCAAAATGGCTTCTCCATGTTAGCTTTACCCTCCATTTTACTAACTTGGCATTCACATTTTTTGGTATGCGCCTTTTATGTAGTTGTTTTGTGTGGTTAATTTTCTCAATAAGACTATAAGCATCGTAAAGGCAAAAGTGGGGTCTAAGTTTTCCATCTCCCATACAACGACTTTCCAAATGTGAAGAATGCACACTCTCAATAGCTGTTTGCTAACAGATTGATTTACCAGGAGGGTGGACCCTTTAAATGAGTTTAAAATGTTTCCTATTCAGGTGACTCAGATTGCAACTCACTTCTCTCTCTCTCTCTCTGCCTCTCAGTTGTTAGCTCTGAAAATGTCACGTGAGGCCTGGCCGGGCTAAGGGTTCTCCAAAGAGGATTGACAGAGGAACCGCTTCCTGCAGGAGCCGTTTATTTAAAGACAAAGTACTTTTAGTGGAACCTTTATATAAATTCAAAAGGCACTTTACTTCCATCTTTTGAAAAAAAGTCATAATATACTGATTTCAATAGATCAGAACTTTATTTCTATCTGCTATAAAATGGATGTAATAAAAATACAAGTCTATGACATACATGATAAAAAGATTTCTCTTGGTGTGCGCTCTTGTGCCCTGCATAATCAGCACACCTACGCTTGGTGGCTCTGTATAAAGCACCATGATGTGTCATAGCCCTTGTTAAGTGGCGGGGCGGGGTGCAGATAGCAGTCCTGTGGCTCTTCCCTTCAGGAGCTAATGAGTCCATCAGAGAAGGCAGACATGCAGGTGGGCAATTATATTATAAAGTGGCAAATACAATCATATATGTTTGATCAGAGTGTGGTTGAGCATGGAGAAGCTAGCAACACACACTCCATGGGTCTTGAAGGAAGAGCCAGGAGTTTTCCAGACTTGGATATGGGATGGAAAGATAAAGGAAGGTGACAGTTTCAGGCAGGAAAAAGAGAGCCTATGTAACATTAGAAAAGTAGGGAAGCAGGCAAGGAGAAGCTCAGCATGACTGGGGTTGTGTAGAGAGAGAAGTCTGGAGAGGTAAATTTGGGACAGGTTGTAAAGGTTCTTAGATACCAAACTGGCTTTTTTTATTATTATTATTATTATTATTATTATTATTATTATTATTATTATTATTATTATTATTATTATTGGATAATAGAGCCAATGTATAGATTTATTCTTGCAGGGGGTCAATGCTATTGGTAGAAAGGTATGCATACTGCAGTCACACTGATGACTGACAGCCAGTAAGGAGGCCATTGTGATAGCCAAGGAAAAGAAGGCTGCATTTTTGAGCTAAGGTTATAGCAAGTCAGACAGAAGACACATTTTTGATAGAACCTCTAATGCTTAGTGGTTGGTGACACTGGTGACAGCCATGAGTGGGGGACACCAGGAAATAACTTTGAGGAAGACACTGAACCGGACATGAAAATGACTTGTCTTTTGTTTGCCTAATCCCAAAGTTGGGACTTCTGTTTGAGTCTAATGACTTACATGGGAATTTAGACTCATAGGAATCACCATGTTCAATGAGAGGTTGAACGCTACTGACATGGCTTGTTAGCAGGTTAAGAAAAGTAAGTCACTCAGGCCCTTGCTTAAATGTCTCCTGATCAGATACAGAAGAGCAACCTTGTCACTGGCTAGTCCATCCCGATCCCTTACGCAGCTTTGTTTATCATCATCACACATTACTACCCAACGTAACAGCTATTTACTTGACTATCTCCTGTCTCCGCACACCAGAAAGTCAACTTCAGAGAAATGCAGACTACTTTCTTCTCTGTTGCATTCCAGATCCTGGAACAAAGCATAGCAGGGAGTAGCCAAAGAGAAATATTTGTTGGATGTTGAACGAATATTTGCCGTGCAGTGACTTAGTTTTTATGTCACAGACTGAAGCAGTGAAGAAGTGTACGAGCGTAAATCAATCTCTCATGGCTTCAGTGAGTGGTGCTTCACCACCTGCCTGGAATTGGGTGATGCGCTGAGTCCCTGATACCCGTCCCTTCATCATTCGTCTCCCCTGCCCCCTCAAACTGCATTTCAGCTGCGCATGTCAGGGATGGTGAGCAGCACTTTACCTTTCTAAGTTCCTCGGCTCAGAACGTGGAGTTAATTATTGTTCTTCCATCATATTTGTGCCCTTATTTAGTTGACAAGGGTTGTATCGTTTGACTTTTTTTTTTTCCTGGATTGACTTCTCCATTGCCTACACCAGCATCCTGAGATTTTTCTCGTCTCTGTCTAACCTCTCACTGCGATTGTCCATCCTGTTTATTGAAGAAAAGCATTTCCCAGATGTGTTCATCATATCTTCAATGACACCTCCTTGTCTAGAAGAGCAACTTGAACTTCTCAGCCTAAATTTCTATACTGTTCATCCACTTGATCTCTATACCTTGTCAGACAAATTTGGTATTTCCCCCCCAACATTTTTCACAATCACTTCACTCCCAAACTGTTGTAGATACAGTTCTTTTTCACTATGTAAAGAAGCACAGAGTAGTGTTTAAATTCATTTATTTTTTAGCACGTAGCCATAGTTGATAATACGGAAATCACATCTTCATATGCAACCTTAATTACTAAATGACTAATTAAAAGACCACCTCTTGATGAAGATATTTCTCAGTTATTCTACATGAACTTCAGAACACCTTTTTAGCACATTTCACTTGCATTGTGAAGCAAATGAACTTCATGTTTCACATAGACTTTGTCACAAATTTGGGCTGGTGATAAGAAGTAGGGTAAAGGAGGGCATTCACAGAGTACAGAAGACAGACATTTAGAGACAATTATTAAAAATATAATCAGTGCCATGATATAGGTATCAAGCACCCTCTACTACACACACACACACACTTACTAGTAGCCCTCAGCTAAAACACACAATAAAATACACTGAAACATTGTTAGCTGATTTATTACATTTTATGCTAAAAGCAAGGTGGAAATAATGTAAACCAAATATTCTAATCAAAATCTATTCAAATACGTTGTAAAACAACCCAGTCAGGAGAGGGTACTCACCTAGAAAATGCAGAAATAAGCAAATCTGTACCAGTTTGTTTCTTCCTAGGCAGACATCAGCAAGCCGTCCTGCAAACACAGGGGTAAGGACTGAAGTTCCAATAAAACACAAGTTCAAAATGGCGGCCTGGTCATTGCGATAGCCAAGCTTGACGGTGCAAAAGGGTATCATATTGCAGACGACTTCGAAAAAGGTGAACCTTTCACACAGCGCCACCAGAAGCAAACAGATTCCAACCTGAATTTTTCTCACAGAGTGTGATGAAGAGAAATCTCCGGTATGTCTTACGGTTTTCTCCTTCTCAGTGCTCTGAGTTAAGGGTACCCTCTCATCAGTCTTTTTAAAGCCTACAGCAGACATGACTACCCTCCTTGAATACTACTTACGTTAGTGGTTTGAACTTGGTGATTTCTGCCCCCATCCCTCTAATGAAAAAATAAATAAGATCTTTGCTTTGAATTTCACAACTCTGTGCTAAAGTTTCATAAGGTTTTTTTGCACCTTAATGTTGTTCATCTTGATCCGGGAGCACCAGAGAGGAGACACGCGTGTTTCAAGCAGGGAAGCACAGCGTAGCCAAATCTGATTTGTTTGTCTAATTACTGAGAGGCTAAATTAGGCTCTTCCTCCAAAATTATATTGAATTACATGAATCCGTTTACATACGTGTGAAAAACTCATCTGCCTCACACTGATAAAGGTTTAAATACGGAGGCAGAAGCAGCAGTTTTTCAGGAGAATTTGAGCACTAGATCAAGAAATAATTTGAGCCTAATAATTTCTGATACTTTAATTAAACAAGCCCAGAACAGTACCAAGAGATAAAGCGCGAAAGGAAATCTGTTTTGAGGGGGCAGGATACCTTATCATTATTACATGTCTTGTTATTTTTGGTTGGAATTCTGATAAGAAAGCTAATTAGGTAACAAAAGTGCTAGTACATTTAGGTAACAAGCGGAGTTTGCAAGAAAGTAATTTAAGTGCACTAGTGAAAGGAGAAAATATTAAACAGAAACCCTCTTCCTTTAAGTTGACCCCATGCTTGTAGAACAGCTTCTCAGAGGAAATCAGAATCAAAAGGTTCTGTTTGACTCATTATTAGTCAGCAACAGGAGCCAACTACGATCCCACACGTGCTTTGGGGAATAGCAGGTCTGGCATCACCCTGAGCCTCCAGCTGGGGGAGTGGATGTTAGCGTTCTATTTTGGAAAATCAGGAACGCACAAATTTCAAGCTAGGAAAGCACCAGTGAAAGAGATCACTTGAACATTGAAGGGTTTAGCTTCAAGGACGCAGAAAGACAAGGGAATGGAATTACTGGGTCAAAGTCATAATAATTCAAAACATAGAGGGTGAGTATAAGAATGTTATTTTCCTGTTGGAGCCAAAAGCAAAAGACCGATAAAGGCTTTTTGACTCTGATTCTTATCTGCGACCTGAGAGCTTGGGAGCAAAACTCTTTGTGTTGCCCTCTTCTGACAGTCTCATTGTAACGGTGGCTGTTTTCTTCTGTTCAGCATTGCTTCTCCCCCTTTTTGCAAACAGTGCCCCATTTTCCCTTTGTGTAGGGTGAGCCTGCAGTTTATTAGCCAAAGGTGGGCATGTGTGTGAGTTATGTATAGTCATTTCTGAAAAACAGACACACACTGGGATTGTCTAGGGTGAGCCCCAGTGTGTGGTCATCCTGCCTTCAGGGAATGACTTCCATTTATTACGTGAGATCCTGGAGGGGCTTTCTTCTGGCTGAGGGGATCAGCACTGGGTCTAAAGATAGTCTTTTTACTGTTTCTCCACAGGAATTTTAATCATAAGTGGAATGACTCAAGACTGGACATGGTGGACGCTGAGTGAGATAGCAGTGCGCCGAAGGGGATTCCCCACGTGGCCCCAATGGAGAACTCAGGGCCACCCCGGTTTTTACCCTTCAGGAAGTATGCCTAGTTTTCCTTCTCTAAAGAACTCAATTTCCAATCAGTTTTGGTTTAAATTTGCCCCATTTGGTTTCTGCAGCTTCCAAGAAGCCTCAGTGATACTTTGTTGTTGTTACCCCAGAGGCAAGGGAAAGCTGGTCACCAGCCGTGTAGCCAGGACCTGGCAAAGGACTCCGGCAGTGTGATTTCACAAGCAGGGTGGCGCCACCTCCTCCCAGGGCCGGATGATAACTGCGTTTCAATTCTTTGGTTCCTCTCTGCATCCTTGCCCAAGAACAGGCCACTGGTGGTGGGAACCTGGGGCTTGGGGGTAGTTACGTCATGGAGGGCAACAATGTTTGCTAAATAGATTTGAAAGAATAGGAAATCACCTCTTTCTTTTCAAATATTTCTCAATACTCAGAATGGGCTCAAAACACAAGTACATACCAACTCCCGTTGAGAATAACACTTGGCAGGGAATACTGAATACCATCTTGGTTAACACACTTGAGCCCTTAAGTGGGAAATTATGCATACTTTAGTTTTATGCAACCCTACCCTGTCCCCCACAGCCTCAGGCTTGTTCTCCATCCCTGTCCCTCCCCATTCTTGCCGCCCTTAATAAAGTGATATTTGTCCTCCGTTACAGAAGCAATGTATGCTCATTAGATCCAATTTGGAAACTGTCTAAAAATAGAAGAAGAAAACAAACAGTGTATGTTTTTGAAGCATTTCTTTTGATGTTTCCCCTTGATGGCTACTTTTTATTAGTAGGCTGTAAATATTTAAATTGTATAATTGTATACAATTACTGTATAATACGTTTTCTACCCCCTTTTGTAGGTAACGTTATAAGCACTTTAACATACCATTGTGAAGTCTTTGTAAACATGAATTTTTATGGTTGCATTAATAGATAGATGCTTGGTTCACTTAACTCTTCTTCCATTTTGGGTTCATTACATTTGTCTCAGATCAGTTATAAGCCAATCTTTCTTTAACTTTGGACCATGAACCCACATTTAAGGGAAAAAAAGTGTTTATCAGCAATGCTAGAATGAATATTTGTGCATAAAGCTTCCCATTCCCAGATTATACCCTTAGGCTAGTTTTTCAGAAACAATATTACTGGGTTAAAGTGTGGGAAAGTTTTTAGGCATCTTGATATATAATGTCAACTTGCAATACAAACTTCAGGCATTTTTTTTTTAAATTAAAAAATGTGTATTGTTTTTGGAATGTAAAAACTATACTTATCACCAGAAGTCTTCACCAGAAAACTATACTATCACCAGACAAAAGTCGTAAGTCAACGTGTGGGGTCATCATCTTAACCATACTTGTAGATATTGAAACAAGTGTTTTATTTAATAGAGAAAATTAATCAGAAGCCTATTTGATGAACTAATGACCATCCATGATTTTTCTGAGCATCCAGAGCCTGAATGCATCAGATCCCACAAGGATTGCATTTGGAACGTACCAGAAATGTAAGCTCTGCTTTTAAGGAGTCTATTTTTTTTTTTTAACAATGCAGGATTGAAAAGAATTTCTGTAAACTAATCTCAAGTTAATTATGAATTTTGAAAAAACTGTAGTGTCTTCTGAAGTAGTTTTACAGTGTGTTGCTGTAACACTTTCAAGTTTTATATGTATTTACAGAATAATTTTTCATAGGTCCTCTAAATGCTTTATTAAACATTTTTAAGGGAGGCTTTTCTAGCTCAGTAATTATAAATGGTAGGCACAAAGGTCAGTGGGAGATATTTATTCTTTTAGGCCAGTTGATTCCATTTAATTCCACCGATGGTGAGATTTGGTAGGTGGCCTGAAAGCATTGTCAAGAACACAGGGATGGGAACTGGCCTCACTATAATTTAACTGTTAAAAATTGTGCATCAAATACTTGTTGGAATGAAATTTTTGCTTCATCGTCAGGTTGTCAAGTAGAAATGGAAAGGTGCATATTGGGCTATGGATTTGATTTGGAGAAAAGACGTTTTCTGGGTTAACCCCTACTCCTCTTTTATAAAGAAGCTCTGGCAATTGTATGATATCTCTTCCTCAATCCTTCTGTCAAGTGTGAAGGAGAATTACTTCTGTCCCCTGCAGATAATAGCTTAGACAGTCCCAAGAATGTAGAAAATGTCCCATTCTTTTCCTTTCTCTGAGGATAACCAAAAATGAAGGCCATTGCACTCCTAAGGAGTTTTTCTTCCACTGTGCAAGGACTGTTATTATGAATCTTGCTATTGCGTTGAACTTGACATGGAAGGTGTATCTGTATAAAGTTAAGTCAGGTGGGAATGAGTTACTGCTTGTCCATTGTGATAGTTCATTTTATGTGTCCACTTGGCTGAGCCACAGTGCCCAGATGTTTGGTCAAACATTATTCTGGATGTTTCTGTGAAGGTGTTTTTGGATGAGATTGATATTTCGATCAGAAACTTTGAGTAAAGCAGATTGCTTTGTCCAATCCATTGAAGACCTGAGGAGAACAAAAGCTGGTTCCCCCGGAGCAAGAGGGAACACTCCAGCAGATTGCCTTTGAACTTTACCTGTCACATTGGCTCTTCCAAAATTTCCAGCAGACTTCCTTTGGACTTGAACTCAAACTCTCTTCTGAGTCTCCAGCCTGCCAGCCTCCTCAGTCAGACTTTGGATTCAACAAGCCTCCATAATCACGTGAGACAATTCCTTAAAATAAAATTCTTACTGTATATTTGCACACCCTACTGGTTCTGTTCCTCTGGAGAACTCTGACTTCTTACAGACACCACCCATATGCCCCTATTTTTCTTTCTGCTTTGATCAAGACAGAAAAAGAAAGACAGGCTTAAGCATATGGAATTGATAGCTCCCATTTCTATGTTTAACGCAGACATCTGTCCTGAGTTCCTGGTAAGCTGGTGGACATCAGCAGGCTTTCTGCTGAAAATGTTAATTCATATTCCAAGCTGAACCCTAGTGATTCAAGGCAGAAGCAGATTCAAAAGGCCTGGACTGGGGAGCTCCAAGGGTATGGGAGAAAAGAGTAATGGAGCTGAAGAGATAAGAAAAAATCTAAATCATAACTGGCTTTATAAGATGGAATTTTGACTGGGTCTTGAAGTCATTCAAGTCTTTTAGTCTTTTATTTTTGTCTTTGGAGTCTTTTATTTTATATACATATATTGAAGTATAGTCAGTTACAATGTGTCATTCTCTGATGTACAGCATAATGTTCCAATCATACATATATTCATTTTCATGTTCTTTTTCATTAAAGGTTACTACAAGATATTGAATATAGCTCCTTATGCTATACAGAAGAAATTTGTTTTTTATCTATTTTTATTTATAGTAGCTAATATTTGCAAATCTCAAACTCCCAAATTTACCCCTTCCCACTCCCTTCTCCCAGGTACCCATAAGATTGTTTGCAATGTCCATCGACAGAGAACTGGATAAAAAAGTTGTGGTATATGTATACGATGGAATATTACTCAGCCATAAAAAAGAATAAAATAATGCCATTTGCAGCAGCAACATGGATGGACCTGGTGATTGTCATTCTAAATGAAGTAGGCCAGAAAAAGAAAGAAAAATACCATGTGTTAGCACTCATATGTGGAATCTAAAAAATGAAAAAAGAAGACACTAATGAACTCATCTACAAAACAGAAGTCATTCCTCTTTGATATGCTGGACCTGTCCAAATAGGATGAATTTCTATAATAAAGCAGGATATAAAGGGCTCAAGTCTTTCATACCAAATCATTTTTTTTCTGCCCAGGATCAGAAATGTGGAAGAAGTACCAGTTAAGAGGTATCGACAAGACTCAATAATTCTTAGCCACCTCTTTTACTACCACTACTGCCTAGAGTACTAGTGTAGTAATCTAAGAAAAGATGAATGGAAAAAAGAAGTGCCAGGATTTGCTAGAAAGTTGGAGGCAGAATCTTCAGGACTAACTGGATTTGTGGCATGAGGAAGTGAGAGTGTCAAGGATGTTGGAGTAAGTTTCTAGGGTAGACATAGCTGTGGATCGTGGTGCTAATCAATACAGAGGAGTAGATCTGGGGTAAAGTCGTCTTTGCCATTTGGCATATTGAGTTTGAGGCACCTATGGAATGTCCAATTGGTGATGAAAGAGGGGAATCAGATTCCTTCTGTGGGTATGTGGGAAGAGTTACTTCTTGCTCTGAGTGGAAGTGAAACATAAGCCCAGTGAAGCTTTGTGTAACCATGTTAAATATTCCAAGGAAAAAACGCCTTAGAACATTACTATTTACTCACCTCTACTGAGTACCATTTGGATTTCATGGGAATTTATGGGACACTGTGTCATACCTTTGAAAAACACCTAGAGATGGCTGCGGGAGACCACAGCCTCGGCTAAACGTAAACCAGGACAACAATCACCTTCAGGAAAAATTAAAGTTTTTATTAAAGGAGGAAAATAGATATGTTTTAGTTGTTTTGAAATTAATTAGAAAATAGTAGTCTACTTTGATTTTAAGCTTTTGAGTCACTTTTTTTTATTTCGTGGAGTAAACTAAACAATTTGGCTGTTGCTTTTAACACTAGGTTATCTCTTCGTTAAAAGAGAAATGTAAGCAGTTGAATCACATGCTATGTTAATCAATGTGAAGGTCAAACTAATTCCTTGTCATTTTCCTCAGACTTCAGTTTTGCCTGCAACAATTTTAGGGAAGATATATAGGAGGAAATAACCTCTGCAGTACTGGTTTAGAAAACTCAAAATGTTGATGAATGTTAAAACCAGTCATTCGCTTGGAATATGAACTTGGTCCTAAACTAATAGACATGTTTTGAAAAACAATGATGGCTTGCTTAAGGAAGGTATCTTACCATGGGGGAGGGAGGACTGGAGATGTGAATACAGGGGTAGGACTGGTGGCATCTGATTTTTAAAATTCATCCTTTTAGATCAACTGGCACCTGATATCACAATGACACAGTTTGAAATCTGGAAAAGGGCATTTGCCCACGCTCCTTGTTTTACAAGTGAGGGCCAGACAGGTGAAGTGATTGCTAACTTAACTAATTAATAGCTTGTCCTGCAGTAAAATCCATGCCCCTTTATTGCCAGCCCGATTTTATTTCTATAACATTATAGTTGGGTAAAAAATCTGTCTTAGAGCTTTGAAGGCTGAGTATCTTGAAAATTAAAAATTGACCCAAACTGATGGAGCTTATGCTTCATCAAGTTCATAATATTGTAGACATGTTTTTAGACTCAGTTCTACTATCTGCACACATTTGTACAATAAACTTAACATCTCAGGACCTCAGTTTTCTTATACGGTGACTAAGTGCTTTGGATTACATGACATTCAAGGCCCTTTTTAGTTTTCTGGTTCTAATTTTCCTTGCTAAAGACCCTGGAAATTTATAAGAAATGGATCCTTTTCACAGTAGTCATAGAATTGCCTTCCTATAAATTTTACTTTTTGTATATGTAAACTCTGCACAGGGCATAAGTAAGATTTAACTACTTTAAAAGATGCAATTAGCATGGTTATGGCTAGATTGCTGTCTTTGTAGTACTGTCCCTGTGGATCCAATTTGAGAGGTGGGAGGTAGAAAGCAAAGGAAGAACGGCTCATCTCTCTCCCTCCCTGGACCCCAGAGTTTAAAAAATTATTCCTGTCCTTTCAAAATGTATGCAGGAGAAAAAAAATCAGAAAATTTTAAAAATATGTAGTTATAAATAGCACTTTGGTTCTGATTTCATTGTTTCTTCAAACTCTGCACATTTTATTCTGGGGACTTTATTCAAACTCATGTAATTACCTAAGCTAAGCAGTTTTTCAGACTTTCAAAGCTCTCGCCTTATTGCACCTGTACGACGGCTTTATAATTCGATAGTAATTGAACAGCAATTATTTTTCATGATGCATGTACATTTTTATATCAGATTGTTGGCAGATATTCTTTATGACGGTGTCGTCTTCACTAATGAGGAAATTAGAGCGAGTTATCTCACAGAGTGAGATGTCTTTTTCTGACTCATTTCCTAGCTCTTGACATGAATTTTTAGAAAAGTTTTTGTGTTATAAAGCCGCGTATACAAATGGGAACAATGTGATCTCTGGATCCACAGGGCACAGGGGAGTCATGAACTATTTTATTAGAGTTATTAGGATCCTGTCTGTCTTGTCCATGTGATGGACTCTTATATTAAACTTATGTATGCATCTTTGTATATATTTAGATTATAAAATCCCAAGAGAACAAAGACCAAAACCTTTTAAGCTTTTCACTGTGCTCTGCCCAATATATGTCCTCAAGTGACTGACAAATAACTTACTCAATAATTTGCACAGAAAAAGGGCAGAAGGCTGGCATGATCTTCCAGGGAACCGAGACACCAAATCAATTTGCTCTAGACCATTTAGGACCAATAAAAATTCAACATTTATTGGGCACCTGTGGCATGTCCAGCACTCTGCTAGGTTGCTCGGGATTCAAAGGTGAATAAAGTCCTCTTTAACTTTCAATTTCCTCCAGTAAGTGTATTATGTATTTTAGAAATGCTATATATACATGTATACATGTAACTATGAGGAGATTACTTCATTCAAGAAATATTGATTTCATATCTGTTATGTGCTAGAAAGCTGTAATAAGTAGGGAGGGACCAGACAAAAAGACACAGATTTAGCCTTCAAGGAATTCATATTCTGATGGTAGAGCCCAGAATAAAAATATAATTAGGAAACAGTGACAGTGGTCTTCATAGAAGTACACACAGGGCATCATGGGATAATGGATGAAGTTCACCTTCAGGAGGTGGTACAGGAGAGACTTTCTGGAGGAGGAGATGCCCGAGTGAAATCTCCATGGGATGCAAACAGTGATCTAGGCCATGTAGGAAGGGAAGTGGATTCTGCAAAGAGGGAAGGGAGGAGCAGCCACAGGCAGTCAAATGTGAAACCTCATTGACAGACTGAGAACTGCAGATATTCTGCTGGTGCTGGAGCACAAGGTGAAGGGAAGGCGAGGTGATAGATGGGCGAGATAGGGCAAAATTGTGGAACGTCCTGCGTCATGATGTAGAGTTGAGATTTTATTCTAAGAAAGCAATCAAAATTTCCAATGGTGGGTCGATGGCGTCAGAACTAAATTCTAAAGAGCCATGAGGAGCATTTTTCCAGCAGTGGTGGGAAGAATAGATAGAAAGCCATAGACACTGGCTAGTAATGAAATGATCTGGGTGATAAGTGATGACAGCCTACTGATGGGTGTTTTAACAGGGGCAGAAGGCAGTGTATGGATTAGTGAGTAATGGAGGAGGAAAAAAATTACAAAAATTTCCGAATGATTGAAATACCCATGCTAGGGGTTGGAAAACCAATTGTGACTCCCAGGTTTCTGCTGGAGAATTTCACAGTGCTCTATCCTGAGACCACAGGTGAGTGGGTTTTGCAGTGGGAAAGTACATGGGGGTGAGGGAGAGAATGGACTCAGTTTTGATAGATTGCTTCTGAGAAGCCTGAGGGATACAGCGAAATAGATGTCCAGAAAATTCATACTTGAGGTTGAGGAGATAAACCTGGACCAGAGATATAGGTTGTGTTGTTTACTGATGCTAAATGGAAACATATGAATGGCTGAAGCCATTCGAGGAGGGCTGGGAAGGCAAAACAAAGGCAAGACAAGGTAGGTTGGAGGGTTTCAATATTTAAGTCAGAAAAAGAGTTGCTTATATGGGAATGTAGGAAGAAAACGGGGGCGGTGGCAGGAGTGGGATTGCCTGGTAGATTTTGGAAGAACTGAATAGTCAAATGTCAAGTTAGATAAGAAATAAAACTTACCTATGTAATTTAATAATAAACAAGATATGAATATCTTCAGTGAGGAGCCAATTTCATGGGCACATTGAGTGCTATGCTGAAGGTGTTTTCAAAGTGCCCAGAGCATGTTATGTGATGGTTAGGTAAGATGCCTGTGTAAGGAGAGATGAATTCCCCTGAGGTGAGGAGATGATCAGATGATGTTTGAGTTGGGCCTGAGAAAACTGGGAATTTGCCTTGTGGGAAAGGTGAAAAAGGGAATTCGACTCAGAGAAACTGTAAACCCTGCAGGATGGTAACCATGGAGTCTTTGGGTCCCTGTGTGGCTGGGTATTCCTGATCCTCCCCCTTCCCCAGGCCTCCAATTTTCTACATGTGCACACTCCCCCCACTCTACCCCACCTCCAATTGCTCAAACTCAAGTGGAATCCAATTGGTAAAGGGGCTTCAGAAACAGAATTTTTAGAGGTCAGTCTCTGGGGATATGGAGCAAAGCAGGCAAAAGGCTGGGAATGAACCTGAGAGGAAGTGGTGCTGGAAATGGACAGGAAGAGGTAAACTCCATAGACATGTTGTGGGTATTGATGCCTAAGTGTGCTGGTTGGGTGGAATGGGCCAGGGATGCTGGCCACAGAGGGACGTATGAAAGGTGACTTCATCCCCTCCCCGCCGTGTCCCCACACACACATTTGGGTGAAAGACGGTTAACCGGGATGGAGAATACAGAAGAAAAAGCACGTTTAGCTTGAATTTAGGCATACGGTGGGAGTTCCTAAGAAATATTTGGATATTCAGATATAGAAATGTGGGCCTGGGAATGAGAATATGGGCCATAATGATGTTGAACTGGGAATCCTCAGTAGATAGTTAATTACTAGAGCCAATAGAATAGATGAGGTCAACCAGGAAAGGTTGACCACCAAGGCCTCATCTTTGTGAGGACTTGACAATTCTGGATTAGACATTGATAGTATGTGTTTTCCTTAATCATCTGTCTAGATTCTGATGTCATTTTCCTCGAGGGTTTCTATGGTGAATAGATAAGTGGAGTGGAAAACTGAAGTTCTAGATATCGGTAAGGGTTCTAATATTTCTTTTTGAAAAGAGCTCCTACTACCAAGAGAAGAAATGTTTGAGCTGTTTTATTCTTTATTTGCTTGTGTTTTTATTCTCTTTAACAACACCACCACCACCACACTGAGGATTTGGGGATGACTCACTTCATTTCATCACCTAATTTCCAAATACCTCCTTTTGGGGGCTTTACGTAGAGTCATACCTAGTTAATCTGCTTTTTTTTTTTTTTTTTTTTTTTTTTTTTAAATCTACTGTGAGCCTGCGTTTGGCCACCTCTGCTGAGAGAAATCAGGGACTGTTTCCTGGATCTCTTTGTTCTGTGCTGGCTGTCTTCATTTAACACCCGGAGAGCACGGAACATTTAGTTGTTGCCTTCCCTTACATTTGCAATTCATTCTCTGTGTCAATTCATGTGGTTGATATTGTAAAAATCATTTTAAACCTAGTTTAACTTTTCTTTTTTAACGTTTGGCTTATTCATAATTTTATGAGCTATAAATTTTATTGCATTGTGAATTGCCTTTCCCATCTGCAGATAACTCTGAGGAAGTCCTTGGAGAAATTGCTTAGGATGTGGTTAAAAAAAATAAAAAGAAAGGACTTCTGTTGTGATTTGGTACATATGAGGCCAAAATGTATCCTTGAGTTAAAAATGGCCAGGGAGGAAAGATTGGGGCTCTGTAAATCTGGTTTGTATTTGAAGTGTTCACTCTGGCTGTACAGGTAAACTCTGCCCACAGTATGCAAAATGAACATGAAATTTAATGCAATCGTGTGGTTTACTGAAACCATAGCTCTAAGGAATTCATATAAAGTCCTTCTCAGCTAACGATTTTCTTCAGTGTGAATTATCCAGATAAGCTGTCAACAAGAACTAAAATAATGAGAACATGCAAGTTCCTGTTTTTCTTATGAAATGCTGACTTAGTCTTGGTACAGATTAAGGCTGGGGTTATTATGGTCATACCAAATGTTTATTGAATGTTTTAGAATTCCCACACCCATATCTCATTATTAAGGCAAAGGCAGAAATATATGGAAGAAAAATTACATTGATTGGTTTCACATTGGGCTTAATTATATTGACAAAGTCTGAATGACTGAAAGGGATATTAAAGAACAGCTACAATGAATTTGGGGTTCAAGTTCTTCCAGTTTGTTGATTCGGCACAAATACAGGTTTATCCATTCACTAGCTATTTAAGCCTATTATTTTTATATTTCCAATAATGTAAAAATATTCCCCTAGAGAGCTTGGAGAGGCCTATTATCAGATGTTAAGAAGTAGAAGATACTGAATTTGAATACTGCGCGTTGGAGTCAAACTTCACTTTTTTGACTTTGCTGTCGGTGGGTGGTAAGTATTTTCACTCTGTCCACACACACCAAATCTGTCCTCACTGTGGGGCTTTTTTCTCAGCTCTTTTCCTCTGTCTAGAATGCTCTTCCCCCAGATGGCCACATGTCCAGCTTTCTCACTCCCATTCAGACTCTGCTCAGATACCATCTTTTCAATTAGGCATACATAGAGCTTCTTGAAAACTGCCTACGAGTTCCCCACTCTGCACTCTGGGGACCAACCTTTCCTGGTTTGCCTGGGACTCTTCTGGTTTTAACACTACAAGTTCCGCATCCCAGGAACCCATTCCATTTAATATCTCTCATTCTGCCCAAGTTGTTAAGTTATGTATCTATCTATCTATCTATCCATCTTCATATACACCACACACACACACACACAATTTGTTTATTTACTCATTATTTTTTAATTTGCCTCTGGTCATTCATCTTTTTTTTTAGTAGTTTCTTTTAAAAATATTTTTTATCAAAGTGTAGTTAATTTACACTGTTTCAGGTGTATACACACACATTTAATTGAATGTTTCCCTATGGTAGAATTAAGTTTTATAATAACAGGATGTTTTGCCATTTTCCCTCCACAGAAACATCCAAGGGCCCCAAAACAGTGCTCAATAAATACTCATTAAATGAATGAAAAAATGTATATATCAGGGCAGATTAATAAAAATTAGAACAGAAAGCCATGTTGATGTTCCATCTATTTGAATAGTGCCCCAAATTATGTTTGCGTTTTTTATCATTTTTCCAACTCATACTTACACATTAATCTCTGAATGAGTCAGAGATTCCAAATGGCAGGAAATGTAATGCCTTATAGAACGGTAGTTTGAACTGACAATTGAGATTTATGTAATGAAAAAGCTGATTCGTATCAGCGTTGTGCCACAGGGTGATCCGATTGGATAGTAACTTTCAGTTCATGCCTCAGCCCCTTGGAGACACGAATAGAACAATAAAGAAAAGAGGAGGGAATGACAAGCCTAAAGGAGCATTAGAGAACAAGCTTAGTATCTGCCTGGAAAGAAGACGCCACGGTGGGTACTGGCAGATTTAGGATCAATGCAATTAACCAAAAGGTGCATAGGCACCTTTACATGTAGCATACAGATAACGTGTTATCTAGTTAAAAAAAAAAACAAAACACAAAACAAAAAAACAAATGTAATCAACCTGGATGTGTTCTTAGATGGCATCAAAGCAAGTACTCCACGTAGCACTGAGGACATTAGCCCAGGATCATGGCATGGTTGGCCAGGATTACTCAGGTACTCGGGATTGTCCCCTACATGTCCTTATAATGGTTTCTTTCAGCTTGACTCCTCCCCCTTCTTTCTAATTTAAACTTCTGAGTTTTTGGAGATTTCTCTTCTTTCACTAGCCTTCACCTCCAGTCAATGGCTGTACCCACTTTATTTCAGATATTTTTCAGATTGTCTCCTCTTTTCTACCCTTAGGAAGGAGTGTTCCTAATTCAGTGGTCCCTCATTATCCCTTGCCATAATCGTGTTAAGAGACTTCCTACTGATTACCCTGTCTCTACTTTGGTGACATGACAGTCCCTTCTGTATTCAGTTGCCACGGTCCTCCGTTGACCGTGCCACTCTCCAGAATGAAGCCCTTGCCCCTTGAGGAGACACACATTGCTCACCAGAACCTGGCCTCTTTCTGTTTCTCATCCTTCGGCAGCTCTCTCTGCTTCGTCCACACCAAACTGCTTACAGTTCCCATGACAACTGTAGCCTTCCTTTCTTTCCTCTGGCCCGTGCTGTCTCCTATTTCATGAATACTCTCCTCTTCAGTTGGCTAAGTTTTATTGGTATTTCAAGGTTTATTTCAGATTTCCTGTCCTCTAGGAAGATGTCCCCATGGTCCAGCCCATGGAAGGTGACATGTTCTTTCTCTGTGCTTCTATAACACTGTGCTTCAAGATATCACATTATAATTACCTATTTATATCTCTTTCCTGCACTTTGTCCCTCTGTCTTGCAGACATGGATGCAGTCTTACTCCTTTTCAGATTGACAGCATCTGGCAAAGGACTTGGTGATGAAATGACTATTTGTTAAATGATTAAATAAATGAATGAATGGATTCCTTTACGACTTCACTGTTACCAGCGATACATCGATGGACACACTCAAATCATTTATTGATCAGAAAAGGACTTCCTTTAACTTTCTTTTCAAGGTATCTCTTTTGTTTCTTTTATGGAGAATTCTCTCTTACTTTGACACCTGACAAATGAGTCACACCTCAGCTGTGATGAAAACTTCCATCCACTGCCAATTCTCTGTTCCTGATGGAAGGATCCATGTTAAAACTTCTTATTTTATTCCCTTCAGACTATTGTAATGGTCCTTTGGCTGGTGTCCCAGCACACATAATTAACAGACTTCGTTCGGTTGGTATGAAATGTTGCCGCTAGAATCCAATCCAACACTGGATCAAATAAGCACATAACTCTGGTTTTCGTGTCGTCAAAATTAGAGATGGAAAATTATTATTAGTTCCATACCAACCCTGTTCCTCTGGGGAGTTAAGGCAAAATTGCTCCCCTCTGGTGTTTTGTCCACTGAGTTTAAGTGAATCAAGCAACAGGTACTCTACAATTTCCCCTGGGAGATTCTTTCACTGTCAAATAGAAGTGATTAAAAAAAGAGAAAGAAAAAAAGAAAAAAGAAAAAAAAAAAAACCTCTTCAACTTTTATTAGGTTTCCTTAACTGTTTTCTTCCTAGCCTCTGCTGGGTTGAATCCCGAAGCGTCTATACACGATGGAGTGTACCCTTTGGCCGAAAGGTTTATTTTCCCTTTGTGATGCTCATTGAAGGCATTGCCTTTATAGTGACCCATTTAATCCCAGTCACTTCGAAATGAGTTAAATACTGCCTCCTTCACACAATCTAAATTGGTTTAACATCTTTCAATGCAAGTTATTTGTGTAATTCCCTGCACATGCTAATGTATACACCTCAACCTGACTACATAGACGTCAGGTCCAAACAAATGATTTCAGGGGCCCAGGAGCGAATTACTGTATTGATCTATTAAATAGACTTAAAATGCTTGTTTGGATTTGGAAGTCACTTGCAATCAGCAGCATTTTAGCGGAAGGCTTAGACGGTGAATGACTTAGGAGGAGGAAGTAAGGCTCTGTTGCCTGAGAACCCCTGGGGACTGGTATTTCAAGAAGTTTCCCCAAAGGCTTTCGCTACTGGTAGGCTCTGCTATGAGGCTTGTTGTCAGTGTCTCCACTAAGATCATGTTGAAATTAGATTACGGTGTGAGGGCGGAAGAAATTTCCTCTACCCTTCTAGTTTCTTCTGATTGATCTAAGAATTAAATTGACATGAGACAGAGTAAGAGGGGAAAAAAATCAAACAAAAGTTTAATAACATGTGTCCATGACAGAAACCCAAGAAAGCTGAGAAACTCACTGAAGTGGCAGGAGGCTTCACCTTAAATACCATCTTCAGCTAAAGAGGAAAGAGAATGTTTGGGGTAGTGGCTTGGGACCTCAAGGGGAGGAAGGCAATTGACATAGAGATGCAAAAGCAAGAGTGTGGTAAACAAGTGTTTGCTGGGCCCTGCACAGACAGCAGGACATGGAGAGGAATTTTAACAGACTTTTCTAGGTTCTTCCCTGTCTACGTACCTAGTTCATTCTACAGTCATCTATGAAATGAACAGGACCTCTATTTGCATTCTTTTAGGCAAGTTAGTTAAGGGGAACAACAACAGTTCTTCCTGAGTCTTTTGGGCCTTAGAAATAATTGGCCTAAATTAATCCTCACGCCAAAGAAACACAATTTGGGGTGGCAAATTTTGCTCCCCTACAATGGGCATAGGGTAAAATTTTCCCATTCTACCTCATCATGGTTCCATACTGCACTCATTAGGGAGGATTTTGACACAGAAGAAAGCAAGCTTGCTGGGATTTGGAGCCAGATGGACTTCCATTCAAATGCTACTGCTTCTACCTTCTAGCTGTGAAGCATTTAAAAAGTTATTTGGCTTTCTAAATCTCTGATCTCTCATTTTTAAATTGGCAGTAGTAATACAATACTCATACGATTGTTGTGGGAATTAAATGAAATAATGTAAGTAGTATATGTTGGCATATGGTAGACACTCAGTAAAATTTTGGTTTATTTCTCCCCTTCCCTTTTGCGAAGAAGAGTATTCGACTACACAAATCAATGAGAATGTGTTGGAAAATGGAGGTGAACATCTGGTATGAATTTAACAAGCATTTTATGGAGCTAGGAAATCAAGGTATACTTTATGTTTAATTATTAATAAAATACTGCAAATGACATTAAATAGTTCCATATAAGTTCAAGACACTACTGCCATAGCTAATATTTTTATCTACTTGGTGATCAGTCACATCCCTTAGTAGCTCTCTCTTGACCTGTAAAAACCTTTTTTTCCAAAGTGTCTTTCTACATCCTCGAACATTATTTGGGGCACCTCAGTCTTGCCTGTTTGTGTCAATAGTATGTTAGTGTATCATACTAAAAAAGTTATTTCATATATTCTGGAAGCCTTTTTTTCCCTCTTGTTTACAATCAGCTGGTCAAAATATTAAGTAAGTTCCTAGAGCAAGCAAAGTGTTTGTGTGTGTGTGTGTGTGTGTGTGTGGGTGTGTGCTGGGTATGGGCAGGAGTATGCCATTTGAATGGGTCCAGTCTCCCAAGCTTCCATCATCATCCAGGCTAACTTTCGAGGTCCCAAAGCTTTATCATTTGTCTTGTATTACTGGATATCCAACTCTGTTGCTTAAGTAATAAAAGGCAGGGGAGTCTTTGGACTTAGGACAAAGATGGGATCTGAAGGTTGAGCAGAAGGGTGCCAGCCTCATACAACAGGGTGGATTTCTTGCTAGTCCTAGCTAAGCCCGCAGGAAGCCAGTCTGATCGGGGTCCTTTAGGAAACCCAGGAAAGGATGAAGTGTTACACAGGTTGCAGTCTTGAGCAGATTAGCTGTAAAAAAGCTGGTGTTGACAAGGATTTCCAGATTGTGTTTCAAGCTACATTAATGATTCAATAAAAATAATCCAATTTCTTTTTTGCTCTCTGATTTATTTTTCAAAAAAAGGATTTTTGTTGCCTTAGTGTTTAAGTTGTCATATTTTGAGAGATTTTCCTAATTTTTAAAAAATAACCCTCTATGAGACAGATCAAAATCAAACCCAGTGGAAAGAAAGAGTTTTTGAAGGTAGATGTTTTAACTTATTTCTATCTAGAATTAGGCTCTGGTTCCATTAAAAGCATGCCAGAGCAGTATGAATTTGGTTATCTTTACATAAATCTGCATGAATACCCAAGAGACTCTGCGCCAAGTATGCAAAATAAAGTAGCATTAATAAATTAGTGCTATCCCTTCCTCTGTCGACTGTGTTCAAGCCCAAGGTTCAGAGCAGGAAGTCGGTGAAACTCACAACAGATGTTTACACCAGTAAGTGCTGGTTCATGCTTAGAGGAGAAAAACAAAACAAAATAATACAAGAAACAAAACAAAAAACCCCCACAAACCTGCCACAAATAACAAACACTTAGAGCAGACACAGCCTGGAAGGACAGAAGCCTTTGTCAAGAACTTAATCAAGCCTCCAAATATAGTTTTTCAGTTTTAAAAATTCTTTTAGTTTTTAGATACGTCTGACTCTCAAAACGCAAGGTGCAGAATTAAGTGCGGAGATAGCAGGTAGAGAGAGCTGAGTCGTTCTCCATGAGTCAATCGAGGGGCTGGTGGTTTGAGAGGAAGCCACAGAGTAGGGAGAGGAGAGACGGACAGAGGGGTGAGGAGGAGGTCTGAGCCTGGGAGGAAGAAGACTGAAAGCAGAATTGCTTCGGTGGCTGACTATTTACTTTGATTCACTGGAGCAGATAATATTTCAGAGGAAGTTACAGATTATGAACAAGAAGGGACAAAACGTGGGGGGAAACTAACATTTATGAAGAAGAGATTAAAACAAGGCTTCCTTCTCCCAAATCTGCTCTGTCTTTGTAATTGTCACAGTACAGACGCAGGACATAGCTCAGGGCACGGTTCTCTCCATCCCAGGCTATCACTGACACCTTTTCTCTGAGCTTTGGACTTTAGAGAAATGTTGAAAGCAACTTCCTTTTCACCAACAGGAGAATTAATGAGTAACTTATATTACATTCACAAAGCAACACTCTGCAGTGGGTAAATTGAGTGAACCGGAGTTACCTGTGTCGACAGGGAGAAGTCTCATAAAAATCAGAATGTTTGTGAAAAACACACAAAACGATACCTCCAGTATGATAGTCATCTAAGGGTTAACTTAAAAAGTCAATCATTGTCATGGATACACACATATGAATGGAAATGATAAACAGCCCATTCAGGATAGAGGTTATCTTTAGGGAAAGAATGAAGGGAATGGAATTGGGTGGATGTTGATACCGGGGGCTACACTGCTCTCTGCTGTATCATATTATTCCCTTTCTTTTCTGTAGGAATAGAACTTTCACCTGAGTTTAACAGGGCATATGGCTGCCTGGCTAGAGATTATGTTTTCTGGTCTCCCTTGGAGCTGTCATATACTCAGGTGATTAAATTCTTGCCAAAGTAGGGTGATTAGAAATGATGTGTGTGCCTTCCCTGTCACTTCCTGGGAGGACAGTGCTTGTCTCTGCATGTTCTCCTGCCCCTTTTCCATGTGCTGGAATATGGATGTAATGCCTGGTAATTCAGTCTTAACCCAGAAGACATGCACAGTACTCTGGGGCAGGTGTCATGGCCCTGGGGCCACTGGCCTCATGCAATGCAAATAATAATCATTCATAACTTTCACTCCTACATCTTATTTTATTCATGGTTTATCCATGGTCTTGTTGATGGGCATTAAGATCACTTCCTACTTGGGGCTCTTAAGAATATTCTTATACAACTTTCCTTCCCTCATAGATTAGAATTTCCATATGGCATTTTCTGCTTTAGTCAGTTTGGGCCACGATAATAATAAAAAAAAATACCATCAACTGACTGGCTTATAAACAAACATTTTTTTCTCATGGTTCTGGAAGGTGGGAGGTCCAGGATTAAGGCACCAGCAGAGGCAGTGTCTGTTGAGGACTTGGCTTCTAGATGACTGGCCACCTTTTCTCTGTGTCCCCCTGAGACAGAAGGGGCAAGGGAGATTTTTCAGACTGCTTTTATAAGGGCACTAGCCACTGAGGGCTCCACCCTCATGACCTAATCTCCTCCCAAAGGCCCCACCTCCTGGTATCATCACCTTGGGGGTTAAGTTTCAGCATGAGTTTTGGCAGGGACACAAACATTCAGCCCATAGCGTAAATATTTAGGAATGGAATTGCTGAGTCACAGGATACGTATGTGTTCACTTTTCCTAGTACTGTCTGGATTAACTTTTTTCCAAATGGCTGTAACCACTTAAATCATCACCGGCAGTACGTTGAAGTCTCACCTTGTTTTTCATTGAATTTCAATTTTTAAGTGTATCATCCTTTTAATTTTTACAAAATTAGATAATTATTTCTCAGTGTGGCTTTAATTTGTATTTTTTGGGTTACCAGTAAGGATCAGTATCTTTTCATATGCTTAGGGTTGTTTGTGTTGCCTTGGCTGTGGAAAGCCCACTTACATTTTTGCTCATTTTTCTACTTGAGTCATCTTTTTTCTTCCTAATTCTACGTATAAACCCTTTGTTAAGAATATGAGAACAAAAGTCTCTCACCTTGTGTTTTGTAGGGATATACCTATCTTTTGCTTTATGATGGCCAGTTTTATTTTTGTTTAAGAAATCCTCTGCGTGTTGGGGTTGTAAAGATATTCTGTATTTTATTCTATAATAGGTATAGTTTTTACCTTTCATATTTATTTTAAATCTACCACTAGTAACTGGTTTTTAAAATACAATCTAGGTTAAAAAGCGAACATGCGGTTTTCTTGTAGATAACCAGTTGTCCCAGCCCCACTGACTGAATAATTATTATTCCCCCACTGATCTCTATTCTGCGCCATGTCATTGGTGGGGGGCTATTTCAGGGCTCTGTTCTTTTTCATTGTTCTGCTCACCCAACCCAATTCAAATGCCACATTGTCTTATTAGGACTTTAATAAAAATGTTGGTGGCACATAGCACACAAACCTTCCACCCTTCCTTGCTCTTTTTATCCAAGACGATCTTGGAGAGTCCTGTTTCTTTGCTCTTCCGTCTTAACTTCAGAATCAGATCCTCCCGCTGTTCCATTGTGTTTGCACATTGCATTGTTTCCATAGATTATGCTGGGGGAGAATCTTGCCTTTAATCTGCTGTTTTCAAGTTGACTCAAACCTTTGTTTCGTGAAAGTTTCTCATCAGCCTGACTTTTAAACTTTCTCGTTTTACATGGGCTGTAGTTTGGCTTCGAAACTAAACGGAGAACGCCAAGAGGTCCTCAGTAAAGAACTGTTTACCAAAAGGAGGAAAATAAGAGAGTTTTTGTTCTTGCTTAAGGGGGAAATGTACACATTCAGAAGAAAAGGATACCTTAGATGGAGACAATGGAAATGCAGGTCATACCAAATAAACGTGAGAAGAGACGGGAGGGAGTGGTCGCAGCGCTGGCTACCAGCTGGCCCGGGGTTGGCTTCGGACGGCTCAGCTGCATTCTGGAACGCTCCCTGGGGAAGCAAGATCCTGAGGTAAATACTGAGGATGGGCAAGAACAAGTTTATTATATAAATAACAGTTGCAAGCCAGATGTTCCGGGCTAGGGTACACCTTCCTTGCCTGAGGCAGTCGTACAATGTGTTTGGAATAGGTTTTCACATCCTCAGGGGCCTTGCTATCAAATTCCAAAACTGCTCCCTCTCCTCAGACTGCTCTCCTCACAACTGCTGGGGGAAAAGAAAAAAAAAGAAAAGAAAAAGAAACTGTTAGGAAGGTCTCACATTGAGGAAATTTTGCTAAAATGTGTTACATGCAAAGAGGAACGGAGCGGAGTTCAGCTATTCTGATAGTTACTGCCATGAACGCTGGACTGTGTAAAAAAAAAAGGAAAAGATTCCACTTTTCAGTGTTTATACTGAACTACATGAAAAAAAAAAAAGAATGCCATGGAGCTAATTTTTTTTTAAACTAAGCAGGCTTTTAGCTGCTCCCATCCTATAAAAATCAAAAGGACGGATGTGACTTAAACTTGCTTTACTGAAGCAAATTTTCACAACCTGACATTTAAATTGAGCTGTGGGGCACTCCAGTAATCCCACAGGCATGTAAAACCTGATACTATGTCTGCATCTAAGTATTCTGCTCTGGGATTGGGGGTCCCAATTGGCAACCTGGGAAAACCATGTTGCTCACACTTGCTTAAACAGTCTCTAATTAGTTCTTCTGACCCTCTTGTGTCCTAATAAATGGCCCATTACAGAACATTAAAACTGAAATCTTTCCATTAAAAATGATTTCCTTGCTAGTGAACATGATCTCGGTTTAATGTACAACGTTGGTTCACATTAGGTTGTCCTACTGTGCAGTGAGTGCTGTCCAGTCTGAAGGGATGGATGGTAGCGGTAATTGGGCTTTCTGGTTGAGTCAATTAGCTGAGCGGGGCATGAGTCTTCCCACACTGGTCTAAATATTGCTTATGTTCTTGGTTTGTTTGGGGGCTATCACTTTTTGATCTAAAGAGTTGAAAACTCTGATGTGAAATTGTATAATGAGCCCTGAAAAATTATGAGCCTAAAGAGACCCTTAGATCACCTTGAGAGGTCGGCTCTCAGGTTTTATTTGGTTAGTGGTGCAAACAGGCTGATGCAGTGGGAACTTTTTCTGGGACTCTGGCACATTCCTCACGCCATCCAAGGCTCCCTTGGCACCAAGTACAGTGTCACACATAGTAGTTGTCCAGTGACTTATCTGTTAGATTAATATTGTAAAATGCTTTTGAGTGAGTGATCATTAACGTTTCCAAAATATGTGTTTAACAAATCAATAAACACATATTTATTGACTCCTTATGTGTGCCCAGGATTGTGTCTAACCAGCCCTGAGAAAAATGCAAAAGATGCATTAAATGTGCCTCCAGGAGACAATATCATAGGGGAATGTTAAGTACGTCTCTGAAGTTCTCATTTTTACTCCCATCTGCACCAGGAGGAAGTATCATTTGTTGCTCAGCTAGTTTTGGGGAGGTAAGCTAAGTGGTCAGTTACTTTACTTAAGAAAAGGGAAAACTTCTGTAGGAAAAGTTTCTAAACAAGGGGTAAGAAGCTGGAAATATGGCCAGAGAATAGAGTAAGAAAACCCAGAATGGCTGAGTTTTGTATGAGAGGATTGGGGCTGGGGTCGAAAAGAGAGAACTTGCCTTAACAGGTAGATCTCTGGGGTCAAAAAGAAATACTTAAAAAAATAATTTCAGAAACTCCTGCTCTGTAATGTGTAAGGTAACAAATCTTGTCTTTCCAAGAAACCTTCAGTAAAAATAGCTCTCTTCAAAGCTTTTGGAATCAGATTTGTTGGGAGATTTGAAAACGGAGCGTAGACTGGTCTTGAGATGAGCTAAAACTGGTTACGTTCACTTTTCAGGAATGTTGAAAGGAACATGACACTCAATATCTAAGTGCTTATTCATCTAGAATGAACTATAAATACAGCTGTCATTTTTGACACCCAAGTAGGACACATGATTGGAAAAATATGACTTAACGTCTTCGGTTGATTGGTAATTAAATATTCCAAAATGTTTATCTAATCAATCAATAAAGCAACTGCATGTGACCAGAATCGTGCTTGACAAGCCTTAAGGAAAATTGGAAAAAAAAATGCATTAAATATGGCTCCACAAGACAGTGTCATAGGGATGAAATTATTTTAGAGAATTATAAACTAACTTGGTCTGGGGGTACCCCAGGAAGCCTAGACCTCAGGCTCACAAAACTACTGGTGTGCTATTCAGAACGTCGAGTAGTAGGTCATGGAAGGTTTGAATACAGCAACCAATTTTTCCCCCTAAGTTGATATGGTGGGAATTGTACTTGCTGAGCTACATTTATGGCTCTAGGCTCATAGATAAAGCATTCTGATTGCCTCTCAGAAGAGCATGGAGAAATGGGGGAAAAAAAAACACATTATAATAAAATGAAATTAGCATCATGATAGTCGTTACTGAAAGTTCAGACTGAAGGACCTCACCTTCCCGCTGAGGCAAGCTTTGCCTGAGCAGCTTTTGAGAGGCGTTTTTAATCCTTATGACTGGACAAGTGTAGCATGTGAGGCCAGAGGACTTGGTTGAATAAATCGGAACGTACACGGGATAGAAAATAAACGCAGGAAAGAGGAGATACTTGAGTGGTGTGAAGTCGGGCGGAGCTCTGTGCACTCAGTTGGTACCCAGTGTTGCAAAGAGCTTCCCAGCTGCTCCTCCTACGTTCAGCCTGAGCTCACAATTAACAAGTGAATCTTCTTTAAAATACAACACGTCTATGTTCTCCTTGCAAAGTTCTCCCAATTTTTTAAGAAAGTAAGCCCAGACTCCCTATTTTGACATTCAAGATCTTCTACCGTGTGGCCCAACATATAATTTCAACCTACAAAAATAGCATTTTTGTATGTTTCAACCATACAACTTCATCTCTCCCTTCTCCATGAATATACTCAACTTTAATCAAGCTTGACTCCTTTTTTGTTTCTGTGTCTTTTTCAAAAATACTGCTCCTTGCTAAAAGCCCTTTTCTAATACAGCTCCTCTGGGAAGCTCTTCCTGGTCCTCCTTCACTCCCATCCACAGGAGGATTTTTTTTCCTGATCGGAATACAGACTGTAATTTATTTCTCTCCGTGGTGTCTTCTGTTTTATTACAATTTGTGTACATATATGTTTGCAGTCTCTTTGATTGTAAGAGATTCAAGAAATTCTTATTGTATTCAACTCTTGATCTTTCCTCTCACTCCTCTTTCAGCAACTAGCATAATGTAAGACCATAAATAACAGTTAACAAGAACAAAACTGAGTGCTTCGTAGCGTCAATAGTGAGAGACTTGAAAATTCAAGGCAGAAGTGAAGTGTAGGAGAGATGCTGAGTTGTGAGCTGTGGAGCACTGATGGAAGACCCCCCCCCCCTCTCTCTCTCTGTTTCTCCCTCCCTCTCTCATTCTCTCTGTCCTGTGTGTGCGTGTGTGTGCGCACACATGTGTGCACATGTTTGAGGTTCTTCTAAATATTTAAATCAAGATTAGGAAGTCTCTGCTAACAGCATTGATAGCTCTGACTATGCAAAACCACTATAACCTCCTTATTTATTGTGTGATGAGATTGACAGCCTCATTGAAACATTGTGAATGATGCAAAATGCCTTTGTTAGGGATTCCACTGTACGATTTTTCCAACAGTTTCAATGAATGAATACAAAATATTTTCAATGCCAGTGATTTCTGAGAACGAATTTGACTCTGAAGATTTTTGTTCCCCACTTGCATAATAAAAAATTTTACAAAGAAATACTATTTTTTTAATAGAAATTATTTAGAAGTGGAGCAGAGTTCTCTGTGGATACAGGTAGAAAACTTGAATTCAGTACTTGTAGAATGAAAAATAAGTATGAAAAAAGTAAAAAAAGAAGATGAATATGAATGAAAACAACACATGCATTCAATAAGGGTGCTACTCTGCATTTGCTGACATATTTCTCACTGTAGCGTCTGGGATTTCCTTTCCAGATGCTCTTCTCATACCGGCAGGGGATAAGCACTGTGGAAACGGAGACCCCAAAAGATCTAATTTTCTTTCTTTCTTGCTCTAAAATTTGCTCTCTGGCCCCTCACCATTTAAAGAAAAACTCCTTATGAATGAAGAACTCATTACTCTGGGCTCTTCATATATTTCATATTCTCGCTGTATTGTTTTTTGCCGGCCAATCTTTTAACCCCGGATCCTACTCTAAAATAGCGAGTTGTCCGGATGCAGACACTTTTCTAATAATGAGACACTTACTCCTCTGGTTTGTTGGGAAAAGGATGCTTCTGCAAAGCAAAGTATTGGGAAGGGAAGTGGCTGTTGCACTTGGCGCATTGATAATTATAAGGCTTGTTGGGTAGGAGCGCTGCTTTCGATAGGCTTTGGGCACCTCCTTGCCAAGTCAAAACACACTCTTAAAGCCACAGGCAGCGTTAAAGGAGATCCTAACCTCATGTGGCCACGTGACAGCCTGCTGTAAATCAGACCTAGGATCTTATTATAAAGCAGCACTGCAGAGAAGACTAAAATCACATCGTTGACAGGTGTCCTATGTTAAAGTTAGGTGTCTGATAGGGAAAGAGTGGACCCTGAGATATTTGAGCAGACAAGCCTGAGAACAGTTAGCCCAACTGCTTCTCTGAACACCTCTGGGTGGTAAAAGGAGCCCCTTCTTCCTGTTTCAGGAAACAGCCTCCGCTTGTCTGAAGACCACTCGGTGACCTGGGTTAAGTTGCCACGTGAGGTGATGCTTGTTCTTCTCAAGATGTGCGACCCGCTACCCAGGCAGGGTCTCAACACAGCCTCGGTGGGGAAGTAAAAGTCCTATTTCAGAAAGACAAAGACTATGAGGCAAAGAAATCCCAGAGCTTGCTACTATTACCCAGCAGGGACTGGGGTAATATGCATGAGAGTGGGGCTTGACATGATGGCCTGGAGCTATGGACAAGATGTCTGACTATGAAGAAAGCCTGACACAGTGGGCACTCAACAGTGATTCAGTGTTGTCCCGAGTCCACCTGAGGTTGGTTCTCGCATTTTGCCAGGACGAGTCCTAGAAGCTTGGACATAGTAAATGGAGCGGACAGGCCTTGGCGTTTTGAGGAAAGTGAGAGAAGGCTCAGGGAGGTTGGACTGTTCGAGTGGTTTTGTTAGATAAGAGCCACCATTTGACTTTGGTCCCTGCGAAGGCCCTTGGCAGGGAAGTAAAAGAGAAGCTATTCCCTTCACTAAGGTAATGTGAAATTCACTGGAGAGGACACCAAAATCTTGGAGAAACTGAAATGTGGCTGTTCCCTGCAGGCTGGGGTTGACAGTAAAATATGCCGTGGAACTAGACTCCCTGTTACCTGTAAGGATGTTGAGATTCCAGAATGTCAGGAGCCAGAGGACAGCCCTTACCCATCAGAGAAAAAATGGATTTAATTACGAATAGGAATGTGACAATCAGGGTTTGTTTACCTGCAGGAATCTGTGGCAAAAGCCAATAGCTCGTGGTAATCCCAAGAATGAGATCTAGGAAGAGCTAACTAAGGTATTGCTCAATTTATATAATGAAAAAATAAAAAAAGGAAAATAGAGCTGGCAAGTAGAAGTTAGTCGCTAAAATGAAAAATCGAAGCCCTCATTCAGTTGCCAAATCTAAGTCATTTTACAGACATGGATGGAATCTATTGAAGGGGAGGCTGAATCCCCTTGAGAAAGGCCCCCCACAATGCCATCAAGAGTATACCCAGTAAGTACTTCTCTGAACCTTCAGAAAAGGCCGTCTGCCCATTTACCAGAGAGGAGTGCAAGGGGAATCCAAAACATTTTCAAGGATCTTAGTAATTTGACATAAAATTCTGTTATAATCCCTTATTTTGAAAGGGGCTTATGGGAAGCAGGTGAAAATGGAATTACTGGTTTCATAAGGGGTTTTGTGGGTCTGTGGAGACCATCTGTGGTTATTTCCCCAAACTCCTAAGGTATAATTGGGGTAGATGTCCTTAGCTGCTGGCAGAACCCTCTCACTGGTGCTCTGATCTGTGATGCAAGATCCATTATGAAAGGAAGGGCCAACTGGAGGTCCCTATAACTGCCTCCATCCTTCAGACAACATTGTGAATCAGAAGCAATGCTGCATCCCAGGAGGGACTGCAAGGTTTAGTACTTCCATTAAAGCCTTGAAGGATACAGGGATAGTGGGTGCTTTGTCCTGATCCCTGCCTGCTCAATTCACCTGTCTGGCCTCTGGTATAATCTGATGGATCATGACAGGATTTACCATGAACTTGGAGCCCCCAAAGCAGTGGCTACACATGTAAGTTCTTTCCTGCAGTCGGTCAGCCTAGCCACTGGTATGTGGCATGCAGCTCTCGCTTTGATAAATGCTTTTAGATCCCCATCGATACGTACCCTTTGAAATGCAGCCTTATTCTGCACAAAGCTTTACAACTCTCCTCCTTTCTGTCCTGATACAGGGACCTGGAGGATCTTGACATTCTTCAGGTTGTCATGCAACTCACCTACCTAGATGACATCATGTTAACTGGACCTGGGGAGCAAGATGTGGCAAGTGGCGTGGATGCTTTCACAGAACACATGTGACAAAGGGAAGAAGATAACCCCCCAGGAAGATTCAGGGGCTTGATGCGTCAGTGAAAGGTTTCAGAACCCAGTGGTCTGGGGGCAGGTTGAGACAGCTATTGATAAAGGACTTGCACCTCTTATCACTAAGAAGGGTGCCTCTTGTACCTTGCACCTCTTATCAGTAAGAAAAGAGGCCCAGTACTTGATGGGCCTTTATGCAGCTGGAAGGCAGCATGGGGCACTTACCAAGGTGATTTGGGAGTCTGCCAGTTTATGTTTGGGCACAGTGCAAGGATGACACGTCAGATTTGCAGACTGCAGTACAGGCCGCCCTAACATTTAGACCATATGACCCACTCTTCTCAGCAGTGCTGGAGGTAACTGTCATGGTGAACAAGGATTGCTCAGGAGGAGAGTCCCCAGTGCAGACCTTTAAGGTTCTGGAATGAGGTCATTCTCTCTTTTAAAGAGTAGCTCCCCATATGTTTCAGAGCCCTCGTGGAGACTGAGTAACTGATCATGGAACTGCAAATGAAATGGGACCAGAGATACCTATCATTAATTGAATTTTTTTGGATCTCATGCATCATAATGTTAAATGGACACAGCAGCATGTCACTGCAGGATGGAAGTGGCACATTCAGGACCAGACCTGAGCACCGGCGCTGTTGAGTGCACAATTCACCAGCAGCAATGACTAACAGTTCTTGGACGCCACTTTTTTTTTTTTTTTTTTTTTTTTTGGAGAGAAGAGCCAGCCATGTGGTGGCAGGTCATTTACTTTGAACCTCTCCCATCTTGGAGGAGGCAGTAATTCACCCTTATGAGAACTGATAATACACTGAATCTTGTGAATTTGTCAATACGTGACCATTTTTGTCCTGCATAAGTGACAATTTTATATGGTTCAACCAAGTTCATGATTCTGGATGTGGCTATGGCAGGCAGAACAATGCTACCCCTTCCCCTAAACATGTCTACATCCGAATCTCTGAAACCTGGGAATATATTAGGTGACAAAGCAAATGGGAATGAAAGATGCAGATGGAATTAAAGATGCTAATCAGCTGATCTTAAGATATATTTTCCTGGATTATCAATGTTGATTATAAGGGCCCTTAGAGGTAGAAGTGAAAATTGGATCAGAGAAGAAGAGAGATAGCAGTGTGAGATGGACTTGGCTCAACACTGATGGCTTGGAAAACAGAGGAAGGCAGCCATGAACCAAAGAGTGTGGGCGGCCTCCAGAAACTGGAAAAGGCAAGGAAACATGTTCTCTTCTAGACTCTCCAGAAAGGAAGGCACCCTGCCATCACCTTGATCTTCACCCAGCGAGATCCCTGGCAGACTTCTGATTACAGAACCTGTAAGATAGTTAATTTGTGTTGTTTTAAACCACTAATTGTGATGATTTGTTATAGCTGCAATAGAAAGCTAATACAATTGACCCTTGAACAACATGGTGGTTAAGGGTGCTGACCGGCACCCAGTCGAAAATCCACGTATAAACTTTACAGTAACCCCTCCATATCTGCAGTTCCATATCCAAGGATTATAACCAACCTCAGGCCATGTAGTACTGTAGTACGAATCAACTGGAAAAAATCCCCATGTAGGTGGCCCTGTGCAGTTCGAACCTGTGTTTTTCAAGGTTCAACTGTATTAAGTAGTTTTGTTTCTCCTGCCTGCAGTGCCCATGCCAGCGTACGTTTCCAGCCATTGTAGAAAGACTTATCCATTGATGTGGTATCCCACTGTTGCCTTGGGCTAAGAGCACCATTCTTTGGCAAAGGAAGGAAAACATTGGGCTCGTTCCTATGAAATTCACGTGTGTTCCTCATAATTCGTAAGTAAGCAGCTTGATAAAATGTGGACTAGCCAGCTGAAGGCTCCTTTAAGGCATCAACTTAGAGGAAACTTTGAGGGGTGAGGACAGTGTATTTGTCTATGGAGCCATGTCCCTTATGGCAAGAATATTTAGGATGAAGAATGAAAGGATAGAATTAGGATTTGTCTATTTTCACTACACTTCTTTCTTTCATTTACCTCATCTCCTAGAAAATTTAGGCTCTGCAAGGTTAGAACTGGAAGCTGTACATACTGCTTGGTCCCACTAGGGTCTGGGCCAGGAGATCAGCCGGCAAAAAGGAGTTAGTCTCATGTCAAGGTGACTGACCCTGACTGTTCTCCGGAGCCAGAACTTCTACTGCAAGAGTAGGGCGGGAAGGGATATGTCCAGAGGGAGGATATTCATTGGGTCTTCCCTTGGTGCTTCTGTGCCCTCTGAGAATTTTGAAAAGGCTATTGTAGCAATCACAACCTGTCAAGGACAAGGAAAGTATAGCTCAGTCCCTTCCAGAATGGAGGTCTAGATCACTCACTAGGTAAGAAATACAGACCAGCTGGAGCTCTGGCCAAGGGTGAGGAACATCTAAAATGGGCAGAAGAGAGAGATGATGTGTCAATATGGCAGCTGAGGATGGAGCTTGGCTGCTAACCCTCTTTAAGCTGTTTTAGGAGATGACAACTGTCACAATCTTGGGTGACTGGATTTGTTCCTCCCCTCAGGGGAAGAAGTGAGGACATCTTCTCTATGTGTAAGATCGGTGCTTTCTCAGAGGCTGTGAGCAGAATTGAGTGTCACTGAGTAAACGATCAGATTCAATTTGAGTCATCCCAAATCAGCTGGCCTCCCCACCCCAGTCTCAGGGGTTTGCCTTATTTTCTGTCCAGATTGTCCCGGCAGCGGCTCACACCATTTCGTGCTGCAGTTTGGGTGACCTCATCTCCTTAAACCTCCAGTTGCTTACACCTTCCACACGAGGGGACAGCTGGGCTTTGGCACCACCTCCACGCCACCCACTATAATCCGGGAGCCATGGTAGCTCTAGTGCTTATGTCCTATTTAAATGGAGACCTGGAGGCTCCAACTTCTTCAGTGGCTGCCCAGAGGGACCCAGAAACCAAGATGTTTCTGTTTGTGAGAAAGTTAAAGCCCAAAGGGGTGGACTTTGACCAATAAGAGACAGAAGACCGAGTCAGCAGGTAACCTGCTTCCCCTTCCTCTCCCACCTGCTCTTCCTAGCCATGCTTTCCTTCTGCCTTTTGGAACTGAGGAAGTGCCTGGATTTCCTTGAAAAGCTGTGCCAGTTCAGAAACGGATCATCTTGTGTTTCCTCTTCCTTCTTCCTGCCTCACTTTTCCTTTCCCCCGACTCTTCCCCTCAGTAAAGCACTTGGGCTTGGCCTTAGACTCTGATTTTTAGAAAACCTGGGCTGAGATATTGCACTTGAAGCTTGTTGAAGACTTGAACTACCTGGGTCACAGTGCAGATGGTAAAGAGGGGTCGATGTGTGAGATACTTAGAAGAGTTGTCTGCATTTGCTGTTGCGTTGGACTGGAATTGGAGAGCTGAGTGCGGGGAAGAGAGGCAAGTACAAAACCTTTGAAGTTTATAGCATTGGCAACTGCTGAAATGATGCATTAACTACAATTCCAAACAGTAAAGGTTTGGAGAGAAGGTAATGAGCTGAATTTCGAATTAATCCTGCTTGAGGTAGCTGTGGGACGTCCAGATGCTGAAGTCTCGGAGAAAGTTGGAACTGTGTTCCTGGAGCTAAGGTGGTGGCTTTAGTAAATGGAAGGTTGAGGTCAGCTCGCTGCAGTGTAAATTTTTTATACACATAGGTTTTTTATGGCCACATTTCTGGGCAGACATGTAGGTGTGTTTCAGCAGTGACTATAACACCTTTTGGAAAATAAATCATCCAATAGCATTTATTTGAATGTCCCCTGCCCTAAAACATTTTAACACTCCTGTCATTTATTTCTTCCAAATCATCTATCATTTATCCTTTCCTGGCTAAGGCCACATTTATCCACAGGGCTGGCTGTGATGTGCTATCAGAGGCACCAGGAAGGCTGCTCTGTTTCAGGAAGTATCTCCTCCACTGCCTTGCTCGGACTTGATTTTCACAGTTAGCGCTACTATTGAAATGAAAGATGTAATTCATCAAAACTTGGTAGGTCATTAGTGGATTTGGAAAGACTGTGTAATAGATTCTCTCTGAGGGAAGACTCTGTGTGTGTGTGTGTAAGAGAGATAGAGAGGGAGAGAGAGCAAGAGAGAGACAGAGAGGCAGAGAGTTAGGTGGTACCATCAATGGTGTAAAATAGCGGTTCTATTAAGACTCTTGTGTCAATCTCCTGGGTTCAGTCCTAGCTGTATTATCTCTAGCTCCATCATCTTGGAAAAGTTACTTCACCGAGATTCACTTTTACCACGTCTATAAAACTGGGCATAGCCGTAGTAAAGGCCTAAAAAACTGTTATGTGAATTAAATGGAAAATGGCTACTTAGTTTATAGTAAGCTCCCAAATGTTATTAATAATATTTTTTAAAATATGAATTGTGAAGCCAAAGACAAACTTTACCTACTTTATAATTCTGCCTGGAGAGGGGCTTTTGGATCATGTATAATCATTTGTTAGTAAATGTAGATTTGGGATCCAATTTTTTTCTTTTAATTCATGCACTTTATATTTTAAATAAGCAGATTGATTCCAAGTGACCCCTGCCCCCACCCTGTGGGCGTCTACCTGCCTCGCTCTCGCTTCCAGGCTCACTGAGAAGGCGGCTTCTCAGTGTTAAGGTGCTCTCTCATTTACTTGGAAGGTGGATGGTCTGCTTTAGCTCCAAAATATGTCTTAAATTGTCCATTTCTCGCCATCTACACAACCTTGACAATGGCAGTGACTTCCTGATGGGACTCCAATTTTCATTTTTTTTCCCCCTACAATCTTTCTCCCCTCAACACAGAGATCATACCGAGAACTGTTCAGTTGATTCCTGTTTTGATTGGAGTAAAATCCAAACTCCTAACCATGGCTTCCAGTGTCTCCCGTTTCTGCCACATCTCCCATCTCATTAACAGCAGCCAGAGATTGTGTTCTATTTCTCAAAATATCAAGCCCTGTTTGCTTCTTTCTTGGTTGCTTTATTTCTTGGGGTTTTTCTTTTGTCTCATCAGCCTGAAATGCTCTCTCCCCACTCATGCTGAGTCACCCATTTGTGGTCACAAATGGTCACCCCTTTCATTTTCTTTATAGCCCTCTGTCACAGTTTCCTTGTAAGTATCTTGTTTCTTTATTATCTCATTTGTATAAGCCTCTCTTTTCTATGAGAGCTTCATGAGGTCAGATGCCTTATTCCTGTCCTGTCTATTTTTGTACCTCCAATGACAAACGAGTCTGCCGTAGAGTAAGGACTCAATAAATATTTGTTTAGTGAGTGAATGAATGAGCGAATGAACACAAGGAAGTGTTATTGACCATCCACGTTTCCGTGACTAACAGAGTCATAAAATGAGGTAACAACAGAGACCACCCACATGAGGATAAAACACAAGATGCCTCTGTTGTCTATGGGTAGTCAAAAAGAAGTAAATATGCAGGTTTGAACAGTTGAGAAAATAGTGCATAATAATTGCAAACACATTGTTTTTGTTGTGTGTTTGTTTGCCGGGAATCGTGCTAAGAAATTTAACCATATTCACTCATTCAACGCTCACTATAACCCCCCAGCAGCTGTTATTAACATTCATATTGTATAGATGAGGAAACAGTCACAAAGGAGTTTGGTAAACTGGTGCTCAAGACCACACAGTTAGCAAATGTGAGGGCGGGATGTGAATCCCGGCAACCTAGTGCACATGGCCAGCCCACTCTGAGGCTCTCTAAAGTAGTCCCACAGGCTCATCGATGTGACACGGATACTGTACAATGAAAGCAGGAACCGGATCTCATAAATGTTCACATCCACTCGGCAGTTAATCCTTTGCTTTACTTGTGATGGCCATGTAGCAAACTGAATCAAAATGGCAGCAGGGTAGGTAAGGAAAGAAAAGTCTTAAGCTAGACCTTAAAAAAATCATCAGGTTCATTGGGAGAATATTCTACAGATGGGCAGGAAAAGTGGTGATTAAATAAAAATGGGGGAGGAGGGTGTAGCTCAGTGGTAGGGCGCATGTTTAGCATTCAAGAAGTCCTGGGTTCAATCGCCAGAACCTCCATTTATAACCAACCAAACAAACAAACAAACCTAATTACCTGTCCCCCAGCCCCCCAAAAAACAACACAAAAAATGGGGAACATGGTGAAAAGAAATACAAACAATAAGATTTGTATAGAATCCAGAAAAAAGCAAAGTAGGATAAGAGTGTGTTTCCAGGGAAAGAACAGCATTCAAAAAGAAGAAGGTAACTTGAGTAGGGAACACAAATGTATGATGTAATTAGCAAACACAACACTTCAGTGGAGAGCAGTGACTCGCAAGTCTTCACAGCTTGATGAAAATATCATCTCTTGAGGCTACGCCATGTCCCTTTCTCTGATTCCACACAGTCATTCCTTGGTACCCACCAGAGACTGGTTCCAGGACCACCCCTCCCCCCGACCAAATACCAAAACTTCCTAGATGCTCAAGTCCCCCATATAAAATGGCATAATATTAGCACATAACCTACTCACATCCTCCTGTGTGCTTTAAACCATCTCCAGAATACTTATAAAACCTAATATAATGTAAATGCTACGTAAATAGTAGTAAATACAATATAAATGCCAGATGAATAGTTGCCAGTGTGCGGCAAATTCAAGTTTTGCCTTTTGCAAGGTTCTGGATTTTTTTTCCCCCCTGAATATTTTCAATCCACAATTGGTTGAATCTATGTTTGTGGAATCTGTGGTTACAGAGGGACAACTGTATTCACAAGCAACCTTCACATTTAAATTCAATTTCTCATTGTTTCCTGATCTGGATAAGAAAGTTCTAAGAAACCAAAAACACAAACAAGCTGTCTACTTCGAAGCAAAAAAAATTCATGGAAAATTATTAAATTTTCTCTTTTTTTTATACATTTTTTATTGATTTATAATCATTTTACAACATATCAAATTCCAGTGTAGAGCACAATTTTTCAGTTATACATGAACATACATATATTCATTGTCATATTTTTTTCTCTGTGAGCTACCATAAGATCTTGTATATATTTCTCTGTGCTATACAGTATAATCTTGTTTATCTATTCTACAATTTTGAAACCCCGTCTGTCCCTTCCCACCCTCTGCCCCTTGGCAGCCACAAGTTTGTATTCTATGTCTATGAGTCTGTTTCTGTTTTGTATTTATGCTTTGTTTGTTTGTTTTGGTTTTTTGTTTTGTTTTTTTAGATTCCACATATGAGCGATCATATATGGTATTTTTCTTTCTCTTTCTGGCTTACTTCATTTAGAATGACATTCTCCAGGAGTATCCATGTTGCTGCAAATGGCGTTATGTTGTCGGTTTTTATGGCTAAGTAGTATTCCATTGTATAAATATACCACATCTTCTTTATCCAATTATCCGTTGATGGACATTTAAGCTGTCTCCATGTCTTGGCTATTGTAAATAGTGCTGCTGTGAACATTGGAGTGCAGGTGTCATCCTAAAGTTAAATTTTCTCTTGATTATCAATTCAAGCAGTGCTACTTGAGCACTTAATCTGTGCAAGGAGCTTTTCTGGGATGTGGGTGTGCTGTGCAGATAACTAGCACACCCCTCCTTGTTCTCAGCTAACTTACCAACTTGTGAGGGTGTTTGTTTTTGGTACAGATGTGGGTCTTACCGACATAGAGGAGCTGGCCCTGAAATTCCTTGTCCTGTAGAAATGGAGGGTCAGATCCTGGCTTCACGCTGCTCAGAATATGTCTCCATCTGAAACGCCCCTATTTCAAGGGAGGGCATAAACCTTCCCGGTCAGAGAGTCTGCTCACTTGGCCCTGTTCAACCTTAATTCTTCCTCCTCCTCCTCTACCCTGGGAACTGATACTGACCTGGCAAACCTGCAATGAAGGTTTCACCAAAAAGTGACCAAGATAATGCCCAGACTTCCAAGATCTTGACACCACAGTACTGGCACCTCGATCCCCACTGTAGTTGTGGCCTGGGGAAAACTTGAGGGACAAAGGGTGTGTGGTCTTGGCGATAGCTTAGAAAGCTTTTTATTATTTACTTGCCTCAGAAAGCTATAGATGAATAAAGCATTTAAGCTTGTTTTAAGACTGTCCGTTTTCTTTTTAAAAAAAATTTTATTGAAGTATAGTCAGTTTACAATGTTGTGTCAGTTTCTGGTGTACAGTATAATGTTTCAATCATACATACATATACATATATTCGTTTTCATATTCTTTTTCCTTATAGGTTACTGTAAGATATTGAATAGAGCTCCCTGTGTTATGCAGAAGAGACGTGTTGTATGTCTATTTCATATATGGTGGTTAGTATCTGCAAATCTCGAAAGAGTGTTCATTTTCAATCAAGAATTAAGTAGCCTGATCTCTTTCTCTCTTTTGTACACACACACACACACACACACACACACACAAACATGCATGTATAAACACTCACACTGCCTTCTCCCAGCACACAATTATATAATCTTCCAACTGTATCAGTCCCCCGATACAGACCAGAACCACGAGCATCCTGTGAGGTGAGGGCTGGGGAGAGGAGCATGGAGGTAACGTTATTGAAAGACTTGAATGAATTTGTTTACCACTGTGACCTTCACCCTTTGTCCTACTTGTCAGCTTCTAACATCGTATGAGGTTCAGCCATATCCCCAGAGCTCTGGTGCATGGGTCTCTCCCAAGGCTAATGTTAATAAGTTGACATAAAAATACTCCTAATTACATAGCTCTTAAATATAAACTAGGCCACAGATAAAACACATGCTAAAGCAAAGGGAGTGGAGCTTATCACAGAACAGCTCTGTTTAGTGGATAAGAAACACTTTGTACTCTTACAGCTATGACCTTGACCCCCATACGTATGTGGCAAGGCCCCAAATCCTTCCCCAGTCTTGATTGAAATCACTCTAAACTAAATAGGAGGCTTTGTGCTTCCCTCCCCCTTTGCTCCTTCATTCCATTACTTTTTCATAGTTAATGTCTGTGTGGAACTAACTCGCTGCACTGTTTTTCAATTCGTACTCCCCAAAGCCTCCTCCGGAGCCATAAAACCATGAATAAGAGGAATTAGCAAACAGAAAGCCTATGATTTTAGAGTATCTGGGGTAAATAGGGATATAATTAGGCTGGTGCTGGTTTACAATTAGGAGAGGGATTATATCTGCCTTTGCTCACTATCTACCAAGGTAACCTGGAGAAATATGACTAATTTGGAGGAGAATTATCACGTTGGCCCCCAGCTCGAGTTCAGCCTCTCTCTCCTCCAGCTGCGGTAACCCTCCAGGCCCCTTCTTACAGAGAAAGCCCAGGCTACCACCCCCGCTGCTCTGTAAATGCTCTCTTCAACCTGAAGGGGTTGTGCTCACAGCACAGTGCAATTTTCATTTAGAAATGGGCTTCCAATCGTGTTGCCGTACCTCATTAGCTAAGCCCTACCTCTTAAGTCAGGGACTCTCACACAGGTGTTAAATACGAGAGGGGGAAGAAAAAAAAAACCTAACAAGTAAATGAAGAAAAGCTTTATTCTTCACCCAAATAAATAAGGAAAGACAGCGTTCCTTCCGCCAAGTCCCTTGTACCATGTAATTCTAAGAGTTATTATTGTCACTGTTCCTATTGTTTTATTTGATTTCGTTTTTCCTCCCTCTAGGGTAGAAAGTTGCATTCTTTGTAGATGAGAAGGGCTTGGCTCTCTAGCATTAGAGAAAAATTGCTCGATATCGTTTTTTCTCTCCATGGTTTCCACCACTGTGAGTTCTCCTCGTTGTCAGGTGTGCCATTTGGAAGAATTCCGTTAAATTTATTTAAATGTTTTATTTTTATCAGCCTCTGCTGAGGGTATATTTGGCACTTTATTTTACTTATTGGTTTATCCGACGAGCTGTTTCTCAGTTGTCTGAGGGAGTATGTGGACTGATAACTGTGGCAGGTGTTTAAGCGTTTGGCAGAGTTTGCCACTTGGAAGGGAACCAACCCAGCTTGGGCCACGTCCTGTGGTGGTAAATTTCAGCTCCACTGGCAGTTTCTACCGTTCGACCATGACTTACACGTTAGGAAGCGCATCTAGGAGGTTCTGTTGAGTTAGATGGCTCTGCCTTCCTCAGAAATACTTAGTGAATCAGTTCCCACTGTAAGAGGAGGCTGCAGACAATTGCTCGTCTGAGTTTGCTCATTCTCTTCCTGCTTCTTTCTAAGCCTCTTCCTGAGAATGAGACTCAGAATCACATCATGAGCCTGCTGTGGGCAATTAATATGGGACAGTCGCTCTTTTTTTCTGGACATCTTTCTATGTTTCATGATTAGCTTTTGCTAAGAGCAGAAATGGGAGATAGGATGTTAGGAGGGAACAGGTACTGAAGAGGCTTTTATGTGACAAACGATACTGTCAAACATCACTGGAAAAAAAGACGGCTGCAGAATGGTGACAACGCACAAGGACAGGAGAAGCATCAATGGTCACCACACATAACGGCATACATTTAAGTTTCTTTAAGTTCTTTATTCACAGGTGATGGTTCTGCAAAGCAGAGTCCCAATGCTATTTGGGTAAATTGATAGTTTTTAGAGCCAGGGAGTTTTTCTCAGTAAACTCAGTGTCTGATTTCATGGAATTGTTTTTCTTTTACTCTTCCTCTGTGTCCTTTTCACTTGACCTATTTGTAAACTGTAATCTTGCTTCATTCCAATCATTGACTGTCTCTGATGGTGTTTCCAGAGATGACTCTGCTTTTGATTTGCACCACCTCCTCTAAAACAAGCAGCAGCCAGCCCACTGTCTGAAACACATGCCCTGTTCTATTCAAAAACATTTTCTATGATTCAGGAATTGTGTTCAAGTCTTTGTTTGCTCATTGAAGACATGCAGATATCACAATAATCCTAGTCAGTCTCAAATTGTGTTCTGGAAAAAACGCCCTAGTGCCGTGTTACCTAAGCTTGAATAACCATAAGAATCACCTTAAAAATGTAGATTCTAGCTTGAAACTAGATGAATGTGGATCATAATCTCCAGGGAGAGAAGCCCAGGAATCTGGAATTTTGACAAAAGCTGACTCTTACTATCAGACAGGTTTGGGTAGCATCTTTCTTGTGTCTAAGAACCAAGGGGAAGAAAATGGTCTATGAAGACAGGTGATTATGGGCTTGAGTCTCTGCTTTATCATGTCCTAATTATGTGGCCTTGGCCAGTAAACTTCTTGGAGCCTCATTTTTCTAATCTGTAGATTAAGGATAATACTATTAGGGGCTGATATTAAAAATATTCAACAGCCAGAATGGCATGGTAGCCACCGATCAGAATCAACACTGGCCAGAGCACTGTGCCAGGCATCAACTCTTTAATTCCTGGATCATGGGGCAGGCAGGTGGTGGCAAGAGAGCCTGGGGATCTGGGGAGTCAGGTGGGAGGCACTTGGAAGACATAGTGGCCCATGAGAAAGGACTACAATATTTCCATAATCAGGAAGATGATGTCTGTGTGCCTATCAAAAGGCTAGCAGCTCCGTATAAAAGATGGTTGTGAATATTAAAATAATGCTTAACATCACAGTGCCTCGTACCATGGAAGTATTCAACAAATAGAAATTACTATTATCGTTCATGCTTTTTATTACTTATTGCACACAGCATACTTGTGGAACCGAACCAGAGCAGACAAGGTCAGGGCCAAGGGTCCATAGCCACTCCCAGAGCTTTTAGAATAGGATTGTAACCACATTACTGATCTAGCCGTGAGAAGGCAAGGATGTGAATATAGAAAAGGAATCTGAAATTGGGGAAAAAAACAGCTTGGATATGAAGAACTGACATTAGAGGAAATCTCAAGTGTCATCTTAAGCAGAGACAGCAGGTAGTTACAGGGTCTACAGAAACCGCATCCCTGGAGAGAGAGCTGGCAAAAATCCAAAGAGACGGTATTCAGATATTCAGTAGAAGGGGTCAAGAACCTAGCTGCAGGGATGGGGCGTGAATTAGCTGAAGGACTAGGTGATAAAGACGGCTCAGGGACCAGAACCCAGCTCTGGGGAAACTTGTTTGCCCGAGTCACAGGGTCATGATAGCAAACAAACTGATTTAACATAGAGTTAAAACTTAAACATGAGCCCTTAAATTCCCTCTGCTTAAGGACTTGGCTGGTTTCAGTGTATTGGGCAAGTCTTAGCCTCCAGATGAAGGCCAAGTGGACAATTTCCCAAGCAATACTCTGAACCGCGTGGTAAGAGATAAGTGCATTATTGCAAACTCCAGAGAAATACTGAGAAAGATGTGGGTGAGAGACTATGGCGATGATTTGCAGAGGGGCGGGCTGGGAAAAAGAGAGTTCAGCAGGCAAGAAAAATGTCCTTTGGAGACCTGCCAGTCTTTTTCCTCCCACACTCACCAGCTTTCCCTGCCTTTAGCCCATTTTTCTCTCATCCATTGACATTTGCTCCCCAAATAATGCAATTGCGGAAGCATCTCTCCATTGCCCTAGGAAAGTATCATATACATGTATTAAAGGGAAACAGAGCTATTTGTAGAAAGCTTAACTTTTTTAAAAAAAAAATGGAAAATACTACCCTTAAGGTAGTGACAGCAGTGTGGCCTGCAACCCTGTCATTGAGTTACTGCCGGAAGGAAGATTCCAGCTTTTGGCACTTCCGTGGGGCTGGGAAAGACATCGGAGCTGAAATTGAGAAAACCTCATGTTTTGTAACTCACAGCAATATTGATTATTCTCTGCAGGATTCTGTGGGAACAGAATGATTGTAGCAAGAAGGCTGGCCAGGGGCAAATAGAAAAGGGGTTTCTAAGCCGTTCAGGAAGCGCCAGGGAGGGGGCCTCTGGGTCCCTGACAGCCTTTTGCAGCCGCCTCTTCCTCCATTAACCTCTGGCCAGTGTTGATGTGGGGCAATGAGAAACATTTTTTCATTCCCTTATTAGCAAACTCCAGAGGGAAGTCTTATCCAACTGCCTCTTGGTTGCTCTCGTTTCTAAATTTTGAGTTGGTGACTAGACTGACTTACAAGGTGGGTACCTTGTACTCTGTGACTTAAATAATGCCTATTTATTTATATCTTTAAATAAGTTTCTTTAGGCACCTATTGTTCTAAGAACTGTCACAGTTAAGCTGAAGGGGGTGAATTCGGGCTGGAAAGACAGTTTCTGTTTCTCGTGCTTAAATGAAATCCCTGACATGGTAAAACAGTACAGATCCATTACCATGGTCGACTGTGTCCTGTTCATATGTTTTTCCTATTGCATTATTCAGAATTAAGTTAAAAATTCTTTTTTATTGTGTCTTAATGTTCCTGGGATGTGGACAGATCAATATTTCTAGCCTGTGCACACACTCTATCTAAGGGCTGTGAGTCATATTTGCTTTGAAAGAAATAGCACTTAAGGACTGTCAGTCAAGGCGGTTGTAAGAAACATGGAACTCTTTAAGAATTACTCTGCCTCCTCCTCACATCTAAATATAGCCAACTGGTTGGAATGTCTAAGGCAGATAGCTAAGCTGTGCTTTAAAAACGGTACACTTGCAGTGAATCTCTGCAAATAAAAAGCTCAATGTCTTATTACCTGCACATAGCAAATGTATAGTCTTTATTAAACTAAAAATGTATGTAACAATATAAGTAAGGAATAGGTGTAAGAAAACGATCCAATTTCCTAAAGTCATTTGTATGTCAATATTACCATATTATTTTGTTTTACCAGGACCCTATGCCCAGGTTGGAAAAGCACACTGGGCAGGGTGTGTGACGATGGAATTTCTAGTCTGTGTGGCCACCGCTTAGCTGCATGACCTTTAAAAACTACTGCTTTCATCTCTTCCTTCCCAAGGTCTGAGCCTCCTTTCAGACTGCAGGTTGAAGACTACATATTAAGAATTAACTGTGTATTTTCAGATTTACTTGGTGTATCTCTGTGAGAAGTTGGTGTGCATATCAATACAGCTTGATATAGAAGAAATCCTCCTTTAGCACTCAAACTGGTTTGCCTAATTAAGATCTGTTGACTATTCCTGAAAGTAAATAAAAGCAAAACCGTTCCTCCGGTATCTAATATACTAATAACGTAACAGCTATTTATCCCTTGACTGTTTACCTTAGGTTCATCGCTGTGCTGGGTGTGCAGGCACTCAGTCTTCTCCCTATACGAGTTTCCATTTACCTACCACCTAATTTATATTTGCAACGCGGTGTTTGGATTCTTCCGGCACATTATTGCCAAGAGTGCCAATAAGGGAATCATACGGTGCCCTGATACCCCGATTAGATTTGTGTCAGTGTCGCCGGGGTCGTATCAGCAGACGGAACAATGGACTGTACCATTAAATTAGCACAATTTTGCAGCACCGCCTGGCAGAAGCTCACACTTAATCCAAGAGGTTATTCAACCCTATCCAATATGATTACTCTATAAATATTTGCCCAAGCTCAGCACCAGCCGTTATATCACTAATCACACACAGGTTTGTTATAGCGAAGACCCCCGGTGTCAGCAATTTGAAAAACAAAGCTAATTAGTTTTGATTTAGGGGTGGGAAGACTTATTAAGTTGAAAGTGGAGTGTTCGCCTAGTACAGCGGCTATTTAGAGCACACAGGAATGTGAAGGAGATTTACTACTGTTTGCACAGGATTTTGAGAAGGAAGAGAAGGACTGCTAGGCTAAGAACACAGGCATGTGCGACAGCGAGCAGCAATAACCGGGGACGGCTGGGGCTGGGGGGCACTAGAACAACCCCCTGAAAATACTACCATTTTACATTAAGTAGCCGTGTGCTTTCTATACAACCAGCTTTCAGATAAGTCACTGGTTTCTACCTCCAAACAGATTACTGCTCTTAAACTCCTCCACAGAGAATTCCCAACAACAGGGTTGACCCATATGGTTTGATTTGAACAAAGGGGCACAAATGAACCCCTTACCCTTACATCTGTGAGCTACCAGTCTATTGTACTTGAGGGTTTTAGGATTAAAAGTATAGTCTCTGCATCCTTTAACAAATGTTTTGAATTGGAAAAAAAAAAAAAAAACATAGATCTTTATTAGCACCAAATAATGCAGTGCTATTTATTCCAGGTTTTGAAAGTCACTATTGTTCAACAGAAAGACCTCTACTGAGACACTAAAGAAGAGAGCTAACATTAATTGAGCCCTTAAATTGGACCACGCACTGTGCTCCCTTCTTTAAATATGCTCTTATTTAATTTAATGCTCACACCAAGTTTACTTGGGAGATCTCATAATTTCCTCTTCGAAGATGAGGAAACTGAGACCCGGTGGGGTTAAATGACTTAGCTCCGGGCATCTCACACTGTCTCCCATCGGCAACCAGGTTGTTCTGCTCATAATTGGATTTTGGGTAGGTTGTTCTCTTCTTTGGGGTCACTTGTGAAGTAAGAGGAATGGGTGAGGTCACTGGTCTCTCAACTTTTTAAATTTTTTTATTGTACCGTCCTATTTGTTAAAAAAAATCTTTCAGCGTTTACCCTCTAATACATGTTTATTGTAAGTCATATAGATGCTATTGTGAAGCCATTCGCTAAATAATGAGCTTATTTCTTTCTTAAAGTTTACACTAAACATATAAATCCTTAAAAAAATTTAAGTAAAAAGAAAAAAATATAAATCCTAATATTTTCTCTCAAGAATGAATCAAGGTTTCAAGATTCCCGTGCACTCTACTTTGTAAATTATGGGACTAGGTGATCTTTTAATTGCATTTGAGTTGGGCATTCTGATACTTGCAACATAAAAAGTTCTAACACATATACAGAGAGAAGTGAGGCAATAAAGGAGCCCAAACTTTTTGAGATTAACCTCAGGTCGTAGGCAGCTACCACGATTTTTCACAAAAAGACGGTGGCCACTGACTACTAGATCAAGGAAATTGTTATAGACATTTTCGTGTATTTTTAGGTTCAAAGAAAAGCTTGGCTAATCTCTTCTGCCGGATAAACTATTGCCTACCTCTTGGCTTTACCTAAGGCTCACTTAATCACCAACAAATAAGGAGAAGGATGTGGCTCCAGCCAAAAGGACTTTCATGAGTCCTCTGCACAAACATTTTACTTCTTCCTCAATCCTGGTCAATCTTGCTGTATTTCAGACTATGCTTTTGCTCACATGGTCCCCCTCTTAACTGCCTATCTGATGGTACCAAGAAGGGCTGCCTTCCTCAAAGCATTTCCCTGTTTATTCTCACCTTTATTGATCTTTCTTTATCTAAACCACCCAAGCTGGTATGGCCTGTTCTGCTCATTTCAGCACTTAGTCATTTGTTGTCTTACATCATTACCTTGTAGACTCTTGTCCGGGAAAGAAAAAGAGAGAGGTGTACCACTCCAATTTATTATTCTTAGAAGACTGAGATAGAACGTACTCAAGGATTTTTCCCTCTGGGTTGGGCAAGAAAGAGAAAACAGAATAGGAGAAGATCCAGACGTGCTGCTCAACCTGGGGTGGTAAATTTAGAGACAGGCACATGGAGGCTGAGGGGCTTTCAACTGCAAAATCAGGTCAAAGGTGAAACAGACAGAGAAGACGTCAGTACCTTCAGGTTCAAACACATCTTCACTGTCTGTGAAAAGAAGAGCAACGTAGTAACGAGCACATGGTGTGATAACACGCCAGGCACTGAGAACAAGCTGGGGGAAGTCAGGAAACAGCCATTGGGTGATAGATGTTCATGGCAGGGAAGCCTTCTCTGGGGTCTGAAATGAAAACAAGACTTTAGACACTGAAGGCTAAGGTGGAAACAGAGGGTAGAGACTCTCCAATTCAAACTGGATGTATGTCACAATCTGGAGTTAGGTCAGAGAAGAGTAACACTCTGAAATAATCCCAAATAAGAATAATTGCCAGAACCTTAGATTTAGGAGATGTAGGTTCTAGTTACTAGCTGAGTGGTCATGGACAGGCATTTATAACCTCTCTGTGCCTCAGTTTCCTCTCTGATAAAATGAGAGGGTTGGACTAGATGAATCCTGAGGTTCCAAGGGGGTGATTCAGGGATTTTTCTAACCAAGGAAGTGTGTATTTGCTCCAATCTCTAAAGATTTTAGACTGCCTGCTTCACTTACTAAAGATCTTAAACCACTTGAGAAACCTGCACCTTGCTGTAAATGAATGTTTGGTTCCATGTAAGATTTCATCTGAAAACAGAATTCTACTGAAAAAATTAGTTTGCATACAACTTGAAGGATGTTACTAGAGTCTGTTTTCATTATATGAACTAAGATTATTTATCCTTCCAGAAAATAACTCTGGATGGTAAGTGATTTATGTTTCATTGATCTCATTCGAGTGTATCTTGTGAAAAAAAGGGCCTAAAGTCCCGTTGGCGAAGGATGTAATCAACTATTTGGATTTCTGATCAAATAAATATATTATTGTATTTTTTATTAAAAGGTTATACATGTTCTGATGGACACTTTCAAAAGTATAAGGAAGAAAACGGAAATCATATGAATGCCTTTAAGCCAAAGAAAACAATTTTCACCATTTTGTTTATTTCCTTCTAGTCTTTTGGTGTTTGTGCGTGCATGCACACATGAACATTGTTTTTCAACAAATGTAAGGTCCTATATTTACATACTGTATATTTAAAGGTGAGTAAGAATAGTCCAGTGGGAGTGTTAAAATATTACAAAAGTAATCAAATTACAGGATAATGCTTGCAAATCAAAACTACAGCACAGTATCACCTCATACCAGTCAGAATGGCCATCATTAAAAAGTCCACAACTGATAAATGCTGGAGAGGGTGTGGAGAAAAGGAAATTCTCTTACACTGTTGGTGGGAATGTAATTTGGTGCAGCCACTATGGAAAACAGTGTGGAAATTTCTCAAAACACTAAACATAGAATTACCATGTGATCCAGCAATCTCACTCCTGGGACTATATCCAGAGAAAACTCTATTTTGAAAAGATTTATGCACTCCAATGTTCATAGCAGCACTATTTGCAATAGGCAAGACAACATGGAAGCAATCTAAATGTCCATCGACAGATGACTGGATAAAGAAGTTGTGGTATATTTATACAGTGGAATACTACTCAGCCATAAAAAAGAATGAAACAATGCTATTTATAGCAGCATCAATGGACCTAGAAATGAACTTATTTACAAAACAGAAACAGATTCACAGACATAGATAACAAACTTATGGTTACTGGGCTGGGTGGGGGAAGGAGTGGGGAGGGATAAAATAGGAATTCAGGATTTATATATACTAACTACTATATACAAAATAGATAAACAACAAGGTCCTGCTATACAGCACAGGGAATTCTATTCAATATCTTATAATAGCCTATAATGAAAAAGAATAGGAAAGGGAATATATATATGTATAACAGAATCACTATACTATACACCAGAAACTAACACAACATTGTAAATTGACTCTACTTCAATTACAAAATTAAAAAAACAAGGTAATGTAAACATGCCATAAAGAAGATAAATATAACCTGCTACAAATTGTCAGCAGAGAGAGAAATCAATTTTCACTGGGTAAAAACTTCAGAATTAAGAAAAAAGAGGCTCTCCGGATTTTAGAGACTGTTGTGAGAGAAGATATTCTCAAATAAGACACCAAGGGAGAGAGTGTAGCAACGGAACAGGTGGAACGTGTGTTGATAGGCCAATCCCAGAGTTGGCATCCCACATAGACCCCTCCCCCGGGTTCTGATTTCTCTGCCTGGCTTGGAATTTCCTATCCTGGCATACCTCGTTTTATTGCGCTTTGCAAATACTACACTTTTTACAAATCTTTGAAGGTTTGTGGCAACCTGGTATCAAGCAAGTCTATCAGCACCATTTTTCCATCAGCATTTGCTCACTTCATGTCTCTGTGTCACATTTGAATACTTCTCACAATATTTTAAAGCCTCCACTAGCAAAAAGGTTACAGCTAGCTGAAGGCTCATAGGATGGTTAGCACTTTTTAGCAATCAAGTATTTTTTACTTAGGGTATGTACATTTTTTTTTAGACATAATGCTATTGCACACTTAAGAGACTATAGTATAGTAGAAACATAGTTTTTTCTAAATTTTTAAATTTTTATTTCTTATTGAACTATAGTCCATTGCAATTGGTCAACTTCTCGTGCACAGCACAATGTCCCAGCCATATATATATATATATATATGTATGTATACATATATATGTGTGTGTGTATATATATAACATTCATTTTCATATTTTTCATTAAAGGTTATTACAAGATATTGAATATACTTTCTTGTGCCATACAGAAGAAATTTGGTTTTATCTATTTTTACATATAGTGGTTATCATTTGCAAATCTCAAACTCCCAAATTTATCCCTTCTCACCCCCTTACCCCTGGTAACTGTAAGATTGTTTACTATGTCTGCGAGTCTGTTTCTGTTTCATAGATGAGTTCATTAGTGTCCTCTTTTTTCTTTTCTTTTCCTTTTTTGTAGATCCCACATGTGAGTGATAAAATATGGTATTTCTTGGCTTACTTCACTTAGAACGATGATCTCCAGGTCCATCCATGTTGCTGCGAATGGCATTATTTTATTCTTTTTTATTTCTGAGTAGTAGTTCATTGTACAAAAATGCCACACAACTTCTTTATCCAGTCATCTGTTGATTGATGTTTATCTTGCTTCCATGTCTTGGCTATTGTATATAGTGCTGCTATGAACATTGGGGTGCATGTATCTTTTCGGATTAGAGTTCCCTCCAAGTATATGACTGGGAGTGGGACCGCTGGATGATATGCTAAGTCTATTTTTAGTTTTTTGAGGAATCTCCATACTGTTTTCCATAATGGCTGCACTAAATTGCATTCCCACCAACAGTGAAGGAGGGTTTCCTTTTCTCTACACACTCTCAGTTTCTAGCAGAAAAGTGGCTTGATCAGGGCTGTACTTCAACAGGCAGTGCTGGGTAGGCTCTACTGGTGGGGAAAGAGGGCCAAATTGGAGAATCCAGTTAAAAACTTGTGGCGGTATTTCTGTAGTCACTAGAAAGGTATCCTCTGAAGGGAACCTGAAATAATTCTCCAAGTTTTCCTTTAGCCTGGGTGAAGAATTTCCTTTGTTCTGGACAGTTTGTTATTTCTCATGTGGTTTTCCACCTAGGAAGGGAGCATTTTGTAAAGAAGATACGAATAATCTGATCAATAGAAAGGCACAACTCTCTTTTTTAACTTAAAAATTGGAATTCTGATTTATAAACCATAAATAATACATCTACTAGTATGAATTCATTTTGGAGAGACTGAACACTTGCCTAGGCCAATAAAAAAGAAATATTTAAAATATTTTAACATTAAATTAAATACTTAAATGTAAAATATTTAAGACGGAGGCATCTTTGTGGCGTCTTAGTCAGCCATGTCCCGGCCCCCTCACTGCCGCTCCGCTTTGGTTTTTAATTGCCATATGCCATTTCAAGGTCATTTAATCTCTGTTCTTCAGTCTCCTAATCTATATAGGAGATAGTACTTGTCTTCAAGTGTTGTTTTAAGAATCAAATTATCAGTTGAAGAAAAGACACTAGGGAAAAAAATGAAGTGTTATAAAAATTTAAAGGGATTAAAGGTCAACTTTATAAACACAAATTGCTCAGCCTTATGTTCCTGATGGACTGTACCTCGCTGTCCTGAAAGGGTAAAAGACATTTAATTTATATAAAATGTATGCCCCTGCCCATCAGTGTTTACTGCAATGTGCTCCATTCTTGGGTTTTTTTTAAATGTTGAGAAACATTTGTGTTCGATTTATACTATTTCTAGGATAAAAATTTTCGTTGGTGTAAATTGGTAACTTCATGAAAGTGTTCTTGAATAATTGGGAAGATGGCCACCTGAGATAAACCAAATCAAATGTTCTCAGGCTGGGGTAAGTTGTCCTCTGCTCACCATGAAAACAGTCCTTCTTAATAACATTTAATAATCTCAGTGCCTGGGTCTCTCTTTCCTAGCACCGATGCCTTACTTCAGCCTTGCTTGAAAATTTGTACTGTTGCTACCACGGATATATCTGTTCTCGAAAGAAACAGGCTTTCGTTTCCAGGACTGTCAAATCAGGAGCCTTCACAGCAACACAGAGATTCAGTCTATTACTGCACATCATAGAACTCATGCCTGTAGCTTGAAAATAGAAGTCTTTGGTGTAGGCATTTGCTTGTTTGACAGTTCTGTTCTAAATTTTGAAACTAGTGGTAAAGTCCCCGTCTGACAATGGTGTACCAGCGCTTAGTCATGCAAAATAATTATCGTTCACGGTTCCTTAGCTGAAATCAATAGCTCCTTGCAAAACACAACATAATGCAGAGATCTAAAGTTACTAAATCAAAAACGGAGAAAAAGAAGACTTTTACACAGGGTTGACAGGGAAAAAAAAGGAGGTTCTACAAGACTTGCTAAGTGACTTCTCTCAGCACATGGAAGGCGCTAATGTTTCTAAAAGAGCCTCTGTGATGGAAACAATGATAACTTTTATTAGTATATCCTGCTAATTGTTGTCAGTAAGCTTGTATGATGTCAAAGAGACAGAAGCAATTACAGAGCCAGCAAATCGCACCTACTGCCTGTTTTCTAAACTTGAAATGAGGTGGGAAGCCCCATAAAAAAGACCCGCAGGACCCCCAGGCAGGGCCACTGTTCTCTTGCTAGCACCATCCGGTTCCCTGGCCCAGGGGCTTTATCTCACTCTTTGCCTCTGAAACAGCTTACTCCTAGGAAAGTGGGACTTACCCCTTAAATTCTATTGGTTCCCTGAGCTAACTCCTGATTGGTACATTTATAGTACTTCATTTGCATGGAGCTCACTCCTGATTGGTCCATTTCTCTCACTCCTGATTGGTTATTTCTCTCCCTCCTGATTGGGCCATTTCTACAAAGTCTGTTCCTAATTAGTCAACTTTTGTTATACCTCATTTGCATGTGATGTTGCAAAGTGTAAACTGGCAGCCTATAAAAGCCTGTGTAAACCTACAGAAGGAGTCCAGAGCTTGAAGTGTTAACTTCTCTGGGCCGACTGGTGTAATAAACCTGAGTTCTCCAACTCTCCGAGTGCTGCTTGGTTTCTTGCCAGGATCCAGGTTGCTATCACAACTGAGCTGTGACACGTTTTTCTGCAACAGAAATAATATTTTTAGGTTTGCTTCTGTGGATTTCAGTGTTTTAATATATATCCAACATATCACTGACATTGAAGGGATTGATTAAATTAATCTCAGTGTGTATATAACTAAATTTTTGTGACTGGAGTGTTGGGAGGTCTCCCCGGAACTAGAGTAGCGTCCACGCATCAGTATAGTGGTGCACATGGGAAAAGTCAACATTAATCCCACAACTGAAGAACTCTCTCTTCACGTTGCCAGAGATTCTTGGCAAGATTAGGTGTTGCTTCCTGACTGCTTGACTGAAAGGGATGATGTCCCTCTTAACCTTGGTGGACAATTGCACTTAAGAATATTCCTCTTCTGGGAATAACAAATAGCAATATCTATTGTTTCCTTGGAAGAAGGAGAAACACAGAAACAAACTAGGATTTCACAGACTCCTCTGTAATATATTTACCTACACGCTCCTTCAACACTTTCAATCCCACATTGAGCTCAAACTGATAAAGGAGTGTGTATAATTATTTTAGGTTTAGCTCATTGCCACCTCTCATAGACTTCATGAGTTTAAAAAAAAAAAACTTGTTATTGAGGTTTAATTTGTATACAGTAAAGTGCACAGATTTTAAGTATATAGTTCAATGAGTTTTGACAAATGTATACGCTCATGTAACTAATATTTTGAACATTTTCATCACTCCAGAAAGTTTTCGTATGCTCCTTTTCAGCTAATCAGCACCCTCATTCCACCGGAAACAACCACGTTTCTTATTTCTATTATCACAGATGAATTTTGCTTGTTTTTGAACTTCACATAAATGACATCATACAGTATGTAGTCTTTTGTGTCTTGTTTTTTTTTAACAAGACATAGTATTCTTCTCATAGTTTCTTTTAACTTAACATGGTACTGAGATTCACTCATAGTGCTGTGTGTATCAGTAGTTTATTACTGTTTTCTGTTGTGATGCATGAAGTATCTTTATATGAATATACCACAGTTTGTATTTCTATTCTTCTGTTGATGGACATTTAGATTTTCCCAGTTTTTGGCAATTATGAATAAAGCAGTGAAGAGATTCTCAAACAGTCCTTTTTGTGTCTATCTCTCCTCATTTCTCATAGGTGATACTTCAGAGTGGAAATGTTGGATTACAGCGTAGGTGTATGTTAATCTTTATAAGAAACTACAAGACAGTTTTCCTAGTGTGAATATTCCATATTTTGCTCTCACAGGCAACATCTGAGAATCCCGTTTGCTTCACACCCTCGTCAGTATTTGATTTTGTCTGTCTTTTCAATTCTTGCCATTCTGATGTTTGGGAAGAAATAGCTCATTGTGGTCTGACTGCGTATCTCTGAAGACTAGTCCCAGTGGGTACCTTTCTCTATACTGCTTAGCCATTCATATATCTTATTTTGTGAAGTGTCTGTTCAAATCTTTTGCATATTTTTCTATTTTTCAATGTCTTAATTATCATTATAGGTATTCTTTATATTTTGAATACAAGTTCTTTATTAGATAAATGTATTGAGAATATTTTCTCCCAAACTGTGGCTTGCCTGTTTATTTTCTTAATGATGTCTTTTGATGGGTAGAAGATCTTTACTTTGATGAAGTCCAATTTATTAATTTTTTTCTCTTATAGAGGATGCTTTTTGTGTCTGATCGAAGAAATCTTTGCCTATTACAAGGTCATGAAGATATTCCCCTATGTTTTATTCTAGAAGTTTTACAGTGTTAGCTTCTAGGTCTAATCTTGAATTATTTTCTTGTGTATGCTATGAGCTGGGGTTTGAAGTTTTTTTCTTTTCTTTTCTTTTCTTTTTGTGTGTATATATATATATATATATATATATATATATATATATATATATTTTATTATTAAAGTATAGTCAGTTTACAATGTTGTGTCAATTTCTGGTGTGCAGCACGATGCTTCAGTCATATGGCTAGCCAGTTGTTCCAGCTCCATTCATCCAAAACTTGCCCTTCTCTATTGAATTGCTTCAGAATCTTTGTTGAAAATCAGTTGACTAGTTGAGTGTGATTCTATTCCTGGATTCTATTCTGTTCTCTTGAGCTGCATGTTTAGCCTAAACCTTTACCATATTCTCTTCACTAGCTTCCTGAGTTTTCTCATTATTTGCTCCTGTCCCTCTCATTGTGGCTACTTTTAACTCCAGGAAGTATTAGGTTCACAATTTATTTCAGAAGTTAGTACAACTTCCGAATTCATCCGGATCTCAGAGTGTCTATGAAACAGGAAAAATAACTCCCTTTTATTCAAAACTACAGTGAGGTATCACCTCACACCAGTCAGAATGGCCATCATTAAAAAGTCCACAAATGATGAATGCTGAAGAGGGTGTGGAGAAAAGGGAGCCCTCCTACACTGTTGATGGGAATGTAATTTGGTGCAGGCACTATGGACAACAGTATGGAAATTTCTTTAGAAAACTAAAAATGGAGTTATTATATGATCCAGCAATCCCACTCCCGGGCATATATCTAGAGGAAACTCTATTTTGAAAAAATATATGTACTCCAATGTTTAAAGCAGCACTATTTACAAAAGCTAAGACATGGAAGCAACCTAAATGTCCACTGACAGATGATTGAATAAAGAAGTTGTTACACAGACACACACACACACACACACACACACACACACACACACACACACACACACACACACACTGGAATACTACTCAGCCATAAAAAATAATGAAATAATGCCACTTGCAGCAACATGGATGGACCTAGAGATTATCAGACAGAGAAAGACAAATATACGACATCACTTACATGTGAAATCTAAGAAAAATGATACAAATGGGCTTATTTACAAAATGGAAACAGATTCACAGACATAGGAAACAAACTTACAGTTACCAAAGGAGAAAGAGGGGAGGGATAAATTAGGAGTCTGGGATTAGCAGACACAAACAACTATACATTATATGGACAACAAGGTCCTACTGTATAGCACAGAGAACTATATTCAATCGTATAATAACCTATAATGAAAAAAAATACATGTATAACTGAATCACTATGCTGTATACCAGAAACTAACAGCATTATAAATCAACTGTATTTCAATAAAAATAAGAACTTCCTTTTAGGGTTGTTGGGAGAGATAAACAATCTGGTATACTTACAAGTATCGTATAATTCTGAAATAATATTTGTATGCTCAGAATGTTGCTTATTTTTATTTCACTTTTTGCTTCCCTTAATCTTAAGACTTGTCCTCATATCTCTTTACCAAATCCTCCAAGAAGGGTACATACCATTAGTTTCAGATTGTGGGCATTTATTTCATGGATTTAGGAAAAATAAAGATCTAAAATAATTAAAAGGAGTGATGGGTACCTGATTCCTTCCCACTTACAGGAAGCCTAGCCTAGTGGTGATAGCAGTCCTTTCTGATATTTCTTATTTGTTTCTTAAAAGGCAAGAATTATGAGACTTCTAATGCTTCGTTCTTCCATATCTTTCTGATTTGATCTCCCTTATTTATTGTGGCAGCTACTCTTTGCTGAATGACCTTTGCTCTCCCCACCCCAGATCACTGACATTTGAAACCATTTGAATATTTACTATGGAATTCTGAACCTGTCCTGAACCTGGATTGAGTTTCCCTGAGAGATTTCATTATAGGCTTAGCAGTGGTGGTGAGTGGAAGGGTTCAGAGTCTGAAGCCTTCCCTTTATCACCCAAACTAAAACAAGCTGAATAATAATTCTTTCTCTTCCTCACTCATCTAACAGCATATAACCAACGTGAGGAAAAAGTGTAAATTCTATCACAACCTTTTTCCTGTTACTGCCCTAGACTCATACCCTATCATTCTCATTTCTAAATTGAAATCTTTTCTTCCTAAAGTTTAGTGGCAACGTCTTACTTTTCTGGCTTTTGTGTTTATTAGATTGGAAACTCCTTGAGCACGATTATTTGATGTTATTTATCTTAGTTTCAGATTTTAGCATCAAACCAGGTGTCTTGTATTCACTTCATAACTGTCCCTTCAATTCATTCATTGCAGTCCAGTGCTGGCATTGTGCCAAAGACAGTGACATATATATGACAGGTAATAATGTACCTGGTTTATTGATAGTAAAAACTCAATATTTACTCATTGACTGGTTAACAGTTTGAATACATTTTATAGTTCGAGAGTCAGATGAAGTCTTTCCAAAAACGGGTTAGAACCGTTCAGCTGGAATTCTCTATATCAAATTACTCAAATAGTAGCTCTCTGCACCTTTTTTTCTGTAATGTTATTTGTAAGATTGAAGCTGTATTACCTCATAAAAAATGAAAAGAGTCTTTTAAATACTCGTAGTGCTAAAATCCCTTGGTGGGAATTCAGAAGCATCTCAAATTGTGTCCTATCCCCAGTGTCTCAGCCAGGTTCCAGTGTACTTTGCCAGGAGAGGTGGATAAATATATGTAGTTTTCAAAAGACACAGACAATGAAAATGAATCACTACTGTCTGCTGAGGCTGGATTTCCTAGCAGTGCTACTGATCTGCTTCTGTAGAAACTGTTCTCAGGCCTGTAGTTCATTTCCGTTTCCTAGAGCAAACTGGTTAATTCTTACTCCCTTCTGTGGATTTGTTCATCAAATCCTAGACAGCTAGTCCTGGGGGGGGGGCACCCCTTAAAGTCTAAAAGAAGTAAAATTAGGGCCAACGGACAAAGAAGAAGAGGAAGTACACTACACATCGCAGGTGGTAAATGTGTGAGAAGTATGAACATAGACGAACGTAAGTCCTTAAAACAGTTTTAGATAAAGCCATGCGAGCTAGATCCATGAATACCGTCGCGGGGACTAGGAAACTTGGAAATAGCCCTAATCTAGATATTAGTGTGAGAATAACTCTGCCTTCCTAAGACAACTCCCCTAAATGTCCCCGCAAAGACTATACTAAGCTGATTGTGTAACACATCGATCCTGTTTAATCTCGTCCGATTCCACTTTGGAGCCTGCACGGGAGGGGACAGGGTGAGGAGGCACACTGTCCCCGGATCTCTGATTTGGAGGACTATAGGTGGTCGTCAGCAAACGTTCCATTGGGTCAGTGCCGGCCTTTCGGGGGGAGCCTGGCCACGCCACGGGCGCGGGGCAAGCGAAGTTTAGCCGAAGGTAATTTCATCCAAGACGCCTAATCAGGTGCCCCCCTCCCGCCGCCGCGGACTGAAACTTTCTCTAAAGCTTTCAGTGCTTTCAAAATTCAACGAGACTTTTTAAAAAACTGTTACCAGCGAAACAAATGTGACCTCCTTTCCCACTCCCAAACTTGAAATGTTCGCCGATATCGAGTTCGGGGACCTGCGCCGAGGTCCCCAAGCCGCTGAGGCTGGAAATGGCAATTCGGGCGGAGAGCTTCCGGTGGCGCCAAAAAGAAAGGTTCAAAGCCGGGCACCGGTAGGCGGAGATTACTCCGGGAGAGCAAAATCAGGAGATTCAGGGGAGGGGCTTGGCGCGGCGGGGCGCTCTGCTTTCCCGGCGCGTCCTAGAGCGAATTCGTAAGGAATTGGCCCGCGAGGGCGTGGCGCCTGCGTCCCGCCCCCGCTCTCCCCGTGAAAGTCCCCGAGCGCGCGCGCCACCCGCCTCTGGGACCAGTTCGCGGTCTTTCTGCTGCTCGGATTCACAGTACGTTCCGGGGGGTGGGTGGGGGGACGGGGTGGGGGTGGACGGAGAGGGCGGCGGCGGCAAGGGGACAGGGACGGCAGGTGCAGGCGTGAGGCTCTCTGCCCACCGGGGACTTCTTTGCTCCATTTAGCTGCTAAACGTTTGCTTTTCCATCCATCTCTTCCAAAAGAGCGTTGCGTTCCTTGTACCCTTGTAGGGAAGTTGTCAAACTCCGGGAAGAAAACTTGAAAGAATTATGTTTTTCTATGTGTAAGTGATGATTTACCCACTTTTTATTCTCAACCCAGAGGAGCACCCACTTTGAAAGGTCCCCCCCCCCGAACTTTGGGGGAACAAAAAGTCCGTGCAAGGAGTTGTAATATAGGGAGTGGCTGCATTTTAAGCAACTTCCGTTCATCCTAAGGGTGTAAAATCCTGCAATTGCTCCGAGTTGAAGGACAAACTGGCCTTTGCACCCGGGGAAAGACAAGACTTGCTCCTCTTGGTTCACTTTGATAGGCCAGAGAAACATCAGCAAAAACATCAGTGTGTAATAATGAGCAACGTGCAGAAGGACATGAACTAAAAACCCCGTTAGAGGAATTAGACAGTGTTAGAGTCAGCTGACTCGAAAACTAAGGCTTAAACTTCCTGGGAGGGTTCTCAGCCTCCCAGTCCAGCGGAGGAAGCCATGCGGATGGAGTAAAGGTTAAAGAAACCCTTCTTTGGGACTTAAGGCCTCGGATATTACTTCTGTAGCTGGATGGGGGCGGTGGAAACCAGGGTGCTTGCAAGCCTTCCTTCCATCTCCCTTCTCCAGGCCCCCAGCTAACAAGTCTAGCCCAGTGTTCTTAGAGCCCTAGTCACTGTGAATACCAAACTAGACACTTTTTTGCATCCCCTGGGAGTTAAGTTTGGCTGGTATTGAGTTTTGCTGCCTTCTGCTGTTTCCGAAATAAGAGGCCTATGTGGATTGATAATCTTTGGTCATTTAAAAAAAAAGTGGTAAACCGATCCAAATTTGCATTACTCTCTGTGGCAGAAAAGTACAATTTTTCTGGGGGTTTAAGTGGAGTGTCTCAATCATGGAGGCTGGAAAAGGACGTTAGCTCAGTCCCCTGAGAACAGCCTCACCCCACATTCCCCCCCCCCCCTCCAGAGTCACCAGCATTTTCCTCCCAGTACCTGGGCTCTGAAGCACAGAGGCCAAGCCTGCAGTCACTTTAGTCTATTTGGTAAATTCTCGAACTCATAAACAGGACCAAGGTCGCTGAATTACTTTTCTTTATTTCTTATTTTCTGTTGGTGTGAGAAGGTGTAAAATTGCAGAGTCATGGCCCTGGAAACGTGTATGCAGATTCTTTGGGTGTTTTGCAACATTGACGTACAGAGGCCACTGTAGATAAGAGAACTTTGCTCTTTCTGACCAAGAGCCTGGAAAAATAAGAGGAATATTTCTCCGTTGATAGTATCTACACCATCAACACTCAGACAGACACGGTTAGGGTAGGGGTGGGATTCCAGGAGGTCAGGGGACAACACAGGAAGGAGATTTGACAGAAAGGGGTTGCCAGAAGGCCAAGGCAGTCTAGAATTCTTAGCCTTGATGGTTGATCGCCCACAGGTTAAACACTTGAGAAAACTGGATTCCAGGCTTAGGCCCTCCACTGTGAATTTGGATTCATTCATTCTTTCTACCTCTCTGGGCCTCAGTTTCCTTATATGTTAAAGGCAGAGAGAGAATATTTGCTCTGACTACTTTAGAGTTCTCCAATTCTCAAGTAAGATAATGAGATAGCTTTCAAAACTCTAAACTTGAGTCCTCAGTGCCTAGAACAGTGGCAAGGCGAGAGCTTATTTATTTACCAAATATTTCTGTAGCACGAACCAGGTCCCACTGCTTTTCGAAGCACTTTATTCATTGAATGCTCACCAGAATCCTGTGAGGTAGGAGGTATTATTAACCTCATTTTACAGGTAAGATAAGTTGATCACAGCTGGGTCACAGCTGAATTGGATCCACCTGGAAGACAGTCTCCTTCCAGAGTCTGTGTGTGCTCCACGCTGCCCTTTGTCCTACCATGGCACCACCTCCATATTTGGGGACTGAGCTCCGCCCTCTGGCGAGATGGGTGGAGATATTCTCAACTCTGCCAGCCGATGATGGACAATAAAAGGAATGACACACCTTGCCAGTGGAATCCATCATTGGAGTGATTTATTTTCTACACCCATCACCGTTGTTTCGTGTTTTGCTCCACTTGCTTTTCTTAAATTATTTCTACCGAGTTCCTAGACGACTCCAACCACTGAACACTTTACCCTCTGAGTTATTATTACTACTATCCTGCTCTCCTTCCTCCTGGCGACCTTTCCTGTAACTTTCCAGTTACCTTTCCAGTTCCTTGCATGTTACCTTCCTGGGAACTGTTTCGGAGTGCACTGCCCAGCCACGATGCAGCTTCAAGGCAACTTACCGACCAATCAGCTTTGAAAAAGAAAGTCTAGATCAGAATCACCTAATTTCATGCTATAAATGACTCCCATTTCTTAATGTCTTACCTTTCACCCTCCTCACGCCACCCTCAGGTGTGCTGGGAGTGGACAATGTTGGTCCCGAGAGGCAGTTCATGAACCTATGGGGTGAGGTATCAGAAGCTCCGTGTTGGCTCGGCTCCCGAAACCACTGACCTGAGGAGCTGAGTCACCTTCTTGTCGGTTGAGAAACTGTGTGTGAAGTGCTGTTTCAGCACATTGTTCGTATTTAGAGGAGAAGCCTCCTGTTACCCTTTTCCTCCAACTGCTTGTGTCTTTGTGTTCTATTCCCACCAGCAGTGCTGGAAGTCTTCCACTTTTTCTCTGTTCTTTGAATACCAGTTTTCATGGATAGAAAACCGTTCTCTGGACTTTTATTCCATTGCTAAATCAATTTCATTCTGAGAACACTGGTGGGGACCTACAGAAACGGTTTCACGTTAAAAATTATTGTTAAATAGCAGGACTTCCTACTCAATAAACTTTTCTTAATTTTTTTTTTAAATTAACACCCCTGCTGTGTTTCTTCAGATCTCTGTCCGGAGGCGTAGGACTTAGGGATCCCTTATTAAGCTAATCACTTTTATGCACTCTGAAGGAGAGTGCAGTTTATTCATGACTTTTACCCCTTCAAAACTAGAACAAGAGCAGATACATTAAATATGGCTAAAAGTTTTGTCTTGCACTGAGAATTGTTGACTGAAAAAAAAAAAAACCGCTCAATGTGAGAACTGTGAATTCAGTTTTATTTGGGGCTTAAAGAGGTCTAGAGCCGGGGAGACAGCCTCTCAGATGGCTCTGAGGGACCGCTCTGAAGACGAGGTGGGAGGGAAGTCTGTATGTATATGATTTTGGTGAGGGGGGTACCTGCATTCAAACACACATCTTGGGAGAATGTTGCCGTTTAGCGTCACAAGGAACAGACGTCTCCATCAATGATTTTAGTGCTTTTCTGAAACACTTGCATCTTTCTATGAGAAGATGCAAGGAATTTGGTTCATAAAACTTTCTCCCGAAAATATCTAACACTCTGAAGCCCTGTTCTGCCAGTTTTCCCCAGAACAGAGTGTCTTGTTCCTGATCCTTTCGGGCTATGTTAAAGGTCAGCTACTGTATTGGCTGGTGACTTCATTCTTGTAGAATCAGATGGCTAGTGACATTCTTTAGTTGGTAGAATCTAACATACTTGCTTTCAAGACTACTGACTTTGTGGAGGTGGGTTAATTTGCTGTGTGTGTGTGTGTTTAAACTAGAATACATTTGACCCTTGAACAATGAGAGAATTGGGCCAGCCCTCCGTGCAGTCAAAAGTCCACATAAAACTTATAGTCACCCCACCTTATACTCAGTTCTTCTGTATCCGTGGTTCCACATCTGCAGATTCAGCCATCTGCTGACTGTTTAGTAATACACAAGTACTTAGTATTGAAAAAAATCCAACTATAAGTGGATTCACACAGTTCAAATTCATGTTGTTCAAGGGTCAGCTGTAAATTTCTATTTGCCTTAATCCAAGGAGTATATTTTTAGCCTACCTTTTAAAAGACAGTTTGCTTAGCAAGCTTTGTTGTTGTTTTTAATCTGCGAAATGGGAATAATACATACCTTGTAGCATAATTGGAAGAGGAAGGAAGATAACAGACGGAAGAGATGCCAGCACCACCAGCCGCAGGGTAGGTGTTCAGTCAATGTTAGTTGAATCAGAATTAAGCAGTTTGCAGTCTCTTTTAAGGAGACAGTGCAGTGTGGTTAGTGTATGAGATGTGAGATCAGAGACCTGGGTTTGTGTCCCAGCATGGAAGCGTAATGTCTCTAATTTTCATTTGCTTCATCTGTAGAATAGATATGCTTATGAGGGTTATAATACCATAGTTACAACAATTATATAAGGTCATGCCTGTAAAGTACATGGTGTAATTAGACTTGTAGCCAGGTCTTATAAAATTAAGTATATTTGTATTATACGTGTGATTTATGTCACATTCAACAGTAATAAATAGACAACTGCGTGCCCAATAACAGAGTATAGAAAGATACATAGGTTTAGAGATTATCGGTAGATGGACAGAGTGATAAGAATGTGATAGACGTCACTCTAGGTTGCACCCAGGGATTGAGTTTTAAAGGTTGGAACAGGTGTGTCTACAAGAGACAGCCCTCCATGCGAAGCTGGTTAAATAGCATTTAAGCTTGGGTATGAGAAAAGATGTGTGTTTATGTGGAAGAGACAGAAGAAGTAGATGGCGGGGCTGATAATAAAACAAAGGAGGTTAAAAAGAATGAGTATCAGACAGTGTGGAATTTAAGCTTCCCCCTAGATTCTTACCCACTGTGACTTGAGTAGCACCGGTGTGCCTCTGTTTTCCTCCTGAGCCCTTTCCCAATTATACTTCCAACTCCTGACTCAGGCAGTTACAATCAGTTTACTCTTGACAGCTTTTAGATGGAAATAAATATGGAATATGAAGTAACCTGCAGAGTTCTGTAAAGCTAATCCCCCCCCCGCCCCATCCCTTCTATAAAAGTATCATAAATGCCAGTTTCTCAGCTGGCATTCGCAAGCCTGTTGTTTTACGTTTCCATCGTCCTGCTTTGCCTTCTGCACTTGGGTTGGTGTGAATGATGACCATGGTCATGGGATTAGTGATGGTCATGATAAGGAGATAATCAGCTTCACTGAGGGTTTTCATGGGCCAGGCTCCGTGCTAGGTATGGTCCACATATTGTCTCAATTAAATCCTGACAACAGCCCACTAAGTTAGGAGGTGTTACTATTCCTCTCTTATAAGTGAAGAAATTCAGTTTCATAGAGGCTAAAGTTCTCAACCAAGGCTAATAGCCAAGAGAAATTCAGATCCTGGAGCTTGAGATCTCACATACTGCTGACGTGACGAAAGGCTGCAAGCTGCATTTGTAAAGGAGGACAGGTATTAGAACTTAGGTGCTTCTAATCAAGCATTCATGGTTTTGCTATGTACGTAGTTTGGTGTTTCGAAAGAGATCCATGACTGGCTTTTTTGTGTCCAACTTGTAGTTCATCTTGATGCAAAAATTTTATTTTATTCTACCTTTAGAGCAGTTTGCCTGTTTATTTCTGCTTGTAACACCCCCTACATTTTCGTTTTCACTCAGTACTTGTTTGATGTCTTCAAGTTTCATGACTAGGACTAGAAAAAACAAAACAAAACAAAAACCAATGCTACTGATTTTGAGATTAAAACAGAAACTAAATGATTATTCCTTCTGCAAATAACCCCAAATATTTTTAAGAACAATGTGGTTAATGCTGCAGTATAAACACATCAAGTCACCGTCAGCTTATCTGGGGTATGTATGTCTGCTTGTTTAAAATCTTTTTAAGGTCCCAGCCCAAAATCGAAACAATGGTTGACCTCACCCAGCTCATGGAAAATGAAGTGTTCATGGCCTTTGCCTCCTATGCAACGATTGTTCTTTCAAAAATGATGTTCATGAGTACTGCAACTGCCTTCTACAGATTGACAAGGAAGGTAAGGCACTTGGAGGCAGCGCCTTCCCTTAAGAGATGGGAATCTGGAAAACCATTTTCGTAATTTACTGTACTTTTTTGTAAAGCCCACTGGCAGATTGTTAAATACCGCAAAGGAAGTGTACAATCGTTTGGTATACGTGGATCTGACATATTTATGGAACCAGCTGCTTTCTTCCAGAAACTAGTAAATGGTTTGTTTCTCTATGCCTTTTGCTTCTTATCCTGCTGCTCAGCATGTGAGATTTCTGGAATACCAAAGTTTTCAAGGAAACTTTTTATGATTTTTTTTGAAGTTAGTGTTGCCAACTAGAGTTTAGAAAATAGTCATTTTGTAGACAGTTAACTGGAGTTTTCAGCTCTATTACAGGTCAAAGATATGCTTTGGGGATCGAATTAAAATTCTTTTTATTATTGGTAGAGCCTCTTATTGGGCTGAGGCGTTTGAATTTTGTGTGGTGATGACTTCTTAAGTGAATAGTATTTCTACCCAGCATTATAAGAATTTTTTTTTTTTTTAAACTGGAGGCTTGGAGAATGTGGTAGAAAGATTTTGAAACACATAACCTGTACTTAAGCAGGGTCTATGATGACAGTGATGGGGTTAAAGCAAAGCTATGTTGACAGAGTTAAATAATTTTCAGGGGTGTGGTCCCTGGGAGATAGGCAGGAATGGGGCAGGACACAGCCATTAGAGGAATGACATAGTAATTAGCACCAAGGTGATGGAAAAGGCAACTCTCAATAGTCCTTGAGGTCCAAGATGGCAGGGGATTTAGCAACGCCCGCACCGCGTGGCTGACCTCATTTTCCCAGCCAGCCCCATGCTCCGAAGCTGCTGCTCTCCTCTGAGTAAGATGGCCCACATTCTGCCCATGGAATGTGTATCTTCTAGGCCCCGCCGACTTTTCTCTTGTCTTTTGAGATGGCCTGCACTCTGTCCTTGGAGTATCTCTCTGAATAAATCTACTTTTACTGAACGGTGGCTCACTCTTGAATTTTTCCCGAGCGAAGCCAAGGACCCTCACTGGGTGGGGCGCATCCCAGGGACTTGGCTGAGACCTGGGACATGGCCAGCTTCTTGTGCCCCATTTTTTCCTATGTCACCTGTGCCCAAATTCAGCACCTTCCTCCTGGAAACTACATATTTCTCTTCTAGTCCCTGTCCTGAGTTTTTTGTCCTCCAGAGCTTTGCTTTTATCTAGAAGACACAGACCTCCCTAAGGTATGTCCTTGTTACTGAGTTGAGATGTCACTCCTGCCCAGGGGTATTTGCATTTTAATGGGGGCTCATACCCCCATGTTTAAATCTCTAATGGGGCAAGGTGTGAGAGCAGCAGGCTATAAAGTGTCTGCTACTACCAGGTCTTCACTGTCCTTTAAGAATGTAGTGGCACCAAGGATGGCAGAAATGTAGCTTGTTTAAAAAGAGAAGAAGGGAAATCAAATTTGTGACGTGTCAGTGGTATATGCTCAGAGCCATGCTGCTGCCTGTGTGTGCCAGAACGTGGAATCATTTTGCATAATTGTTAGCATTACCATGTAAGATGATCATGACTCTTCCCATCTTATAGATGAGGAAATAAAAGTCAGAGAGGTTCAGTAGCTTACCTCTTCACTGGTTACACATTAATAATGGGTGAGATTCAAATTTGTTCTGGTCTTAACTCAAATCCCACGCACTCTCCATTGTGAAATACATTTATTTACTTACATCAGAATATATTTATTGAACATCTAGTGTGTGCCAGGCATTTATTTAGGGACAAGATAGGTGGATCTGACCTCAAGAGCTGATACCGTGTCATGTCTCTGCCCATTGATTCTCCTCAACATCTTTATCTGAAATAAATGCTCATGTCATATTAGGGAAAATGTCGTATTTATGAGGTTTCTCTGCTTAAATTAAGGCTAATTTTATAGTTCATGTTTCTCCTTATTATAAATTATTCAGTGGTGGAATATACTTAAATATTTTTAAATGCGTGTTTCAAGTTTCAGGGGATGGGAAAGCATTTCAAACAGCATAATTATTGCAGGAAGGAGTGTACGCGCACGTGCCCTAGAACTCCCGTGCTTGGTATTTACGGAAGCACAGTTCGGCTTCTTATATTTCACTGTATTATTCAACCAAAAGTTTTAGTTAATTCAGAAAAAAAAGATAAGAGACCCAGATACCCTAACAAGGTACAAAAAGCTTTTCCTGCCCCTCACTCTTTTGTTTTTTCTTCATGCCTGTTCAGTCTAGAATATCCTTGGCAAGTAAACATGTGGCTTTCTCATGAGCCAACCAGTTGGAAATATTAAGACCTTTGAAGGGAGATGCATCAGTCAGCATCGCTGTAAAAGTTCACCATGATAGTGGCCAGTGAGGACTTAGAATCATTCGCTTTTCCCCATTTTTGCTTCCTTTTCACTATTTTTATACACTGTTTTTTTAAATGAAAAAATGTTTTAATTCATTACCAACTGATTACAATTCTAAACACGTTATGACCGAATGAGCAGCTTCAAAAGAGATAAAGAATTTATAGAACTAGAAGATGGAAGTATCGTTAGAGTGCAAGATTTTTTTTTTAACACTGGTTTTTATTTAATTTCTTACTTATGTTTCTCTTTTAAAAGGTTTTGCAATGTTAGTAAACGTTCAGATTTTATTAATAGATGCTGTCTCCTACTCTTGTGTTTGATCTGCTGTTCCCAGTGTGGTTTCCCCATGATGGCCAACATGGATGCCCAAGTTCCTTCCGTTAGAATGGAAATAACTTGTCGGGTGGAAAACCCCCCATGTTATTTGATATTTGAATTTTTTTCCCTTTTGTATTTGGAATAGGCTTTTGCCAACCCAGAGGACTGCACAGGCTCTGGCAAAGGAGAAAATGCCAAGAAGTATCTCCGGACAGATGACAGAGTGGAACGTGTGCGGAGGTGAACCCACTGTCTCCTGAAATGATTTACTTGATGGAAGAATATTGGTCACGGAGTTAAGTGAGGATGTTGGGGTCTTGAGAAAGAAGGAGAAGTCGATCACCTTACCTAGTCCATGTAATTATAAAAAATTAGGGATCTGGACGTCTCCAGCGCTCACTGTGACTGCACGTATTTCCAATTTAGCTTTTCTATGCACTTTGTTGGGGTTAATGACTTTGTTCTGTGTAGGGATTTATCAGAAGTAATGACAGGTACAAGGTGACATGAGGACGGTAGATTCTTGCCATTCTGTCATCTTTCTCCAGAAGTGAAACTGTCAGCTTGTGTAAAAGGTTGAAGAACTAGGTATTTTTGGGTAAGATTCAAATTATGAACTTGGGAAATCTCTCCCTTTCCTTTCTCTCTCTCTCTTTCTCTCTCTCTCCCTCCCTCTCTCCTTTTTAGATATTATGTTTAATGTACTGAGAGTTCAGTGAACAATGAAAAGCAATAAGCCAAGATACCATCTACACAGTTTCCTAATAATACCATGAATAGACTTCTTTTAGAAGCACATTGAATTCTAGTTCTGGAGGTATATTTCTTAATCCTTGTCATAAAGTTATGTAAATCACAAACTTTTTTTTTCACCTTTACTGAGGTATAATTAACAAATAAAACTGTAAGATGTTCAAAGGGTACAAGATCATTTGACGTTTACATTGTGAAAGGATTCCCTGTATTGAGTTAATTAACACATCCATCACCTCACACATCTGACCTCCCCTCCCCTCTTTTTTGGAGAGAACATTTAAGTTCTACTCTCGTAGCAGATTTCAGTTATACAGTAACACAATACAGTGTTATCAGCTATAGTTACCATGCTGTCCATTAGATCCTCAGACCTTGTGCATCTTAAAACTGACAATTTGTACCTTTTTATCAACCTCTCCTTATTTTCCCCACCTGCTAGCCTGGGAGTCACTTTTCTACTTTGTTTCTATGAGTTTGATTTTTTTTTCATTTTGCAGATTCTGTATATAAGTGAGATCATACAATATTTGCCTTTCTCTGTCTTACTTCATTTAGAATAATGCCCTCCTGATTCACCAAAATGACAGGATTTCCTTCCTTTTTTAAGGCTGAATAATATTCCATTGTGTGTGTATGTGTATATACATTACCATGTTTTCTTTATCTGTTCATCTGTTGATGGACACTTAGGTTGTTTCCATGTCTCAGCTATTGTGAATAATGCTGCAATGAATGTGGGAGTGCAGATATTTCTTTGGGATAATGGTAATTCTATTTTTAATTTTTTGAGGACCTTCTGTACTGTTTTCCATGGTGGCTGTACCAGTTTACACTCCCAGCAACAGTGTATGAGAGTTGCCTTTTCTCCACATCCTGGCAAGCATTTGCTGTCTCTTACCTTTTTGATAATAGCCATCATAATAGGTGTGAGGTGATACTTCATTGTGGTTTTGATTTGCATTTCCCAGATGATTAGTGATGTTGAGCACCTTTTCATATACCTCTTGGCCATTTGGATGTTTTCTTTGGAAAAATGACTATTTGGGTCCCTTTTAAAAGTTGGGTTGTTTTATTTATTTATTAATTTTTGCCTGTGGCATTGCATGAGTTACTTACATATTTTGAATATTAATCCCTTATCAGATATGTGATTTGCAAATATTTTATCCCATTCCACAGGTTGTCTTTCCATTTTACTGATGGTTTCTTTCACCAAGCAGAAAGTTTTTGGTTTGATGTGGTCTCACATGTTTATTTCTGCTTTTGTTGTCAAATCCAGAAAAAAATCATTGCCAAGACCAGTATCAAAGAGCTTACCCACTATGTTTTCTTCTAGGAGTTTTATGGTTTCAAGTTCTACATTCAAATCTTTAATCCATTTTGAGTTGATTTTTGTGTACAGTGTAAGATAGGGTTCAGTTTCATTCTTTTGCATTTGGAAATCTAGTTTCCCCAACACAGTCTGTTGAAGAGACTGTCCTTCCCTATTGTGTATTCTTGGCTCCTTTGTCAAAAATTAATTGACTATATATGCATGGGTTTATTTCTGGGCTCTCTACTGATCTGTGTGTCTGCTTTTATGCTAGTACAATACTGCCTTGATCACTCTAGCTTTGTAATATAGTTTGAAATCAGGAAAGATGATGTCTCTACAAGGTCATTTTGGATATTTAGGTTTACTTGTGGTTTCATATAAATTTTAGGATTGTTTTTCCTGTTTCTCTAAAAAATGCCATTGGGATTTTGAGAGGAAGCACATTAAATCTGTAGATCGCTTTGGATAGTGTGGACATTTTAACAATGTTAATTCCTCCAGTCTCCAGAATATCTTTTCATTTATTTGTGTCTCCTATTTCTTTTATCAGGGTCTTATACTCTTCAGTGTATAGATCTTTTACATCCAAGGTTAAGTTTATTCCTAAGCATTTTATTCTTTTTGATGCTACTGTAAATGGAATTTAAAATTTTATCTTTCTGATAGTTCATTGTTGGTGTATAGAAACACAGCTGATTTTTGTATATTGAATGATTTTGTATCCTGAAACTTTACTGAATTTGTTTATTAGTTTTAATAATTTTGGGGTGAAATTAGGTAGGGATTCTTGACATAATATCATGTCATCTGCAAATAGAGACAGTTTTACTTCTTTCTTTCTGATTTGGATAACTTTTATTTCTTTTTCTTGATTAATTGCTCTGGCTAGGATTTCTAGGAGTATGCTGAATAAAAGTGGTGAGAATGGACATGCCTGTTTTGTTTCTGATCTTAGAGGAGAATTTTTTGGCTTTTCACTGTTGAATATGATGTTAGCTGTGAACTTGTCATGTGTGGTCACAGTTATATTGAAGTATGTTTCCTCTATAACCAGTTTGTTGAGAATTTTTATCATGAAAGGATTTTGAGTGTGGCCAAATGCTTTCCTGTTTCTATCGAAGTGATCGAATGATTTTTATCCTTCATTTTGTTAATATGGAGTATCTCATTGGTTGATTTGCAGATGTTGAACCAGCCTTACATCCCTGGAATAAATCTCACTTGATAATGGTGTATGATCCTTTTAATCCTTTTAAGTAAACTGTGAATTTAGTTTGCTAATATTTTGTTGAGGATTTTTGCCTCTGTGTATGTCAGGGATATTGGCTTGTAATTTTCTTTTCTTGTACCCTTGTCTGACTTTATTATCAGGGTAATGCTGGCTTTGTAAAAATGAGTTTGAAAATTTTTCCCTCTTTTATTTTTTGGAAGAGTTTGAGAAGGATTGGCATTAATTCTTCTTTAAATGTTTGGTAAAATCCACCAGGGAAGCCATCTGGTCCTGGATTTCTTTGTTGGGAGGTTTTTGATTACTGATTTTATCTTCTTGCTAGTAATTGATCTGTCCAGATCTTCTGTTTCTTCATGATTCAGTCTTGGTAGGTTGTATGTTACTAAGACTCTAACCATGTCTTACAATATTCCAATTTGTTGGTATGTAATTGTTCCTAGTAGTTTCTTTTGAGCCTTTGTATTTCTGTAATATCAGTTGGAATATCTCCTCTTGCAATTCTAATGTTATTTATTTGAGTCCTTTCTCCTTTTTCCTTGGTAAGTCTTGCTAAATATTTGTCCATTTTGTTTATCTTTTCAAAGAATCAGCTCTTACTTCATTGATCTTTCCTATTGTCTTTTTAGTCCCTATTTCATTTATGTCTACTCTGATCTTTATTTCTTTCCTTTTACTTAATTTGGGCTTAGTTTGTTTTATTGTTTTTAGTTTCTTGAGTTACAAAGTTAGGTTATTTATTTTAGATCTTTCTTTTTCTTAATGTAGGCATTTGTCACTATAAACATCCCTCTTAAAACTGCCTTGCTGCATCCCACGAATTTTGGTATATTCTGTTTCTATCTTTATTTGTCTCAAGATATTTTTTGATTTCTCTTGATTTTTTCTTTGATCCATTGCTTATTTAGTAGCGTGTTGTTTAATCTGCACGTATTTGTGAATTTTCTACTTTTCTTTTAGTAACTGATGTCTCGTTTCATACTATTGAGGTTGGAATAGATGATTGATATGATTTCAAACTTGCTGAATTTATTAAGGGTAGCTTTTTAATCTAACATGTGACCTCTCCTGAAAAATGTTCCATGTGTGCTAGGGAAGAATGTATATTTTGTTGCTGTTAGATGTAAAGTTCTGTATGTCTTTTAGGTCCATCTGATCTAATGTATAGTTTCAGTCCAATGTTTCCTTATTACTTTTCTTCCTGGATGATCTGTCCATTATTGAATGTGGGATACTGAAGTCCCCTACAATTATGGTGTGTTATTTCTCCTTCAGATCTGTTAATATTTGCTTTATATATTTAGGTGTCCTGTGTTGGGGTGCATGAATATTTGCCAATCTTATATCCTCTTGATGTATTGACCCCCTTTATCATCATATAATGACCTACTTTGTCTTTTGTTACAGTCCGTGGTTTAAAGTTTGTTTTGCCTGGTGTAAGTATAGCTACTTCAGCTTTCTTTTGGCTTCTATTTGCATGGAATGTCTTTTCCCATCCCTTCACTTTGGAATCTATGTGTGTCCTTAAAGCTGAAGTGAGTCACTGCATAGGCAGCATATAGCTGGGTCTTGTTTCAGTTTTATCTATTCAGTCATTCGGTGTCTTTTGACTGGAGAGCTTAACCCATGTTTGTCCTTATTGCCATTTTGTTAATGCTTTTCTGGTTGCTTTGTAATTCCTTTGTTCCTCTCTTCCTTTGCGATTTGATGATTGTCTATAATAGTAAGCTTTGATTGCTTTCTCTTTATCTTCTTGTGTCTACTGCAAGTTTTTGCTTTGTGGTAATAATCCTGAGTCTTACAGGAAACATATTTACAACAGTCTGTTTTAATCTGATAACAACTTAGCTTTGAATGCATACAAATAGTCTATATATTTTTATACTCCTTTCCCCATTAGATGTTTCTGATGTCACGATTTACGTCTTGTTACATTGTGTATCCATTAACAAATTATCATAGTTGCAGTTACTTTTAATATGTTTGTCTTTTAATCTTCAAACTAGAAGTTATAAGTGACCTACCCACCACCATTACATTAGACTATTTTAAATTTAACTCTATTAGTTACTTTTACCTGTGAGTTTTATACTTTATTCGTATGTGTTCCTCTTACTAATTAGTGTCCTTCAGTTTCAGCTTGAAGAACTCCTTCAAACATCTTTTTAGGGCTGGTTTATTAGTGGTGAACTCCTTTAGCTCTTGTTTTTCTGGAAAACTCTCTCTCCTTCAATTCTGAAGGTCAGCTTTGCTGGGTAGAGTATTTTGATTGGTAGATTATTTTTTTCTTTCAGCACTTTGACTGTATCATCCCATTCCCTTCCGGCTTGCAGAGTTTCTGATAAAATGCTAATCTGTTGATATTCTCAGGAGTGGGGGTCTCTTGTATGAAACAAGTTGCTTTTCTCCTGCTGTTTTCAAAATTCTCTTCTTGTCTTTAACTTTTGGCAGTTTAATTATAATGTCGCATGGGTCTCCTTAGATTCATCTTTTATGGTACTTTCTGAAGTTCTTGTGTCTAGATGTCTACTTCTTTCTTCAGATTGGGAAATTTTTCAGCCAATATTTCTTTGTATAAGCTCCCTCCCCCACTTCACTCTCATACTTCTGGTGCCTCTATAATGCATATAGGGGTCTTGTTGAAAACTGCTTCTTTGTTTGCTATATTCCTGCGGGACTTGTAAATGGCAGCACTGTTGACTATCGGAGCTGGTGACCCAGAGACTCATCCATTGGGCTGCAGCCGTGAAAGCTGGGGTGCAGATGTGTGCAGGCATCTTCCAGGGAAATACTGGTGACTTGTTTCCAGGTAGGTGGAGAAGATGGAGGAGGTGTCTGCTGGTTCCCTAGGAGGGAAGGGATCAGACCCTAGAAACAGGTTAAATTGGAAGCCTGACCCTCAGGTAGCAGATTTTTAAAGTATGCAGGTGGACGCCTTTCAGGGGAAGACTGGGAGATGGGCATTTTAATCTCTTCCCTCTATGCTGAGCCCTGGGATGGTGGCCAATTAGGAACTCCTGTGTTTGCTGCAGCCCTGTAGGATGCATGAATGGAAGCCCCATTGGCTCTCAGAGCCAGGACATTCAGGAACCTGTACCATGGGTGGCAGCAAAAAGTTGGGGTGCAGATGTGTGTACAAGCTTCTTTAAGGGAGAACACGGGCTGCAGGGAGATGGTGAGGAAGGTTTGTGCCAGTTTCCCCGGTCTCTGGGGAGGGTTGCAGCTAGCTCCTAGATGTGTGCTAGGTTACAAGCCTGACCCTCAGACAGCAGCTTTCAAACTGTGCAGGTGGACATCTTTCAGGGAAAGACAGAGGATGGGCAATTTTGCCTGCTTCTCTGTGCTGAGCCCTGACAGAATATCCACAGCAAGTCTCACGCATCTGTTCGTAGCTTTTCTTTTGTTTGCTATGGTCTTGTGGGTCTTTGGGATGCAGTCCTCACCGACTTGCAGAAATAGGTGTTTTTTGGTGGGGAGCATGTTCCTTGGGTGAAAGTCATAAAGGTCGGAGCGCTAAATGTGGTGCCCAAACCTGTTTCCCCTCAGGGAGAAGCTGGGATTTGGGCATTCCTTCCTGATCATATGATGCTGTGCTGGGGCGGGGAGTGGGGAGTGGTTTATGGCAAGATTCTGTCTCAGCCTGTCCTATCCATTTCCACATGGGCATTTTCTATTCTCTCAATGTGCAGAAGTTGCTTAGCTGGGTTCTGGTTTTCTTTCGGAAGTAGCTGCCCCACTTTGGTGTCTCCGTGGAGACGGGAGTTCAGGAGTCTCCTGTGTCGCCATCTTAGTTGACCCCCTCCCCACCGCAATTTTTTTATATTGAAATTCCATTGCCAATCCATTAGTTGTATTTTTCTAACATGTGAAACATTAAAGTTATGTACCATCTTCTCATTTAGTATTTTCTAACGCTGCCCCGCACTGTGGTGCAGTTCTAGACACATTTCACGGAATAAGTAACATTATATAATATTAAGGAGGCAGTGAGGAGTTTTCATAGCCATACTTAAACACACAGATATTTAGTTTTGTGATGAATAGTTAAGACAGGAAACATGAATATATTTGACTACACTTCAATTTGGTGAGTATAAATAAATAAATAAAATGGAGGCTGAAGGAAAAAAAAATTTACTTCCGTGATTCAGGTATCAGCTGCGGCATCTAATTCCCTTAGAATCGAGGTCATATTTGCTTTATCACCTTGGAAGCCCCTCCCAAGATTTCTGCAGATTACCCTATGGTATATGTAGTCTCAAGATTAACTCAGGCTGCGTTGTGCATTTGTGCATGTTTGCATATTCTGCATTTTGTTAGGCTTGAAGTCAACTTGGCTCTTTCCTCGATTTTCTTAACAAATCAATTTGAAAATGTGCGTAAAAGTAGACTTGACTCAACTGAGGTGCAGAGTTTACACCACGGCAACACTTCAACATTTCAAGTTGTGTGTTGGACAGTGCTCTGACCGTGTCTTTCAGCATCCTGTCCCCGGGGAAGCACCGACCCACTTCCCCTGACACAGTGGCCAGCGTTACACCATCATGCTGGCTCTTCTTTGCCCCCTGTACTCTTCCGCTTTTCCAGTACTGAAATTAAATTTAATTTTTTTGTTTATGCAAACAAGTTTAACCCCAAGTTATTTCAAGCAAGAGTGGTTTTTTTTTCCTAAAAGGAATTCTATGCTAGATAGTTAGAATAAAATTTTAACCCCTTCCATACTTAGTTATCTGTTTGTTAATTCAGCAGTCCTCCTGAGCAAACTGGCCAGTTACGAAAATGAACTGTGCCAAGACTGTGAATCTAAAACAGTTTCAGGACAAAGAGTCAACATGAACACTTCAAATAGTATCAGAGGAACATTACAGGTGTTAACATGTGTTATGATGAAAAAGAATAAAAATTAGAAAAGGTGACTAAAGCTTTGTGGAGTTATCAAAACCACTACAGAGACAGTTTAAAGTGTTGTCTCATCCTTTTTTGTGCATCCCTTTTAGAGAAGGCAATCACATACACGATGCTAATCATGACCCTAAGCTCATAAAATCGCCCAGAACTTGAAAGTGCCACCAATTAGACCTTTGGTAGCATTAGTATGTTTGAAAGGAAGATGAAGGTAAGTCTCCCCTGTGAAAGCTTAGCAAAACCTATTTTATTTGGGGATTTTAGATTCTTTCCCCTTCTCCCTTCCCAGCCCCTGCTTCTCCCTCTCTGTGCCCATGGGATTGTAGTTCTAGAGGAGAAAGCCATTATGTAAGCTGGTCTTCTCATCAGGTTGTGAACAACAAATAAAACTCAGTGAGAACTGACCTGAGTTCTGAAAGGAGTCAGAGTCCTTGAGGAGATGCCAAGACGTGTGTACAGCGCCCCCTGGTGATCAGACTCTGGCTTCTCAGGGTGGCAAGAGCTGGGTGGCCAGGAAAGACAAGGTGTGTTTTTTGACACCCTATCATTTCCATCAAAAAAGTTCCCAGTGACAAATCACTTTTGGAGATACTTTTTGGAGAAAGAGTTTCCAGCCTCTCCCCTCTCCATTTTTAATCTAGAATTTTTCTTTTCCGTTCCTTCCACATGTCATTATAAAGTTGTTTCTGTGAGCACATTTCAATGGCAGGGACTGAAGGGGGCTGCAAGGGAAGTGAAGTGTGCTTTTGGGTGTGCAGGACTGAGAAAATGAATACATAGTACACGTAGGGAACACTTAATTAAAAACACAGAGTAATATGTGTTCAAAGGTCAAGATCACTGACCTGAAGTAAATTATTTGCATTCAGGACAGACGGCAATCAGAGATGATTCGCAAATAATTTACGTATGCATTTATTTAATCCTGCCTCATCTTGTTCTAGAAACCATATGCATTCGCTACAATAAGGGGAAAAGAAAGTTGTACGGTAATCAGGGCAGCTGGAGAAATAAAGGGAAGCATTCAAAAGAGAAAAAGGGAGTTGGTACTTAGGAAAGGGAGAGACATTTAGAATATGCTGCCCTCAGATGCTGAGAACACCCCTTCTGCGAGACTGTGCAGTGCAGTCCGGGTGGTGCTCCCTGGGGATTCTGTGGAGGAACTGGAGCACGGGCTAGGAGCTGAGCCAGGTGACTTCTCTCCTGGCCCCAGTGCACGAACGAAGCACTTGCTGCAAGATTATTGCGTGTGTGTCACTGTCACTTCGTTTATTGGAATGGCATAAAACAGCTTAAAGACCCGATTCCTACCCTTGATGGGTTTATAACTTTTCCCCTAGAAGTAAGACCAACATGCATGTCGTCATTAGAGAAGGATGACGCAGTTTCTCATTAGACGTTAAGTTGACCTTGAAGAGTGTTAGGCTCTGGAAGGAGGAAAAGGATTTGAGTGATCATGTCAATTTGGGAAAATGTATTTGTGGGAATTTGCATGATGCTGTATGCTGAGCGTGAAGAGGTTCAGGTAAGAGAAGGGAATCAGGAAGCCTGGTGTCCAGCTCCTTTTGTAGCCGGCCACCCTCTGATAGTTCTCAAAGATGCGTGGCAGCTCTGGCCCAGGGTGGGTCGATGCTGAGATCGGAGTGGTTCTGATCTGGCAAGGAAGATGTGCCTGCAGCATCATTTGCACAGGGCAAGGCTGGTAGGAAGGTTCACCCCAGAGCAAGCTTGCCCCAAGAGGCATCTGTCCAGAGGAGGAAGGAAAATGGGAACCCGGGATCATGGAGAGGCGGGAGCAGACCTGGGTAGAAAGTGGTCACCTATAAAGGCTGATGCCCACCCGGTGCTAGATTTTGGTGTCCATCTGGGAATGACACAAAAATGAAGGAAGCTGCCTGTCTAGGATGAAATCTAACATTTGGGCAGAGAAAGGGTGACAGTGGACAGGAGATACTGAAGGACAGCGGGGGCTCCCTGGGAGGCTGGGTAAGCTCATGCCTGGCGGGGAGGGGGTCTGAAAAGAAAAGCATGTAAAATGACATAAATTAACCTAGAATGTGAGGCTCTGTTGGAAACAGACCTGAACTAGGACAATGAGGAGCGTTATTTGTGAGACCATTTTGAGGGCTGAGGACAAGGAAACAGAATTGAAGAGGAGAAATGAGATTGGGGGGGGCGGGGAATGGAAGGGCCTGGAAGGAAGCCCTGCCCTTGAACTCCCTTCCCCGCCGCGGTCTGAAGCTCTTAACCCTTTATTGTCCTTGGCTTCCTTCTGTTTTAACACTGCGTTCTGTTTGCCAGTTGATTAAGATGGGCTTAGAAATAAACATCGTTTTCACAGGGTCTCACTGTTATGGGTTCTTTCTCAATTTAAAAATGTCTGTCCTTTAAGAATGTTGTGAAGAAGAAAAGTAACGTGGCCAAGATGGGAGGTGACGATGTATCTGTGGTTCAGCAGGAGAATTCAAAGGACCAAACATACACCATTGGTGTAACTGGTGAAAACAGCCCTTCTTTGGTAGAAAATAGTTCTCTTGGTTTTCCTTGGCCACCTCACTCTCAGTTACCCTTGGGTTCCACGGAAGAGAGGGGACACGAACACACGCATACCTTTCTGTCTTGGCTTTTATCCAGGAGCAGGTAGTTCTTTATTTAACCTTTCAAACCCCTCACTTACCTAGATTACCATCACCTTCTTCATGTCTTTATATTGTCATCATCTTTTTCAGACAGCCTTACAGATAATCTGCAGAAAACAGGAGAAAGGAAAGAAAGGGAGGGTAGTGGTGACCACTGAACAGGCAATATGTAATAATTACGTTTTTTTTTTTTCACTAAAAGAAAAAGAGAGTAACGTAAAACAAATACTTTTCATTTTGAAATTTGTATCAATAGCTGATGAACACTCTCCCCATCCTGATGTCTGGTCGTCTAGATTCTTAAGCCATTTTTAATTCTGGCGACTTAAACAGGGCTATCAGATGTGACAATGAAGCACCTAAAAATATCAAGTCAGTAATAGATGTGCCTTGTATATTCACAGCCCCAGCCAGAGAGGCCCAAGGCGCCAGGGACTGGAGGAAGACTTGTGTCCAAACTGTTTTCTGTATTCTTGTAGCTGTGGTATCAAGATCACATTTAGGAAATGTATCTTTTCTCTTTGTTGCCTGTCATTTCTGTGTATACTTTGCACTCTGCTCCGTCACTAGTAACTAATTCCTGTTGGAGTTTTAGGGTAGGTTGGCTAAAACTCACCCCATATTTGAAAGGCTAGTTAAGTATTCTGTTACTTGGATGTGACACTCATGAAATTCTCGATATTCAGTTGGTAAACTGACTCTTGGCAACCTAGTGGCTTGGGTGAGAGGGCAAGGATGATCTTGGTCACCATTTTGCAGACCAGCACAAGTGAGGGAGGAATCTTAAAAAAGATCATAACCAAAAGGATTTTCTGCCTTCAAGAAGAAGCGTTTTTATAAGAAGAATCTTAAATTGCTGTTGTATGAAGCTTGGAAGAGAAAGTATTTTATACTATAAAAACGAAGTGAGTTTTATTATATAGAGGCAGTTTGGATATTCTTGAAAGTGCAAAATGCCTTCTCTATTGTATGCTGAGATACACTAAAAATCAGAGAAATAAAAATCACGAGACCTTCTGAGTAGAAGTCAAATGGGGAAGGAAGGAAGGGAATTTGAGAAAACTAAAAATGAATCTTGTACTTTGCATTTTTAAGATCCATTAACACTTATATTTAGTTTCAGAAGAAAAAGAAAAATGAATATATTTCTGCTGATTTTGAAATTTTGAAATCTTATTTTCACAGAGCCCACCTGAATGACCTTGAAAATATTGTGCCATTTCTTGGCATCGGCCTTCTGTATTCCTTGAGTGGTCCAGATCTCTCTACGGCCCTCCTGCACTTCAGACTGTTTGTTGGGTCACGAATCTACCACACAATTGCGTATTTGACACCCCTTCCCCAGCCAAATCGGGCTCTGTCTTTCTTCCTTGGGTATGCAGTTACGATTTCGATGGCTTACAGGTTGTTGAGGAGTAAGTTGTACCTGTAACGAGTCATACAACTCACCATCCAGTGATTCTCTAAGAATTGTGTTCTTCCAATTTGTAATGAGTACTTTTGTAGACTTTAAGTGGGAAGGGACCAGAGAAATTAAGATGAGGAAAATCTAGTCTGAATGTTAGCGTCACCAGTATCCTTTATTCTTGTTCTGTATTTGCCATAGAAATTTAACGCAATTTGAAACTCTGTCTTATTTTTAAAGCGCTTTGTTGTAAATTTTGATTGTAATTTGTACCAATCCTTCAACATTTCATATTTTAAATCTTTAAAGAGGGTGAATGCATAGATGTTAAACCTATATTTCAATATTGCTGAAATGGGCACATGAAATAAAGCATTTAAAGAATAATTTCATTTGGTTTGAACAGTTTTTAATTTTTTATTGAAGTATAGTCGATTCACAATGTGGGGTTAGGGTCTGGTGTACAGCATAGTGATTCAATTTCCTTTGGTTTTATTTTTTCCCAGCTTACATTTTCAAAAGTTTCAGGCCTACAGAAAAGTAGAAAAGCAGTCCATGAACCTCTCTATAGCTTTCCCCTAGATTTACCAACTGTAAACATGTCACCGTGTTTGCTTTAGCTCTATCTCTCAATGTTTTTTTTTTCCCCCCGGAACAATTTGAAAGTAAGTTGCAGATCTCACGCCCTGAAGATACTTCGCTCCTCAGTACTTCAACATGTATGTCCCCTGAATAGAGCAGTCTTCACATAACCACACCATTGTCACAGCAAGGGAGTTTAGCCCAAGTGCAGTGACGTTATTTAATACGTATAGTTCATATTAAAGGGTTCCCCAGTTTTCCCAGTAATGTCCTTTATGACTGCTTTATTTTTGGCTGGGAACCAAACAAGGACCTGACACTATCCTTTCTCTTTAGTTTTCAATAAAATGGATACGTTCATTGAGTTTTGTTTTTTTTTGTTTTTTTTTTGTTTGTTTGTTTGTTTTTGTCTTTTATGACATTGGCTTGTTTTGAGATGTTTGGGTGGGTGGGTTGTTTGACAGAATGACCCTTAATCTGGTTTGGTTTTGTCTATAAGTTTCTCATTCATAGAGTCAGAGTAACCATTTTTGGTGACATTGTGTTCTTCAGCTTACAACACAGCAACAGACGCATGATGTCAGTCTGTTCCAGTATTGGTGATCAGTTTAGTAAGGTAGTATTGGCCAGGTTTATTCACTGTAAAGCCATCTTTTTATCTTTGTAATCATATTTGGGGTGACAAACTGAGATTGTGCAAATCCTGTCGTCCTGCAAACTTTCAGCCAATGGATTTAGCATCAGGTAATGTTCAGTTTTGTTTCTATGTAAAATATAAATATATAAACATAAAGATTCACAAAACATATATGTCTGCAAACCTATAAACACTATATAAATCCACACACATTTAGATTTTTTTAGATATGCACTTAAGCCTTTATAGTAAGGATGAACTTTTAAAATATCGATTTTTTTATACTTGCCATCTGATGTATATTAATTATTAGTTTTTCTTTCTATCTCTTGATGAGTCTTAATTTTAAACAATATTTCTTAAATGATGCTTGTATTGACTCTCACAGTTGTTCATTTAAGCTTACCACACAAAAGGAAAGCCACCATAACATTTTAGGTCTTGTAATTTGAGTAACTTTCTAAGTCCATAACAAAACCTATCAGACAATTGCCTATAAGAATTCTGTTTCTTTTTACTTCTTTTCCTAATGTTAAAAGCAGCTTTGCATTTCAGGAAAGCTTTGCGGTGTAATTAATGGAAAAGACCATGCGCTCAGAAGTGAAAAGTACAAAATTTAAGGATTAAATCTGCCTGCATAAACACACACACACACACCCGACTCTCTGGATTTGGATAGCCTATTTGCCCTGTCTAACCTGTAGTTTCCTCAAACTTTTGTGAGATTTTTTTTGAAGGTCAAATGATCTATGTATGTGAAGCATGTGAAAAAAGGATATTCTAAAGAATAAAGTGTCCTCCATATGTAAATTATCTGAGTAACCTATCAATCATCAAGATTCAGCTAGCTGGCTGTTTCCTAGCTTCGTGTGAGTTACTCATTTAACCGTTGTCACTTCTGTAATTGTTTTCTTAAAATTTCTACTTCCCTGGTAATGCTTCTTAGCATAGCAGCAGAATGCGTCGTGGTTACTGGAATGGTTACCCACTCGGTGACTAGTATTTGATCTCCATCACTTAACAACTATCAGGAAAAAGAAAGGACATTTAAATTATATATTCTTAGAGGTATAAGAACTATGCCTATGAGCAGAACATGCTTAAGAAGAAATTTAAAAGTCCAGAGATTACCTACTTCAATTTCCAAGTTTGAATAGTAGTCATAAAGACAATTTGAAATGGTTTCTAACTGTATTTTCACTCCAAAGGAAGTTGTAGATGATGTTGGGGGTTTTATTGGTGAAACAAGTTTAATGGAAGAGAGGGAATTAAGACGAAGAATATTTACTGGTCCAGTATCTTCTGCACCAAGGAATCCCCACCTGACCACATGACACGCTGGGCTCTGGAGTGAAGTCTGTGCTGTGAGTGTCCTTGGCCGGTGATGAGACAGAAGTGGAGAAGAGATTACACAATTTGTATTAACACTGTTACCAATGAGGGATGTGAAGGATGTGTTCATGTTTCTACCGCTTAATTAGAACTCTGAAAGCAAGGACTCTGCTTCCTTTATCTTTGTATATGTATCATTCTCATTCATGTGCACAGACATACACACCTGCATTCACACACCCCATTCTCACACTCCACACACACATACACACACACAAAGTCAATATCACCACTACTGCCAGTACGAACCGTTATGGATACACTTAGTAATTAGGTAACAAGTTACTTCTGCAAACTTCAGGAAAAATACTCCTCGCCCATTGGCTACAGTATAGCACAGTCATCCCCACACTTGGAACAGTCCAGTAAGTGGGACTGGAAAGACCGAGTTTAATGACACAAGCCCGTCACCGCTGTGGGTCTTAGAAAGCCACAGTCAGTGCGTATCTTTGTGTTCTTCCTTTTCTCTCTTTGGCCATCTAATCCCTCTTGTGACTGAAACGTTCTTCTTTGCAGCAAATTAAAGGACAAAGAGTCTACTACTTGGCTCTTCTTGACCTGGAAGCCAGCAACTTGCCTTATCTATGCTGTATTCCGCGAGGAGGTCAACTATCAAAGGCTAGTTGCACGACTTCTGGTTCCTATTTATTAGGGGAACCCCAAGAAACACTGAAGCACTGCTAACAGCCACCCTCCCACTCTACCATTCAGAGATTCTCCAGGCGGTGAGAAGAAGGGCGTGGAGTTTCCAGTGCCCAAAGCATTAGACGTTAACGTAGACAGACTCAAACCGAGGGAATCCTGCATAAGTTCTATAAACCATCCACCTGAGGGTTCTACTTTATAAATACCAAAATTTTTTTTAAAAAAAGTTTTTTTGGAGTTGCATCATTGCATCACACTGACTCTTCTTTGAGGCAGATGGGGAGACTTGAGGCGATTTGCCTTGAAAGTCTCTACAATCCATTTAGAAACAGCGGCACAAAAAATCCTCTGAGCATCTCCCCCCCTGCCAGCTTGAAATGTCAGCCCTGCGGGAAGCTGATGGGTGTCCCCGCCATCAGGGAAGCAGCAGCGCTGCCCGCGTCTTCCGGAGGACTGGCTGCATTATGTGTCCTGGGTAAACTGTTGGATTTGACACGGAGGGGTTGTCAAAGGCCACTGGGAAGGGGCTCTGTTGGGTTGAATTTGGCATCCATCTCTCACACTTGACAGCTCAAGTACAAGGTTGTGGAGGAGCTGCAGGACCTATGAGCCCCCTCAGTCAGCAGGTGCAGGCCCTACGTCACACTTAATGCAGAAGCCCTGACAGCCCTGTGTAAATGGGAGCCGTCAAGTGGAGTGAGAGGAGCTGTGTGTGGGAGCCGGCCGTTTAAGTTGTTTCCTCTTCCTGGAGTTTTGGAAAAATAAGGACCAGGACCATGTAGACAACGATGCACCTCGAGGACCTCTGTGTTAGCAATTTAAAGAAAATAATCCAAACTTCAATAAGCCTTGGTGATGTGATCTTTAATAGTTAAAAGCTAATCAGGGCATCAGTGAAGAGTTAAAATTCTCCTACATTCTAGAATTCTGCCCAAAATTCTTCTTCATCTTCGACCCTAAATTATAGGTATCCCTGTCTATGGTGCTGTATAAACAAAAGCACCTAAAAAGAGAGAAAAGTAAAGGATTGAAGCAGTTTCATGTAGTGAACGGAACATTAGATTTGAAAATGCTTATGTTCGAGTCTTGGCTCTGACACTTTCTGGCCGCCTGAGATAATGACCGGGGTATTTAACTTTCTTAAGTCCCATCTTTAATTCTAAACTGGCAACATTAACACTTCACCCACTGTGATAATCATCTTTCACCGCACTAATTCTGTGCAACAAGTCACCCGTGACTCAGTGGCTTTGCAAATGACCCTGCAGGGTTGGGGTGCAGTTGGCTGGGTTTGTGGTGTGTCTGCTGTGAGCTCCGGCTCAACAGTTCTGCTGGATGTGCGTCTGGTCGTCTCGTCTACCTGGGAGTTGGCTGGAACTGGGCTGACTCCAGATGATCTCAGCTCGGATTACTGGGGCAACTCAACTCTATTCCGTGTGTCTCACCCTTCAGGACAGGGGTCAGCAAACTATGGCTCGTTGGCCAAATCCAGCCCACGGGTTGTTTTGATAAATAAAGTTTTATTGGAACACAATTGTGCTTATTGATTTTCATATTTTCTGTGGTTACTTTGATGTCACAACGGCAGCGCTGTGTAGTTGAATGGTCACAACGGAGACCATGTGGCTCACGAAACCAAAAAAGATTTACTATCAGTTCTTTCACAGCGAAAGTGTGCTGACTCTTGCTTCCGCAGGCTAGCCTGGATGTGTTATCATGGCCACAGCAAAGAGCAAGAGGGGAAATGGAAATGTGTCAGCACGTTTTCAAAATTCTGCACGTATCCCACCCACTACCATGCTGTCGGCCAAAGAAAGTCACGTATATGACTACAGACTTAAAGAGCTAGGACATGGACTCAACCTTATTAATGTGAACTGCAAAGTCACGTGGCACGGGGGCCAGGATCCTAAAGAGATAGAGTTTAGGCTATTTATTCAATCAGTCTACCACACCTGCCCACTTTGTGATATTGTTATAGGATTCAGTTCAGACACATGTAAAAGCATCTTATAAACGCTACAACATTGTGCAATTAAGACAGCATTCATTCTAATGTGTCATAATTTTATCAGATTAGTGGTAATCTGTTGTATACTCGTTATGATAGCAAGAGTTATAACTAAATAAAAAAATGCGGGGTATGTAAACTTGGCCTTCTCCCTCTCATTTGCAATGTGCTGCCTTCGGGGGACAGATGGAACAGGGAACAAATATTTGGATAGCCTCATCGCCTCTGTAATCAAGTTGGTTCCCAAACTGTGCCCAGTCTGTTCTCTTGAAATTATCATCTGCACCCTGCTCCCAACCAAGTGTTTTCATCAAAACTAATCCATTTCTGACTATTAGTGTATTGAATGTAGAACAGGCAATATTACTGGCCCAAATGTAAAATTTTTTGCATTAGTATTTGCCGAAATAATTGTATATCATCCTTCTATATGTCGAGTTAATCATGAAAGCAAGGGCTGTGCTAAATCCTTCTCTGAGCCAGTATGCCTACAACTTGATAGTTAATGGGATGTAATTTACTTTATAGCTCATCTTTCATGACAATATAGAATTGAGAACCAAGAATTGGTTCTAATGATAGCTTTCCACTAACTTGCATGAGACACCCAAGCAAATCGGCTACCCTTGCTCTCTGCAATAAAATAGAGATTAAATTCGAGAAAGAAAAATATTCGAAATATTCTCTGACTCTAAAAATTCTGTTTGTTCCAGAGGCAGGTGTTGGTCTCCTCTTTTCCCAGTGACACAGTATGAATAGCAAGATGTGGGAATAATTAGAGTGGGAACCCTGTAGCCCCTACTAATGAGGTCAAAGACAAATTGGTGCATTATATGGGATTTTGTGGCTTAATGTCTTAGAAGAATAATCTAATTTTCTCCGAATCACCAATGTGATGTCAACAAACCCAAATGATCGTTTGTCAATTTTCAGAAATAAATGAATTAATGCACTGAGTTACCCCCATTTTAAGATTTCCTTCTGTTACATTTTCTTCACACACTGACTGTGCTATCACCCGAGCAGGACCAGTGAACAGTAGCAGCACTTGTGGGGCAAACAAAGAGAATGTCCAGAAATAAGTGAAATGGGTTGCCTTCGTCTTTTTCATCCTGGGCTCCCTTGGAATCCCAACTCTAAGAGGTACTCAGGTTCCACCTAGTCCAAATATCTACACAACAAATAGATATTTTATTTGTTTTGCTTACTGTTTCATGAAAGACATATTTGCTGAGGGCCTCTGATGTGGCCAGGCCTTGTTCTGGGCGTTTGGTGTACATCAGTGAAGAGAGGAACGGAGATTTTGCCTTCTAGTGGGGGGTCTTTTATTTAGGGATTGTGAAGAAAGCAAAAGGATTTGTTGAGCTGGTCGAACCCACGCTGTCACAGGAATTATCTATGCCAGTGGTCAGTCACTACGGCCTCTGGGCCAGATCTGGCCTTCTGCCTGTTTTCGTTTGGCCTACAAGCTAAAAGCGGTTTTCACTAATGATGAAGTTCGATGATGGAGAGCATTAACTCTGAGCCCCGCTCAAGCAAAATGCTATCCTTTGAATGAAATTCCGTTCTGAGAAAATGTCTGGTTTTAAATTATAAAACCAAAATTGTGCTCCATCATCTCTGTTATTTTTCTGAGCTTCATCCATTAAAAACATTGAAATTGTTTTCTCATTTGTTATGTAAGTTCCCATATAACTTACTTGATTTTGCCTCTTAGCTCACAAGTCTCGTATTTACTATCTGGGTTTTTTACAGAGAAAGTTCATCAATGTCTGATCTATCCAACTGAATACAAAGACTGGAAGAGGATACAGAAATTTTTTCTAATTCTTTTCCACCAATAACTGATGTCAGAATTTCACCAAAGTGACTAAGGAAACTTTATTTCAACATGGGTCTTTCACATTTAAATTATTGTCTATTTTGTTCCAAATTATAATGTCCTATATGGTATGGTATGTGCTGGAATATTTGATAATCTTTAAAGCGTTTGCTCAGTTGTTAGAAAGTGGACATATTGTTACCTGATCTCTGTGAAAACACAGCTTCTTACCAGCGTGTTTTCTGTCTGTATGCGCTCTCCCTAATAGCTGAGTTTTTCCCCTGAGATCAGTGCTCTTGATGTTACCATGATGAACATTGAAGTCTTAAAGCCCCTTTGGCCGGAAAAGTCTCTTTTTGCTTCGAGTAGGTATATAAAAGTCTTGACACTTCCAGTGTAACCCTATTACATCACTCACTTCTCAGAAATCGTAGTTAAAACCATTAATGTTTAATTATTTCATACCCAATGCCAAGTAGTTGACATTAACAGAGAGCAGAACAAGCTATGGCCAAATGAAACTGAATGGAAAACTCAGAAACAGGTGAGGAGATCTAATTTAACATCTTTGTTTTTTCCTGAGACATTTATATTCATGGTGGTGATTTTATATTGCATACATGTAACATAGTCATAGTTCTTGCTTTCAAAATTGCAACTAGTTTCTTGGACGGATTTAAATTTGTTACTGTTTTATGGGGAAATAGTATACTGTTGTACTAGGAAAATCATGACTTCTCATTGCTCTGCCACACAAACAAATTTTTAATTTACTAATTCAAAAATCACCACAAACTCTTTACCAAAACCAAAGACAATAACCATTATGTTTAAAATTCTGACTTAGCATTTTAAAATACATTTCAAAATATGAACTAGAAAAATTGCATAGACTTCCATTTTTAGGGATCTATTCCAAAGAGAACACGAGCCAAAAATATGAAAGTACTTGCAAAAATGGCTATTCATTGAAGCACCAGTTGTAGTGGCGAAATACTGTGAACAATTCAAATACTCACTGCAAGGAATGATTGACTAAACTATGATGTATTCACACAATGGACTATTATGCAGCTATAAAGAAGGATGGGAAATTTTTTTTATGTTACTGTGGAATAATCTCCAGGGTATAAGAATGTGTGTGTGAGTATATTTTAAAAATCAATGAAAAGACCAACCATAAAGTTTAAAAAACCTAACTACAGGGGAAGGAGGGAACAGAGTGGAAGGGAGGGAGATAGAAACCATTCTTTTTTTTTGTTTTTCTTTAAATGTCATGTTTTGAAGGTGCAACTTTGGAAACATAAATATTTTATATAATTTTAAAAATGAAATTAAACAGAAATTAAACATTGAAAGTTAAAAGAAAAAGAAGCCTCAAAGCATATCCTGTTGATGGTACAACCTCTCGCAGAGAAATTATACCAAGTGGCTTTAAAGCCTGACAGTTGGATTGTACATCCCCAGTGGGACAAAATCACTTAAAAAAAAAAAAAAGAAAAATCACTCTTTTCAGTAATGATATAATTGGCAGTAGCATTTATATTTTTCTGAGACCATCATGTATGTAGTAGGGATAAAGCAAATGACTAATTATATTGGTGTCGTTGAAACCAGGGTTTGGGGCAGGGCAGACAGGAGAAATAGACATGAAATGAGTCAGGCTAAGTAAAAACCCTGTACTCCTGAATCCGAATTGGAAGTATTAGTTTGAACTTGTGATGTGTTTTACCGAAAACAAAACCAAGATAACAATACTTTCTGTCTATATCCACTGAAAAGAAATAGCAGCCAGATGTAGGAAATGCAAGATGAATCTTGTCACATCAGAAAAGAAGGATGCAAGACTACTCATGTCATCTCAAAAGGACTCAGAAGCCTAAGTGAATAGACTCTCCTGCCAAAGGGAGGAAGACTTGAGTATCAGTAAGTGTCGTAACTGCAATAAGTTATAAGATATCAAAGATGTCTAAATCCATGTGTTCATAACTATATGCATACACATATAATACACATGTATTATATATATATATATATATATATATATACACCAAGCATTTAAACTTCCTCTCCTTTATAAACTGTTCCTCAGTGTAAACAATTGCTCTTGAGGGGGACCTGTCTCTTAGAAGCATATCAGGTAATAGTTGAAGAAATAATTTATCTTTTCAACACCTTATAAATTAATGAATCTAAGCAATGATTGTCAATGGCTGCTAATATTGCAAAAAAAAAAACAGTCCTAGGGATTTTTCATCCCTGGGGTTATTACATAATATCACTTCTGAAGTTGTCTGCACAAAATCACCTGCATAAATCTCTGCATGTCTCTAATTTTGAATACAGATTTTCAGAAGATGCAAAGGATGAAAATCACCATGAAGATGATGTCAGAAAAATTCAGACTGAGGAAAACTTGACAGGACAAACAACCCACCACTTCAATGAAAACTTGAAGAGAGAAGAGAAAAAGAGACAGACAGACACAGACAGGGAGAGAAGCTAAAGATTGAAAGGCATTTTGAGAGATTTATCATCTCTCAATGTATGGCTGTCATCTGGATTCTAAATCAAAATAAAAAACAAGCTAAGCTAAAATCAAAAGGGAAAATAATTTTAAAAATCAGGGAAATGGGAGTATGATTGAATATTTGCTATTGAATCGTTTTTAGCATTTTCAGGTGTGGTCATGTTATTGAATATGCACAAAAAAAGTCTCTATCTTTTAGAAACATCTTTGCAATGTTTACAGATGGATGATGTGATGTCTGAGAGAGAGTCAAAATTCAGGGAGGGGATACGGAGGGACAAGAAAGTATTGAGTTTAAAAGAAGCAAGTTTGGTCACGAGTTGTGAACTGTCAAAGCTGAGTGATAGGTACATGGAAAATGATCATATTGTTTTCTCTACTTTTATATATGTTTGAAATGTTCTAAAATAAAATATTAAAGCACAGAGTGTAGAGGTGAGCAAACTCTTCCTAGATCCAGAACTGCAGTTTATCAAAACCTAAATGAAGTACCACTGCTTGATGAACGAATACTTCAACAATATTTTGTCCTCCCTAGAGGGAGATTATTTGTAAGCTGAGTGGTATTGGTGGGTGCTTATGATTAGCTTTTTATACATAGTGAGGCTTTCAATTATGTTCCAAGTCTGGACTTCTTTGAAGCTTTTGCTGAGATGTTGTCATGTGGGGCCAATGTTCTAACCTAGCTAACTCTGTGTGTGTGTGTGTGTGTGTGTGTGTGTGTGTAGATATATAATGGAGATAATATTTTGGAAATATGTTAACAAATCACGTCATCTCTCTCTCTTAAACCACCTTTTTCTTTTTTATCCCATTAGGGCATGCCTGGAGACTTCATCACTCCAGGGAAGAGGAAAGTAGGCACCTTCTAGAAAAGAGAGGCAGATGTGACATATGTGAATTCCTCATGGAAGAGGGACAGGAAGCAGAAATGCTTCTGGTGCAGAAAGGAAGACGTTCAGAGAGAATGGATCTAGGATTGGCATGCTACTGGGATCCCCGGAGGGGACAGACACACCTCTGGCCATTGCGAGAAAACAGAGGCCCCAGTGAGACCCACACTCATGTAGCTGGCTCACTACTGCCCCACCCCCCGCCCCCTCAAAAAGATGTGTGCAAGTCCTAACTAACTCCTGGAGCCTACAAATGTGCCCTTATGTGGACCAAGGGTTTTTTGGCAGATGTAATTAAATTAAAGATCTCAAGATGAGAGTATTCTGGATTTGGATGGGCTTCAAATCCCATGGCAAATCCTTAGAAGAGATGAGAAGGGGAATTAGACAGAGTTAGAGAGAGAAGATAATGGGAAGACAGGGCCAGGACTGGAGTTGTGCAGCCTGCACGCCAGGAATGCTGAGGATGGCCGGCCGCCGGCAGAAGCTGGGACAGAACAGCTTCTCCCTCAGAGCCTCCAGAGAGAAGCCACCCTGCTGACACCTTGATTTCAGATTCTGGCCTCCATAACCGAAAGGGAATCAATTTTCTGTTGTTTTTAAGATGCTGAGTTCGTGGTAATTTGTCCGTGCAGTCATAGGACACGAATACACCCGACTTCTCATCATGAACTGTGTGGGAGGAGCGCATCTCACAGGGCGCTCCGGGGCGGGATGAGGGTCATGTCAGGGTCAGGTGGTTTGGAAGAAGAGGTTTGGAAATAAGGGCTTCACGTCTCCGTTGGCTCACTTTTCATAGAACACTTCCTGGAGTTCTGACATCCTCCAAGTGGGCTAACTGAAGACCGGCAGACCCACCAAGAGAGCCCTGTTGTGAGGGTGGACTCCAGTGACGGCTGCAGAAGGCACTGTAGGGGCAGGTGGATAGAAAGAGTAGGGACCCAAGAAGAGGTTGTGTGGGAAGGGGGAGACAGCACCAGACACCCAGTGAACTGAGCAAATGGACCATGGTTTTCGCCAGTGTGGCCTTAGAGTGGATTTAGAGAGGACAGTCTGAGATGAGAGAGCAGGAGAAACCAGTTGCAGCGCAGAGAAGCATGAGCCAGGAGAGAAACACAGCCCAGGACTAGAGATCACCTCCCCAGTCTAATCTCCTTCCTGTGCCCAAATTTCACTTGGGAAACGGGGGAGAGACTTGAAATGTTAGACTAAATAGTTTGAACTTCAATACAAGTTCAAATGCAGTGGGTGATTATCATCAAGAAGGGGTTTTAGTGAGCATGAATGGACAAGTTCAAGAGTTTTCTTGCCATCAGATGGGTGAAGGGAGGTGGGTTGAAGAGAGGACTTTGAGATTACATCAGTTAGATAATTTGTTAAAGCTACATTAGGATGCATGCGTTGCAGTATGTAAAATTTGACCTTGCTACACAAAGAAGAAGCAAACAGCAGTGGTTGTAGACTTTAGATATGTTTCACATAGTAAAACCTACCATGATTTTTATCAGCTAATTTGGACCTAACTTAATTTATTTGCACATCTGTCAGCCTGCAAAAGAGTCAGCTTTTGACAACAAAAATCTAATGCAACCCTTTCTATTTTAGCTTCAGCCCTTCCATCAAAGGCCAGGAGAAGGCTGCTTTTCCTAAGGGCTTTGTTTTATCAGTCTAGGTGGCTAGCTTCGATTTGGCTTTGGCATCTTGCTAGGAAGCTCCCAAGTAACTCTCATTAAGAGTTCTGCTGATGCTGATTTGTAGATCGGCACGTTTGGAGGACTGTTTTTAATGTATTTGGTTTATTTCGAAACTCTGTGTCTTTTCTACTTTTCCAGGTCAGGACTGCTTCAGAGAGTACTGAAGTAACTGCCCATGAAATGAGGGTCTCCTACCTGTAGTCTCTCCTCAGCACCCTTGCCGGAAGGATCTGTCTGGTGCCTTCACTCTTTGCTTCATTCTGGCTGTATGGGGACTTGTTAGAGTTGGCCCACAGGTGGCTGGGGTGTCCAGCTCCATTTCCAGGACCGACCACCCCTCTGACCTCTGCTCACCTTCAAACGCATCGGCTAATTTGCTAGGGTGTGAGGTAAAGTGTGATACAGGCATGTGAAGCCCCCCAGGCAGCCTGTGGTCTGGGAATCCGTGGACTCTTTCGGAGCAGGCTGGCCATTTCCCATTGCCACTAGATGTCCCCATGTGGCTTCTCTTTTGGACACCAGTGCTGTACACGCGGCAAGTTACTTCTGCTCTGCTGGATGGAGGGAAAGTGCACCGCAGTCTCTGAATACCTTCCAAGCTGGCACCTGACACACCGTCGCCCTCAGTTACCAATATCAAGTCTAAGGGCAGGGCAACGCTGGAGAAGACTCTGAGACTGCACGGAAATCAAGGCAATTTCTACAGAAGGACCTGGGATTCTTTCAACTTGGATCATTAAACTTTCCCTGCCTCCCAGCCTACTCTCGGAAGCCTAAAGCTTTAACAATTATCATGAAGAACTAGTTTTTAAAAAAAAAATTTTTTTTTTTGCACTTCCTCTCTCTACAGACATGGTCTGTCCTGAGTGTGACGTCACAGGAACCTCACTTTGTGAATTTGATGACGACCAGCGTGGGTGTCCCCTGTTTGATGATGTGCTTGGGTGTGATGTTGTGCAGCAGTGTCAGCGGACTATAAAGCTTTTTAAAGCATTCTCTCAGTTTCCAGATTTCATTTGTCCTTGACTGGCTTGTGGACCAGCACGGGTCCGAGGACCACATCTCGGGTGGTAATGGCCAACATCATCGTGAAACTTAGTTCTCCATCCTTGAATTAAAACGAAAACCGTGGAGAACTCAAGCGGCTCTTAGAAGACTTGAGTGGAGACTCTAGCAATGTGCAGAGGGTGGTGGTCTCTGTCCTTCCAGACAATCTCTGTCTTTCCGCCCAGGTCAGATCTGGACCTTTCATGGAGCTACTATACCTCTGAGTTCTTATATGAGACCGCTATAATAAAAGACAGATTAACAAAAGAAAAACAGGAGTTTATTAACATGTATACCTCATGTACATGTGGGGGAGAGCCAGGGATAAATGAGTAACTCCCTGAAGTGTTTGAGAATTCAGGCTTAAACACTGTCTTAACAGAGAAAGAAGAGACAGGATGTAGGCCTCCTGGGGGGAGTAAATCATTTTTAGGGAAGATGACTGGGCCTGGGTAGAATCGATGGGAGGTGGGATAATTTATAACAAGGTTTGAGTGAAGGATGCATCTCTTGTTTCCGGTGATGAATCAGTCTTCCCTGGAGGTTGAAACTCTGGGAGAGGGGACTTAGGACAATTGGGTTCCTTTTGGAAGAACTGTCTCTAGGCTGATGGGGGAGGTTCATAGAAAGCCTCTCCCCGCATTTGCTATTATCCGAGGGCCTACCGCTCAAAATTATCAATATAAAAATCGATACTAAAGCAGCATATTTCGGGGTAGCATGTTCAACTACCCTACCTAAGATTTTAGATATTCTGCTCTTTGCAGATTTCTTTCTATTTTTCTGGCTTGAAAAAAAACACAAGAACTTTGCTCATGGACATTTGGGGTTTATACTGTTTATTTCACTATGCCAGCTAATTAATTTCAGTGGTAAGGTAGGACACTATGAGTTATACAGATCTGAGGACATGCTCTTATTTACTCAGATTTCCTCGGCCATGAGTGAAATGTACCTCATTATGCAGGTGAGAAGGGACTGAACCCTCAGTGCCAGGAATGGCTCACTTATCTTCAAGCATCAGAAATAGAAAACTCATAGATAACATTCTATGAAATTTCTTGTATAAATGTTTGTAGCTGTATTCTAGAAATAACTTAAATTTATTTCATACAGAGAGATTTTTTCTTTCTTTTCTAATGGAGGTACTAGGATTTGAACCCAGGACCTCGTGCATGTTAAGCATGCGCTCTACCACTGAGCTCTACCCACCCTCCAGAGAGAGATTTTTAACAAAAGAATGATAGACAATTCGTAGTTCTTTCCGTGTTTGTTTGTGTGTAATAACTGAATAGTTGCCTTTAACATAGGGTCAGCTGGGCTCATTCATTTTCCTTGGAGGATTTAAATTTTTCCGTCTGGGCACAAGATATAAAATGAGATCACGTGGAAAAGAAAGAACTTTGTATTTATAGATTTCATTGGTTACAAAGTCAATTTACATCTCTATTTAAAAACCTTGTTACATATTTCTGCTTTAACATGATTGTTTATAAATGTTCCATTATAACCTTGTTGTTTTAATGATGTAAATGAAGATAGTTTGCAAAAGTTGGAAATGAGCAGGGGTCAAACAGCCTAGAAAAGAAATATAAAAATGTATAACTAAATATTGAACTCAATTGAAATGCTATTGTTCAGGATTGGAAACGTGAAGAAATTTCTTTCGTGGAAAAATAAACAAAGAAAATGGATGAAGGTGTAGAAAGAATTATTATAGACCAGAGAAATCTGGGTGAAGAGAAACTGAGAGAGGATTCTCAAAGATCGGAGAGATTTGGTGGAAAAACTTCTTGAAAGTGCGTTTTCAAAAACCCAAACTAGAAATATGCAGAAACGGCATTCCTCATCAAATCCACTACAATCTGCCCAGAGCCAAAGCACAGCCACAAGGAAACCAGCACCGAGCTCTCCAGCCTACAATCCTGTACTGACAGATCATCTAATTGATTAAAATATTTCTTGATTCAACAAACACTTACTTGCAGTTTTTACTTTGTTCTAGGTACTCTGCTGGACCCTGAGTGTAAAAATGGATGAGAAATGGTGCCCTCCCGGAGGAGCTCAGAGAGCTCTTTGCCCAAGGTCTAGCTGACAGGGAGTCGCAGCGCCAAGGTGTGCAGGTGTCACGATTTCCAGTTTAGTGCTTTTGCTCTAAGGCCACATTGTTTCTGAAGTTTAAAATTCTGACCAATACCCAAAGCAGAAAATGCTCGACGGTGACTTCAGGAAAAGAATACCTCTAACTCATGGTAGGTTAATAAGGGCCTGGGTATCTTGGAACTGTTGAAAACAAATCTACAGAATTTGAGGTAATGGGCCTTAAATTACCTACAACAGGGATCAACTCCTAAACATAAGAAACCTCCCCAAGGACAAATACTAAAACATTAAAGGTATTGGTTTTAAAATACAAACACACTAAAGCAAGTACCTAAGTATCCAGCCAGGTATTTAAATGTAATTGAGGTCCTTTCTTAATTACTCAATTAAAGTCGTTCTACACGTGGGAGATGGGAAATCTTCGATTTCCAGCTTGAGCAGCTCCTCCTTGCTCCTTGCTGTAGGGAGAGACTTTTAAGATGGGGTGGTTGCACTGGTGTCCCTTCATCAGGAACATACAGCACTCAAAGCAGGGCAAAGGGAACTTGCAGTCACTGAGTGCCATCGACAGCCCTGAATTTTACGGGCGTCCTGTCATTTGATCATCAAGACAGTCTTATGTGGTCGGAGTTACTGTCTTCGTTTTCCTGAAAACTAAATTCAGACATTTTAAATACTATGCCCAAAGACACAGTTTGCAGATTTTAGAGTCAGAAATGGAACTAGGCTGGTTTAGTTCTCAAATTCATGTTCTTTGCATCATACCATGCTACCCCTGGGGATTGGAACAAGATCTAAATGAGAGAAAAAAAAAAAAAAAACTGAAGGTGAAGTAGGGACGATTATAAATAAGGAAGAGCGAACATTTAGATCTTTGTTGAATTTACAGGCATACCAGCAGAAGGGCTGGGTTTATAATCCTTGTTATTCTCAGATCAAACACCACTTTTCAACATGTGGTGCCAGGAACCAAGCTCAGTTCTCTCACTTACTTGTACTTTAGTCACAGAGAATCTTCTGAAAGTTTCCACCTTCCCCAAGAAGAAAGAAGATGAAATGAAAGTTCTGGAGGCAGAAAACCTGTGCCACCAACTAGATTCATGTAGACAAAACGATTCAACCTTCTTGTGTCTTGTTGTCTCAATGAGGTTAATAAAACCTCACTTTTAAACTTATGGAGAGTAAATCAGACAATGCACAAAAAGAACTCAACATGGTGTCTACTTCCAAGTGCATGTTCAACAAATATTATTTTTCTATTATTATTTTAAAACAAATATGCTAGGTATAAATTGCTTTCCTACACTCAGAGGCAAGGCATGATACATCTTTATATTGCAAGCAAAGTTTGATTCATTTCAAACTTCAAGGACTGGTTAAAAAGTCCCCTGATTAGTTTGCAGAGCTCACCCCTACCCTCTGGAGCATGTGTGTTTGGAGGTTATGAGTCCTACATTGTGGGGGAAGACCTTTGCTGATGTCCAGACTTATGTGCCCTCTTCAGAGATCATGGTTCTGCTCCCCAAATCACGTTTCTTCACCCAGCACATCCTAAAATTATAGTCATTTCTATCCAAGGTTCTACCACTCATTTGATTGTGGCCAGGTCACCACCAAGCCCATAAACCCAAATCCAAAGATCTTCTTTTCCAGTCTTTGGGAACTAAGCAGGCATTTTGAGTTTGAGCCACTCCCTCAAAATCCTCTCTGCCTACCGTTCCCCACATGCCTCAGCCTACATCTCTTTGACACACAAGCCTCTTGTCTTCAAAACAGCCAAGTTCTCTTGCTCTTCTCCGACTTTGCAGAAAAGGCATTCGTTCCTCACCAAGGGTGATGGTAAGACAGAACCCAGAACTTTAGAAACACAATTGTGGTCTGTCCTTACTGATGGAAGAGGAGAGTCTTCATTATTTTCTGGTGAGATTGCATCAGGAAAAAGAAATCAGAAAAACAGGAAAGTTAGTAAATTACCTTATTAATTATATATATATATATATAATTATCTGTATGTATACACATACATAGAATGGTTAAATATTACCTTCTTGGTATATATGCAACAAAGACACAAAACCCGTTCTATCCGTAAGATACGTAGGAAATGCTGAGAACAGGATCTATTCCTTCCAGGAATTTACCCTCTAGTTGGAAAATGAAGCCTAGTTAAGATAAAACAACCGAGACGCTTCTGGGCTTCCTGGAATTTCTATCAAAAAATCTGAGTTCCCTTGCAGTCATTTTAAAACACGACAATTTTAACTAAGCACTAGTTTGGAGAGTTACATCCCTGCCTGAAGATGTACTTTGATGGCCATAATCTTTGATGGAGACGGATTGGATGCCAGGGAGTCAGAGGATCTCCCCGGCTGATCAGGCTTCTCTAGACACAACAAAGGCCATGCTTTAAATTAGCTCCAACAGTCTAATCAGAATGAACAGACTACTTGCGTCTGTGATGGAGACATATTGGCAGCCGATGAAGGCTGTCTAGAGGGATTTTGGTGGAAACCCCAAGTATATTAATGCTGAAAGCAGTTTGAGTCCAGTGTAAGGATTAAGGGTGATTTAGAAGGAAGTGTTTATGGTAACAACTCATTTCTATTTCCTTTTTTCTTTAAAGTTTGTCTTTGTGTATTAGCTTCAAGAATCATGCAAAATGATCATTTTGCTCATCTCTTCCATCAGTGGCTTAAAAATATTAACCTTTTAAAATAATCACACTCAGAAACATTTTGATATCTCAGACCACCTCACTGGAATTCCCACTAGAATCTGGAGGTAAATACCCCAACTGCAGACTCATGTCTGCCATTTCAGACCTGGGTGTTCCCTTTTCCCGTATATGGGATTGGGCACAAGATATGTCACAACAAACATGTTGACTTTAATGCGAAACAAAAAACTATTCTCAGATATTTTGGTTGTCCCCTATATCTTACAGCCCATGCACGGAAAGTCCATTTTGTACCTGCTTACTGTTTATCCTTAGAATTATGTTACCCATCATCTGCCCTCTGATAACATTCAGTTTGTGCATTTATTATGAGTCTAATTACCTGGGTACTTGTCATTTTGCTTCCTACCTTCTATTGCCCCTTCCTAATGGTCCTCCGAATTTTACTATTGCAATGATGTCTTCTCTACTTCACTCCTTTATCCAAGAGCACCTGATTCATGGTTAGGCCAACCCTGTTCCCCATCCCTGAACAGGAAGTGGTCACTCCACGCGAGCAGGCACAGCCTCACCAGATCCTCCCTGCTATAACTCCTCTGTGGTCATCCTGTATCTTAGCCTCCTGTCTGCCCTTGGTGGCCCTCGGTGCTCTAGTCTGGTTCTCCAGCCTCCCATCAATTCTGAGAGTCTCCCCAATCCATCCAACATACCTCCTTTCCCATAACATATCCAGAGGGCAATTCTATTTATGTTCAATAAATGACTTATCCATCCAGCTTTGTATTTTGGTTCTGTATACTTCTCTCTGCAACTAGACTGTGAACTGATGGAGAGCAAGACCCGTGATTTATTCATCTTCTAGTCTTCTATAGAACTAAGAAGAGATGTAGATGCTAAATAAATGCTGCATTAAATTTAATCCATCATCAAATGGTTTTAGCATCTTTCTCTTGAAGGATATATTATTTATGTACATGAATGTGCCACCATCCTTAAGTCTAACAGAGCAGTCACAGAATCAACCTCACCTAGACCCAAACCTTCCTGGGAGGAAATATATTCCTATATCCAAGAGTGTATGGGAATGCAGTTAAGTTCTTAGTGTACCACTTTGCAAAATTCTCCAAACTTCTTTGCAAAAGCCAGAGGTCTACCACCTCCTGAATCTATAAGTTGCTATTGATAACACCTAACTCTTTCATAGACACCTTTTTATGCGTGGGCATTGAATTGCTACTTTTATATTTTCTTTGAGTTAATTGTTTTTTTCCTCTGAGGTCCAGGATTGAAATCTGGGCTGTTACTTCTTCATTTACGTGTCCCCACCATACATATGAAGATGATTTCCAAATCTTTATCCCAAGGTGTAATTTCTCAGCTGAGCTCCAGTTTTACATCTACCCTTGCCTGAGTGACACGGGCGTGTACGTTTTCTGCCACCCATCCAAGCTAAATCTGGCACAAATTGAACTTCTCACCTTTTAAACTGTCACCCTGTCATTTTCCCATCATTAAAACTGCGATCATCCCCCAGACTTAGAAAGTGGGATATATCCTCTATTTTATTACCCTACTCATACAGATCAAGTCTATATAAGTCATAGTTTCCCCAAAGTAAATCGTTTTTCTTTAACTCTCTTCACCAATCTACATGCCAAACGAAACAAAAACAGACGTGTTTGGGACCAAATAGTAGACTTAATCTACAGGAAGGAATAAAATCTGTTTCACACAACCAGCTCTCAATGGTGTTTCTGGGAACCTAACATCTCCAGCCCTAACCCTAAATTGATTTGATTCAGGTGGGAGGAACATGAAATTAGAATGATTATTCTTTTATCTATGGCCATTATGGTCTTTTCGTTTGGTTTTGAAGGGTTTTGTATTTTAAGCAGAATAAGATGATTGGATTCTGCTGAAGGTAATGAAGCAGCCAAAAGATCCTACTGGTAAAAGCACTAAAAAGGGACACAGTATATTTTTGAAACTTAGATTTGTTCTTTATTCATTTTGTTTGTTTATTTCATATTGTGTGGTTTATTATTTTATATTTACACATGACAACTTTTTGGTTTCATTTATTGTAAAGATTTATTTTTGTATCAGCCCTGTTGGTTATTGAGTAGAAACTTCCTTTGATCTAAAATCATCATTAGTTCTTAAAGCATAAGACAGCACACCAATAAAGATACTTCTAATTACCTGATTACAAGTAGCTATAAAGCACAGTCTAGGGGAAACACAGTTGCCTGAGAACAGACTGCAATCCTTCAGACCCTCCCTGTGTTTCAAGTCCTGTGTCTAACTGCTCACTGGGCATTTCCTTCTGTATATACTCAAGTCCCCAATTTCCACAAACCCATTCCTTTTTCCCCCAATTGAATGTATTTTATTTTATTTTATTTTATTTCATTTTATTTTATTTTATTTTATTTTTATGGAAGCATAGTCAGTTACAAAGTGTCAATTTCTGGTGTTCAGTATAATGTCCCTGTCATGCATGTATATATACATATATTCATTTTCATATTCTTTTTCGTTAAAGGTTATTGCAAGATAGTGAATATAGTTCCCTGTGCTATACAAAAGAAATTTGTTTTTTAATCTATTTCTATATAGAGTGGTTAACATTTGCAAATCTCAAACTCCCCAATTTATCCCTTCCCGCCCCCTTTTCCTGGTAAACATAAGATTGTTTACTATGTCTGCGAGTCTGTTTCTTTTGTAGCTGAATCCATTCTTGATTCCCTATTTTCTAGTCACTGAAGCGCAAAAATGTGCAATATTTTCAAATCCTTTCCTTTCAACCCAGTAAGTTAATTCCTATGCATTTCTGAAAAATCACATTCATTCGTTTTCCCCCCATTCCATTGTTATTGTCACTAATTCATTCTGATCTCATATCTCTTGCCTTGATGACTGCAGTGGTCTCCTCCCGGACTCCTTCATTCCAGTCTCTTCTCTTGACTAGCAACCCTCCACACTGCCAACACATTTGTGTTTCTAAGGGGCTATCACACCAGTTTCTTCTCTGATCAAAAAAACCTTGGTGCCTCATTGCCATGATGATAAAATTCAAATTCCATAGCATGATATTCATTGCTCTGATTTGAACTCAACCATAAGTGTTGAACAGCATTCAATATAATTTTTATTCTGCTATCAAGATTCTATAATACATTTGCTTTACACCCTTTATCTCTTACTGTTCACGATAGGTACTGCTGGCTTTTTGTGTTGATTATGCTAGTTCTTTCCTAAATATGCACTGTGATCCCCTCCCTCCATGGCTCTGTAACACCTGTTCATTTTGATTGGAATGTTCATTCATTCTACTCTTTCCTGTCAAAAGTTCTATTTATTCTTCCCGACAAAATTCACATAATCATTCTTTTTAAAATTCTCCCAGTTGAACTTACACAGTTCTTCCCTCTGTGTTCTTTTAACTGTTTTCCCCCTCTTATATCAAATAAGTTTAATAATTATTTAATCATGCTGATGTTTCTTCTATTATATTTATATAAACTTAGCCAGGTCAGAGTCAGGCTTTTTTTTTTTTTAATCTGTCTCCCTCCAGCCTTAATCTCCTGTTTAACTAGACAATTCCTGCTCTTCTCTTAGGTCTCAGTCTAATTGGGAAGAGTCCCTAGAAAATGCTGATCTTCCAAAAACCATTTATGATAACTTGAACTTCTCCTTAATGTCATACTATACATGATCAATTAATTATTTAAAATCTTCATAAGTTACCTCCTTCATTGCAGCATTCCCTGTAATCAGCCTAATGTTTGGTGCATAAAAGAAATTCAAGAAATATCTATTCAGTGAATGAATGAAACCAACTCTGTTTTGTCCAGTTTTATAACTACAACAGAACCAAGCTCTGTGCATTTAACAGATTCAGCATTCAACAAATATATGCCATATAATGTAATCGGACTGAATGTTGCCAAGAAGTCATACATAGACTGAGCGCTCAATAAATATTTCTTAGATTAATAAGAAAATGAATGAATGAACACAGGCATTCAGGGGGTGTAACTGAAAAAATACTGGCCAGAGAATTAGGAGGTCTTGGAGTGGTTGTATCTTGCTATCATCCTGTGGTTGTACCGCTATCTTACTGCATGGCTTTGAGCAATTTACCCAGCCATGCTTCATCTGAATAATAAATCCTACACTATCTGCTGGCCAAAATGAAGTAAAACACAAATGCAAAGAGTTTTCATGATACTACCACCCCTAGGTCAAAAGAAAATGGGTGTGGAAAATGGCCCTGTGGACCGCTCCATTCTTCCCTATGAAACAGAATATTTTTTCCCTAGCTGTGTTGAAGCATTACATTCAGAGGGTTGGAATTTCTTTCTTTGAGGAAAAGCAGTTCCCCTAGAAGATCTAACTGATTTCTCCTTCACAAATACAAGCCATACGTTCCTTCAACACAAGTATCTCCATCCCCAAATATTGATGATTTTAAACTAAATGTTTAAATAGAAGTTTTTAACCTCATATCAGAGCTTTGTGACATTGCTTTGTATATTTCCTAACCTAACAGTTTATGTATTTCTTAACTTAAGAGTCCACATATCTTCAAAATAGTCCATATGTCAAAGTCTATGAACTCCTCTAAGAGTTCAAAGAATTAGGAACTCCCTGAAAGTCTAGGAAAAGTGTTGCATATATTTGTATTTCTGGGAGGCTAAATTTAACAAAGCTTAAAAAATCAGGGTCTCAAAAGTGTCAAAAGGCTAAAAACGACTGATATATAGTAAGAGGATTGGCTCTTCAGAGTTAATTTTTCCTAAGTGTTATGCCCTTCGTATACCTAGTTTAAACTGTTATTTTAATTTCACGTTTATAAAACTTTTTTTTTAATATCTGATCTTCTTCAGAGACATACGTATATTGGATCTTTTTAGCCAATTTCTACGGCTCTTATAATCACTCTAGTATTGTGGTTGAAAGTTTATAACTCTTATTATTACTGTTTTCCAGTTAAAGTTTGGTTCTTATAACTCATCTTTCTTTTGATATATTTTTAATTGAGATATATTTCACATATAACAATGTGTTAGTTTCAGGTGTACAACTTAATGATTCAGTATCTGTAAATACTGTGAAATGATCACCATAATGGTTGAGGTAACTTCCATCACCGCATAGTTAAAATTTTTTTTCTTCTCTTGACATCCTTAAATGGCACTTTTCTTCCCTCCCCCATGTCTCTTGGCTCAGTTAGGACTTGGAGTAGTGGGAGTCCATGAATAAATGCCTCAGGGCAGACTTCATGTTACCTGGTCAACACTGGGTGGTTTGGTTGGGTTTTTTTTTCCTGTCAATTTCTACTTTATGGTTGCGATGGGGCAAACAATGATTCTCTCAAGGACAAATGGGAGAGAGCCCAAAATAGAGCTTAAAAATGATTCAGCATTCCAAACTTTTGCTTTTGCTTTTGTTGCCCTCTGCTTTATATTGTCACCCCTGAAACTACGTCTGCACCCCCAGATCTCACACGCACACGCACACGCCATAATAGTCAGGGTTCTCCAGAGAAACAGAATGAGAAAGGGTGAGAGAGAGAGAGACTGTAAGGAGCTGGCTTTCATGACTGCAGAAGATGACCAGCCCAAGATCTGCAGGGTGAATTCGCAAGTGACCAGCAGGGGATCCAGAGGAGTGGATGATATGGTTCTAGCCTTAATCTGAAGGCCTGGGAATTTGGAGAACAGAAGGTCTAGCTCTAGTTTGAGAACCAGCAGTCGAAACCCAGGAAAAGTGCGTATTTCAGTTCAAGCCCAAAGGAAGAAAAAAGCTAATGCCTGAGTTTGAAAGCAGTCAGGTAGGGTGAATTCTCTCTCTCTGTGTCTCTCTCTCAGGGAAGGACCTGACTTTTTGTTCTCTTCAGGCCTTCAACTGCTTGGATGATACCTATCCACATGAGGGAGGGCAATCTTCTTTACTCAGTCTTCAGATTTAAATGTTAGTCTTATTTTTAAAAAAGTACCTTCACAGAAACACCCAGGATAATGTTTGACCAACTAACTGTGAGCCTCGTTACCCAGTCAAGTTGATGCATAAAATTAACCATCAAACATTCCTCCTCCTCAATTTAAGGCAGCCTTCAATGTCCCCAAGGCTTCCTCTTGGCTTTAATGTTGATTCCTCATATCTATGCTTCTGCCTTTTTTTTCTGATATCTGAAGGGTTAATTTTGGTAGAGGAAGCCAGTAGCCCATGCTAATATTCCATTTTGCCAAGAATCGCCTACTCAGAACTTCTAAATTATTTATATCGTCACCAGTACTTTTTTCCTGTATCAGAGAAAATTGCTTTTTTCCAAAACTGACTTCTACTATATCCATCTCTTTCCCCAGTGCCCATGATGCTGTCCATTACACCAGCCCATTAAGGAAGTGTACTTTGTGTGTAGATGTAGAAGTGTGTATTTATTTCTACTCTATAGAAATAGGTAAAGAAATAATTATGAACCAATAAGAATCTTCCTCGTATAGGCATACCATACATGTTCATTGAATGAATAGATAGATGAATGAATAATGAATGGATGAATGAAATTATCGCTGAGAACAAATCTTTAATGCAGAAATCATGAAACACTGTGCAAATGAGAAAGAAATGCATTTTATGAATGGTGGTAGAAAGTCATAGAGTTGAGCTATGAAGCATTATAAAATACTTTCTGGTTTTAAAACACAAGATTAAACAACGGAAATTGCTAGTTCTTGTGATGACTTGTTATGTCTCATTATATTTCCAAGTAATTCTCGTTTATTTTATTTCAATTTGTGTGTGTGTGTGTGTGTGTGTGTGTGTGTGTGTGTGTGTTTCTGTCAATTTTTAATGTGCGTCAACTAGATTTGGCTTGTGTCTATATGCTGGATACTAGGAAAGGCTCTTAGGGAATTATTTTATGACTTGTTAAGTCCCTAGGTGATGCAAAGATTTATTGTCACCTTAACAGAACAGCCATTCTTCTTTTTCATGTTTTCTTTCTTCTCCAATGTCCAATGTTCTCCTTCTATTCTTTTCTTTTTCCTTTTAGTAGGTGAGAGTGGGAGTTCTGAATTGCTTTTGGAGCATTCAGTTCTCTCTGGGGAATTAGCCAGCATGCTTGACTCCCAAGAACCCTTAGACTAAAACGATTTGACAGAATGTTGATTCAACCTTACTTTGATAGCTTCACTATGTGGTTTTTCTCATAAGCAAAGATCTCATTTGATATTAGTTTGGTTTAGGAAAAAAATTTATGAAATTGAAAGGACGTAAGCAACAAAAGTTTGACTAGAAGTGATATTTTTAATTAGCTTAGCCTGGCAGGGTTGTATAGCTCTTGGATTGTTTCTTTTTTAAATTTGTGTGAGATCCTCTTTTAAATACATCTAACAGAAGGATGTCCATCTCTTTACTAAGAAGTTCACATTTAAAAAGTTCAACTCAAGGGAGGAGGGTATAGCTCAGTGGCAGAGCACATGCTTAGCACACACAGGTCCTGGGTTCAGTCCCCAGGACCTCCTTAAATAAATAAATAAATAAATAAAAGCCTAATTACCCCCCCAATTTTTTTTAATTAAAAATTAAGAAGTTCAAATCATATTTACTGAGCACCTATTATATGCCAATGTGCCAGGCACTATTCTAGTACTGGGTGAATCCACCTAATATAACTTTTCACAACACAGTCTTGTTATTCATTATTCATTCATTTCATCCTGACTTTCTTTGTCGCAATTAAATGTACAAAGAGTAACTTGACCCTGAACTTCATATTCTAAAATTTATTTTCCTCAACTCATAGCTAAAACATGCAACTCTTCAATCAAATCATTACTACGAAGTTTGATTATTTATGTTAAAAGCGCTCTTGTCTTTTTCCCTCTTTGACGTTCTGAATATTAACAGAAGAGAGTTTTCATCCGTTCAGCATCCAACAAATATCTATTAGCCCTTCCTTATAAGCTGAAAGCTAGATACAGGGTAATAAAAAGGTACATAATCAAATCGGAGTTATAATTCTAAAAGTTAGGAAAACCATTGTAACCCTAGACCTTGAAGAAGATCAATAAAAAAACAAACGACTCAGGATTAAGTGTGGAAAATTAAAAACTGCACATGATTGTGCTGTTGATTGTCTTTTTATAAGATAAAGGATCAACCGTGTGGTGCTTAGGGGCACTGCCACTTTCGTTGCTCTTCTAGGATAGCCTTGAGTTTTCAATAGCTTGTTAGTCATAAGATCCATGTAGAAAAATTCAAAACGTAGGACCTATGTGATAGCCTTGAAAGAAGTTATTTCCACCCTAATGCAAGAAGATACGTGTGCATATGTATATACATATACATCACATGTAACGGCTTTTGAAAACTGACTGCATAATTTCTTGGCTCCACTAAAAGTGCAAGGGCTTCTAGTTTGTACTATTGCAAAGGTCAACACTGTGGAAACTCAGTGTCTTCCAACAACAAGGCATTTCCCATAAAACGAGTGTTTGCTTTTCTTGAGATTTGCACTAAAGAAATAATGACAGATAAGGCCAAATCGATCGCTAAATATTTACTCAGTGCTTACTAGGTGGGAGACATTCTGGTATATACTGTGAGCGATAAAATGGACGATAAGGCAGGCCCTGTCCTCAGGCACTTTATAGTCCAGTTAGGCAAGCTAGAACTGCTGCTATGCCACCTTCAGAGAAGCTTCCAGAAAGACTTGATCAAGGAGACGGATTTTCCTTAAAGAATAGGTACTCTTCAAGCTCTAAGTTCACAGACAGAAGGAAATACGTTGTATATGTCTCTCCATCTCTATGTTGTGTGGAACAGTGCTCTGCATCCAATATGAACTAAATAAATATTTTCTAATTGAACCCACATAGGTGAAGAAAATAAAGGACATTATTCCAGGAAAACTGTGAACAAATAATTACAATAATAATTACAATAATAATTGTTATTACAGCCAACACTTATTAGGTACTGCTCTGTTTACATGTATGGACTCATTTAATTTTCACAACTCTGTTGAAATACCTGCTATCAGTGTGCCAATGCCACACTGAAGAGAAAACTGAAGCATAAAAGTTAAATAACATTTTCAAGGACATGCAGCTAGTTAGTGGTTGAACCAGGACTTAATCTCTGGAAGTCTGGTTTCAGTGTCTGTGCCCTTAACCATGACGCAGCAATGTGTCTCAACTTCACTGTGGGCAACGTGAAGACTGATAAGATCATTGCTTTCAAAGAGCTTAAAATCCAACCAGGGAAAATTGTGTAAGTTAGGGCTATTTAAATAACTAAAAAGCAATAACTATATTAAAATGAAAGCTGTTGCAACTAATCTTGAAATGAGAAGCAAAGGCATAAATGATTCCATTAGAGAAAGGGGAGATAACTGAAACCTGGAGTACTCTGGGAAGACTTCCTGGAGGAAGAGGAACTTGGATTAGCCTTTAGAAGATGAGTAAAATTAGACAGTTAGGAAGAAATGCCTGGAGCATACCCCAGAGAGAGGACATGTTGTGAATCAAAGTGAGGTGACTCTACGCAACCAAAGGCTATGCTCTGGGAAAATGCACAGGCCAGATTGTCTGGAATAACAATGATCTTTTTGAGAGTGGTGGGTAAGGGTCAGAAAAGTCTGTATGAAGCATATGGTGGAAGAGTCTAAGCGACAGGCTGAGTCCTTGGCTCCTCTTGATCTGTCAAACCTGGTGACGCTTGAACCTCTGACAAAACAAGGAGACCCAATGTCCAGGGTTCAATGGCTTCCAGAAATTCATCCCAGGATAAACCCCAGTCCTCTGCAGTTTTATCATCTCCATGGCTGGCGGGCACAAGTTGACTTTCTAATTCTTGATGTTCTGGAGACTTCAGACTTCTTAAGCAGAAGGAAGCAGCCTTCTTTTCCTTCTGGCCATCACTGAAGGCAAGCCACTCTCTTCTCTCCCCATCCATGGCACTCAGCAGGATCACTTCCAAAAGTTTTAAGCATTTTCAGAGGAGAAGAGAGACACCTTCCATCCTTTTGCAAAGATGCTCTGATGGAAGGGATCATGAAGTCTGTTTAGAAAAGAGGACAGAGTGCAGAAATGAGAGACAGTAAAACAGAGTGAACAGAAATTAGCTCCTCACAGATGTATTTATACATGAGTTTATCAGAAGGTGACTTTTTGGTAGTTTGTCACACAGAAAGCGAAAAACCCAGATCAAAATGTTAAGGTATCCCTGAGTGCCTTTTTTTATAGAACCCAGTTGCTTTCGCAGGGCTCACGCTGTTTTAAAACTACTTGGCATGCTTGGGCTTACGTCTGTGGTACAGCAAAAAAAAAAAAAATTTTTTTTTGAAAGCTTTGCTGCCTCTTGGAAGACAATATTGGGCTAAATATAGCTCAGTGCTCCTCAGCTTGTAAAATCAACTGCGTGGCACAAAGCTGAAGACGTCTTCCAAAGAAATAGGGCAAAGGACGTACATGGCCTGCTTTAGTCTTACCTGCCGTTTTCCTTAAGGACTTTTCCTCAAGCGTCTGGACACCTGCCTTCCACGTCCCAGCTGGCGTTAATGCGATTTTTCTATAAAAGGAGAGGGGGACAAAGGAGAATGCAGATTGTGCTCCACAATGGAAAATGTGATGCTCAGCCCCTGGGATAAATTTACATCGACGGTGGGGGAGTCCCTTTCTTCCTTTGAAGAACAGTGTTTGCTATTTGAACCAGACCATCTAGTGATGAAGCTCATAACCTGGGAAATAAATCAGGTTCCAATTGAGAAAAGAGTTTTCGGAAGTTGCCTAGCAGGGTAGTTTTAAAGGTTATCCTATGATTAGAGGTCACACAATGCCTCATCTGTCTGTCCTGTGCTCATTGGACAGAGATAATAAGACTGCTCCCCCATGGTAGCACATTCAAAGAAATGTAAATTCCACCACAATTATTCATGATAAATACTGTGACATTTTAATATCTAGAAAACATTTAAATCTTGTCTAGTTTCTGCCTCTCTTACCTCTTTGTGTTGATTTCTACATATCGTCCTATTTATCTCCTTTGTGCATCGCCTATATTTCACTATGAACTCGATTCCACGGGTTAAAGGCCACAGCTAACTGTTTGCATGCCTTATCTCTGCCCTGGAGAGTGGTAACTCACAGATGAGCCCGCCGCACCTACTGTACATAAAACGGCAACATCGCTTTGATCTCCCCCTTAATGTGCTAGGTTTAGATTACTTTGTGAGCAAGAGGGGTGAAAGGTGGCGGGATACTATTTTAACTAACGACTGGGGGCAGTGTTTATTCATGGTGCAGATTTTTAATGGGAAAGATGGAACATGAAAGCTTGTCAAATGTACTGCTCAAAGAATCTGACAACACAGAATGTTTTTATAGATGAAAGGTGAGGGAGCTCCAACTTCTCAGTGCAACATAAATTGTATGGAAAAAAGTAAGACGTGCAAAAAGGCCAGATAGAAAACTATCTCTGTTCCCTTATGGTTGCATGAAATCCTGCCACCAAACCAGAGGACTGTTTCAGATTTGCATTTGTCAGATGCAAAGAGGGACGTGGTGAACATTATGATTATACACTTTGAGAAAGATTCTCATTGCATTTATAATTAATGGAATTTTGTTTTATTAAGAACTGGGCATTTCAGCAAGTGTCTATTCCTACACAGTAGTGTGGTGGGAACCCAGAAATATACAAGGATGATGTTCTCCATGATTGGAAGAGTGACTTTATCTTGTACATCCAATCAGACAGGATGTCCAATTATGGTTTATTCAGAAATAGCTTGACATTCTGCCTCCACCTTTGCCGAGACCCTCATCTTTCCTTTCTTGGCTGATCACAGCCTTGCCCTAAAACAGTGACTCTCAATCATTCTGTCCTCAAACACCGTTGGGGTGGAAGAGGTCTACAAGGTGGATGAGAATCTCTGGTGTAACTTGTGTGTTTTAAAGAAACCTCCAAGATGATTTTGGCATGCCCACAATTTTCTAACTTATGCCTAGGAATCATTAGGGTTAATTTTTTTAGCCCTTTGTAATCTGGCTCTAATGTATTTCATTAATTACATCAGTTATGAATCCCGTTTATATTTTCCACATCTCACGTTTTATATATATGATTCCATCTCCCTGGAATATCAAACTCTACCTACACTATTTTCTCTCTCCCCAGTACATTTCTATTTCATTTGAAATTCCAAGTTCAAAATTGGTTCTTGAGTGAAGACTTCTCCATCAGCCCCCAAAAGACTTGGTTGTTCCTGTCAGACATACTTCCACGGCAACAGGATAATGACTCTGGAAATGAATTAATGGTGTGACGTTCTAATTTGTCTGTTTAAAATAGCTGTCTTCCCACCTCTACCACCAGACTTTGGGCTACGATGTTTATTTATCTTTTAGGTCCTAACTTTAAATACAGTGGCAACCATCTTATAATGATAAACAAATGATTATTTGTGTATTCATGTGTACTTATCATTTATTGATAAATTATGTGTGTGTGTGCATATGGTAACATATACAAAGCTTGAGTATGAAGCTCAATACTGTTTACAATGTACCCCTCCATGGAAGTGCTACTCAGATAAGGCTTAGAACAATTCCACCTTCTGGGAAGAGTCCCTCTTCGTAGGTGACACCCTCTCCCTTCCACCAGAGGTAACTTCTATTCTAAGTCTTATGCAATAAATTAAGTTTACTGGTCTTCAACTACATTTAGACTCTGTAAATGAAATCAGCCAGTGATCGCCTTTTTGGAGTCTGACTTCTTTCATCCAGCATGCTTTTGCCATTCCTTCATGGTATTACACATTCATTTTTTTGTATTGTGGTGTAGAATTCCATAGTACACATGTCATGACTTGTTGTTGCATTCTTTTCTTCATGAGCATACGAACTATTTATAGTTTTTCATCCTCATAAACAAAGTTACAATTCATATTTTTATACCTATTATTTTTTGTGAACATTTGCACTAATTTTTTTTTAGTATATACCTAAGCATGAGACTGGTGGTTCATTTGATACGTGCAAGATTAGCTTTATAGCATATTATTACTTCCTAAAAATGGCTGGGCCAATTTATACACTCAAAACCTAAATATCAGAGTCCCAGTTGTTCCATATCCTTGCCAACAATTAATATTGTAGTCACTGACTTTTAGTCATTCTGGTGGGTTTACAGTGGTATCTCCTTGTACATAGAATTTACATGTCCTTAATGAGTAATGATGTTGAGCAAGGTTTTATATGCTTATTGTCTATTTGAATGTCATCTTTTGTAAACTGCCTCTTCAATTCTCTTGCACATTTTTAGGGTTGTTTATTTCTATCAATTTTCTGGAGTTTTCTATATGTCTGGATGCAATTCCTTTATCAGGGGTACTGCAAATGTATTTTTTTCAGCTGCGGTTTGCCTTTCTTCTGATGAACAGAATTTCTTAATTAAGTTGAATCCAATTGATTATTTTTCCTCTACTGTTAGTTCTTTTTATGTCCTTTTAAGAAAACTTTATCTCATCCAAGTTCATGAAATTAATCTTTTGTGTTCTTCCAGAAAATTGATTGTTTAACTTTCAAATTTAGGACTATTATCCACCTGAAATTAAGTTTTCTGCATGGCATGGAAAGATTCAGGTTTGTTTATATCCCACAGAGATACACAGTTGCTCTAGAACCATTTATTAAAAAGATCATCTTTACTACCAGTAGCTTTCATTGTAAACTCTGCAGTACTTTGAGCGACCATATATGTGTAGATTTACTTTTGGATTGTTTATTCTGTGCCATTCGTAGATTTGTCTTAATGACTGTATTTTAAAATCTGGTAAGGCAGGTTCTCTAACTTTGAACTTTATTACAATTATCTTGAATTCTGAGTCCCTCATTTATCATATACATTTCAGAATCAAGTCATCATTTTCTACCCCCACAATGTTCTAAGTTTCATTGGAATAATATTGAATCAATAGATTTCAGTTTGCATAAAAACACTTTAAAAGATATAGAACTGTTTAGATTTTCTAGTTTTTCATGTCAGTTTTGATAACTAGTATTTTCAAAGGTTTCTTCCCATTTCATTTTTTTTTCTTAATTTTGTGAATGGAAGTTACTTTAAAAATCACTTTATCATCATTTTAATACCTTTACAATATACAGTTTCTTCCCATTTTCACTTTAGATAGTGATAGTTTATGTTTTTTATTCTCTTGCTCACTTTTTTTGGTCCATCTTACTAGTAGTTTATGAATTTCATTCATCTTTTCAAAGGACCAGCTTTGGGCTTTATCGCCTGTCTCTATTGTATGCCTTAATTATTTTTTTCCTTCTACTTTCTTTGAGTTCAGTTTGCAGTTCTTTTTCTCACTTTTTTGAGGTAGAAGCTTAAATTATCGATTTGAGACCATTCATTTCTGATACATGCATATAGAACTATAAAATTCTTGGTAAGCCTGCTTTAGTTGCATCCTGTAAATTTTGGCATGTCGTATTTTTGTTATTATTTAGCTCAAAATATTTTCTAATTTCCCTCGTGATTTATTCTCTGAATCAAGGCTTATTTAGAAGTGTGTTGCTTAATTTCTAAATATTTATAGATTTCTAGCTATCTATCTGTTATTCATTGCTAATTTAATACTTCAATGATTGGAGTATGATTTAAATCCTTAGAAATTTGTCAAGGCTTATTCTGAGGACAGATTACAGTCTATTTTGGTAAATGTGTTATGCACTAGAAAAGAATATGCATTTTGTGGTTGTTGCATATAATGTTATGTGAATTAGATAAATTTGGTTTGTCAGTTCTTTAAATCTTCTCAGTCTATTGATAGCTTTTGAGGTTTGGGCAAGTAACTTTTTTTCCTTTTAAATGTAATTTATATTTTAGAGCAGTTTTAGATTCAGAGCAAAATTGAGCAGAAAACAAGAGTTCCCTCATACCCCCTTTCCCCCCCACAATGCACACCCTTCTATCAACATCCCACAGCGGACTGGTACATTTGTTACAATTGACTTACTGAATGCTGATACATCATTCACATCCAAACTCCATAGTTCACATTAGGGTTCACTCAGTGTTGTACGTTCTGTGAGTTTAGGCAAGTGTATGATGACATTTATCCATCATTCCAGCTTTCCAGCATGTTAGCTATCTTTTGTTCATCTTGCCTTGTAAGTGTGATGTTACGGATGTATGGAAGGATGTGATATTCTGTGTGAAATCAAGACCTCTTTTGATTTATGAGAAAGGGTAGGGGAGTTAACAAAGCTCTTGAGTAAAACTGAATGTGTATTGTTGTCCAGTCCATGTAAATGAAATCTGTTTTGGTTCTTTCTCTTGACTGGTAGAGAGAAGAACTCATTCCCTAAGCCAATACTCTCTTACTGTATACCTGAGGTCATATTAATGTGTTCCAGCAAAGAGGCCACGCTAGCTTGGCAGCTGTGATCGGTGCTGCTGTTTATTTAAGTTTGTGGCAGCCTGAAGTTATTCCCTGGGATCCATCCAGTATGGGCAGAACCAGCTATCACAGGCACCACCACCCTGTGCTCTCAAAATCTTTAACCTATTCTCAGAAATATGGTATTAACTTCAGCATACTAACTCGACAAGGGTGTTAGTTTCGGAGTTTTTCTACTTGGCCTTTCCCAATATGGTAGCTTTTACCCCACAGCCCAAGGGACTAATGTGGAAGTTATTCTAATTGTCAAGTATGCCAAACTCAGTAATACACAGGGGAAGTGATCAGTACATGATTTTGTGGACCCCGTGACCTCACTTAAGCCACTCTGACCAGAACTCCATCTGTTTCCTGAACCCCATACGATTTCACTCTAGCTTTGAGCCTCTGAGTACCGACCGATGTCAATTTAGAGCCTGTGTACAAAAGACCAGTAGCAATATCTGAGGATACTTCCTGTTGCCCAGTGTACAGTTACCCAAATAAATGGCTGTAGGTCCAGCTGGGGAATGAATAAAAAAATTACTGTGATAATGCTCGGCAACGTATGGCAGAGTCCTTCTTCTTGGGGACAAGTTGCCTTTTCAGTTAATGAATTTTTGCTCTGAAACTTCACTTAGGTGGAAACTGGGCAAGGGAGCATAATTATTTTTTTAATTGAGGTGACGTCCTTAGGCTTCTGATTATCCATTCTTGCTTTCTAAAAAATTATATATATATATATATATATATATATATATATATATATATATATATATATATATATATATATATATATATATATGAAGCACCCTTATTGGCTGCCCATCTATTTGTCCCTAGAGATACTATGTCCTGTTCTCCATCTCTGCCGCCCTCTGAAAGTCACTTCCCCTTGCCTACCATTCCAATATAGATGGTCAGAATGATAACTGAGGCTCCCAGGCTTCTGGTGGTTAAGTGCTGCCACTTATTCCTTCTTGCTTGCAGGGCCTTATGACTGACAAAGCCTCTCCTAGTATCCACCGGGCCAGGAGAGCAGAGCTGCCACGGAGCTAATTGATTCTGGCACCTCTCTCACCACTGCATTCCTGCGTGCCTTGTTGAATGGTGTATCCTCTGGGACGTACCAATTTTCCCCTGGAACATAATCCTCTGGTCCCTCTTCTGGCCTCACATAATATAGCCACTCTAACATACCAGCTCCACTGAGATTTTTTTTTTTTTTTAATGCCTTTCCCCATGTTCTGTCAAGGCAATACAAACAGTGCAACTTCACTTGTGGACCATCACTTTCTCTGAACTTGTAAAAGCCTCCGTAACGGTGAATTTGCACCACCCTCTGGAGTCCTTGTCAAGCGTTACATTCATATCCCAACAGAATACCTCTAAGTCAATAAATTCTCCTTCATCTAGTCTACGTCCTATCCTCTTGATCGAGAATCCCCAAAACCCAGTTGTCTGAGTACTACTCCCCCAGGCTCTTCCCCATACATGCTGGTTAATTATTGAAGCTCTTTTGGAGTGTAGTCTCTTTCCTTACTAACCAGACTCAGTGTATCTTTGACTTGCTTTTGCTATGACTTAAATTTTGTCTTGACATTCAAGAAGAGGAGATGAGGGGGGAAATTCTGAAGGTGACTCTGTTGCCTTGTGGGAGAGAGAATTCTACAGTGTTTTCCCACATGCAGGAAGTTTAGCTCTTAAAAAGATTACCTCTGCAGCATCAGAGGATTCAGAGGAGTTTGGGGATCCCAAATCTTCGGGGTGCATACATGCAGGTAACCATCATATGTCAGGGTCCCAGGCTTTCCCAGCGGAAGTCCTAATCTTGACATAACAGAACGTACTCTTTGCCCCCTGCTGCTCTCAGCGAGGCATCCAGGAAGCCCTCTCAGTGTACGGCTGGTGGGGGGAGATACCCAAGGTTCTGACAGGTGATTATGGCGCTCACACACGGGCCTTTCCACTTCCATGGGTTGTTGCCTTGCCTCAGTTACTGTCCAGTGTCTACAAGCAGTTCCTTTATGAATTTTTCCTAGGTTTTCTAGTTGTTCATGGTGGGGATTTAATTATAAGAGCAGGTACTCTATCATGGCCAAAACTGAAAGTCTCTTAATAAATAACTGTTGAATAAATAGATTTGTTGAGTTGGAAAGAATTCCGGTATATCCTGATAAAAATGTTGAATAGGCATTGGAAGACATCTATATATTGTAGTAGTTAAAAGAAGCTATAAGTGATGTTAAAGGAAGTTTATACAAGAGCCAAAGAAATAAAAATTAAAAAAAAAAGAAAATTAAGAAACAATATTTAAAGGATACCAGATTAAGAGAATTCAGAAAACACTGAAAAAAGAACAGAAATATCAATATTTTATTTGCACTCTGTTGTGCTTCAAATTAATTAACAAATACTTATTGAATTTTCTCTATAATTTGTACAACTAACAAAAGAGGGATTGTATGGATTTGCGGGTGAGTCAAGGATTAGGGTTCAATGAGGAAGAATTTCTAAGAAGAGAGAGAGTTTGAGTTGGAGACTAATTGGATTAAAGCATTATGAAATGGGATAGATGTGGAGAACAGGGTTAACTCAGCCATCAGCTGAGCATAAGCAGGATTAAGACTTTGCTGCTGGGGCACACATGAGGAAATCAACCCAAAAAATATCAAGGTGGAAGAAAAAGAGCAATGCTCCTGAATTTTCATGTTAATGGAGAGTTGGGACAAATCTGTAGCCGAAAACAGATTCAAGGGACTTGCCTAGAGGTTGCATTACCCTGATAAGTACATTTTCAAAATTTAAAGCCTGTATTACAATGAAAATAATATTGGGTTGAAAATTCCAAGCACATATTTGCTGATACTCTTATCATTTAAGTAATTATAGTAATTATTTAACTTGAGATGGCTTTGGAAAGCTACTAAAGATTTTGGAAGACCTTTAGTTCTCTCCAGCTTCACCCCAAGCTATCCTGATTCTGCTAATAAAATGCACTAATGGGTGGATAGTAGAGCAGGGTGGAAGATTCTAAATGAGAGGGGAAGGTAGGAAACATTACCCTAATTGGTCTGAAAGGCAGAAATTCACTTTAAATTCGACCTCATTTGTAAGTGGTGTAGGGGAAGGTTAGATGTTTAAAAGAGTCAAGCAATAATAATAATAAAAATAGCCCATAAAAATACTGGTAATTTTAAACCTAGTAAGATGGAAAAAAATAATGATAGTGTGAGGTCTGTGTTGACCTCTATGTGAGTCTAGTTGTTAAGGGGAGTATATGGTGGTGTGTGTCCAGGTGAGCATACTTTGCAGCTAGTGAAAGGCACACCACGGGACAGAGAAAGATCTATGGCCACCTATCTGTCTGTGACATAACAAGTGGTCCATGATGGAAGTGTTCATCAAAACAGAAGGGCAATAAACAAGATAAACTATATTGTATTACCAATAGGGGGCTCTGTGGCTTTGCAATAGAATTGTACTCATTCATTTAAACTCCCCCACCCCCACGACCCATACAGATGTCTCCGTTAATAACCAACTGAGTCCTTCTCTCCATCCATCTACCCCTCCATCCTTCCATTCTTTCATTTAGCGTCATCCACCTGCATCCTTCGTTAGTTAACGGTGAAAACACTCGGAAGGCAAATAGCTCCACTGTTTTCTCGCCACCTCATTGGAATTGTGGGAACTCTTATCGAGTGGTGAGGGTTAGGGTAATGAAATTTGGAAAAATGCCATCCTAGGAATCCTCTGTGCTACCAATATGCAAATAATTTAATAGTAATGCAGTCAAGAGTTCCCTGAGTAAAGACTCTCCATTTTCATCACTGTTGGTAAGTGCCAAGAGGGACAGATGAGAATAAGTTATTGCCACATTGTGACATGTAATAAATCTTCCGAAAGGGGTTTACACGTACTCAGCTCTTTGGCTTTTATCCTGTGTACGTCACTTCTGTTTGCTTTGCATCTAAGCAACAGAAAGTAATCAGCCTCTAAGAACTTAATTATTGGCTGCACGGATAACCCTTAGGGTGTGTGTGTCCAGTCACTCGGGCCTCCTCCTCCATCTCTCATCACAGAAAGCAATATGCTTCCCTCAGTGCCGGCCTCTCTGGAAAGCATGGTGGTTCATTTCTTCTTCCGGGGAGGAGACAAAGAGCTGCTGAAACAACAGAATAATGCATTGAAATGGCCCTTCCTTGGGAAAATGAGCTGCTAATAGTCCTTGATGGCTGAAACAAAGGAGGAGTCCTAGGGCTAGAAATCACTCAAGAACAGAGCCTTGATAACAGTCAGCCGCTGAGAGGTAGGAAGTGTCAGGAATTCTAGGGAGAGCAGAGAGAAAATACTGTAACAGGCTCACAACACTCAGCTCAGAATCACACTCATATATTAATGAGACAAGTTTAAACTAGTCACACTCCCACCTCTTAGCCAAACTGTTAACACAGTTTAACACACTTTCAAAGGGGCACCCCTAAGGTGTGCTAATGAAGTCACTTGCTTCCCAGCACGAGTCAATGGGCTTTTCCCTCTTTGTTGAGCTCTCTTTGATCAGGCATACCAAATACTCAAATATCTTGTCAATCCTGGGAGGTGGTTAGTGTGTTTTTCAAATATGTTTATGGGAAAACTGAGGCACAAGGGACCAAATCTAAAGTTCAAAGGCAGGATGATTATTAAAGTTGGCATTGATTTTTCTGCCCCAGCTTTTCCCTACTGCTATTTAAATGTTGTGAAATTAATAACTACTGTTCGAGAATTATATCTTTTAAGTTTCCAAATAATTTGGAAAGTAACAATAGCTGTGAAATGTTCTGTAACTGTTAAACATTGAACGTGAAGTATGAAGTATTAACATTTCAGTTTTCAAAATTACATTGCAAATTGTTTGAACTGGACTTTGAAACAATTGTTTTTTTCAAAAACTATAAGTAGTAATGGATATATTCTAGAAAGCAACGGATATATTTAAAGCAACCTGACAATGAATTATTTTCAGTATAATTTCAAGATTAAAGCATTCTCTTAAAAGGCATTGTTCCACCTAGGTGACTCCAAAGACAGTAACCACAGTCTTAGGCTAGGACAGTGGTAGGTACGGGGTGTTTATTTTTCTATTCTTTAAACTGTACACACACAAAAAGTATACAAAATATACTTTTTATATGTATTACACATTTTAAATTTTAAAAAAAAGTCAAAAAGACTGTTCCATAGCTGAAATCTTAAAATGAGCTGAACCAAGACGATGCATTTAGCCTTCCTTAAAGTTTCTTACAAGATATTATAGAATGTCCCAGTATTCTGTTTGAAAACAGACCTATGAATTTTGGAGAAAACCAAAAAAGAGGACCCATAAAAAAGAAAAGAGTCCTTAAACTGAACAATATAATATACAGATCACTACCTGTAATGTTTTTATGAGCATCTAGATTTTAGTGGAAAAGGTTTTAAAAATTTCTTATTGCTCTTATAAACCTTTGTGATTATCTGACAATGATTCATGTAATATTATTGTATATCTGACTCTGGCTGTTACCCATTACACCATGTTAACATATTTCAATAAGTAATCAATTTGGTTTCCAGTATGCTGATTTAATTCAGGTTTCATTACTTGCCTAGTATTTATTTTTCAGGCATGTTGTCCATCTTAGTCTAGGACTGCCCTTTTTGCATTAGCCATTTTAGGATAAAATACTTAATAAGATTTGCATTTAAAAAATGAACTAGAGGAACTGGACCCCCTCCAGCCAGAACAAGTAATTATGTCATTTGTATTGCAAAGCAGGAGTGGCTATAAAGCAATGGTATACTTTTTTAAAGATTGATAACCTTGAGCAGTATTATATTACACATAAAATGGCAGGTCTGACAGAGGAACTAAACGTGGGTAGTGTATAAAATCCTAAGAACTGTGGAGAGTTGCAAAGTTTTTACTTTGCCTTTTGAAGAGCTACCCAATTAGAAGTAATGATTTACAGTTTATATCTTTATTTTGTTTTCTGTCTCTATGTCATACATTGGCCTTTCCCTCAGTGAACCCTATGTTTATGTAGTTAGCAAGAATGCCACATCACATCCTCGTGAACGGTTTCAAATTCCACCTCCTAGTATTCAGGGGCCCAAGGTGGATTGTGTGGCTATGAAGTGGCCAAATAACATTGAACCTGTTTAGTTGCCTCACGATCACTTAGGAGGCACTGGGTCTGCCAAGTTGAAATTGTTGATAATGACGCTGGAAACTGGAAATGCTATTAATATTACTACCACTGCTAAGAAGAACACAGTATGCTTTTGCTGAGCACATGATGTCAAAGTGCTGTGTTGAGGGCTTTGCCCACGGTATCTCATTAGCCCTGACCAGAAGCCTGAATGTTGTACCAGGAAAGACAAAGACTCTGTTTACAGAGGTTACATAATGATCCCGGGGCCACCAGCTATTACAGTCATAGAACTGGGATCTGAACCCAGTCTAGTTTAACCCCAAAGCTGATGTTCTTAAGCACTATGGCAAATTTATATAAACTAAAAATTCTTTGAAAAATATTCCTAAGATATTTTCCTAACAGAAGTATCTATGACTACGTTTCAGTGAATGATGGGGCATTAAAGTGTTCCGGCCCTGAACTGAGATCTTTTCTACTAGGAGTGGTTCCCTAACAGCTTTCGGGAGGAAGGTTTTATGATAGGATGTGCTTATGTCACCAATTATGGTTTTTCTTTAGGACAAAAGGATACATACCAGGCTATTTTGTAGACGTTGGTCAACTAGATCTTTCTTACATTTAATAAAAGCGTTCTAAACTTTACCCTCACAGGGCTCACAGAAAGGGAAACAAAAAGTAATGCAAGTCGAAGAGGACAAGCTGTCTCATAAGAAAATCAAAATTCCACAGAAGCAACTAGCCAGTGTGCTAGGAACCCAGAATGCTGACGGGGAACGAGCTGCTTCTGCTCTTCTTGTGAGCTCAGGAAACCCATTTAGGGACTTGTTAAAAACTGAGAGAGGCAATTCAGAGATAGCAACCGCCTCTTAGACTTCAAAGAGAAGGAAATATATTTAGGGACCTTCCTGATACAAAAAGCCGTTATAATTTTGAAGTTTTTCCTTAAAACACACTCTTCTCAATTTGAGACTCTAATGTTCGGTAATTGAATTCAGTGTTTAATTGCTCAATATTTCAATCAATGGTCTACTTGAGACAATCAGTCAATCAATTAAGTTTCCTGGCAGTGTATATTGTCCATGTACACAAGTACCCATATGTGTGTATGTATTTATATTATAATTGAAGCTGAGCATCTTCTAGTTAATTATGGAACAAGATGCATCCGTTTCCTAAGGCCGCCATAACAAAGCACAACAAAATGGATGGCCTAACCGACAGCAATGCTCTGTCTCGGGTTCGGAAGGCTGTAAGCCTGCGATCAAGACGGCGGCAAGACTGGCCTGAGCCTGAGAGGGAAAGTCTGTTCTGCGCCCCTCTTCTCGCTTCTGGTGGTTTGCCAGCCATCGCTGATGCTCCTTGGCTTGCAAAAGTATCAGCTCAAGCTCTGCCTTTATCTTCACATGACATTTTCCCTGTATGCCTGTCTATCTCCAAATTTTTCCCTTTCAGGAGGAGATGGTGTGGGTGTGTGTTTTGTGTGTACAGAGAGTTATACTGAATTACAAAATGCCAAAATATCTTCACTTTTGATACTAAAATACATAAATGATGGCCTAAATATATGGACAACTTAAAATGTGTGGGCAGCTGTTCACTTTACATTTCAAATGTATATGTATTTATTGCACATTTATTGAGTTTCTATTATGTGCCAGATACTGTGGTAGGCTCTAGGGTGTCTCCATATTTTTTAAATTAAAAAAAAAGTCAAAAACCTTCTAGTTACAGTTTGTTGAACTTTTCATTTGCGAACCCTAAAAACACTTAGCTTCACTACTCTTCCCCAACTGGAGAATTTTGGTATCTACTTCTTTTAAACAAATATAATTTTTTGGTCAAATATTTTCTGAATGTTAGATGAAATTTCTTACAGGCTCAAACCATTATTCACTCAGTTTATCACTGGATTTCAGAGGCTGAGCAAAATACATATGTTCCTTCTTTTTTTGAGAAAATTGACAGTATGCCTTTAAACCTTAGTACCAATCCAAAGATAACTCCATTATCAGGTTGCAAAAACATTTTGTCCAAGTACAGAAGCCAGACCCTCTCAGACAATGGGCCTAACTCACACTGAATTAAAAAGTAGATGGGGACATGCAAAGATAAACTTACCTAACGAATATCAGTATTATTTCTGCAATAAATGTCTTTTGCAATTACTACCATCTCAGAAGAAGCAGAGGGTCTAGGAATGATATTCATCTAATTCAGTATTTGGGGAATACTCTTAATTAACACATAAACATAGTCACCTCCACTCTATGCCACTTAACCTACGTGTTCTAACCCATATATCGCAGTATCAGCCTTCCAATATTTCCAGCATGGAAACCTTCAAGCTCCTCCTAAGTCCTCTCCTTCTCCAGGGTCAATCAGACGTGAAATCTGTCAATTCAGCTTCTGAAAACGGATGACTTCATTTCCGTCTTCACTTCTCCCTTAATTCAAATGCCCACCTTCTAACCGGGACTAATGCAGCCGTCACTACCTGCCCTCCCTCTCTCTGGTCCACTCTGCCCTGCCAGTCAGTCCTCACTGCACTCAAGTTATAAACCCGACTTGTCAGTCCCTGCATGAAAGCCTGCTATGTACCATCCAAAGAATCCAAACAATTCTAAAGAACCTAAACCACCCTCTTTATGGAATTCACACGGACAGACCCACAGTTTCTGCGATGTTTTTTTCAGATCCCAGCATTAATTTTGAAAAGTGACAGTGGTATTACTAAATATTTTTACTGCAAATTTCTTACTAATGTACATTGATTAAATATTTACAACTGTTCCAAGGATACTTTCAAATTCCTTTCAAACTATATATGCATATATCACATATTATATATATGCATTCCATATACATGTGTATATGTACAGTTTACTTTGTCTGGAAAAGCTTGGTAGGATGCTTTAAACCTGAGTAGTAATCTAAAGATGGCCATCTTATTAGGTTGCAAAAAATGTGGTCTAAATATCCTAGTTTATAATTCAGCAAAGTGCTTGGAGGAGGCCCAGTAGGAATGATGAATGGTAAAGACAGGATTATTACTCAAGTCTCATTTGTGACAGTTGACTTCCGTGATATTTATCTTACATTTTTCTTTTTGGCCGTGTGTGTGAGTGTAATACACTTTATATATTAGCATTGGTCCATCTATTATTATATTGGCAGCAGGAGATTTTCATTGATTAGTTTCTCTCTATTTGCTTTTTCTTTCTCCAAACCTTCATGCTGTAATGCCGAAGATTTATTTTCAATGATTTATTAAAATGTAATTCTAAGGTGACTCCTTATCAGGGAAGTAATCTGCAGGCTATCTTTGTTTAAACTTGCAACCTGCTTTGTCAAGGAAAACTGCCTATGAAATTTTCATTATAATAGACAGCTTTTCCTAATGAATGAAAAACAGCTATTATGATTGAAAACAAATTGCTCTGAAACATATTCTTTGAAACAATGTGCTGCTTAATTGTATTTTGGAGGAAGGGGGGAAGCAGAGGCAATTCTATTTAATTGGTTACATTTTTCAGTTCTATAAATTAATTTGCACTACCCAATATCACTTAATTTTTCCCTAGGAAAGCTTTTGCTTGCCCTAGCAATATTATAACTGCTAATTCAATTACACTGAAATTGTTTAATAGAAAATATAATTGCTTATTCATACAGAATACCCATTAAAGAAGAGCAAAAGTGTGAACCCGAGGGTTACTGCGTATTAATACTTTGGGAATAAAGATGGGAATGTTGTGCAGAGAAGGTGCCGGCTGATCTTTAATTGTTCATCACCTGCCTCCAAAATAATATGAATGGACCCAAACTAAATGACCACTCATTACAAGTTTCAATTTAGGAGCTTGGCTGGGGTCAGCAGATTGCTTATGCTGATCGCAATGATTTGAAGTTGTGATTACCATAAGCAATTTAAATTTTATTGATCTTCCCTTCTGAAAGTTGTAATTGAGCATAGATGTTGGACCCAGAGCTCTCCAAACTAAATTGTACTCTGAAGCCCTTGCTGGATTCCTGCAAGAATCAATAAGCAGTCAGTCACATTAACAATGAAATAGGTCCATTAACATACGGTGCTATTGGTGAAACTTTATTTAGGAAGGGTGTTAGTTCACTTCATTGTTTTATCAATGAATCTTGGCTCTACAAGGAAAAGTATGGCTTTAATATGTGTATCAAGCTAGTATGAAGATGAAATTATATATTATAAATATATGGGATATGACTAGGTAGGCAGTTGAGACCTTCTGTGAGAATCGTTGTGATTCATATCATCATTTTACTGTAAACAGAGGGTTCATATGACTGGAATTGTAGTTTGCCTGCTGCTGTGCTTTGCAGTAATTCGGAAATTTTTATTCCTCTCTATTAGATACTAGGTTACCCTCCATCAAGGTCAAGTGCATCTCAAAGTCTCCACATTCAGTGGTAAGTAGTGGCTCGTTAAAGGAAGCTGTATGATCTATCCTGGTGAGCCAGAGAAAGCTGGGAATTGTAACAGAAATCCAAATGTTTCCAAGCACTTTGGGACAGTATTTTATCCCCAGAGCACTACCGAGTTTTGGTACCGACTCTATTAGTATCAAATCATAAAATGCTTAAAACTATGAGTGTCTATTAAAACTTCATGACAACTTTTCTAAGATTAACCAGTTCCTCTTTGTCTCTTCCATTCACTTCCTAATCACATTGATGGGTAGTCAGCTCTTGAGGACTCCCATCCTCCTGGAAATTTTAAATCTCATGAAGTATGAGGATGATGCTACCACGATCTAAGCAACTGCCTGCTAATCCCATGAGTTTTGGGTTCTTTGGGTTACCTACTGCCTGGGGCCCTCTACCTTGGCACAATATGGTGGAGCAGGAAGAAGGTGGGATTAAAATCTTTCTGTCCAATTTTTATTATTTGAAATGAATTGAACCATAGTACACAGAGCCAAGTTTTATTTTTGGATTTTCCTTACTGAGTAACCACTCATTCAACTGGGCTCAGGACTGGTGGAGAAGTGAAAAGAGCATGTCAGAGGAAGCTAGAGCATCTTATCTGATTTAGAATGTGGTGCAAGTTTTTGCTAGATTATCTTAAGGAATTCTGGAACTTAGCTTCTCAATGACATCATTTCCCCCCCAGACTTCGATGATATACATGAAGCCCCTTAGAAATTTTACTTTCATATGGCCTTGGGTCATGTCTCTCCTTATGAGGAAATTCTACAAAGGGGCTTTGCTTAAACCATCCAAAGCAGGAATAATGATTCCCCTGGGGCTATGGAAGAGGCATATTTTATGAATCTGAACTCTACATTTTTTTAACCACTTGTGTGATAGAAATAAAAGGCTAAATGAATTGAAATATTACTGAAACTCTCTAGACCTCAGTTTCCTCAGTGGTATACGGATGATAATGGAAGACACTTCATATACAAAGTTGAAGTAGGGATTAAATGAGATAGTCCACATAAGGATTCAGTATAGTGCCTCGTACAAAATGAGCCCTCAGTAAAGTTTAGCTATTCAGTAGGACGACATGCGTCTGGGTTGCCTGGGATAGCCCTGGTTTTTCATGGTGTCCCCTTACCACGGCTTGGATGAACACTGTCCACTTGACCTATTCTTATCATTCAATGAAGTGGCGAGTGAAAAGCCTGGCATGGCATTTTCTACTGAAGAAATAGGAAATTGAGGGAACTCTAGGAGCCATGTGGTTGGTTAGAGGATCAGAGTTCATGGAGGGCAAGAAGAGGGGGCTGCCCAGAACACAGATGGATCTAGAGGAGAAGTCCAGTTGCTAAACGTTTCCTTTCACATACCCCTACCTTGGGTCTCTCTCCCTGCGTGGAACGGTCCCTGTTCTGCCCAGGCTCTCGCTTCCTCCGTGTGACAGCCCCACACTCCTTTAGACCGTCTTGCACTTCCCAGGAGGGCATCTGACTCAGGTCAGCTTCTTTGGAGCAGTGTTTCCTGTTCCAGGTGTTGTGGTTTTTGTTGTCCATCACCTCCAGCCTGATCACTTCTAATCGCCACTCTCTGTAGTAGAGTAAGGGAAAGCAGGCCTTGAAGCAGCCCTGGATTCCAACACAAAGGTCCTCATCGGCATTACTATGACAAATAACCTCAACATTGTAGCACCTGAGTGGCATAGGATCAACCAGATTCAGCTCTCTCCACATCTTGTATTTTAAGATCAAATTTAACTGATTAACATTGAAATGAATTGGAAGTTTTAGTCCATGAAGTGTGATGGGCTTTGTTTCCAGCAATTTTACTTCTCCCCACCCTTCATCTTTAGTCCTTTCACCCTCTTTCCCTTTCATATCCTTTGGTTTGAAGGTGGTTTCTCAGTTAATACATAGCTAATAGTTCTTATTTTTCTTTGTTTTTACTATTTAGGTCTTTCCTGGATATGAGTGAAAATTCATTTTAATGGAAATATTTGTGTACATTTAAAGGCTCAATTACTTTTAAGTTCAAGAATCACTAATCTGCATAATCAACTAATTACTACAGTCATTACCTTTTTTTTTTTTTTTTTTTTTTTAATATAGACCTGGTTAGCTTGCACCAGATCCTGGGTTCAACCTCCAGGATCTATTAAAAATGAATAAATAAACCTAATTCCTCGCACCCAAAAATTTTTGAAAAATTAAAAGATGCTCCATTTCTGATTTCTGCTCACATGTATTGGCCAGTAGTCATATGGCCATACTGAACCTCAAAGAAGGCTGGCAAGTGGCTTGTCACTCTGTGCCCTGGAAGAAGACCAATTCATGAATGGTTCAGGATCTTTGCCCCTCTATCCCTCACACAGAGCCCTGGCATTTTTAAACCGCTGTCTAGGTTATGCATCATGATTATGATGAAAAGTAGAGGATCCTACTGTGTGTAACTGAACTAAAGTATTTTTTCCCGGTGTTATTGACATACAACTGACATGCGGCGCTGCATAAGGTGAAGGGACACAGCGCAATGATTTGGCTTGGCCCCTGACAGAATGCTTTTGAAAATGTTGTTGTGGAAACTTGACTAATACAGCTTACTTTTGTCACTGAGTCTTACATGCATAAACCTTGGTTTAAGGTAGGTTTGACACTACCTGAAGAAGACAAGACTGCTCCTTTGAGGCCGTTAGATGTGAGGCACTTGAACAAAAGGAGGCGTCATCTAGGGCAGTGAAGGCAGAGGATACTGCTTATGTCAGCATGGGACAGAATGAACCCCTACCCCAAATGCAAGAACCCCAGTTAGGTACGTTTCCTCTGGATGGAAATGGGTAACAAAGACAAAGGAGGAGTTAAATAAGTAACTCTCTCTTTTCTTTCTCTTAACACACCTTCTCTTTTGGATCAGGCACTAAAAACCTGCCCACCTTGAAATCTTGAATACTTAACATTTGGATGTTTCCTTCTTTCATTTTTCCTGAAGGTTTCACATTTCCCACAATTTTGTAGTACTGATAACTGTCCCCTCTTCCCCTCTCCCTACCCCGATATCCCCAGTTCTGTGCAGCTTGTAAAAGGCAGTCTGACCCTGAGTCTTCACAGTGGGTGGCTTTGGTAAATGCCTATTTCTGCTGCTGAAACAAAATGACAGGAAACACCACAGAGAGGATTCTTTTATTTGAAAGAAAAATTTGGGTTGTCATATAAAATACAACCCTAAGGGCTTTTGGCAGTCACTAACCTCGTGGAGTGTGCTTATCCCGAGAAGGAAATGTCACATCCACCTTCAAGACTCTGGGAAGGGTGCCTTACGTGCACGGCCAGACAGCGCTTTCTAGCCCACTACTTACATGTGTAGCAATTTGTTACACAAAAATGCAGAGTGCAACTCAGACAACTTTCGAGTGCTTATTGAAGTTGCCAGGCAAAAATATCTTCCTCTCCGCTACATTAGCATTTTTCTGGTTTAGACCAGCTCATCTTTTTGAATTGGGTTGCCTGAACCATCACATCCAAAATGTAAGTTTAATATGTACATTTAAATATTTTTCCTTTCAAGATGGGACTATTATGCGCACTATACCCAATCTATTCTGAAAAAATAAAAACGGTCAGATTGCAGTCTTTTGTTCCCCCTCTGATAACCTAAGAATTCTAAGAGCTGAAATCTTAATGTTGAGGGGCTCAGCAATGTTTTTAATAGTCAAGGATGCCTCTTAATTCCACTTTTAAAAAAGTTCTTAGGCTTTATTCATAATTTTATCTACTGTAATTATTCACCTTGATCATTTGATAATATGTTTAAAATATTAGTCTCTACTTAATTGTTTTCAACAAGCACTTTTACTGAGCATCCACCAGGCAAAAAAGTACCAATGTGAGTGCTCTGGAACCTTCTGCTTTCGTTTATTAATAATTCCCAAACAGAATGTCTGCTTCAGACATTAGTTGCTGAAATAGAATTGAATCTTAATTAGTTCAAGAGAAACTCCTACTTAAGTGGTCTTAGAGAAAACGCACTCATTTCCCCTCTAATATATCCTCCTGTTGTTTGACTGTGATGAGAATGGTCTTTTAAAAGAGGCCTCAGGTGTTAAACCAACTGTTCAGGCTCATTGTCAGCTGCTGGTTGCTAGAGTATTAATTCAAAATTAGTGAAAATATAAGACTATGTCTACATTGGCCAAGTCTCTTGCAAAATTGAGCAATTTTCAGTTAAGGGTGCAGCGTTCTCTACAATGCCCTTGAGGAAGATTCAGAAGCTCATTCTATTTCCATCTGCTTCCATCATTAGAGAGTGCCGTTGATGGATTCAACCTCACTAACAATCAGAGCGGATGCTGTTTAACTGAAAGGTGAGCATACGCGTGATCTCTGCACCCAAACTGATAAAAACAAACATACTCTTGGTCAGCTGAGACACATATGTATGTGTACACATGTTGATGTACAACTTCATATATATATATATATATATATATATTATATATATATATAAAATTTTTTAAGATAACTTTGTGGCTTGAAGTCTGGAATGACCTTATTCTTATTGGGCCTTCATTATCATTGGGTGAAAAGCACCAAAGAAGAACAGACATCCACGAGCTGGCTCCGGCCCCTCCTTCAGTCTTCTTATCCGGAAAGGGTTACTGAAATCACAGTTACTCTGCACCACCGATTGAGCATATTATTTGCAATATTATCATTAATACTATTATTGGTGGTATTCAGCATATAAAGCTGATGTCCCCCCCAAATAGCAAAAGTTTCTTTTGGGTTAAAAAAAAAATCTGTATATACTTAAAATTCCTTGTGGGGCCTTGTGCAGTGCTATACACAAAATAGGCACTCAGGAAATACTTGTTGAAAAATAAATTAATCAAAAGGATTACTTTATAAACTATTTACTAAATGTTCAAGGTACAGACTGCTAATTGCCCCCCAGGGTTTATTCACCCCTTCTTTCTTATAAAAACAGAATCCCACCCCCACCCCACCGCATCCCCCCACTCCAGTTTTAGCCGGGCAGCAGGGCACGTGGTTGTCTAGCTTGGGATTGCATTTCTCAGCCTCACGAGCAGCTAGATTATATGTTCAACGTCTAGGACATTTCTGGAACAATGAACCTGCTTGCCTTCTATGCCTTTCCCCCTTTCAGGGGTGGTGGTGAGCCAACTTCACCCGAGTGAGATGAGCAGCACTTTGGAGGTGGTAGAAAACAAGGCAGAAGGAATCTCGATGGGGGAAATCTATTTGTGTGTTCCGAAACTCTCCCCCATCTCTGCACTGTTACTCGTGAGAGAACTGGGGTTCTATCTGAGCAATTGTATTGGGGGGTTTCTTTGCTACTGCAGCTTCGCTGGCACTCCGGCTTAACGAAAATGCAAAGTGCTCTTATCCATAGATGCCATTCTAGAATTCCAGGGACCCACTCATGGTCCTCGAGTTGGACTGTGATAATGTAAGAAGGCGGGTAGGCCTGGCTTGTGGAAAGCTCTTGCCCTGCTAAGGATGCCTGCTCTTGAGTAAACTATGGCCAAGTCTCGTCCAGGCTGAAGTCTTCTTGTAAAGAGAGGTTCTTTGAACTCGGGAGAAGTCAGCATCCCACAGATGATGGGAGTACACTGCCCTTTGTTATTCATGCAGTCCTTAACTCTGCCTCAAATACATTCAGCACGAATATCTTTTAGGTCTTGTAAAGGACTAAAAATGAAGCTGAAACTTAGCCTTGGATAACTAAACTGATTTTTTTTTTTTTCTAAAAGCCTCTGTGTCTTCACACAAAACAACTGTAAACAAATTGCAGCTAGAGACTTGTTTCACGCTTCTGCTTACACAGAAATCATGGTTCTATACGGAGTGAACCAGGAGACTCATCGCCGGGGCTCAGCTGAGGTTTGCGGAGTTGATTGCTCAAAATACAGAAATTCAAGAATATTACAGATTTTTCTAGTTCCTGTGACAAGTAATACTAATGCTTAGAGTTGTGTCACTATAATTGACTAAATATTATTTTCTCATAATTGGCCATTGTTCTCTACTGTTTCTAGTACAAAAAGAAACGTTTGGGGGAATTTTCTAAAGACAGATGATTCCAGGGATTGCCAGAGCTATTTGGGCTTGTTGGGGTTTCCAGAAATAGCTGCTAAAAACTTTATCCTGCGTTCTAAATCGAGAAAGCAGGATTTATTTCTGATCAGTGTTAATGTATTTACAGAAAAGAAAGAGCCCCATATAACAACAAGGCCAAGTTTGCTGTTTTGAGCCATGAATTTAGATGTTATATTAATAGCATTTTTCGCCATCTTGCTAAACTTTCAAGAGAAGAAGAGCTTCTTCACTGGTAAGTTGATCGATTTTCGTCTGGGTAAACAGGAGCTGCTCACGTAGCAACTGCTTGTTTCGGGAAGGTTCTCTGTTATTTTGTACTATTTTGATCCTCATTGTAAAAAACAGTCTTGATAGGCAACTTTTTTTTTACATATACTGATAAAGATAGTAATTAACAGTGTCTAGATGCCTCATCTATTGCTCAATTTCAAAGAGCCTACGGAATCATTGTACGTTAAAATATGGACCTTTGAAGATGTTTGGCCTTCCCTTCTAGAAAAAAATGCCTGGTTACATTTTTTTAAATTGCTTGAAAAACAATACCAAAATTCAATAAAGGACTCAAAAAAAGAGAATGAATTACTTCAGAGTTGCTTATTTTTTTCCAAATATAAAATTTTATATTAAGACTCTGAGTTTCGAAGATCATTTCAAATAAAATCTATGCTAACCTCCCTTTATCTGAGAGCATTTTTAAACTAAAAAACAATTAAGTTTTGAGACCCATTTAATTTTTACTTCTTTTAAGTACCAGCATAAACAGCTGCCATCTGGCATAGAAATTACCTCATCTGGCGGGAGGAGAGATGAGATTTATTTAAAAGTTCTTTGTCTTTGATACTTTTCCCTGCTGCATTTTCCACTAGTGTAATTTGAACCTGACTGTATTTAAATAACCATTTATCGCCATAATGGAAGAGCCGACTTAAAAATACATAACTGCTGTCATTCCAGGAGACTGTATTAAGGAAACATAGAATTTGCCATTCTAGATCAGACCATTTGTCTGTCTTGTCTAACACTTGCCTCAGGCAGTGACCGATATCGAAGACAATGGGGAACAGCACAAATATGCACCACGGACACAAACCATTTTTTAGGGGAATGATTATTTTCACAGCTGGCAGTCTTACACTGTGGGATATTAGAATTGAATCCCCCCACCTGTTTGTGTTATTAATATTTTTATCAATCAATGAGCTAACCAGTTTTGTTAAAATTATTTTAGTGACTGACCCTTAATAATCTATGGTATTTCTCTATATGAAATAATTTTATGCAACTAACACTCTTTTTTTAATTCTTATTTTTCATCGAAGGAGAGTCAATTTACAATGTTAGTTTCAGGTGTACAGCAAAGCAATTCATTTATACATATACATCCATGCATATATATTTTTTTCAGATTCTTTTCCATTACAGATCATTACAACTGAATACAGTTCCCTGTGCTATACTAGGTTCTTGTTTATTGATTTTTATATTTAGTAATGTGTATCTGTTAGTCCCAAACTCCTAATCTACCCCTACCCCTCCCAAACACTCTTATTTTTTAATGCTGTAATTTTTAAGTACAAGGAAAATATGGGGTAACTTAAGCTGGATAGCAAAATGAAAAAAAAAAAAAAAAGCCCAAAACAAAACAAACAAACAGAAAAAAAAAAAACCTTTAATTTTGGCCTGTAGTTCAAAGTCTAGATAAAAATGTATTTACTACGAATGTTCAGTTTACAGGTCCAGAAGACAATCTAACGCTCTCTAATTTTATACTAAATTTACCATCAACTGTAGCAGAATAATCTTATTCTGAGTGATTAATGGGTGGACCAGAATGTAGGCCGACAAATTTGTATCTTCCCTGACAACTCACCAGTGTTGCTGAAAAAATATTTCAGAGACAAATTCTTCCTCGATCTGTCTCTGAAGTTATAGGTAGATGCAATGAACAGAATACCACCAAGCGTAGAGCTTAAATGCATAACACACACACACACACACACACACACACACACACACACACACACCCTGCTCCCTAACGCTCCAGTCATAGCAAGTTCCTGCTTTTCCCCAAACCCATTATTTGCCAGCAACTCTGCTCATCCCTTCTTTACCTCTCCCCAAGCGAATATAAATGACTTTCCTCGAAGATTACATAAATTATGCACTTCCTTCTATAAGACTACTATAATCCCTCAAGGAATTTGTCAGTGCATAAAATCTGTGTAGTCTGTCAGCCACCTTCTCACCTGGCCCATAAAAGGTATTTATAAAACAGCTTTTCTCTTATCTCCTTCACAACCAGAAAAAAGAATGAGGGTAAAAATGAATCTCTGTTAATTAGCAGGACTGTCCAGATGACAAGTACCACTAACAACGTGACTGCCTGTTTTGGATAAGATCGTCCTGATGTTCAGAGATCAAGAGTTTTAAATAAGTTGGGTAAACACCTGGACACCTGGTTACTCCTGAGCAGGAAGATGGCGAGAGATGGTGTCATGGGACATTTCCACATTCCAGAGTGCTGAGGGCTCTGCTCCTAATTTAATAAACTCTTTTTCTGAAATGGCTAGTGTCTTTGGAGATATTTTTTTCAATATTTGTTTTTAGCCTTATTGGGGAATAATGAAATCCTACCTGGCCATGAAAACCCAGGACATCTAAACGGAGATGCTTAGAGAGTGAATGAGTTTTAAAAGTGCTCTCTAAGTAGGTAAGCAGTTGACAATGGTTTATTTCAATTGGCTTTATACTGAACTGGCAGCAAATGGAGAGGCAAAAAAAAGAAAAGAAAAGAAGAAAACAAACTAAAAAAAAAAAAAAAAACTTGTCGCTTCCTAAAATAAGTGATGGAATGTTTACTTTGAGCCAAGCTGCAAAGACATCTGGAAATCCTTGAGTCTGCTCCTTAGCTCCTTGCATTTTGTAGGTTAGACTTTCCATGGAGGCAAAAAGAACTTCTTTTGCACAAATACTTCCTCCAGCCGAAATCAATCCTTGCCTTTTACATGGAGGGTATCTAGTCAGAAATAAGCCTTGCCAAGACTCCATCCATAATTCTACTAGACAATTTTTAAATCTGTCATCCAGAATCTAAACTTTAGCATAAGATAAGGCTTTTAGATCCCTCTAAGTCGGTGGCTCTCAAAGGCAGCACTCTTGTCTCTGCAGCTTTCCCTCCCAGGACATTTGGCAATGTCTGGGGATGTTTTTATTGTCACCCCTGCGGGGTCAGTGCTGTCAGGAAGTGAGTAGAGATCTAGGCTCCAGCTAAATGTCCTACAACACACAGTGCATTTCACCTACATAAAAGGAATTGTCTGGTCCAAAATGGCAGTCGTGCTGAGGTTAAGAAACCCGGCTGTAAATGCAGGGCATTTGGAACACAACCACAGAAAGCGTTGGATCATCTGACCACACAGTCTGGAATGAGAATTAGATTCACTCTAATATGAATGAAGTTAACCATCAATACGCACAGGTATAAAGGTAATACATTGGGCTTCTAACACCCATTTTCAGGACTCCTCTCTAAAAATTGGAGAGAGCCCTTCAGTGGATTTCCGGTCAGTTCCTCAATTTTCTGGTGCTGCTGACATTCCTCTGTCCCCCACACCATTCTTGACTGGGTTACCTGTGTTTCAATGGGTCATGTCCTTGTTTCATGGTCTGTGTTGATGCTTGCAATTTGCAAGTCACTAAGAATGCAATAGCCTCAAGTTAATTTTAAGGAGCAATCTTTGTCATCTTATTTCCATAAGGACTTTGCTTGCACAGCAGCTCTGTGTCTAACCAGAGCAGTCTGTGCCACCCTGGGACAGAGTGAGAGATTTGTCCTACAATCTTCCACAGAAAGGATCCCCTCCTGAGCAAGTTCCAGTTGGAAAGGCATCCTTCATGGACAGTAACAGTAAACACCATAACATTCCTGGAGTAACACCAGTAAACATCCTCTTATCCTTCCCACCCTACTTGCTGCAGCTGCTCAAAAACTCTTTTCTATTTAACCATCACACACCCAATAGCAAGAAGGCAAAATGTCATTAAAGTGACAGGACATGCAAAAGTGTCTGCAGCTCCAGATGAAGAACTGTAGGGAAAATTTCTAATTTTAGATGTCTTGAGAGGGGAAGGTGCATCACCAGCTGCCATCTACCCTGTCATTTCTGAACCAACAGAATTACATGGAAGAAAAGTGTGCCCTTGGTATTCATTCATTCAAACTTGTTAAGGCTCTTGGCTAACCACACCAAAACACACTTTCAAAATTTCTTGACCCCAAAGCTAAATACATACCTACAATATATTCTCCAATGATGAAGCTTGAAAATAAGCCTTGGTTTGGCCAAATGACTGGCCTAATTTTCTGTTGTCTTTGCTTTCCCCTCACTAACTATGCCAACCGTAAACCTCTATCCTCTTTCTCTCGCTGTCCCTACCCTACTGCCATCTTTATTGCTTGACCATTTCTGAAGACGTGACAAACGGCTAGCTTTGGATCATTTTGAAGTGAGAGCTCTAATAATAATAATAAGACTAAAATCCAAATTTAGAGCAGACGTGTGTTTGATTCAGGAGCCTCTGTGCTTGTGCGTGGTGTGAAAGGTGTACTGAGAAGGTATTAATCTTATTTCCTCCTTTTATTTTACATGAAAGCTGTCATTATTGGGATAAGAATAAAATGAACATAAGTATGATAAATGATAAGCGCACAGGGAAGTCAATAGACCACGCGGAGAGTGCGGCGCTAATCACTCAGTGCAGTGGGCGAACGCGCCCCGTGAGCCAGCACCTTGGAAAGAGTCTAAATCTGTAACTGAGAGAAGCTTGGCATTTAACTTGAGTGGCTTCTGGCTTACGGTGAAACAAAGGGTACAATCACGATCCATTTGTGCATTACTGCAGCAAATCATGCTTCAGAAAGTGCCTTTGCAAGACGGTGTAAAACGCAAAACGATGCTCTCTCCCTAACAAGGCTTAGCATATACACCAGTCGTTCAATGATTCTTAAAGAATTTTAAGAAAAATAGGTGAGAGAGTACCATACTTTTTTTTTTTTCGATAAACAGTGAAAAGTAAGAGTAAGAGAATCAATGAGTTCTCAGTTTGAAAGCTTTGCCTTAGACATTAAAGCTGAGGAAACATAATTTTAAAAATGTAAGGGCTGGAGTCTCTATGAAATTGGGGACCTGCCATCTTTTAAAACATACTTTTTAGACTTGATTCTTAATTATTCATAGATAAGTGAGTGCCAGGGCTTTTGATGATCTCAATAGCTCTTACATAGCTTCAGTATTAATGGCAGTACTGTTTCTGTTTTTCTATTCCACTTAGCCAAGAAGCTGGAAAAGTAGGAAGTTTATGGTTCTGTTATTCCTACTAAAAAGCATTTTTTAAAGAAAGGATTTCCAAAAAATTTTCATTTATATATTTTTCCCCTTAATGGAGGTACTGGGGATTGAACCCAGGACCTCGTGCATGCCAAGCACGGGCTCTACCACTGAGTTATACCCCAACCCCTGAAAAACATTTGTCATGCTTCTGACAGATAAGTACAATTGACAGCAGTTGAACTAAACAGAAGTACGACTTGCTGGACTAGATTTTTATTGGTAAGGAGGACTACTGGAGATAGCAGTTCTATTGCTGATCTTTGCAATGAGTAGTAATTCTTATTAACATCAGTCACCTTGGCTCTTACGTCTGATATTTCAGATGTGCCTCTGTTGAACTCCCTTTCCAGGTGGCTGATGAATTAATTAGTATTTACCAAGCATGTACTATGTGTCTGATTCATTGTTAGGTACCCAGGGAGCCACAGATCAAATGGTAGACTAAAACAGAAAACCCATAACCCACTAGAAAACTCTAATTTCTGTCTGACAGTTCAGAAGAGAGTTAAGCTTATCTGAAAAGGGAGGAAAAAATGATCATGGCTAGAAAGAGGAAGCAGATGCCTCAGTCGCCATCTTACTGTCTACCACCATGTGCTCCCACTCTCATATCCCTGCTCCCAATCCAGGGAGGACTTGGGAATATATGCACACCTGGTGGGGAAGAACCAAAACAGTGGGAAGAGGCATAACCACAGGGAATGGAGCTACAGACCAAGCATGGCGTGATGTGATGAGGACGTAACATCTTTAACCATCATAACCTAGTTGAGAGACGTCAAAAACATTGCAAGGTGGATAGGGAGCCAACAGTGGTTGTGAGGTAGTTGCCAGCTTTATTTACCATCAACTAAGTCAATTTTGTGCTCCACTATTTAAACACATTAACATAAGCATATAATAATAATTGTTGTTGATCTATTTGTCAAGCATTTCCATGAATATTCAGAAAGGACAGTCTATCAGCATGGTGATCTGCAACCTTCTTTCAGCAAGTGTTCACCCTCACTGTCTACTGTATTTCTGGCTCTGTGTAGGGACTAAATAAACAAAAATGATAATACAGGGTCCCTACTTACAAACTAATGGGGTACTTTCTTCTGAAACGTGCTGATATTGCTACTATGCCAGGATCATGGTCATGGTCAAACATATTGGTTAAATGTAGTCATTCTGTTGGTTGAACTAACGAAAAGTTGAGCCTTCATCAAAGGATAATTTCTAGATGAGGTAGGACCTGAAGTAAGGATTTGAATACATCAGAGGGATACAGGACACTCCAGATAGATGGAAATATAGAGAAAGAATTGAGTTTTGGGAGGACAGCATGGCACCTGCCTGACTTAACTAAGCAGTCGATGTCTTTCGCTAAAATCAGGTGGGAGAAAGGGGATTTCTACATTGCTTAGAGAGTAAATAATGTCTTGGAAAGAGATTTGGCCTGGAAGTCAGGAGATCTGGGTTTAGCTTTGTAATCTTGAGCCAATCAGTCTTAATCTATCAAATATTAATTCTCCTTTTCATAGAATGAGGGCGAAAATACATATTTGTCTATCATGTAATGCACATCTTCATCACAGAAGGGTTTCTAGACTGAATAAGGACATAAAGCAAATTGCTTAAGCTCTTGGAAGAAAGATGCTGTTCAAATCCAAGGAATTATAGTAAGATTTTATATTCATTCACTTTTATATGTGGTTTTGTGAAAAGAGAAAGATTAGTTTGAAGTTTATCCTGCTGTTTTGGTAAAATCAGTAAAAATGTCTTCCTGATTTTTTCTGAGCATAAGATAAAACTTATTGTCCTCAGCTAAGTAGATTATCAGCCATTTTCTTTGAACACCCCGAGCTCAAAAGTAGCATCTGTTTTATTCATATAGAACCTAAAAAATAACTCATAAACTTATAAAATTTAATTTAAAAGTAAGTTAAATGCCTGGAACAGTTTCTAGTTCTGAGTTTGTTTTTTCTTTGTGTTTAATATAAATTGAATCTTTCTTAACGTTAATTTTAGCAGTTTCAAAATGGTTAATACAAACAAGTTTCTTTTAAGCATATATTTATGGCTTTTTTTGTTTGTTTGTTTTTACAAACTTACTATCTTGCTTCTCTTCTACTCAACTGCATTTGAACAATCATAATTGTTGAAGAGGTAGATAGAAACCTCTTCATTCTCGTCTCCAACTCACTAATGCTCGGCTGTCAGCTAAGGTCATACTTGCCTCTTAAAAATCAAGGGATATTGGGTTAAATCAGGGGGCAAAGACAGGGGTGGAGGGATAAATTGGGAATTCAGGATTTGCAGAATTTGTTTTCCTATGTCTGGCTTACTTCACTTAGCATAATGTCCTCCAGGTTGATCCATCTTGTTGAAAATAGCAAGAGTTTCTGCAGACTTTATTTTTTAGGGCAGTTTTAGGTTTATAGCAAAATTGAGCAGAAAACAGAGGTTTCCCATATACCCCTGCCATAGAACATTTTAAAACACCTGTAAGCCCCCACAATTTTATTAAAAGAATCAAGGGTCACAAAATGGGTCATAAACTAAATGCAGAAGTTAAAACTCTGACATTTCTAGAAGAAGACTAGAGTACATTTTTGTAACGTTAGGTTAGGCAAAAATCCCTTGGATATGACACAAAAGAAGGCCTAAACTGTAAGAGAAAAAAATGGATAAAATACATTTTATCAGAATAAAACTATTCTTTTTGAGAGATAGGATTAAAATATCAAAAGACAAGCCGAAGATTCAGGAGAAAATACTTACAAAACACACATCTGATGAAGGACTTGTATACAAAATACATAAAGAACTCATAAGTCAACAAAAGGATAAACAGGACAACTTCAGAAGTGGGTAAAAGTTTTGAATAGATACTTAAGCAAAAAATTCTTGCTCTATCTGCTGGCAGAAACGTGACAGGGGTTGGCCAACTTTTTCAATAAATGACCGAATAGTAAATATTTTAGGCTTTGTGGACCACATATGGTCTCTGTCCCATATTCTTTGTTTGTCTTCGTAACCACTTAAAAGTGTTAAAAATGTAAACTATGAGCTTTAGTTAATAATAATGTATCAATAGTGGTTCATCAATTGTAGCAAATGCACCACACTAATGCAAGACGTTGATACTAAGGGAAACTGAGGTAGGGGTGAAAGGGTGTATAGGAACTCTATTTTCTGCTCAATTTTGCTGTGTACCTAAAACTGCTCTAAAAATCGTCTGTTAATTTTTTTAAGAGCAAAAATAAATAAACTGTTAAAGAAAACTTTTTTTTTTTTTTAACTCACAGGTTGTACAAAACCAATTTACAGGGTAGATTTGGTCTTTGGACTTCAATTTGCTGACCCCTAGCCTATGCTCCAAGTGGGGGGAAAAAAACAAACAGAATTTATAACAACATCCCTGTCTTCATATGTGTTTATAGGTCAGATTTGCAGCATCTACATGATTCAAGAACTCCTAAGCTGAGATATATAATTAAAGTCAATCTGGGTAAGGCATGCCCATAGATGCTTGCAGGAAGCAAAAAAACATTAGTTCTGGAGAGTGGATCTCAAACCAGATTTAGAGCAACCAATCATAAACTCAAAATATTAAACATGACAGAAGAAATAATCAGTGATCTATAATGTAGATTTAAAGAACACACAGATGTAGCACAAAGAGAGGAAAATACTGAGAAATGTAAAATATGGTTATGAGATATGATGGCTGGAGTGAGACGGGCTAAAATGATCTGATCAGAGTTTCAGAAGGAAAAGGATGGAGGGAAGCATGGGGAGGTAATATTCAAGGTGATAAATGTTGAGAATTTTTCAGAATTAAAGAAAGTCATCAATCTTCATATTCCAAATACATAATGAGTTCCGAGCCGAAAAAAAATTTTTTTAATTACTTAAAGTCATAGGGTAGTAAAATTGCAAGACATCAAGGTCAATGAGAGTTTAAAACGGTAGAGAGGAGTTGAGGGCAAGATGGCAGCATAGGAGGACACGGAGCTCACCTCCCCTCACTTACACGTCACAAATACACTTCCACATGGTGCAACTTGTGCTGGAGACAAACTGGAGACCAGCAGAAAGCTCTTGTACAACCAGGGCTGTAAAGAAAGATGCACATGGAGTCAGGTAGGAAGTAAAGAGAAGCAATCAGGTCTGGACCCATGCCCCTGGCAGAGGATTCAGAAGAGGATGGGGATATCGAGGGCTCAGGGGTCGCCCTGGGGAGGGAGAGGGTTGGACACGCCAGCCCTGTGGTCTGACGCTGGGGAGATTAGTCCCTTAGCTGGTTGGAAAAACAGTGGGACTGACTTACGTGGGGGGCTGTAAGAAACCTAGACTCTGCTCATGAAGATTGTACACACATGCTTACTCCAGGGAACAAGGCAGAGGAAGCAGGTAGAAACTCCTTGAGTCTCTGAACAGTTTTCTGCGACTGCCCCAGTGTGCACCCCAGCTCACACAGGGCACCTGCTCCAGCTCAGCTCTCTGCCAGGGCGAAGGCTGCCGTTGCCAAGGTGAGGGCACGCCTGGTGGGGATGGAGCAGATTCAGACCCCGCCTCGCATCTGAACAGGGTGTAGGGCAGCCATTGGGAGCTACCACTCTTCAAACACTCTCATGGAATCCCATTCTTTTCTTCAATAGCATAGTTCCTATTTTGAAATAATAAAATATTAATTAATTATCTTAATATCGGTCTCCTTCACCAGACACTAATGGCCATAATTTTACAGATGAGTTATGTTTTTATTTATCAGTATTTTCCCCACCCCTTCAGTAGGCACAAAATAGCTGAACAACAAATAAATACTAAAATTGTAAAATGACTATAACTCAATAAAAAATGTTTATAGATAAAAATAAAAATAAAAATAATAATAATAAAATAATAATAATAATAATAAATACATACATACTAAATCAGTGAGTGAGTTCTTGACCGAATAACGGATGCTGAATTGAGAAAATAATGTTTGGTCATTGTATATTAGTGAACGTTTCCATTTCATTTTCTCCTTCATCTTACAGGTGTAATAGGGTTCATGATTTCTGTTTTAAGATCTCCAGGTCATGTTTGTTTTTGCTGAGGTTCTGCAAGTTACTTCATTTTTGAGATTCTCTTTGTGATAAATAGATTTACTATTGCCTACATATTCCCAAGAGGAGCCGTTATGATTGGTAAGTACTCGGAGCTCATAATAAGATATCCGGATTGCCTGTGTTTCTATGTTTACAATCCTGGGCAGCAACTGGTCAGTTTCTCAAAGTCTCATCACTGTTTTGAATTTCCGTAACAGCAAATTCTTCAAGAGCAGACCTTTTTCCTCCTTAATTCTCTTATTCATTACAGAGCATTGCTTAAATTTCTTTATGTCATTTAATTCTTACCACAGTCCTGTTAACAGATGAGAAGCCTAAAATTTAGAGAGACAAAATGTCTTGTTGAATATCGTACAACTAACTGAGGTAGATCACGCAGAGTCAGTTCTTCTGACTCTTTGTAAAGTGCTCTTTATGTGTCCCTTTTCACCTCTTTTTAGCTTAAAGAATCACTAACTATGGTAGAATTAATTGCTGTTCTCAATCATTTACTGACTCCTTGAAAAAGAATTATACATCCCCTTCCATTGCCAGATAATTCCATTACCTCCCTGGGGAAAAAAATGTGCTTTCCCACTTGGCCATGTGAGTTACTTTGGCCAACAAAATGTGAGAGGCAGTAACATAACCATGTCTGTGCAGAAAGAGAAAGAAAAATACCGTATGAGATCACTCATATGTGGAATCTAAATAAACAAAAACAAAAACAAAAAAACAAAGCATAAATACAAAACAGAAATAGATTCATAGACATAGAATACAAACTTGTGGCTGCCAAGGGGCAGAGGGTGGGAAGGGACAGACGGGATTTCAAAATTGTAGAATAGATAAACAAGATTATACTGTATATCACAGGGGAATATACACAAGATCTTATGGTAGCTCACAAAGAAAAAAATGTGACAATGAATATATATATGTTCATGTATAACTGAAAAATTGTGCTCTACACTGGAATTTGACACAACATTGTAAAATGATTATAAATCAATAAAAAATGTTAAAAAAACGTCTGTGCAAAAGCTTTAAGAGTCATTGGTTTTGGCCATCGTTCTTTTCCTTCTGTTGTGAGAATGGCATGTCTTACGTGTAGGCTACTCCTTCCATTTCCATTTCAGAATAAGGAAGATGTGAAATAGAGCCAAGAGGAAGCTGATCCACAACTGACATTGTATGAACCAGAAACAAACATTTAAGATTTGTAAGCCGCTGAGATTTGTGGATTGTTTGCTACTGAAGCTTATCTCAGCAAATGCTGATGAATATACTAATATTTATTGAGCATTTACTGTATGCCAGGCATTATTACTAAGCACTTTCCATATATTATTTCATTAAAGCTTTATACAAACTTCTGACACTCATAGTATTATCTTACTTTACATATGAAAAAACCCCAATGTTTCATAGTCATATAAAGAGGAGGGTAGATTTAGAATTCGAAATCAGCCTGTTTGATACCCAAGTCTGAGTAATTAATTCCTCCATTCATCTCAGGATACATGAAACCTAATAATTTAGTGGACCAGCTTTCAATTTTTGTAAAGACCTTGACACATTATAAAATGACATGATTTATTTTAAGTACTTCCAAGATATGAATTCCTCAACTGGATAGAATTAGCACAATGGGAGATATATCCATTTACTGCTTCTGGATTCAAGATACCAAGCCATACAGAGAATCCTACTTTCTGATTTAGGCATCTGGGAACATCTCCCATCATAGGAGATTTAACCCAAAATCTCTCTAAACAATGATTTATATATTTCACTTTTAATTGCTATGTTGGTGGTTCAAGCCCAGATAGGGGCATAGTTGTTTTGAAAGGCAGCATACTGCAGCAGAAAGAATAGTCTTCTAAGATTACAGAGACCTGCCTTATGGTAGTCCTTCAAAAGCAACCAGATGTTTAACATTTGACATATCACCTGATCCCAATTGCCTTATGTGCAAAAGGGAGCTGAAAACACTTCCCAGCTTACTGACTGGGAGCTGGACGTGAATGATCACTGCAGGGACTGTGCAGCTCTGAGTCCGAGGATTAACTGTTCTAGGTTAGCCCACAACGTGGTGGCTGAGACACAGAAGGATGTTATGGTGGAATGAGAGTGGGTCTGGTTGACAAGACCTGCATTCTGGTTCTAGTCCTGCTGCTAGTTTGTTTTGTGATTCTCAGTAATCACTCTTCCTTGTTTTGCCATTTCATGGTCCATTTTCCTCTCTTCAATAATGAGGAGCTAGGAGAACATATCCCTTAACTCCTATCAGTTCAAAGAGGCATTGCTTCTAAACAGGACAAAGAAAGTATTTTACGTTTTGCTTTTCAAATGCAAGTATAGGTTGGGCTATTTCCAGCACATACCATGTCACCAAATTCAAGATGATACAAAAATTTCTGATAGATGGAATTACATGTAGCCATATTCTTTCTAAGGAATGTATCTCTTTGGTCCTTGCACACATGTATTTTGTACAGACTTTTAAAATTTTTATTTATTCATGTATGTATTTCTTTTATTGAAGTGTAGTTGATTTATAATGTTGTATCAGTTTCAGATGTACAGCAAAATGATTCAGTTATACATATACCTATGTGTATATATTCTTATTCAGCTTCTTTCCTACTCTAGGTCATTACAGATATTGAATATAGTTCCCTGTGCTATACAGTAGGTCCTTGTTGTTTATCTATTTTATATATAGTAGTGTGTATCCGTTAATCTCAAACTCCTAATTTATCCCTCCTGCTACCACCCCTTTCTCCTTTGGTAACCACAGTCTCTTTTCTATATCTGTGAGTCCCTTTCTGTTTTGTAAATAACTTCATTTGGGTCATTTTTTTAGATTCCACATATAAGCAATATCGTATGACATTTGACTTTCTTTGTCTGACTCATTTCACTTAACATGATAATCTCTAGGTCCATCCATTTGCTGCAAATAACATTATTTCATTTTTTATAGCTAAGTAATATTCCATTTTAAATATATTATATACACATGTATATATATACACACATCTTTTTTATCCATTAATCTATTGATGGACATTTAGTTGCTTCCATGTCTTGGCTATTGTAAGCAGTGCTGCTGTGAACATTGGGGTACATTTTTATTTTAGTGAGTTAGAGTTTTCTCTGGGTATATACCCAGGAGTGGGATTGCTGGATCATATTTTTAGTTTTTAAAGGAACCTCCGTACTGCTCTCCATAGTGGCTACACCAATTTCCATTCCCACCAATAGTGTAAGACGGTTCCTTTTTCTTCACACCCTCTATACAGATTCCTTCATGAAGTAAATGATCGGTAACTTTTTCTTCTTGATGATGACATTTTTCTGTTCTTTAATATTTTGAAAGCCAAGGTGTTTCAATAGTCATTTTCTATAGGGTACTCATTAGCATATGAGACAAATTTTGAGTTTAGAATATCAATGTAGGACCAACTATCCTTTATATATCCTTTATATATCCTTTCTATATCCTTTCTATATCAAAGGCCTTCTGTGTTGTTTGGTTTAATTCTCTCATCCTTATTATTTAAAGTATGTGCTTATACAGATTACATTTGATGAAGGTACGTATTAGAAGTATAAATACTTATGCAACTGTAATTTTAAAGTTCATCCTTCGATGCTCGTATGAAAAAATTCATCAGTAGGACGCTGGATTCAAATGAGATTTCTCACCTAATATTTATAATATTTGGTTTCTTATTAGGCCAATAAATAAGTAATAATTTATTAAAAGCTTGCTCCTGAAATAGTCGTTCTGCGAGCGTCTGACAGCGTTTAGGGGAGCACGAAAGTCACTGTGTTTTCCTGTATCTGGGGAGCACTGTCACTGTGCTTGATGACCCCCACTAACAGGCTCTCAGAAAGATGGACCCTGATGTGGCAGCTTGTGGCTGTACATTAGTGTGGCTTGTGTTCCAGCCAATTGCTGCCTGACCTCTTCTCCCAGCAGAGGCAGTGTAGTGCCATCTGTACCTCTTTTGGTCACGTTGAATCATGTCATTTAAAGGACCTCTGCATGTGAATGAGTTTGCCTTATGCTGAGGAGAGAAATCAGTCACACGGCTGAGCTACCAGTCTGTGGTCATTTGCATTCACCGATTTTCATATTGTTTGACTCCTTTCTTTTCCTGGCTAGTAACGACACTGTAAGGGACTGTTTAAAAATGTTTGCTACTGCCATACTTAGAATATTACGAAAAATAAGAAGGTTATCATTAAGGTCATTTAACTGCTGCACGTATATGTAAAATAGGTCCCAGGGCTGGAGTCTGGACCATCTTTCCAATCTGGATATGGAGGTTTGCAGGCAGAATCTGGCCACGTTACTGCCATGGATGCTCACGTGAAGCGTGGAGGGATTTCACAAGCACGAGCCACCCTAAGAGAAAGAGAATTGAAAAGACCAAGACTGTTGAAGGAACTCCTTCTGGACTGATGGACATGTACATACCTAGGCCTGCACAATCACAAGATGCCAACATCCCAGGCTCAATCCTTTTTGTTTTTCTCCCCTACAGTGAGGCAGGTGAATAGGCTGAGGCCACCCAGAGCCCTCCCCGGACCGTCCTCACAGAGAATTGGGTAAGACTGTGTCTTTCAGATGAATTTGCTAATCTTGTGTACCATGATCATGGGTGTGAATGCTTCACTGGGTGACTCTGCCTAATAATTTGAGAGACAGAGCTCTCATTACAGTATTTAAGTTTCTCCCTTTGGGCCATCCAGGCCCAATGCAGCAACAGGACTCCTGGACTTAAAAATCCCATGAGCCTTTTTTTTTGCTTTTTATTTACTTGTTCAAGTCAGTGGTCCCTGGTTTAGCAGCTGTAACATCACCTGACAATTCATTTCTGAATCAGAACCTCTGGGATGGGCCCAAAGGTTTAACAGGCCACCCAGGTGACTCTGTTACACAGAAGGTTGGGAAACAGGCTTAAGTTATCTTGAACCGAGTTTCTGGTCATCTTCAATTGGTGAAGTCCTGATATGACGGTGACCACACATTTTATGACAATTTTGAGAATGGATTAGAATTTTGGTTTAAAAAACATTCTCACTTGGCCATGCCAGAGACCTAATTTTTGAATAGGGGTATTCTCAAGAAATTTCTAGAATCTCTGGTCTCAGCCTTGTACCATCTCAGCCTCAACAAGTCCCAAGCCATTTGAAGACAAACGTTGAAGAATCTGTTATAGCTGGGACTTCAGATCATCATAATTTTGAAACTGTGGGGGATACAAACATACAAACAGAGGTCTTCTTTGCAACTTCATGCCAGCTTGAACACATGCTATTGAAACTAAAAGAGCTGCCTAATTTTAGCTTCAATATCTAGGTTTAAAAGAGAACCTTTATAGATTGTCTCCAGGGGAGATTTAGTTCCTCAATCTAAATTTCTCTGCCTTTGATCCAAATCATTCCAGTTTACTTTAACATAAGAGGGTGCCTGTTTTTTTTTTTTTTTTCCAACTGGCTTAATGCTGGATATGTGTCGTCAATATAAAAATATAGCCCAAAATCTCTTGTGAGTTTAATGGTATAATAGCAGTATGCTGTCTGATTAAAACTAAAGAATATAAAAATGTATGTTTCTAAGAAATATTATATTGCTCACACACAAAAAAGAAGCTTGTCCTTTACCTGCTTATAGATGCAGAATATGTCCTGTGGAAAAGCACTGGATTTCCTTCAGTGTTATTTTTAAATATTAGATGTCTCTGCAATGCGTGTGAATGATCGTGCAGTTTCAATGCTCATGATATCTTCTTTTGAGAGGATCCATGTTTTGAAACATAATTATCTACAATCTGATAAATTATCGCCTTAATTACAAAAACAACATTTCATTGTACATTTTATATTTTATCAAGTTTAAGTATGACTAACAGCAATGACTTACTCATTGTAAGACTCGGATGAAAAATAGAAATAGGTTAATCTATAAAATTCTTTGCAAGGAAATTGACAAAATTGGACAAAATACTTAATTAATGTTTAATTGTAATGAGAGGTTATATTGTATGGTTTTGCAGGCTATGGGCCTGTCACCTCCACAGCTCTGCGCCTTACAGGGAATGTGGCCCTTATGACCATTGATACAAGCCAGTTTCCATTAGAAGCATTTATTAGGAGGTCAGAGTCTCCTTTTCCAGAGATCCAAGTATGCTCTAAAATTCCATTGGCACATGTCAATATTTTAAAGAAATCTGTGTCAAGAATTTAAGGTATAGTTGAAAATTATCATCAAACAGAAGCCGGATTGCACTTGGTCCTTCTTAATTGGCTTCTAATTCACTAAAACAGAATTCATTTGCCCCAGAGGCAATGTTTATGTCAATTCTTACTTTTTTAACCAGGGAAACTAAACAAAAACAACAACAAAAAACAAGCATTAACTTTGAGGACAAACAAACATTTGTTAAAAATCCTGGTTGTACCAAGTACTTACTAGCTCTATGGTTTTGGGAAATACGCTTTTCTGAGGCCTTATTTCCTTAACATAAAAAGAAGATGACCAAGGAAGGGAGGTTATAGCTCAGTGGCAAAGTGTGTGCTTAGCATGTACAAGGTCCTGGGTTCAATCCTCAATACCTCCATTAAAAAATAAAATAAATGACCCTAATTACTTCTCCTTCCCCCCTCCCCCAAAAAAATCATTTGAAAAAATTATAAAAAAAAAAGAAGATGACAATCAATGCCAATACCCCACACTGCTGGGATTCACAGAGAACATGCACTCAAAGCAGGCAGTACCTGCCTGGCCTCGTGTCCACGCTGATCCCTGGGATTTTGTGTACCCCTTTCCCACTGCCTTTGTGTGTGCTGTTCTCGCTGCTCAGTGTTCAGCATAGCAAACTGCTACCCAGCTTTTAAAATGCAAGGGGATCTGGGACTTTGATGTCCAGGGTTGATGTAGCTCTGTGGGCGTGATGCCTAACATCACACGTTCGGGGGAGGAAGATAAACTTTCCGAGCAGAGGTGGACCATTCGCCCCTTCAAGCTACAGGGGCGGTTTCTGCAGAAAATTTACCCTGATTCTGCTTGTCTGAGCTCCATGACCTCCATTTACACTTCTCCACACTGTGTTCATTCTGCTGTCAAAGGTTTTCCACAGAAGACTGTGTCTTCTGCCTCTCTTTTCTGTTACGTTTCCTGTTCCTTGAATGCCGAACGGATGTATTATTTGCTTTACAGTTTCAGCATGTGGGACAATGTGACGCATTTGTCCTAATCAATAAGGGCTGTTGATTCATTATAGTCCTCCTTCCTTCATACACTTTTTATGAGTTTATAACACCAAAATGGGAAATTAGAAAGCTGGCGGTCGGGGGGGTATAGCTCAGTGATAGAGTGCATGCTAAGCACTGGGTTCAACCCCTAGCACCTCCACTAAAGGTAAACAAACAAACAAACAAATCTAATTACCTTCCCCCAAAAAAAGAATTTTAAAAAGAGCATATGCCAACAATAAACTGAAACTTAAAAAAAAAGATTAGAAAGCTGGAGAAAGCCAAACATTGCAGGGATGCAGATATATAACAAAACTCATGACCCACAGGCACACGTGGACTGGTGTGGCCATTCTGGAGAGTGACCTGGCACATTTAACAAATTGAGGATTTACCCACCGACCACTCAGCAATTCCATTCCTGGGTGTATACCCTAGAGAAATTCTCAGACAAAGCTGTAAGGGAATTTGTAAAAGGATGCTAACCCTAATGACATTTATGGTGGCAGGGCTGGAGGGAGTCTGGGGGACCATCTGTAGGGGAGTGGACAGACCCAGTTTGGTGGCTTGTCTCACGTGCTATACTGGGCAGCACTCAGAGAAAACGAACCACACAGATGAACACCTCGCAACATGTGTGGACCTTTAAAATATAATGCTGAGTAAAAAAGTAACAATAACTTATAACGTAATATTTATGTCAGTAGAGATTCTTACATTCAAACTAGCAAGGCATATTTTCAAGAACATATAAAAACAAAAGAATATATTTTAAATACATTTGAATGGTTGCTTGAGTAGGAGAAAAATGAAAATGAGAAATTCTGATAAAGGGGAAAGCTAAATTTAACTTTAAAGGAATAAAACTTATAGGAGGTTAAAAAATGTAAACAAAAGTCTTACAGGTCCTTTAAGAAATTGGTATTTGTTAAAAACAAATAAACAAACAAAATCCAACAACATTGATAAAACCTCAGAGCTCTCTGGGCTTGGACCTGATTTGTGGCCACGTGGCTAAATGCACTAAGAAGGTTAGAATCATCTGTGAAATACAGGACCTATTGTGATGTCTCCTTCAGGAAAATGGTGAAGAAAATTGGTTATCAGTCAGTGCACCAAGTACACTTGCTACCTTCTGCTGCAAATCCAAGAGGAAGAGGCTCACTGTGGGAATCTGGCACTGTGGTCCCTGCATGGAAACAATAGCCTGCAGGGCTGGACCTACCTTCAAGCACAGAAAAGTCCGTCATAGGAAGACTGAAAGAACTGAAAGGTCAGTTGAGGCACCACCATTTGAAACACTGCTAGCCTGTAATAAATGGATTAACTTATGTAACAACAACAACAAAAAAAATCAGAGATGTCTAAAGTTTAGCTACTATTAACTGATACTGCTAAAAGAGGAAGAAGTTGTAGATTACAGAGAGGAAAAAGGCTAGGAGATGTTTGTCTAAGACTAAACTTTGCCTTTTTAGAAGAAAAAGAAATTTCCAGCTCCAGGGAATCTGCATTCCTTGTAAGATTTCTGAGTGATTCTGAATCAAATGCTCGGCAATTTGGAAAGCTTCTCTAAAGGGCTAGTCTTGAAATCAGAACCCACCATTCACAGGCTTTTTCTTTTCTGCCCCCAAAATAAGAAACAGAAGCTGAGAGTCACCGAGAGAAACAGAAAAGCGACAGAGCAAATAATAGTTCTTTCTGACCCCGTGAGGTGAAACAGTGTTAATGAGGCATCAGAAAGCCAAAACCAAAAGCCAACCCAGGAAAGCAAGAGCAGCAAGTGGAAAAGAAGCAAAAGCAAGTCATAAGGACACTTTGAAGGCGCGGTCTGAGATCAAGAGAGAAGGCTGAAATCAAGACCACAGCATCTCCCCGCTGCTTGCATGGCAGAATGCAAAGGAAAAGCAACGTTTGGAAATGGTAATTTGGTATCAAATTTTGGTAACATAAATTCAGCCAGCAGTTAGAAAAAGTTGGATTGGATGAAGAAATACAATGTGAAGTAAGACTTAAAGAAACTGAAATGTATTAGTACAAGTAATGGAAAAGTCAGTTTGATTTAGTAACTGCTGAGCCAGGGCGGCTCATACACAAACAGAAAAAGAAACAAGCCCAAATCTCCACAGTCTACGAACGCAACTGCCCATCTCTATTTCAAACAGTGTGTTATACTATTTACGAACGTTCGAGTAGCACCTTTAGAATCTGGAAACAGTGCTTGACTTAAAAAGAGAACTCAGGTGACATAAAGAAAGACATGGAGTGTATTAAGATCTAAAGGGTTCCTGGAAAAGAAGTTCAGAGTTGCAATTAAAATACAACTAAATGCTATTTTAAAAGAATAGCATTTAGTGTTTAATGAGAGACTTTTAGGGTAGATGCTTTGCAAAAAGTAATTCAGTTACTTCCTGATGTGTTTTTGTTTTTTGTTTTGTTTTTAGGAGCCTGCAGTTTTTGACATATAATCTCTCCCAGTTAAGTATTTTCTTCCAATTGGGTGCCATAACAATAGCATTTTCAAGTGTTTTTATTATGCTAATGCAAAACTTACTTAATTAACTCAGTGTCTAAACACCTAAAAATTTATTTACTTTCAGTAGTTAGTCTCAATTTCATCAAGTAGGATGAAGTGACAGGTGTTTGTTTCCGTATCTTTTCCCTCTAAAGGAATATTCAGTCTTGCAGGCAGCGCCACTCTCCTTCTGAGATAACTATAAAGGTATCAGATCCAGAACATTTTACCAGGACTGGGTGAAGGGCTTCAGCTGCATTTGTGGGTGTTCTGTCCCCATTGGTTTCTCTGCTTTTTGTCGAAGCATGGCTTCTGTTAGCACTTCAATCTGATTTGGGGCTGGTGGGGGGAAGGTTTCTCTGGCTCCCCTGCCCTCCTGTTTCCCATTTCAGTGGGCACCCGACCAGTATCTGCTCAGAGCAGACACAGGAAGCTCAGGTGGAGCCAGCGTCTCCGTCCCAATCCTGAAACCGATGAGGGCTTTTATTTTTCTACGCTATTTGATTCACATTCTCATAAAATAAAAGACAAACTTGCTTCGGTTTTATCTTGTTTTCATTTGCTCTACCTCCATTTCTCAGTTCCGGATGTTCTGAAGATTATGTGTGGAGATCTGACACCCATCTTTCCTTGGCTATGGAATCCCAGTAGATTAAACTATGAACACAATAGCACTACATTCTTTTTAAAGCCACCAGAAAAACGCTCCCTCCTCCCTGCCCTTTTAGTTTAGTTGTACAGGTTGATAAAAGAAATTGGTCAAGTTTAAAAGAGTTTTTTTTTAATTACAATAAGTGTTGAAGGTAGGAATAGATATAAAAGGAGGTGTTTGATGGTCACTTCTGATCTTTATAAAGAAGATCCTTAAAATCACAAGGAGTCTTGAATTCTAGGAAGTAGCTTCATGAGTGAATCTGGACTTTATTTGTGAATGATTCATAATTCTTTAAAAATTATATGGTTGCCAGAAAAGTTTTTTTTTCCCCAAATCTAGTTCACTTTCCTTCTATCTTAAAACTGCACTTGCAGCTTCATCTTACTTAAAAACAAAAATTCAAAATTGTGCCATTAAAAATAATGTGCCGAAAGTTAAGCAGAATGTAACCACTATAGTTGGAAAATAGAAAAGATTTGGTTGCGATGGCTCAGAGACAACACTAAATCAGAAAAGGAGCGGCTTTCATTATAACAACAGCTCTTCTCAGCCTTCCCGTGTACACGAAGACTGATTTCTCCTTCCCTTTTTCCTTCTCTGCCCTATCTTCTTCTTCCTCCTCCTGCTCGGATGGTAACATCAGACTCTGAGCTCCCTGAAGAAGACAGAGAATGTCTTTATTTTGCCCTCCATCGTGTTGCTCTAGCACGTAAGTTAGATTTCTTGAAGCAGTTTGTTTGGTGTCCTTCCATCTCAGTAAATGCATAATGAGTATTTGTTGAAAGAATGAGTGGTTGACTAGATGAATGAATAAGATGTCATACCCCAGCTGACACCAGCTGATGGTCTTCCAGCCAATGTAAATTCTCTTTCATTTTCTTTCCCTTAGAGTATAATAAAAAGTTTGTCATAATCAGCTTCAGTTTTTTTTTGTTTTTTTTTTTTTGCCTATAAAGTTCTGATTTTGAAAGCCACCAACCAAAATCATTCCTGTGCTTTTTGATAGAACAAGGCACATGGCTCTGCAGTAATGATAAATCTAGGGAAAATAACCACTGCAGTTACTTGGAATTAGACCAGGAACCCCTAATTTTTGCTTGAATGCGGTTTGAGTTTTCAACTTATGTGGCTTCTTTATAGACACAGCCAAAACCAAAATCCTGCTCCCTGCAGACCTCCAGAAAAGGAGATCCTGCTCCTGCCTTACTTGGAAATGTTTCTCTGTCACATGTCTTCCTTTCATAGAACTTAAATTTCCAGAAAACATAGCCTATGCTCTGGTGCAACGCCAGGAAAAAGACATTACAACTGAATAACCATATATCTTTAATGCTCAAATTGCCTCGCACATCAAGATTCATTTAACTTTTTTTTCATGATACTTGTTTACCTCTTTAGAAAGTATGTTTATAACTCTCTCTGGCCTTTTTCCCTGAGCCTGGCGAATCATCTTAATTTTAAAAGATTGAGGAAAATTTGGGTTAATGATTCTATATTCATGTTGTAATTTTTTTTCCTCCTTCCATAGTGCCTGTTTTCTTGCTGACTTCATCAGTTTAGTGACACATTTCAACTGGTTTCAATTCTTTTCATTTGAATTTATTTTTAAAAATTTCACTCGCATCACACTCAAGTTTTCTCTCATTTTGCAAGGTCTCATTTCGAAATGGAAAAAGTACCCGCTTCATGAGCCAGACATCCCTGCCCTCTGACGGTCGTGCTTACCCCTCTAGACCTTGGCAGTTGTTAATTGTGAAGATCTGGGGCGAAATCAGTTCAGAGTGGTTGTTGTCAGAGCGGAGACTTACTGCTTTGAAGGTCTGTGCCTAGCACAGTGCTTGCACATAGTAGGCACTCAACAAATATATGAGACTGATGGTGAAAACTATCATTGACTATTCATATTGCTATTATAAGAGCAAAGTTTATGCAGAGAAAAATCAGTACCTCTTTTTATCATTCTGTATTTTAAAATAAAAGCATGATTACAGTAGATCGCAAATATACAGAAATCCATTATACATTTTCTTCTAACCCGAAGCAGACTGTGACATGTAAATTGACTTGTTTATGTTAATAGCGACCATTTAGGAATAAATTCCCAAAGAACGGCATGATCATTCAATTGGGCGTAATTCACATACTGTATGTTACTTAGAATGTGCATCTCCAAACTGTCTCTAAAAGGATTCTCATTGCGTAAAACCACGCACACAATGTGGCAAAGATAGTGTGGGCACTTAATGCAGGAAAATAATGCAACATGTGCCTTTTTGGTTCAGTTACTGCCATATGCTACTCGAGTAATGAAAACCTATTTGGTATAGCGACAGACATGAATGTACTCTGAAATTCCTAGTCAACAATGAAGCGTTATATTTGCTGTTTTGGAAATGATTACTAAGGGTTCAATTATGAAACTTCCAGATTATTAGAAATGTTCATTTGATCTGTCCCCTATAAGGACGAGAGGAGGACTTTCAGTCTTCTTTTTTCATTACCAAGTTACTGTGTAATGAAAATTCTTCCAAATTTGGAAATGCCTAATAACTATGCAGTTCTGATAGTACTAAATTAATTAATATTTAAACATTTTATCTCCATAAGAGAATGCTATTAAAGAATTACGGGTTGCCAAAAAACTCATATTTATCATTACTTTATATGATATCAAACAGAACTGTGAATTAAATATTAATTTAAATTATTCTAAAATGTATCAAAAATTCTATTAATTATCTAAATTATTCTAGGTTGTGGAAGAATCTGGAGTACAAATAATAAACTTTATCAATATTTAAACAAAAGTGAATTAAATAACTTATTTAATATTACTGAGAAGCAATGTCTACAGCTCAAATCTGAACAAATAAAAACCATGTTTTGCTGTTTATTTTATGTGATTGCAGAAGACAAACTGGTTCCAAGATACAAAAATAATTAGAAACACACAGGCAAACGATAGCAAATATTTTATAAATATGGCTTTTTAACTTTTGTGGTAGGTTGTGAAGAGATTCTATGCCAGGATAAAAAAAATACGATCCACTTTTTTTTTTATGTAGACTCATTCCATTAAGCTTGTAAGTTTTTCAGATATTCAGGCTGACTTGAGACAAAACTGTGAATGTATGGCTTTTGATTCAGTTTGAAAATTTGAAATTATTCATTCCAATCCCTAGTGAAGAAGCACAATTGTGTGGAATTACAACTTTAGCTTAAATTAACCTCAAATATTTTTTTCTATGGTGGAGTTTTAACCCACAATATTTTTACAGCTACCATTCATTGAGATAATATCTTCCTGGTTTGGATAAGTTAAAATATAATGAAAAATAGGTATTTGAATATAGCCCTAAAGCTTCGTATGACTAAAAACAGTGGTTGATAAATTACAAAGGGAAAAAGAAACCAATTCAAAGTGGTACTTTGCTAATGCTGCATTTTAAGCAGCTATCAAGAAGCAATGAAGTCAAACAAAGACAGTGTTTTACTAAATGGTTAGAAAACAAACGGAGGCCTTTGAAATAGAAGCAACCCCCTCTTTTCTTGCTTGTCTCCCTCCCACATTTATTATACTAGATATTGTCTGAATTGGAAGGGATCTGAGGCAGAAACCATGTGACTAAGGGAACAGGGACTCCAGGTATCAGAAGCATGTCTTGCCTATTGCAGTCCCCAGATTTTAGAATTCTCCCTCCGTGATGGCCAGAGGAAGACGGAATTTCTCAAGTCACTGGTGTTAGCTGTAGGATCTCGAGGTAGAGCAGTATGAAATGAGGGGGCAGGTGCGGGCACAAGCCAAAGAATGTGTTGTTGGATGGAGGATCCAGGATGAGGCTGACGTGGACGGTGCCAAGTAAAAATGAAGAAGAAAGCGGAAGAAGTTAAAGGAGAATTTTAAGAGGATACATTTTACCTTCTATTTTTCCTTTTCTTTTCTTCTTTCCTTGTCACTCCCTAAAATAGTTAGGGTTGGGTGGGAGTGTCAAGGTGATTGACTTTAAGGGAGGGAAAAGAGGATAAAACTGTTGGCCAAACGGTATTTCTCCTACTTTTCTCCCCACTCTTAGCTTTGCTTCACTCATAAATGTTCTGCCCCCCGCCCCCAACATGCCTCCCCATTTCCAATCTTTGTTCTCTCTTCCCCAGCTTAGTGAGGAAGAGACCAGAGGTGATAATCTGCAAAATCTAATCAAAGCACAAATAAGACAATCATTCCACCATTTTTCTTTGCCTTCAACTCTCCTGGCTTTTAGGATGAGATAAAGGACGTGAAAATTTTCTTTTCACCATTCGCATCTCCTTCCTACCATGGGCTTCATAATTGTCCATCCTGTCAACCTAAACACTGTTGCTATACTGCGCTGGGACTGGGGACCTAGAATATACAAAGTACCTTCTGGAAAAGAAACTTCTGGACCTACTCAGAATTGTACTGTCAAGGCATCTCATTTTTTGCTTGACCCAAATAAACAGTGCAGCCCCCAGGAGTCCAGTGTAAATCTCGCACACTCTACGAAACACTGTCCCAAAAAAATGGGAGTCAAAAGGGACCCAGAGCTTCACGTTTGGTTCTCAAAGAATGTGAAAGGAAACCTTGTTTAGAATCCACAGCTCCACTCTTTAAATCCGCTTCGCCGTGCTCCTCTTCTCACCTGCTGTTTTGAGCCCTTTTACGTTCTACCTCCAGATTCTCAACTCCCCATCGTGAAGTGCCTATCATTAGGGCCTTTTTCCTTTTCTGCTTTTCTCTTTCCTTCAGGTTTATCCTATCACTCAAGTAAATTTCTACCCTTCCCTTTTTTTTTCCCCCTAATTTTCTGATGCAAGTCCCTCAGTCTCTTATCTGGTTCTCCCCTGCACTGATTCCCCAGTATGGCTGATAAGGCTAGGGTGGAGACAAGGATGTGGGGCCCAGGGAAGAGAAAGTAAGAAATTTAAAGGTGCTCTGAGAGCTCACACATTAATATGCTTTGCCCTTATTGTAACATCTTAATTGCCTTCTTCCTCTGGTGTCTCCTTTTCAATTTGAAACATTCTCGTCTCTTATCCTCCTGAATAATACCTACAAATTTCCTTAAAATCCAATCTTCATCCTAATCCTCAGACTCAGCCCATAAAAATAGCTTACTCATGCTGCCCCCACTTTCTAATCTTCCTCTTTTTTTTTAAGTCCCAGTGAAACCTGGCTTCCACACCTGCTCGATGCCTAGTCACCAAATTTAATGGCAATTTTTCAGACCTTAATCTACTTGACCTCTCTGAAGGCTTGACATTCTTTTTTGAAACTTTTCTGTTTCTGTCTCCACAAACTATTTTATGTTTGTTTTTCTGATGGCTTTTCCTTAGCTTTCTTCTCCTATCTTCTTACCATATACACTCTCCAGAGGATAATTTCAACTATTTCCTGGATGCGTCTCAAATCTTTCACTCCAGCCAACCTGTGCTAGAGAGTTATCAGAGATCCCTTAGAGTCTAATGAAAGTCATCAACACCATTTCCAGGAAGAAAAAGGAAAAAGACACCTAGACAACAAGTGTACCAAGTTTTGTATTTGTATTTATCATCTCAGGCTTTACAAACACCCTGAGGTTCACCCATAGACAAGCTGCCAATCTACCTGAGAGCGATAAACTCAACTGTCTATTACCATCTCTAACTGAATTTTCTTTAGGCTCCTTAAGTTTGGTCCTTCAGATCCTTAGCCTTACCTTTGGATTCCTTTTCTCCACCGAAGCTATATCAAGTCCCTCCCAATTTCACTTTCCGTTGAGGGCATCACTATTCAATGGCTCACCCAAGCCTAATCCACAATCTCCTTCTTTCCCACACAGGATATACCAACATGGAACCAAGTCTGGACAATTCCATGGAATCACTTCCTTTGCATCTACTATACTTGTCAATGCGTTAGTGCAGGTCGTCTTCATGTGTTTTTCTGGAGTATCACCTTACCCTCCAACATTTCATTCTAGATTTCTCTCACTATAATTCATCTACACGTCGTTAGCAGAGTTGTCTTTCTAAAACCCAGACCGAGTTCCATGCTTAAATAAATACACTTGATGGCACCTTATTGCCTTGAGCAGGGGTCACCAAATCAAAGGCCCATAGAACCCAGAAATGGAATAGAAATCAGTGAAGCTGTCTGGGTCAGGAAATAGCCCAGAGGCACAGGTACCGTGGAGACAGCTGCCACTCAGCTCTTGCCACTTGTTGTCACGTGGAAACGCAGGTCCAATCTTGTCAAATAGTTCACTTTTTCAAGAGCAAAATTGGGGATTTTTAAAAATAGAATCTCTCATATTTAAATAATTGGCTCTAAGTATTTGAAGTGTGATTTAGGAAAAACTTCCAAGAACTATGAGGACTCTGATGCTTTATCCTTCTATATTTTAGTCTGTTATGATTTCATGGATGCTGACAGAACAAGAGAGACAAAGGACTGTCTTCATTCTGGTCATAGCAGTAGCCAGTGTCAGCATGTCTCCTGGTTCCTAAAGCCCAGTTCCAGAAAAGTGACATGAAGAGGACCATGAGAAACCTGCACACAGAGAGGGTTGTGTTACAGAAGAGGAACGCTGGGCTTTGGAACCTGAACGTTTTATAATGGGCAGTACACTTGTGTGCCCTTCAGTCTAGAAGAAGATACCGTCTCTGTCTTTGAACTCTGTTCACTGTACAAACATCCCTCTGAAGAGAGCCCGGAGCAACCCAGGAGTCAGTGCCTCTGCCTATGTCATGTGCAGAAACGTGAGTGACTCGGGGAGAATTCTCTTCAACAATAGCAACATTATTTTGCAGCAGATCTGATCTGTGGGATGTGAGTCTGTGACCCGTGGTATAGAGCCTCGGTCATCAAATGACAGCCTGCCACCTGGTCATTTATTTTTGTAAATAAAATGTTATTGGAACACAGCCATGTCTATTCATGTACCTACTGCCTATGGCTGTTTTTGTGCTGCCGGGGCTAAGCTGAATAGTTCCAACAGAGACCAAGCTTAAAATATTTACTCTCTGACTACAAAAAAAGGCTACTTTTTCTTTATTGACCAATAGATTAAATGTTAGTGTGACATCTAAAATACTTTAATCAAACACTTGAATCAACAATTCATTCATTCATTCCCTAAACAAATACATTTTTGATTGAAGTATAGTCACTTCCCAATGTTGTATAAATTTCTGGTGTACAGCATAATGCTTCAGTCATACATATACATACCTTTATTTCTTTTCATATTCTCTTTCATTAGAGATATTAGATATTGAATATAATTCCCTGTGCTATACAGTATAAATTTGTTGTGTGTCTATTTTATATATAGTAGTTAGTATCTGCAAATCTCAAACTCCCAATTTATTCCTTCCCACCCCCTCCCCACCATAACCATAAATTTGTTTTCTATGCCTGTGAGTCTGTTTCTGTTTTGTAAATAAGTTCGTTTGTCTTTTTTTTTTTTTTCTCTCTAAGATTCCACATATGAGTGATATTGTATGGTATTTTTCTTTTTCTTGCTGGCTTACTTCACTTAGAATGACATTCTCCAGGTCCATTCATGTTGCTGCAAATGGCTTATTTTATTCTTTGTTTTATGGATGAGTAGAATTCCACTGTATATATACACCACATCTTCTTTATCCAGTCATCTGTCGATGGACATTTAAGTTGCTTCCATGTTGGCTATTGTAAATGGTGCTGCTATGAACATTGGGGTCCGTGTATATTTTTGGATTAGAGTTTTCTCCAGATACATGCCCAGGAGTGGAATTGCTGGATCATAGGGTAAGTCTATTTTTAGCTTTTTAAGGAACCTCCATAATGTCCTCTAGCAAATACGTTTGAAGAGTTACTGTTATCAGACACGGTACAAGATGTTGATGCTACTGAAACCAAAAATGTGGCCCTTATTCTGCAGGGGTTCTAGGACCAATGAAGGACACAGGTACCAGAGCAGTGACAATGATATCCCACGGACTTCCCTATGGCAGATGTAACCACGTGGATTTCTGGGAGTCCACAGAAGGGGCACCTCTGCAGATTGGGAGAGTAAGAGGAGCTTCCTAAAGCAGAGAGTCCTCAAAGATGAGGAGACCTTCCCTAGATTCAGAAAGAAGGGCAGTCTGGATACAGGAAGCAGAGTGTGCAAGAGCCTGGAGATCTGAGGAAGAAGATACCCCTGAACCAAGGTGGTGGGCAGAGAGAAAACATTAGGTGCAAGAAAACGCAGTTGGCGGTGGGGAGGTGGGGGGTGGAGGATGGGCCAGGAAAGGGCTGGGCAGGTGTGGGGCAAGTTGAGGAAAGGCTTTGAATGCCTTGTGGAGTTTATCCTGAAACAAGGAGACCCACTGACGTAGACTTATATGGCATTGTTTGACAATTAGTGAAACTGCAGGTAGGAAGGTCAGCTGGGATGCTGTTTTATTGGCTCAGGGGTGAGATAATCAGCACCAGAATGAAGCAGCAGCGGGAGGAGTGAGCAGTAAGAAAGGAGAAGAGAGGACAGGATTGGATTTTTGCCTTTCTCTGTGCACCCTGTGCTCCAGCCACATCAAAGTATTTATATTTCCTTGAATTCAACTTGCTTTTACGTGTGTGTGTGTGTGTGTGTGTGTGTGACAGAGCTCTTCACACACTCGGAGTCCCCACCAGACTATAAGCAGCCTGAGGGCAGACATCATATTTTGATCATCAGTATCTTCTTAAAGTACCACAAAGTATATAATGGATGCTCAGTACATAGCTGGTGAATGAATCAATGAATGAATGAATACAATTTCAACTTCTTTCCTCCTAACTCATTAAAACTTAGCTCAAAAAAGAATTTCTCCTTGTTCCCCCAAAAGGTAAAGACCCCGGTTCTCGTCATACCCAAAAGAGACGTGTACAGCTGGGAGACGGTGCGTTGTGTAGCAAAAGGTTTTAAAAGATTTATTTCAAAAAGGAAAAGTATGCCTCCAAGAACGGGAGGCGGGCTGAACCGAGGGGGTGACGACGGTGGTTCTTGCCTCCTCTTTCTCTTCCACCCTCACTTAGGGGCGGTCTCTTGATTGATTGATGGCTCTGGCCGCTGGAATGCTGAGTCACGTTTGGCCCCTTTGCGCATGCCCTTGCCCAAGGCGCACACAGAAGAATCCACGGGGTGGGGGAGCTAAACCACAACGTTAACTCTAATACAGTGAACCCTGGGGCAGGTCAGGGTAAGCCCTTTCTGCTACTGGCAGTTGTGGCTGTCAGGTTCTAACCGGTTTCTTGCTGGCACTCGTTTAGGAGTAAAGTCCCTTCGTGCCGGAGGCGGGCACAAGGCCATCTTGCAGACCACCCTCCGTCTCCCCCACCTCTCTGCCCGGTGCCCCCACTTACCTAACTACCGAACACCCGTGTGAAGCTGAGTTCCCTTCTGCGCCTGCGACTTTCCCCAGAGCACTGTGTCGCCAGTGCAGGTCGCATTATTACATTAAAGCCAGGGGAATGGTGCTGGCCCTGTCAGTGGCAGGGAATTTCAGAATGCACCGGGGACGTTTTATTCCTTTTCCTACCCCTAGTGCCCGGCACAGTACCCAACGCGTACTACGTCGCCCTTGCCTAATTCCCGTGAGTAAATGAACGTGTGTTTACACTTCAGCAAGACTGATCTCTGATGAATCCATCATCTTTCTAAACAGCTCAGACTGACGATTCATCATTCTACTTGGCAATCCAACCCAGGATTTGGTTTTCAACTTTGACCCGTCTCTAGCCTGACAACTGTTTTCACTGTTGGGCTGGACGGAGCCGATCACAGCCTCACCACTTCCGTGCCTGATCAAATGAGTGTATGCTTAACACAGTCAACATCTCAGACGAATTGGATGGTGTCATGAAGGCTAAAAACCAAACCATAGAGAATAAAAGCCGTTGCTTATTTGTGTTATAATTGTATAGGCACTGTTTTAGCTACCGTCTGCAAAATTAGAATGGTATTAAGTTTTTCCCGAGTGTAAAGTATGAATAGTAGGCGGTTGGGGGGTATTTTGGACTTCAGGATCCTTTGCCAGCAAATGCTTTGAAGATTCTTGATGCCGCTGCTCTGTGCTTTTATCCCCTCTGAGAGAACTCCATTTGCCTCATTAACCACAGGACTTGAATGAATATGAATTATTGAAGCTGTTTTTTTGTTGTCTGCTTTTTAAAAAACATTTGGCTAAACATCATTGTTCCTTGGAAACAGGAAATGTTGATTAACCCTTTCAGATGTTTTTTTAAAATAACATAATATGGCCAGTTTTGTCTCATTGCCTTAAGACAGAGTTAATAATGAAATATAACTTAATTAATTATCATGGCCCTTCTCCCCACTTCCATGGGGAAGACAGAAGTGCTATGAATAGACAAGCAACGGAATTCCCACGGGGTTCCCATCTTTCTTTTATTGCTATGTTTCTTTCTCCATGTCTTCGTTCTTTTTCACCTTTCTCCCCCTGTTACCACTCTTGTGTCATCATCAATCTTGGATTTCATGCTTCTGAACATTAAAAATAAACCAAAGCAGAGTCCTAGGCAGTCAGTCGCAAGAAGAGTCTGGTAAACGTTTTAGTTTGTTTCGTAGAGTAGCTTCAGTCATTGTCATTCACAACTGAGGCGCTACAGAGTCCCACCGGTACTGAGTTAGATGTGTACCCTGGCTGGACCCCAGCTGACAACCATTGTCAAGATCTGTGACTCCAGAGTGGGTAAACCAGCCAGACGGTGGACCTTACACCATCCACATCTGTGTCTATGTGTATCTCTCCATGTCCGAGTGTGCTCCCATCACATTCTTTGTTTACAGGAGCATGTTTTCTTCTACCGTCAATTGTGTTGACTGTCTCTCATGCCTGAAATAAACTTTAAGGGAACAAAGATAAAAGTCGCTGCGCTGAGTTGTACACCCTCTCTCCAGAGTTCTCAACTTGGAAACACTTAGGCAGGAATGATTCAGAGCTTTGTATTCAAACCTGCTCACAAAGGAGACAGAATAAAGAAATGAATCTTGACTCTATAATAACTATTATCTGTCTAAATTTCTGAACAAGTTAATATACTTCTCTTGAGCCTCAATTTCTTCCGTTTAATATAAAGTGAAGTTTCAGGAAGATTAAATAGGATACTCTACCTAAAGAGCTTAGAACATAGTGGACACACAGTACATCCTCAATAAATGTTAGTTACTATTTTCTCACACGAACCTTAAGGAAACTTAGATACCCCTGGCTTTTTCTTTTTTCTTTTTTCAAGATATATTTTACTGAAGTATAGTCAGTTTACAACGGTGTGTCAGTTTCTGGCGTGCAGCATAATGCCTCAGCCGTACACGAACGTACATATATTCATTTTCATATTCTTTTCCACCATAGGTTATTACAAGATATTGAATATAGTTCTCTGTGCTATACAGTATAAATTTTTTGTTTATCTATTTTATATATATGTTAGTTACCCTGGCTCTTTCTTGCTGACTTCCAGAGCAGCCAGTGGGCTCTGTCAATGCAGCAGGTATGACGGGGATCTGTGTATTTCAACACTGAAAGGAGGAAGGAGGGAAGGAAAGGGGGGAGAAAAAAGGAAGGAGGCAGAGCAGGAGGGAAGAAGGAAGGAAGGAAGGAAAGAAGGAAGGAAGGAGGTACTTTCAACAGTCTATTGTCAAGACAGTGTTACCAAATAGCAATTAGCAAACTTTTTTTTTTAATTTGTGCAAAAATAGTTACAGATGAAACAGTAAACTATGTTTACAATATTTCAATATTGTGTCATGTTTATCTTTATTCAGTTTATTCAGCAGTTGGTGTCACCACCCATCACCGTTATCAGAATGCGAAACTTGGTTTTCCATTTCTAATACGTATTTATTTTAAAATTTTTTGGGGGGGTGAAGTTCACTTACTTACTTACTTATTTTAAATTTTTTTTAATGGAGGTGCTGGGAATTGAACTCAGGACCTCATGCATGTTAAACAAGTGCTCTACTACTGAGCTACACCTGACCCCTCTAATGTGAACTTTGAAAATATATATTAAACATTTCCCTGTGACCACCATAGCATTTCTCTTATAATATTTTAATGACAATTTTGCTTAACCCGGAAACTAGTTTTTCTATGACATTGTAAAATCATTTTATATCTTATTATGTAAAAACAATGAAAATTACACTAAAGCAGAAAATAAACTAAGATTTAGGTATTTCTTCCTGTTCTAAAAACAAAGTCTTTTCGTAAAGAAAGTTGAAAATTAATAATTAGCCATGATATACTTTAGAAAGGAGAAGCAAAAACAATTGTTAGGACTTTTTAAAATTCTCATGATTCTTTAATACAACATTAAAGCTTTTTTTTTGTAGTGGAGATGCTACAATGAGAAAAACCACTGTGAACTCTGGAGCAAGAGCAGATTACTTGGTCTTAGCTTTGAATAAATAAAATACTAAAATCCCATCTTCAAAAGAGATACTTAGTTGCATTTTACAAATGTCATGTTTGTATAGCAGTTCATAAATATGTCTACATTTAACATTGATATGATTTTAAAATTACTTCCAATTTTTTTTTGACAGTGGTAACAGCCAAGCTGAATGTGTTAGGCAATGTTAAAATAGGCACCAAGAAGACACTTTTCTATTCCTCCTGATGGTCATTGACATAATTAACTGCCAGCAGCAAAGTGAGATATACATTCTGTGGCCTTGAATTTGAGTCCAGCTAACTGGCCCCTCTGGGGCTAGTGCCCATGACTTGGCCTTTTTTATACTTGACTTAATAGTACAGAAACATAGATTTTGTTTGGCTCCTAAAGGATTAGAGCATCCTCTATCCAGTCTTCTTTTAGTTACCTATGCTGATTTTTTTTTTCTTTTCTCTCAGTTTTCAAGGAGCTAAATTTGGCAATAATCGGTAAGTGCTGATTTTTTAAACTTTAAAAAAAAATCATAGAGGAGTTTTTTTCCCCTCTTTAGTAACAAAATATCAGAAAGACTAGAGAGAAAAAAATGGAAATGTCCTTGCATTCCTAGAGGACATGGTTCTTTGTGCTCCCTTTAGGCTAAGAAAGGAGGTGCTGTTTCTTCTTCCCTGTACTTAAAAGAGACAATGCAAAGAATAGATCAGGAGAAGTGTTCCAGTTTTTCAGTCTTGTTAATGTCCCTTCTCACCACTACAGGATCCTCCTGTCTCTTTTCCGTCCTCTTTTTCTCTCCCTGTTTCTCAGGGACAGAGAAACTGAGAGTGAAAGGAGGGTCACACTTGGAGACAGGTAGGTGATCTATGTTAATATCCAGTCGGGACTAGCTAGGATCGCCAATTTCATTCCTCTTTTTATCTCTCCCCTATGAACTGCAGCCTTCAGGGCAAAATGTGTTTAACCTGCAACCACACGTCATTGCCCAGGAGCCATTCAGTATTTATGTCATTTTGAATTTTTATTTAGAAATAATTAAAGCTACTTGGATTTCGAGAACTGTCTTGGTTTCAGGTCAAAGTTTATTTTTTAAAAAAGACCGAATAATCTACAACTTTATCAGCGGACAGCTAAAATCATGACTGTAAATTGAGATTGCTAGTTCTCCTTTTTTCCCTCCGACTCCTTTTATCTGCTGCCTCTGTGAAGTATGCATGGGTGTGTACACCAAGAACGCACGTGGTGAAGGAGGTGCACGTGGATGATGGGAAGGGTTTGTGATAGACTTGTACTTGGTAGCAATAAGAAATTCCAATAAGCATAGTTTTCCTAGGATAATCTCATTTCTGGAGAACACTAGGTCTGTTTGATAAACATCTCCATTGATTACATTTTTAAATTTTAGATTCTGACACTCTGCTGCGTTGGAAAATACAGCAGTGTTGTCATTGAGTACTAATGGTATTTTTCCCATTGAATTTTTGATTCATTGTGGTAACTTTTAGCAGCAAAACAATGTAAAACCACCTTTAAACTGCAAAATGTTGATTATTTCAGATTATTTTCCAATCTTCTGTAATGATTCCTTTTCATCTCTGAAAAGAAATACTTGTTTATCTGATATTTTCACTAATCCCTAAAAATATGAAATCTTTGTATGACATCACAAGACATGAAGTCCATTCAAGTCTGATCCCTTGATAGGGACCGAGGTAGACAGAAGCCATGCCCAGCATCACTGGACTTCTTCAAAGAGTCAAAAAGTTGATCTGTTATATAAATAAAATAACCATTTTCCACGCAGGCAGTATGACAGACAGCACTGAGATGTACTCACGATCTTAAACTTAATTGGGCTTTAGTCATTGAAAGAATAGAAATACACCTGAGTTATTTATGGATTGTCCCATTAAAATGATATACTGGGAAATAAGGAAGCAGTAATTTCGTGAGAATCCAGGAATAGCCATTCAGTTATATGGCCCGAGGGCCAGGACTCAGAGGGAAATAGTTTGGTAACTGGGTATATCTGCCACTGTCTCCAGCATCCTTGGAGCCAGTGTTCGTGACTCATCTATTCTTCCTCCCAGGGAGCAATGATTAAGATTCTGCACACTTGCTTCTCTCCGTATCATTATCAAATAGGTCATTCATGTATGGATAAATATACACACTATGTCTTCTGCCTACTGATACTTTCTACCTCCTCGTCTTGCTCAGAGTTACTCAGCCCCCTCGTCTCCCTCATAACTTCAGCTTTTCATGAACTTCTAGGAACTCCTCATTACTTATTTGTAATTTTAGCCTTGACTGCTCACTCTGGTCCTCTCTATACTTCCTATTACAAATTGCTAAAAAGAAGAATTTTAATTGCTCATTTTTTTTTAAAATGCTAGGACTTATCGTGAGTTCTTAACCCATTTATTTATTCATTTATTTATTTATTTATTTAATGTATTTTTTTAAGTTTACTTATTTTAATATATATGTATATATATGATATATATATAGGCAGAGGAGGGAGGTAATTAAATTGATTGATTGACTGATTTTAGAAGGGGTACTGGGGATTGAACCCAGGACCTCATGCATGCTAAGCACACACTCTACCACTGAGCTGTACCCTCCCCTGAGTTCTTAGCCCATTTAGGTGGCAAGGTCAGCAATGATACAGGCAGTTCTGGCTTCTGGGGTCTGCACTGGGCTGGGTCTCAAGCGTGGGCTGTGGGTAAGAGCATTTCACGTAGAGAGTCTGACATGCCTGGTACATCTTGTCCCAAACGACTGTCCCTTTAATCGATGATGCTCCCAGAATTAGTCTTTCCATTCAGCGCAAGTTTTATCTGAGGGAAATAACATATCAAGTTATTATCAGCTGTAAAACTCCAACTCAAATGAACTGATGATACAGGAGCCTGACCGGACCCTAAGGGATGAGGTCACATTGGTAAGATTTTAGGGAAAGGATATTCAGCTAGGTATCAGGAGAGCTGAGCATTCGTTCTGTCTCGGATGTGAACTGCCTCCAACTGGGCAAGTTGTTTAACCTTTCAGGGCCTCAGTTCTGCATCTGCAAATCTGAGGGGAGGGTTATGCCATTCACAAGGTGGTTTCCAATCTGAAATTCCAGGAGTTCCCCTCATGAGGTTTGAGGTCAAAATAAATCTGGAACATGACGAAGACAACAGGCCTCGTGGGGAGTTCCGGGTGGTAAGAGGTCATAGTGAGGAGGAGGATCCCAGAAGGGCTTCCCTGAGCTGCGATGTGCTGACAGGTCTCAGGTGGGTCAGGACCAAGCCTGACGGTCATAAAACAAATGAGGCAGGGTTGAGAGAGTCAAAGTCCGAAAGAAATAGATTCCGGAGGTGGAGACGTCCAACTGTCAACCACTTCCAAGATGCCCTCGCTTCCCTCACAGAGCATGCCTGCTCTCTGGGAGTCAGGATTGTCCATCCTCCTTTAACCAACTATGTGATTTAGCTCTACATGCCTCTTGTCACACTTGCGGTCAGTTTTCGGTGTCTACGGTGGGATGACCCCTTGGAATCTAGACATGAATGAAATCGGAGTTACGCTGAAAGAGAATATACATGTAAAGTCACTGGAAAGAGGCAGAATGGCTCCCAGACCAGCAAACTTCACAATCATCTGATTGAAAATATGAGACTCAAAGAGAATATTTTCCTTAGAAGGCAGGTTGCTAATCATGGGAACATGGCCCTGGGAGGGTGTCACATGCAACTGGCTCCTGTGCCCATCTGAACACCATCCAGAGGAGAGAGATATAGTCAGTGGACTTGCACGAATTCCAGACTCATTGCCGAAGTGGAGATCAATGCCAGGGGTTGTAGCAAATGGACTTTGTGTTTTTTAGACCCTCTGATCATTTATTAGGGATTTGTATATGGACATTCTGGTTTTGTATATAGATCCTTAAGTCCTTGAGTAGGGTGTGTTTAACCCAAAGAGATGTATTTTTATTTGATGTGATAGAAAAAATCAAGTTTCGTCCTACAAGCCCAAGGACCAGATTCTGGGCAGTGACACATTTACCAAAACAATGGATGCGACACTGCAGCCTTCAACATAGAAGAATGCACGTAAATACAGATTGCCTCCCTATGGGAGGATCACCCAGTGTTTGTGTGCCCTCACGTCATTCCCAGGCTTAACAAATTTCGGCATTTCCACATTATTCACTTCAAGTAAAATCTAAACTTCATATGTGGCGTACCAGTTTCCAACTCATCTACCTGCGGTCCCATCTTCTCTGACTCTCCCCTTCATTTACATCACTTAAGCCACACAGCTCTTCCTTCCCTTCTGAGAACATATCAAAGTTGCCTCTGCCTGGGAGTCTTTGCTCTTACTATTCTCTTTGCCTGAGAATTCTTTCCCCTAACATTTACGTGGCTTGCTTCTGCTCATTATTCAGCCCTTAACTCAAATATAATGAGAAGGTTCCTGTGACACCTGTGTCTGACATAGCCCCCCTCTCCCCTCTTCACTCTACCTCATTTGTTTATGAAACATTTTATTTATGATAATTAATACTATCCCAATGTTGCATTTCTTTCTTTTTTTTTTTTTTAAGCCAGCATTTTATTTTATTTGGGGTTTTTTTCTGTTTGTTTTTGGTGTGTGTGGGAGGAGGTGATTAGGTTTATTTATTTTTAGAGGCGGTACTGGGGATTGAACCCAGGACCTTGTGCATGCTAAGCACACACTCTACTGCTTGAGCTATACCCTCCCCCCTGCATTTATTTCTTCTTTAAAGAAAAAAAAAAAAAAACTACTTCCCTCACTAAAATATATATTCCATATAGTAGGGTCTTTTCTGTGATGCTTGTTGCTATATGCTCTACACAGATAACACAAATTTTAATGACTATAACAGATTTTTATAAGGATACTCTGGCCATTGTCTGATTAGCATAAGCATCCTGTATCAAAGAGAAATCACTGGTTTATTCCAGTCAGATGGTGACATTCCCATGGGATTCACAAATGGTCATGATGTTTAGGGCAAAATAAAGTGGTTCAGGTTGCACTTCTCTCCAGAGCATTAATCCAAAGCCTGAAGACACTGAGCAGTCCGGAAGGTGGACTTCCTACCCAGAGGCCCGAGGTTGTTGCAAACGTTTGACTCATTAGGAAATACGTGTATCAACAGAGCTCTGCTGATAATGCCAGCACCGAGGCTAAACTGGGAAAATGCCATAATAAATGTATACACGTGGTCAGGATGCCTAATTATGGGATTGGGGAGATCCACGGAAACTTTTCTAGAACAGCAGATGTCTGAACAGAGACTTGAGGGGTTGGGTCAGTGCAAGGCATTTGCAATTGTGAAGTTATGGTCCAGAGAATGTATTTCTCAGTGATTAGAAAGTGTATTTTGTGTGAGTGTGCTGTGTGGAAGACCCAGAAGGTGGGGACCTGGGTTCTCTAAGAGAAGGGTCAACTTCCTTCTTATGAGGAAGTGTATCTCCGTCCTCTCCCTTTCAATCCTGGTGTATATTTTTTTCTCATCTTTGTTGTGTTCACCTGCAGTGAATCTGAAAATCGCGTTGCATTCTATCTTTCTGATCAGAGTAACGGTGTGAAGACATTGTTCATGACGAGTGGCGGTGGGAAACCGATTTGAAATTCATCATAGTTAAATTACGAGACACAGGTTGTCTGTTTCATTTGGGGATGCCCAGTGAAGTCTGTCCTTGCCCCCTGTTCTTGAGAGCACTGTCATTTCCTTGATGAAGGTCACTTGAAATGGTAGTCACATCTTCTCAGATGTTTACGATCTAGTCCAAGGGGTTGTCATTTTCCCACTTAATAAGCACTTTCAATTCCTTCTCCCAATCCTGACGCCCTATAGGACCCCACGTGGTACACCCCCTTTCCCAGGATGACAGCAAGCCATTGATCACTCCTCTTAGGTCCTCCCCTTGAGCTAGCTCCATACCACCTACTTCAGTGCAGTCCCTACCATGTATTCTTAATGCAACTGCTTTTATTCCTGTTTGTGTGACTCAGGATATAACAAATGATTTGTATGAGGACGAGCAGTAGTCTTTCTTGTCAGAAGGGTCTCACTCCAAACAAAAACCCAGGAAAGCTGTGTAGATCCCCGAAATGCAATTACAAAAGTACAATGTTTTGAAATTTCTGTATAACAAAACCCAAAATGACCACTTATTGAAGAAGCAAGAATTTAACTTAAGCATTTCCATTTTCCACTTCCCTCTCTCTTCATGGCTTAAAAAGTAAATCTTTGCCAAAAAATAAGAACTCATTCAGAGGGAGACAAGAAGGAAAAGCTGAATATTAAGCATTACTTAAGGCAGCAAAGAGTTTGATTCAATACATTTTACCTTAAATTTAACTACAGAGGTCAACATTTAAATGGAGTGAGGGATTCAGAATCAAATCTTAAGCAGTTTCCAAAATCTCCGAATCTTTTTTTGCGTTTTGTTTTGTCTTTTAAATTTTGTTGCAATCTAAGATTCTCCCCCTACACCCCCACCCCTACCCCGTCCTTTCTGCTTAATGATGAGAATTAATTTGCAAAGGAATTTAAGTCCACATCAAAGGGAGAGGAGACCAGAAGAATTTATGGGCTGAGATTAGCACTCCAAAGGCAAGAAGGCAGAACACAGCAAAAAGATCCCACTCTTGGTAAGGCTGTAAATGCACCTCCGCTTTTAAAATTCCCTAACAAGGTGAGCGAAACCATTCCAAGAACACTATTGTCAGGAGACACCTTTGAACTGATCTATCCTGAAGAATAACCCCCAGAAAGGTAGGAAAAAAAATAACTTTCATATGTTTGTGGCCACAGTGCAGCTCCGACTTCTGAACATTTTTCCCCAATTATTTTTGTAAAGTATTGATCGCAATTTAATTTTGCAGTCCCAACATGAGAGGCGCTTCATGCTGAAATGTCTCACAGGAGATTGTAATCAGGGTCTAGCCTGGAGGTGATGCGTTCCTACATAGGTTTCACTCCATTTCTCCACTCTTCATCAGCTCGGGGATTGGAGCAGAGGGCATTCCCAGGCAGATTAATTTTTGACGATAGGATCGATGGAAGATGTTTTTTCCTCCTGACATTGAGTCATCTAATTTGCTGTTTATCTTTGGCTTATTGAGTTTGGAGCATTGTTAAATCATACCTTTCAGCTGTTTAATTTCATCTGTGAATTTTGCATTCCCCGCTTGTACTTTGGCATAACTCTTTTTTACCTAAAATGAGCAGGCTGGGGGGCCTTTTCTGACACAGGGTTACTGCTTTGGAGTCTGTTAAGTACTCCAAGGTAATGTTATGGTACTTTCTAGCCTTTTTCTCTTTGCTCGTGGCCATAGATCAGCTCACCTCTAGGGAAATCATTACTTGCCATCATTATGATCCCCGGCACCTTCATCTATTCTCCCTTGTTTCCTGACTCCATGGCTTGATGAAGTGCCCAGATGTGCGAACACCTTATCTCAGGTCTCATCATTAACCCCTTCATAACACGGGCTGAGGAAATGATTTTCCCCGGGAAAGGCTCTATCTAGTTCAACACGGAGGCTTCTGTACAGTAATCTCGGCAGCTTTAAGAGTTTCAACTCTACCTTTGCAATAAGATGTGAGTTTTGTAAGGGTGCTGATGGCTATAAGAAAAACATTTTCCACATAGAGAAATTTGGCCTCCTAGAACCCTTTTTTGTCTGCCTTCTTTTTAAAGGGAATTAATCGGTCTCCAGAGAGCACCTTTGCTACACACACCGAACATTTCCCACCCTGGCCATCCATGACAGTCACATTACTAATTTTCACGAGTGTAGTCATAATTACCTAGAAATTAATAAAATATGAATGCATCTTTTTTTAGCTTGAAAAGCGTGTAACACATTTTAGACTTGAAAAGAAAATTTTAAAACTGTTAGCAGATATATACTGCTGGATTTGAGTTTAACACACCATCTGTTAGTTTTATGAACGCTGTCAATAAAGAATCCTCTTCCATACTCCAAACCACGTATGGGTTTGATTGGACACAGAGATGTTATTCCAATCATCATGAAAACAGCCCTAGACCAACCCTTAGTCAGACTCATTCCTGCTCCCTAACTAGTTGGATTTCCATGAAAAAGTCGTAACATCTCTTTGGCTGTCAGTTTCGTCATCAGTAAAACTAGGGAGTTTCCTCTAGATCTAAGATACAGCACCTGTGACACATTACTCCGCAGTGTTACATACTCACCCGGCTCCGTCCATCACCCAAGGCCGTGCCCAAATTCCACCTCCTCCGCAAAGCTCTCTTGCCTACCTCTGCCCATAGTGGACTCACTGTGCCCATGGTCATAACCTTTTGTTTGACATTATTTTTGCATTAGTTTTGGTAATGCTTTCTGGTACTTAAAAATATTTCATAATTGTATATTTCAAAAGGACCTGTGATCCCATTTCACATATTATTCCACTATCCCCAAAATATGGCCAATATCTATTTTTTGAGGATGTACCTGACTTTTTGGAAAAAGCACAAATTTATTAACAGGCATTCCTGTAATGAAGACAAATAATCAAGACTAGAGACTTAACTCTTCAGGTAAACTTCCCTATTATTTAAATTTCTTACTGAAACAGAATTCCGGGAGAGGAGATCTCAAAAATGCTTTAGTTATGTCAGCATTGTTAGAACAAGCATATAGTCTGGTGAGGTAAGTACTTTGGAAAACAGTTTCTATTTTGATATAATAACAATTATTATAAATGCTGATATATTAATATAACAACATAATTATGTAAGTATTTTGTTCATTTCATGTTCTTATAGACACATTTGATATGTCTCGTCCTAGTAAGTTACAAAGTGTTTCTAGACAAGAAAGTCGTGTTCATCTTTGAACATTTACCTTGTCAACATCTCAAGTTTTTCCTCAGTTCAGACTTTAAGTTACTATTAAAGATTCAATCAACTGAAATTTGTGAGAGTGTTTTTGTACTTCGTTAGCTGGAACCAGAGATGAGAACGAGTTAGCATTTTAAAAATGAGGAAATAAATTTTTTGCTCCACAGGAGAATGTATGAATTGCACATGTAAATAAGAATTTACAAATTAACATCCTTGTCTATAAACACTAAGGTAGGTTAATGTCTTTATGAATCATATTGCAATACTTCAGTCCAAAACATTTGGAAACAAGTTTGGGAAAGAAAACAGCTGGGAATAAAGTACATAACTCTGTTTCCCCTGAAGTGTCCCTTTCCTTAGGAGCTGAATATGTTGTAGAGGTTGAAAAAGCATATTGATTAATGATGCTTGAGGCCAAGGAATCGTGGCCATCAATTCCCTGTATACAGAGAAGTTCCCTGGTGATGCTGACCACACCAGTTCACGTCCAAGTCCTCGCCAATCAGATACTAAACGCAATGAAACCAGATCGGAGGGAACAAACACAAAACCTGTTAAACTTGTTTGGCTGTTTCCTAGAATTCATAAAGCAGTGATGGTAAGTTTGTTCAAAATCAAACCCACACTTCTAAGATATTTTAACCCCAAGGTGTGGGTCTTCACTTCCAGTATATTTTCCACCTACAGTACAGATCCAACTATTCTACACGTGGCTGATATTATTCATATTCTCTATAGTCAACATGCCTATGTAGCATGCTCATATCATAGTAGAATGATAGTCTTGACAACAAATAAATTACTAGGATAAGTGACAAAGTAATTATTATAGAAATATTTAATTGATTGAGATTTTGTTAATGTCCTTAAAATAAACTCTGTCCTGAACATCATTTAATCCTCACTGCAACCCTGTGGATGGCTACTGTTATTGAGTTCATCTCATAGACCAGGAACTTTACCAGAAAAGGACTTTAAGGATGATGGAACCCAACATAAGATGCCCCGAAGCTTAGTGGCTTACACGAAGCTACAAGGCCAAATCTCAGGTTAAAACAAAGATCTCTTCCCTCCACTGGTGTGTACTTTCCCCTCTGTCGTCCAGTCCCCAGTGTGGTGTGTGGCTTAGGAGATGATGGCACGGACTTTCCTTTGTGATGCTCTCACCATCTCACTGAAAGAAATCAGAGTGTGCTTGAGAAATTTCCTACAGAATGTGGTAAAGATTATCTTCCTTTGGAAAAAAAAGTAAACTCATTGTAAACATGTTAAGGTTTTCATACTGAGTATGTTTTTGTTTATAAGTTACAAACATGATTTTATTTTCACTACTAAGGTTTGGTCATGTTTTTACTTATAAATATGAATTTATTTTCTCACCAGAAATTAAGTAAAGTAGTCATAGTAACAACCAGGTCTTAAGGCATAAGTCAGCGAGAGATAAGTCCTAACACTGGTTTAAAGAGACTTGTGAAAAAAAAAAGAAAAAAAAAAAAAAAAGAGCCTTGTGAAGGGTGAGCTAGGAAGGGATAAATCCTGTTTGTTTTAAATGCCAGAACATAGAAAAAGTGAGTCTTGAAGGCTTTGAGCCTGGATCTGACTTAAAGCTGCAGCAGCTGGTGTGTTACAATCACGTTTTACCCCTGCTGCAAAATCTGCCACCTCTATCGTGAACAGGAACTTAGGTTCCGAAAGAACTGAGTCAAGATCTATGACTAATCCATTGCGGCTACATCTTTCATCGTCTAGGTCCATCTCGAGAAGACTTCCTGGGCTGTGAGGCTGTCTAGCTCCAGGACAGAAATGAGGAGACTGGCAGGACTTCATCTTGAGTTCATTGCACATCAGCAAAAAGATCTCCCTGGGCCCATTTTCAGGTGCTGGTGTTACGATGGTGGTGTTTGCTTCGACATAAATTATTCCCACTCTTATATATCTAGTCTCTTTATGTATGTTCAATAAGAATTTTTAAAAGTACTCCAGAAGAGGAAAAAGAATAAATTCTAAAGTTCTAGATAATCCACAACATCACAATTTGCTCTTTAATAAGTTAGAAGCAATTGGAGTGTTTTGTTGGTCCAAACCATATGAACCTAATAGCGGTCATGTCTTGCATTAACATCATATTTAAAAAATTTTTGGTATTGTGATAGGCCATGGTCAGGTTCGCTGCATGAAAATTTTGAAATTGTCTAGGAAACTTAACATGGATCTAATAGGTTACATAAAAATGGAACCCCAAGAGACTATGAATCAAGATGTTAAATTTAGATCATTGCAACACATGTAACCCATCCAATCGCTCCTCTAATTGGACGCCATGTAACCCATCCAATCACTGCTCTACCAGCCTTAAATGATTTAAAATGCAGTGAGTTCTGGAATCTTCTGACTTGGTGGATTCTTTGATGGGTTGCAAAGACTATCAGACTTCAGGTTTACATTCAGTGGGAACAAGAAGTCATCAGGGAGATGTTAATCACATCTTCTCCTCTCCTTCACCTTTCTTGTATAACTTGCACGTAGACTTTGTTGTGGTCATTCTCACTAATCCTGAAAACAGAATCAGCCCTGGTAGTCTGGCCCAGCACAATCTAATAACCTAGCACGTACATCACCTTACTTGATTTTTCCAAACAGTACATAAGGCAGGCAGGAAAAGTGACATTATCCCCAGTTCATTAAAAAGCAATGTAGGACTCAAGGAGGTTATGTTCTTTATCTCAGTTTGTAGAGCCAGGAAATACATGAGATAAACTCAAGTCCAGGTCTTTTGAACCTTATTTCTCTGCTCTGTGAAGAAGGGTTGATTGAGCTGCTTTCTTTAGAATGGGCAGGTATTGTAGACCTAGGCAAACTGAGAATTAACAGTACAATTAATTCCAGATCATTTTGGCTTGGTTTCTCCGGGCAAAGCAATGTTCACCTCTCTTCATTTTTGTAGGCTAACCCATACATTTTTCACTAGCTGCATTGCCTGGTTTCATGACTACTGTCCACAGTCAACCACATATATATCATCATGTGGTAAACTAAGTCAAGAGGCAGTACCATGGGGAGGAATTTATATAGAGAAAGTTGTTTCACAGAGCTCAAAGATGGGAAATAAAAATAAAACCAGACATTGGTCCATATAAACTAAAGATAGGACCTATATGCTCAAGAAGTTTATCATACGAGAGAGAAAATGTTCTTATATTTATGAAGCATTGTTTTCTTTCTCTGAGTGTCATATATCCAAGCAGCCAACCATATGTCTGTTCTCTTGGGAATGCTATCAATTTATGGTGGCTGGCTTACCAGCCACAGATGATGAATTTTACTTTATAATCAGCTTGTCGTTGATAAGTAGGAACGTGTAATGCAAGATGAGCTAGGTAAAAGGATAGGAAAGAATCACATTTTAGTGCTCGCCATATACTCTAGATGACAATGCTTAGTAAGGCTGGTCATGGGAATCTACTCATCACTTGGTCTAGGAAGACATCTGTGCTCGAATGAAAGGGGGCGTTCGCCATGAAGAATGGGAGTGTGAGGAACCCAAGAAGAGTCAATGTTGATTGGAGAAGGGGGTAAGCCTGGGTAGAGGGTGAATGCCATTTTGATTTGACATCTCTCTGATCCTGGACCAATATGAAAAACAATCAACTCCTCGGCTAGGTCCTTACAGATAAGACTCTATTGGAAAATGAAAGTCAGTGAGAGCTCTTAGCTTTGATGATTTGGGGAGAGAAGGCACCTAAATTGACCTTAATCCTACCCTTTTATTAATCCACTTAACCGCCTTTGTTCTATATGTGACGACTAATTTGGGGGCATTTTTTCCTTCTCTTTGGCTATTCACCCCTATGGTACTACAACTTCTTTCTTAGTGTCTCGTTCTCTCTCTCTGTCTCTTGCTCACCAGGTCTTGGGAAATTGCTTTCATCCTTCTTGAGGCATCCACACCATTGTAACAAGGATGACTTGTTTCACTATAGAGATCATTCAATAGTTTTAATAGCCCACTGGTCTCTTTATTTAGCAACCCAGTGATATTCTGCTAATTCAAGCACCCGAAGAAAAAAATTAATGTGGTACCTTCTTTCTGATTATACTTTATGGCTTAGTTAAAATGTTACCTTTTCAACAGGACAGTCTATGACCCTAGCAGCAAAATTAAGTGCTACTCTTCCTTCTGGGAGTAACTGGTCCACAATTCTGTCAATGATTATATTGTATTTTATACATTTTAATATGTCTGTCTCCAGAGATAAAGGGGGAACTGGTTCAGGCAGGGGCCCAATCTCCCCTATGCATGTAACCCCAGCACCTAATAATGTCTGTCACTTAAGAGATGGTCAGTGACTATTAGTCGAAAGAGCTGCTCAAACTTCTTTCATTAAAATAATGAAAAACAGAGGGTTGAGTCCGATTATTCCGGTTGAAACCGATTATTCTTCTCTAGGCAAAGTGTTTGGGCCTGTGTTATTTGTTAGAACAGAAATGAGTTGGCATTTATGCTTATGGAATAAGTTAGAAATCTATAATTGTCAATTCATGCTGATTTTAATGAAATCAAAACTCAAAGTGTGAAACCATCCAAATAAATATAATTTTCCCCAAACTGCTTTGATATGAAAAAGACTCTTTGGCACAGCGCCAGTTAACTATCTTAGTCACCCACACAGACGCAAAAAGGCTCCTTCCATCTGATTATAAGTTTCTGCAAATAGCAAAAACGCTCAAAGCATTCCTGGCTGTTCTCCCTGTACGTGCGCCTTCCCGACCTGGAGCAAACAGGATGGACTGATTCTGTCACTTGCGTAGACAGATCTGATCTCTGTCTCAATTTTCAAGTGTTACAAGTCCTATCGACTATGGTTTTAGTATTCAAAAGAAATCATATAAAATGTATTCATAAATATGATGTTTTCACACTTGGTCTAGTATCTTATGGCCAAGGCATGCATTCATAGTTGAATTAGAACAGATTAAGCGAAAATACTGGTGTGTTCTAGTCTGCAGTCCTTGAGTGTATTTTTTAAGGGTCTTTGTTTTTGAAAATGTCAAGCTTTTGTTTCATATTCTTCCACTCTTTGCCCACTACTGGTATCCCTGCTTCAGTTAATTGTTCCAAACACCTGCTCCAAACTCAGCCCCTGAACAAACAAAAACTACAGGGAACTTGACAGCAAAGCAAATATATGCAGATACAGGAGTTTTATAGAACCTGCCCTCTTACTAAATGTGTAAACACTCAGACTGAAAAACAAGATTGTCTGCAGATGTATCTCCTGGCAAATGAGGGAGACGTTCCCCATGGAGGCCGGTTTATGGAGGCGGTGAAGGCACGGTAAACATGTCTGCCTACCCCTTGACATGGTGTTCCAGATGGCTGCATAGACACAAGGCAGACCCAGTCAGCTGGCTCAGTTTCTAGCAAAAGGAAGGAACTCGCCCCCGTTGGGCCAGAGCAGGCTATGTCTCCATCCATGTGTAATAGAGCAGACAGGTAGTTTCAAAGGTCCCCACCCCTCATTATCTGAATGAAGGAACTTTTCCAGCACCGGGAATAGATCAAATGTCTTCACAGCAAGATTAGAGCTTCGCTAAAAGTAAGAGCCTGGTCTTTGCCCAGGAGGTGATAAATTTCCCGTGCTAGCAACAGTGAAGACTTGGGAAGTGAATAAAGAAATGTCTCTAAGCCTCTCTTAGGCATGTCATAAAAGGGCACATTCAATATAACTCATATGAAAAAGTAATGTCTGCTGGTGCTCGGGAAGGAGAGGCAGAGAATGGCAGTGCTTTCAGCAGCAGTTCAAGGAGGAAGCTGCCATAGACGTTTCCATCACTGAATATACACAAAGAGATTGTCTCCATCCCACCAGCCTCCTCCCCCAAGTAGAGCTGAGCTGGAGTGAGAGGGTCTATAACTCCGTCTCACCAGCAGACCTACTTTGGAAAACAAACAACACTGAAGCAAAGAGATACAGGCTGGGTCATCACCTCTGGTTTAGTGATAGTTTTCTTTTTTTAATTTCTGTTTTAATATTTTCCTTTTTGCTTATTTTATTTTATTTTATTTTGCGGGGGGGGGGTAATTAGATTTATTTATTTATTTGATTTTTCAGTGGGAGGCACTGGGGCTTGAACCCAGGACCTCAGGCATGCGAGGCATGTGCTCTACCACTTGAGCTATACCCTCCCCCAGTTAGAGTTTTAAAAGTATTATTTTAAAATCAGGAGAATTTTTTTTTAAATTTTTAAAAATCTAGCAACAACTTTTTAAAATTGAAATGTAGTTATTTCCAATATTGTGTTAGTCAGGGGTACAGCAAAGGGAGTCAGTTATTTTTTCCAGATTATATTCCATTGTAGGTTATTATAAGATATAATGAACCGAGTTCCCCGTGCTATACAGTAAATCCGTGCTGCTTATCTATCTGACGTAGCGCAGTTGGTACCTGGTGCTCCCGTGTGCCTCATTCGTCCAACAAATAAGGAGTGTTTTTCTTCACTTTCACTTTTTTTGATGTCGTTGCGGAAAAAGTGAGAACCCAAACCAGCGTGGTTCCAAGGGTCTCTCTGGGTTGGCAGTACAAAGGAGAAGCATGAAGACTGAGAAAATAAAACAGAAGCGCAAAGAAGACAGAGCTACAGAAGGAGAAATCACAAGGACCATTAAGTGAAACAGAAGGACTCCTGGAGGGCTTAGGGACCGAGGCGTCCAGCAAGACCTTGCACTCAGGGAGGCAGGTTGGTAGGACGCGCAGACGCTGAGTGGGACCTGGAGGCCCGCCAGCGCGGAGGCACGGAGGCACGTCTTTGCGCGGTCTTGTTTCTGTGGGTAAATGCCAAGGCTGGCCCTGGGCTAACTGAAATGAGCAGCTGCGTGGGTCACGTCGGTACGAGAAGCAAGTATTAACAGGTGCAAGGGGACACAGGCTTTTCCTTTGTCAGTATTGAAGTAAACAGGTCACGCAGTTCATTTGTCTTCTTCACGTGTAAAACTCCAGGCTCAAATTGCAAGCAGCCTTTGGCATCTCCTATGTGTCTGTCAGTGAGTTTAGGCTGCCCCTGGCTTCCTGAATTCCAAACCAGGCAGTTACTCATGTCCAGGAGGAAGCAGAAGTTGGGGGCTCTGTCTTCAGGTGCTGATGCCCTGGATGGATTGCAAAATCACAGGAACTTCCAGCAGGCGTCGAGTGGCTTCCCAGATACAGATTGCATCTTAAAGTGGTTTTGTTTCAAGAAGCCTCTGGTGGGGGCAGAAAACCTCTCTCCCATTTCTGATTCCATTCAGGGCCACTATAATCTTGTTCTTGTTTGCTTGCTTCGGGCATGAAAAACACCAAGGCCGGCCCTGCCAAGTGGTTCATTCCTTCCGTGTCCCTGGTCGTCTCTGTTAAAGAAATTGAGCTAAAATGGTTGCTGGGAGTTACAAAAAATTAACATTCTCGCCACAAAAACTTCAGATTGGAGGAAAGAATCTGTAAGTGGGGTTTAATGATCCATCAAAGCTATAGGGTTTAATTTTACAGCAGAAATATTTTTCATTTATGTTTATTAATGTGTGAGTTTTTCAACAGAGGAAGAAAGGGAACTTCGAGCTATAAAACAGAAGCATAAACAGTTGATTTCATCATTGTGGACTGTAGACATTTTCTGTACACTGAGTTGGAGTGTTCAGGGGTCCACAAAGGTTCATCTCCAACACAGGTTCTTATTCCAAACAACTTGGAATTCTGCCATTTTCTGGAGGCTGGATTAGATAAATGTTTTTGTTTTTTCCACCTCTTCCATAGCGTACTACCTGAGCGTTTTGACAAGTCTGCTGTTTCACGTAAGGCACTGTTCATCTTATTTTACATTCTGTGTATAAAACAATACCGAAAGACCTAAAACATTTCTGTTTTACCTTAATATTCGGAGTCATACATCTGTGCCAAACGTATGAAATTTTGTATGTTTCAGACCTGCCACAGATCCCATGAGAGATTATTAATAACGTTAATAAGAAATGTCTTCTTGTTGAATCTCAGGTGATGCTGAAGACAACGTGTTACCCTAGCTGGGGACCTTTCGCTGCCACAGCACCTCCTTCTTCTTCCTGCCACTTTGAAATAAAGCTGATGAGTTGAGCTGACTGCATGTTATTAATTTGTATTTAAAGAAACAAGTCTGGGAAGGGATAAATTGGGAGTTCGAGATTTGCAAATACTGACTACTATATATAAAAGATAAACAACAAGCTTCTTCTGTACAGCACAGGGAACTATACTCAGCAGCCTGTAGTAACCTATAATGAAAAAAATATGAAAATGAATGTGTGTATGTTCACGTAAGACTGAACCATAGGATGTTCACCAGAAATTGACACAACATTGTGAACTGTACTTCAACAAAAAAGAATACAAATTTAAAAAAAGAAAGAAAGAAATGAATCTGATTTTCTGATTTTGCTTCATTTTGTTTTGTTTCAGAGAGCTGGCATGTAAAAGACAGAGGACCCTAATTTTTGTCCATTTTTCTGGAATCAGGGCTAACTTGGCATTCCACTGTGATAGTCGTGGACAGGAGAAATGGGAAAGGTGAGGTTCATGGGAGCCTTTGGGTGTGAAAACAAGGCTGCACACCCTTGATTTGTGGAATCAGCATCGCCTGTGGCTGCAACATTTAGATGGAGGAGCTGGGAGGCTCGGCCACTCGTTTGTCTCTATGGTCTGCCCCTGGAAATGGGAGCATCGGCTTTTCCATGAGCCCTACTGCAAACTGAGCATTGCTTTATTCCAGGTTAAATTTTTTCCTGTTTCCTCCAAGCTCATCAGCCTCTTTGGCACCTTGTGGAATACGTTAGCCATGAGTTATTGATCTGGAGATTCCAGGTCAATCTCATTGTCCAATTGATGGAGGAATTCGTCAAACATTTACTAAGCACCGATTCTATGCCAGGCATTGTTTTACATCCTGGAAAACCCTTAAGGCACCCATGGTCTAGTGAAGGATGCAAAACATATTTGCAACCAGTTAGAAGACAGTGCTGTGCGTGCCAGGGTGAAGGAACACGGAGGGGCCCGTATCTAACTCTGTTTTCAAGATTAGAGGAGCTTTCCCACAAGCAATTTCTTTAGAACAGGCACTTGGCAGGTGAGCGGGTGTTGGCCAGGCAGAGGAACCAGCATAGATGGAAACAGGGGACATCACGAAACGGGCTTATTTAGGGAAGAGCTCAGTGTGGCTGGAGCAGAAGGCCTATAGAAAACTGGAAGATCAGTCTGGAAGATAGGAAGCCACATTTGCCATTTGGGGGGAGTTGGAAGCTATAGAATTTTAACTTCTACCTTCAGGCAGTGGAGTGCCAACTCAAGTCAAGTCCATCCTTGCATTGTTATTACATGTAACAAAGCCGTACCGATAAAACACTCCAAAAGGATAACTATAAACAATAAATAAATAGGATCTAAGTGTAACGAGGAGGGTAATCCAGAAGAAACTTAGATGAAATGAGACACTTGCTGTGCATATTTGAGAGAAAGATGGTATTTGCCACAGCATGTTATTCCCTCCCAGAATTCTCTGGCAATACTCTCTTTTGTTTAAGGACATATCTCCCCCTCAGTGTAGCCACTGCTTCAGACAAAACATCTGCAGTCCACGCTGGCTGGATTCCCACCACTGGGTGCACTGCTAATGTGCTTTTCATTTGTCTTTTTATTATGTATTCTAGGGGGCTGTGTACAGCAAGGGGGGGCATATGAACCACGAGGCTAAATGCTCCCTTACGTACTGCATGTAGCAGGCACGGGGACGGCTTTCCACAGAGCCAGAAAATAACCTCCCCTTAGCAAGGAATAGCTAAGCGCTGGTTTTTAACCCAGGAAATATAACTGCACAATGATTGAAACAATTTTACATTTTTATTTCTCTAAACGATGACCTTTTTCTTGGGTTTAAGAGACAGTGCTGGACTTGCTAAGATCAATGGGAAATGATAGCTGTTCTCAACTTGAACTTTCTCTTTCACTTGATCCCTTAATAACATAGTAGGTAATAAATGGGGAAATTCATCCATACCATCCATACCAGCTTTGGTCCATTACCCCAAGACGTTTAAGCTGGGCGATCTCTCATATTCCTAAACTCTACCAGATGTGTTCTTCATGGTAAGCCTAGAGTACTTGTGGGATCGATTGTTCTTGGATTTGTGTCTGCTCCCTTCCACCCATTTACCCTCACATATACTTAATTTGATGACTTGGATCCTAGCCTTTGACCCTGAACTCAGTGCCTCTCTCTGGTCCTTTTCTGGTTCTTTCGTTTTCCAGCATTTAAAAATCTGTGCTCTCACCTTTGGTTCTGGTCTCCCCATTGCCTTAAATAATTCTTCTTAATTAGTCCCTAGCCCACCTCCTAGTTTTGGCAACTCTCCCTCCACCCACCAAGGTGGCATTTATATGTCTCCTAGTGGACACAAAACTGAAAATTTGACCCCAAAGAGTGACCATCAATGAACAGGTAGTTTCCGCAAGAGTCAGCCGTGGGCTGACTCTTCAGCAGCCAGGCATATGCTAGCTGGTCCTTTCAACAGGATAGGCTGGCAAAAGAGAGCCCATAAAACATGCTTGGGAAAGGTAGTGATGGTAAGCAATTTGGGGGAAATACTAAGAACTTTACAGAATCTTAGTATAAACAGAAGACATACTCACCATGGTGCTCGATCAAATTTCAACATGACAGATAGGGACGCACATGTTCGTTTGTGACAAAGACAGAGAAAATCAGATTATACAAACATCATGGAATTCCCCAGCAACGTGTAAAAAAGTATCTCTGGTGCATAGAGGCGCTATTCAAATTGGCCATGAATTAATGAAGTTGCATTTGCACTGGGAAAAAAGAAGCTTGATGTTCACGTCATCCGTAAAGCAGCAGTGCTAAGATTTGGTGCCCATTAGCTAGGACTGCTGATACGGTTCCCACCAGACAGACTTCTGGGTCCATCTCTGAGCTCCACAACCCAAATATATCTGGAAGCATCACAAGTGTTCAGAAGAAAGCCACCAAGATTATCCAAGTTTTGGAAAACAAGACCTTTGAGAAAAGGCTGAAAGATGGGGGATTATTCTGGATGAGGAACACTTTCAAGATGACCTATGAGTATTTCAAGTTTCTTATTCAGAGAGCAGTTGATAAGCTTTTTTTTTTTTTTCTCTCAATCACCACTAAAGGCAGAAGAGAAGGGAAAAGGCTGAAAGTGAAACACAAAGGATTTAGGTCTGAAAGGAGCGATGTTGGCTGAGAGGGCTGTCAGCCATTGGAAAGGGTCACTTTAGTCCCCATCTATGACCTGGGTAGAATCTCGGTAACTTGGCCTGTATGTATGCGTGCTCCTGTTTAAAAGCCAGGCATATGCTAGCTGTCCCTTTTAATAGGATAGAGTTTACACAAGGAGCTATTTCCTTGTTTAGGGACACTTTACTGACAGAGTTAAAAAATGATTTTACCCATTTAGTTTTATACTCTGACTTTGAAGCAGAGCTCTAAGTGATCAGTAACACTGATGCATTATCATCTGTCATGCACTTCCGGTGGCTGACTGTGTGTGAAAGAACTAAGTGGATAAATGAAATCCAAAATTTCAGAATCATCAGTTTCACCGAGTTGCAACCCCAGTAGTCTTTTGGAAGGACAAGGGGAAGAAATGGTTTTGAGAGAAGTAAAGACATGAAGGAATTGTTCTTGGGATCATGTAGGACTAATAGAAACTGGTAATTCTGGTCAGAATTCTGTTTTGGTCCCACAACAGGTCCTGACATGACATCTTAGTCAAATTAATATGGTGGGTTAGGATAACACATACTCTGTCACTCTGATTTCTTTGCGCCATTAACCCTTGCCTATCTCACCAGCTTCAGATTAAATTTAAAATTTTAAAGGAGATTTTACACTCAAGAAGGTAAGATCTGCCTTATGATTTCAATAGGTCCTCTAGGTGACACACTTTAAAGAGTACAGAGTGTTTGCCATCCAGCTGCACAAAATCCAGTGTCTTCAGATTCCTCATCGTGAATTTTCTTTTCAAGTGTAAATACTTGTATTTCCAAGTTCTGTTCCAAGGCAGTTCAAAAGCAGTGTGTCTAAAACTCATCTTCTTCCCCAGCAAACTACCACCCGCTCCTGTGTTGACGGTCTCCTAAGTGTCTCAGAAGTGCACCTTCTCTCGAGCTCTACTCTATTGCTTTTAAATCCTCCTCCTTTTCAACTGCATCAGCTGGTCTCCCAGCCTCTGGTCTGGGTTGCCTCCACTTCATCTCTCCTAAGGCCACCAGATGGAACTTCCTGAATTGTAAATCTGATCATGTTGTCCTCTGCCTTGTCATCCTTCAGGGGTCCCTCATCTTCTCTGGTGGTGGTATCTCCACCTCATGAATCATCAGAAACACTAGTGGAGGTTTTCAAATGTGTAGATCTTGGGTATGACAACATAACTGTGGAGTTAGAATATCTGATACACACACGTATGCATGTATCCACATATACACTCATCGATACTTTTAAGGCTCCCCAGATCTGGAGACCAATATCCTACACGGGTGTATGGAAATAAGATCCTCTGTCATTGGATTTTAACCTCTAACTCCTCATGTTAATTCCTGGAATCTTTAGCCCGCTGGAATCTCTCATACTTTCAAGTCTTTGCACACGCCTGGAATAACCTTCCTTCCCCTTCCCTAATCTACTTGAACCACTCCTACTTCTCAAGACTCAGCTGATTTTTTTTTTTCTCCTTATTTATGGCTGACGTTGTCAAAATTAGGCACTTCTTTCTCTCTGCTCCGAAAGTACCCTGTCCATGTTCTAATACATCACATCCGTCTGGAGCTGATTTATACCCTTACTCCCCCAACAGACTGCGAGCAACCTGAGGGCAGGGGATGTCTCGGCGCCTTGGCATGGTGTTTCTTATTCTTCTCCATCTCTTTTCTCTCCGTGTCCCTGGTGATTGGTTTATAGAGAGTACTGAGTAAGTGTTTCTAGAAGCAAGAGGATGAAGGAAACATGTTGAACAGAGATACTCTTGAGATGATGCTTTGGAGGAAAGGGAATTATCAGGTTAACTTTTCTGCTGCCCGAGGGACCTACGGCACTTGGAGTCTGGGCAGGGTGAAGCATAAGATTGGTTTGGAAGGTTAGTAAGAAACAGAGAGGTTTTATCTGAGGGACAGAGGTTGAAACGAGATTGTGGATTTACAACCAAACACCCCCAAGTTAATGGATTCCGCACATTTATATATACGCATTTAAATATATCTATGCATTTTTAATAGGGAAAACAGAATGCAATGGGTGACTGTTTATTTCTCCAAGTAAGATAATAAAGAACAAAACCTATCATCAACGGTCGCTGTATTTTCATAAATAAAAGGCCATTTGGACCCCCCTGACAGGGGGAAAGGTAAATATCAGACTGAAGAACTATTTTTGAGCAAATGTGGGTATGTAAAACATACGTAAATATTTTCTTTTTCTTTTTTTTCCCTTCAGACAAGAGAAAAACTTCATGGATCAGGAATGATCTTCAAAGAGGACTTCGGGAGAGGCAGAAAGACTTTCAAAACTTCCTTTATATCCGAAGCAGGGATCTGACATTATCTCCTCAAGGTGAAATAACCTTGAATGGCCTGACATTTGCACAATGGCTTTCTTTTTGATCTGTCTGTAGTTCCAACTAATTACTTGAAAATACCTTCGCTATTTCCCTGCATCCTTCTGCCTATATCATTTTATGACAGTCTAATAAGAACTCAGCCTTCCCCACTGACCATATGTAAAATTAGATAAATTGCAATATTCTAACGGAAATGCTAGCTTTATGTGGAAAAGTCAGGGTAGAGATTTGGGGTTATGTAAGATCAAAGAGAAAGTAAGACACACAAACTAAAGAAAACTAAAGAAAATGTACTTTCTTGCTTCTTTTGTCAGAGGATTATGGATTGTCATGTGACAGGAGGGAGTGAAATTGGGAGGAGAAGAAATGAAACCACAATATTGGGTCTTACAATCTCAGTGCCAAGTTCCCCTTCTCTGAATCAGGTTAAGCCTGAAATCATAGAATGCACCAACAACACTTCTCAAGTTTCTGTAAACAATCAGTTAGGGATCGCTTTGGACCATGTGTAACAGGAACCTAGCCACTGTGACAAGAGGTAACCCAACCAGAGTGACAAGATGTCTAGAGCTAAGATGGACAGACAGTTCAAGTTCAAGTCTATTCAAATCTGCCCTGCCACAAGGGCTCCACAATTTCATCAGGGCCCAGGCTCTTTGAGATTTGTAATTTCACCCTCTTGATCATCTATGCGGTAGGTGGTTGGTCCACCACAAGCTCCCATTTACATTCCAGGTGGGAAGAAGGGACTAAGAGAGAGGAAGAAGTGGTGTTTAGATCAGGAAAGGCTAACGTTGCCCCTAAATCTTCCAGTGACTCGTGTTTGCATCCCATCATGCAGAACTGTGTCAAATGGTCATCCCTGGATGCAGAAGTGAAGTGAAAATGTCTGCCTTGGCACATCACGGCCCCGTATGCTATTAGTAAGAATGAAGGGCAAAAGGGCTGTGGACTGGACCACCAGTGAGGTCTGCAACAGTAACCGACAGTATCATGGTTCATTTTTCCTTAAAGGTCCAAAGAATTTCTAAAGCAGGAATACAACTCTGCACTTTCACAGAAGTTGTGGTGCTCCTTACAACCAGAGTGTCACCGGAAAAGATGCATTTCTTCGTATTCTCTGTTTTCCGGGTCTGTTTGCTACATTAGCTACAGTAACTTAGGGTAAAATAAACAGCAAGCTCCTACTGTCGAGCACAGCAAACTATATTCAGTATCTTGTAATAACCTATGATGACAAAGAATATGAAAAAGATTATGTGTATAACTGAATCACTTTGCTGTACACCAGAAATTAACACAACATTATAAATCAACTTCAATAAAAAAAAAAGAGGGTAAAGATCCCTACATGTTTGACCTTTCTCCCTTCTTCCCTTTATATTTAGTTAACTGTCATGTTTGGTAAACATTTGTCTCTTTTCTATCAATTTCCTCCTCTTCTTATGCCCCAGGGGCTGCTCGGCTGTGTAAACGCTTAGCACTTGCCTTGCTTTTGACAAAGGCCTCTTGGCTGAACGATCAGCTTCCCCTCCTGTCCCTGCTGAGTCCACCCATACATTTCAGTTAGAGTCAGTCTTCTGAAACTTTGGTGTTTGTTATGCTCTATGTCTTTTCAAAATCGTTGATGGTTTTCTCTTGCCTATCAGCCAGGTGAGTCACCATGGAACTAGTTGGCTGGTGAACTTAAACTAAGGGTGGTCCCTACAGAACACCAGCATGCCTTCCATCTGCCAGTGGTTCTTCAAGACGGAATCTAAATGTCTATTGTGAAGGCTTTCCTCACATGCCCAGACAGGAAACATCACTTTTCCCTCAATGTCTCCAGAGCACTTACTAGGTATCTCTGCTCTCTACGTTGTCACCTTGCATGGCTAGCAGCTGTTGGCTTGTCTTCCCTCAAGGGCAGGGAGTATCCATTCATTGGATTCCTTGGGGAACATGGGGGAATCTGCAGTAGGTGCCCAGTCACTGTCGGTAAGACTGACATATGGATATAGTGATTATTGAGTCCCTCTGGCTAAATATCAGAGGCGGAGGCTCTCCCAGAAGAAATGCTAGGAACATACACAGCAGTGCACACACACACACACACACACAGACACACACACACACACAAGTCTGAGTTAAAAAAAGACAATAAGAACATTTTTGCCACCCAACATCTCTGACCATGGGTTAGATCCCGAATTTCCTCTGTGAGTTTCAGTATTTCACTTAGAAGGAATTTTCTAGCCCGCTTGTTGAATGTTCACCTGTAATTGTTATTCTTTGTCCCTTGTCTGCCGACTGGGACATAAATAATCACCTAGGCTGATTAACCTCCATTGGGGCAAATAGCACTGAAGGGGCTCTTAAAGGATTTGGAAATAATAATAATAATAATAATTATTATTATTAATAATAATAATAATAATAACAATAACCTGAACACTATATACTAGGCATTTATTAAGGACTTAATATAGATTGTTTCATTTAATTTTCACTAAACCCTGTGAAGTAAGTATTATTACTCATTTTACAGATGAGAAAACTGCTATTAATGGAACTAAGTAATTTTTTCAAGATGATTGTTACCCTGAAGGCAAAGCTGATGCTGTTAACCACAATGCTTATGGTCTCAAATGGTTTCAGTGCAAAAAAAAATTAAGGGTTAATTGGGACTAAGAAAATTACATTTGGCATAAATAATAGTCATACTTACTTAAAAAATAATCAAGGTCTGCCTAAACCCACCGATGACAGCATAGCATGAATACAATCTTGTCAAATATCCTTAGTGCAGAGGGAGGTGAGCTCTTGCAGATACGGCTGGGTAAGTCGTGGTGTCAGCTCTTGACTTTTCCTTCTGGCTCCTTATTCTCTTCTTTTCAACATCCAACTGGTGTAGGACAATACGCATGCCCTCCCTCTCAGTGATTTCTCCTCTTTGGGCTTTCACACTGCAGCTGTTTGGTCTCTGAGGTTTTCAGGCTGAGTTCCCTTTTCTGGAACAGGTCCCCTTTGCTCACCCTGCTGTGAGCACTCTTCATTTTCTCTCAAGCTCTTTATTTTTGGCTTTCTGGGTTTCTAAGAGAGTGTCTTTCAAAACAAACTTTTTGATTGACACCTACAGTGACAACTACACACACACGCACACACCACACACAAATACTTGAAACATAATCAACTACTAAATCCACTTGCAATGCATTTGAGTCTACGAAAGCCATGGATCTATGATTGAACTCAAAAAAGGGGAAAGGTAATGGAAAGTACACAAAATAGTTATCATATTAAAAAGCTAAGTAAAATGGTATATGTGGCTTGTTTCTTCTACTGAATGTATACAGTACCAATTTGTATTCATCTCTATTTTCTAAGTAGAGAAGATTAAACGTGGAGGATGGTTAAGTCAAACCATACCAAGAACACAAAGTAAAAAACAACACAGGTGGTAAGGCGCAATAGTCAGTTCAAAAGAAACCCCAATAATTTGCGCAAGAAAGAGGATTAACCGAATGTCCTAATAGGAAATTTGACTGCATAGATTCAGTTTCTTATTTCTTGGGAGAGAAAAATCTCTAAATGATCCTATAGCTTATAATGAGATATTCAAACGGCACATACAAGCTTTCAATAATGTCAGCACATAGCAATTTAGGAAAAAGCATTGAGTTACGGGAAATTATAACCTAGGTGAAGGACTTGGACTTGGACGCGTTCTAGCGACGTAAAAGAGAAGCATGATTATTCAATTATGGCCAACTTAACGGCACTGGCTCAAGTGCGAATCGTTTAGGTCAGAGCAGCTCATTCTTGTGCCTCAACCAAGGTTCAGACAGTCAAAAACACAGATCCACTAAGCACAGCTAGTCAAGACAATCCTCTAAGTTTTTAAAGAAATTACCTACTATTAATATAACCTTAGAAAGAATATAGAAACATGAATTTAAATTAATAATTTTGTTACAGCTTTAAATCTTTTTTTTTTTTTTTTAAAGAAATTTTGACTCGTGAGAATTTGTCTGGTTTGAAAGAGCTTGAAGTTTACGAGGTGGGATTTTATTGAAATGTTGAGAATCTGACTAAGCTGCTAATCAATGTTTAAATGGTTGGATCTGACTTATTAAATTTACAAGCTTTGGTTTATTAGCTCTTCAAATGGTGTACAAATGTTTAGAGAAATTTTGTTTGTTAGAGTGGTAGGTTTAATAAATTGGGCATTATACAGAGAATAGCAGTGAACATCATATTTCATGCACCAAAGTTTCTCAGGCAGAGAAAACTTAGAAATGCCTAATATGGTTCTATACAGATGGCAGGAACCCAATGATTTTTTTTTTTCAACAAAATTTCCTGGCTTTTCCAGGTAACTTTATACCTCATTCTCAATTATTCCCCCGTATTTTATTCTCATGTACCAATAACTACCCGAGATGTGGTATCTGTCTTCACCCAGCCCCTTCTACTATTGATACAAAACTGAAGATTCTCTAAGAATATAGGATTTATAGGTCAATGTTCACTTTGAGATAACCTAGCAGCTCTCCCAAACGTGGGCTGTGAAAGTTGGGTGTTCTCAGGGATATTTTAGCAAGTCATGTTGAAATTAACCTAACGGATCATGCAACTAAGAATTCTTGGGGTTTCCACCATGCATTCTAAGTTGAGAAAATGCACACTGTTTATGCAGTTGAATTTGACCACATTCCTCCATAATCATCACAGCTCTAAGCTCTTCAGATTAAGTACTAATTATATACTAAAAATACAGGAACGCACGCAGGGTGGAAGTTCCCCTTAGGACCACTTAATCTGCAATGATTTAGGTTAAAAGGACCCCAATGTATGGAAGTGGTGGTGGTGACGGCAGCAGGCAATTGAAGCAGCGGAAGGAAGAATGTCTCGCAGGTTTTTCTCTGGTAATACGAGCGTGCGGATCATTGCATTTTGCTCTCGCCTAAGTTAAGGATACCTGCTTTGTCCTCTATTACAATGGCTTGCCCTTGTAATCTGAGACTAAAGAGATCCTTACTTATTTGGCCACTGACCTGGACCCAGCATCCTCTGGACTTTTGGGTATTTTGGACCAGTGAACCGACAGTTAGACACAGATTGCCCTTCTGACTTTTTGTTTGTTTTCCTATCATCTTATGGAAGTAAGTTATAAAATATCAAAGACAAGGAACATCCCAATTTTATTATCCCACCCATACCCTCAAGTCTATGCTGACCGCCTCTTGTGCCTGATTCTGCTGTACTAGGGATCCCCTATTCTTCCTGGCTTTGCTGCTTCAAATAAATCTCTTCATGGTTGAAAGAAGGAGCTCCCAAGTGGATTGCATTTAGGAAAAATATGATCACTCTTATTTCCAATTTTCACCTCTAAAGATGGCATTAATTCTGAAATGTTTGGAATTTTTGCTCAGGGGTAGATTACTTCTAGTTTTGGGCTAGAACATAATAATGAGTGATGATGATGGTGACAATCATAATGACAGTACAGTGGTTAAGATCTAGTCAGAAAACCTATGTTTAAATCTCATTATTTAGTTGTGTGACCTTGGACAAGTTAAGTAACCTCTTTACTTTTATTTAAAATCTGCAAAATGGAGGTTAATAGAACCCATGTTGGAGGGTGTTGTGGAACTTAACTGGGCAATGAAAACCTGATACATCTTAAGTGCTATGTGTTAGCTGTTACTAGAAGCTATTGTCGGAGGGGTATATGATAATGTTACACGTTGCAAATGGACTGTTTTATGTAGATTTAAAGTCTTTTGCCGAAGCAGGGTTAAAAAAGATTCAGAGAATCTATTCTCTGCATGCTTCTCACCCCCATTTTTCTTCATATTGTGTCCACTAAATTTGGTGTCGTTAACGAAACCACCTTGCCAATAAAGCCAAAATACTCTGCAATCAGCGCTGTGATGCCAATTTCATGAGTATTCAGTTCCTCAGCCCAGAATCCCGATTGTGTAAAAAGTGCAATGAATTCCAATTCTCTTTCGATTGCAACGATCTGAACCAAACACGAAACCTAGTTGATCCAAGATGATTTGGGCTTTACAATTTTGTGCATTACGTGATCTGCACGCTCAAAACAGGGGTATCTTTGAACTGAACATATTTTCCCTTTCAGAAAACAGAATTCTTTTAATTAAAAACATTTTTAAAAATTTCAGTATGTGTAATTGTTAACACCTGCTATGTGTTGCCAACAGATGTTTCTAACTTACCTAAGGGAACTGCTATAATTATTCTATAAGCTTAGTGAAATGGCAGTTACCAAGGTAGTTGGGAAACTTTGGTGGGTGACTTTGTATGCAGTATTTGGCATTTCTTTTCATCTCATCCCTGATGGCTGCCAGTCCCCACGCACTCTCCCTAACCTGGCCCACCAAAGGCAAAAAATGTTCTTTTTGGGGGAATACTAAAATGTTTTAAAACTGGTCATGCGTATTTTAGTCTTTGTGAAAAGTTCCTGAAATTATGTGTATTCTAAAACCTGCAAGATTTACTTTTAAGTGTTTTAGCAGCTAATCCTTATAATGTTCAACATGGAAGTCTTCCGTCTTGATTATAATATGCTCTTAATTTTTTTGTTGTTGTTTTTATTTGCTTTGTTTTTTATTGAAGTGACACAATTACAATGTGTCAGTTTCTGGTGTACAGCACAATGTCCCAGTCATGCATATACATACATATATTCGTTTTCATTAAATTTTATTACAAGATATTGAATATAGTTTACTGTGCTATACAGAAGAAAAGTTTTTTTTTAAAAAAATCTATATACATAGTGGCTAAAAAATATGGAATGCTTCACGAATTTGCATGTCATCCTTGAGCAGGGGCCGTGCTAATCTCTCCATCATCCCAATTTTAGTGTTATGTGCTGCCGAGGCGAGCACTTCCATCTTGATTATAAATGTAAAAAATATACCTTTTAGAGAGATAATAGCCTTCCAAATGCCTGGCTTCAAAAGACACTACAGCAAAAATGAGAGTTCAAAAAAATTTTTTCTGACCATTTATAAGGTTTGATAAGCAGCAGACTTTCAGAATTCTTCATTTATGATACTAATCACACAATTACCTACAGGCACGTGTTAAATATGACACTGGTTTCAGCCAAATAATGGGCCACTTGCAAACAATGAATAAAAGGAGGCAGCTCCATTTATAACGGCTGTTTCAACAGAGCGCTGTTGTAATCATAGCGATCTGAGGGTGACTCATTAATTAATTGATGTCCTTTTTTATTATGTGCTATTGAGTTAATGAGTAATTTGTGTGAGATAATTCTCTGAACACATTGATTACTTGAGATATTTTCTGGGGCTTTCATACCGATGATTTGCTGAATAGGTAGAGGACGGCATTCGCTTTTGTGTGTTCATCATTTGTAGGTTTGGGATGAGTACAAACCAGCGAAGAGCTTCTTTAGAGTTAGGTGATGTCTAAAGTTTCCTAAGGCTGCCCGAGAGGAGGCTGAATGCTTGGGGCGAGGCCTGTCACATGGTAGATACTCCATATAATGTCAACTGAAATCATGGCTGTATTAAAGCTTTGCTTTCCATTATCTTCAATTGTATTAAAATCACATCCAGGAAATATCTAGAATGGCATTTTTTTTTAAAAAAGTAATAATCAAAAAGCTTTTGCTAAAATTGTATTCTGTGCTAATGGCCTATTACAATAAACATGCAGATTGTTTTTGCAACTTACTGAAGTGAACACGAAACATGTTGGCCTGTATCACTTGTATGAAATTGTTAAGTGACTATCCAGGGAGTGGTTTGCCTCAAGTGACAGTTAAAAGGAAACCACTTGTATATGGTATGTTTTACTACAGATGGAATTTTCAGCCTCCTGCTTCCGTGAAGGCACTAGATCCCATCCTGGAAAAGGTAGGATTTAGTTGAGTTTTTTGTTTTAATTCATTACACAGGAAAAAGGAAATTTGAAATTTAGTCTGACAACAGCAACCCAGTTGCTTTCAGAAAGATCACTTAAAATTTATATGAATGTACACGAACCCAGCAATTGCTACCTTCATTTTTGAGAGTTTTATTTTTTCCCACAAAAATAAATGGCAGTCAAATACCTAGTTCAGAGATCTTCAATATAACATTTGGAGAAAGCATGTGAGGTCCTTGGTGCTGGTCACGATTTACCTTTTGAAAGTAAATGTCCTTACACACTTTTTTCCTCTTTCACGGACTGAACGTACGCTTTCTAGATACCATCTTAGGTTGTGCCAATTAAACGCAATCAAACAATGTAATACCCCTTTTATTAAAAACATAAATCCGAATATATAAAAAAAAAAAAGAATGAAAGAATCCAGCAGATATTTATTAAGGAAGATGAAAGTAAAATTACAAACACAGGTCAGTTTTTCAACTCAGCCAGCACTCTGGTGGCGCGGAGACGCCTGGTCCTGCATCACAGGCCGCCTATGGGAGATGCACGTTAGGAAGGGGGCTTTTGCTGCTTGACGAATCAAAGCTCCATCCCAGGTGTCCTACGGGAGGCTTCAGATAACAAGCTAAGTGATGTCAGGGCTACACAACACAAAGAGGAAAGTTGACAACAATTCAGGGACTTTGAGTAGTCAAGACAATTAGCTTAGTATTTCAGGTCAAAAATGCTACTATTTAGGGGGTAATTAGCTATCAAACGGTCTATTTCTGTCTTGTTTCACCATTTCATGGAGATTAAAGATAATCTAAGGAGATTAAGGCCTTAATCTTTAACCCAGGTGAGTAATTTTGTTTGTAGCAAAAAGCATAAGAATTAATTCCCAAAGGATTAGTCCAAACGAAAAGGCAGTAAAAACCTTGTTCGGTCTTTGGGTGTCAGGGATAACTGAACACCTTCAAGAAGCTGAGGGAAGTTTGTTTCAGAGTTTACAAGTATTTTGACATATCAATAAACATATGTGAAGCCGTTTAAATCTAAAAAAGATCATTTGCAAAAGATACTGACAATGAAAACTTTCCATCCACATGAATTTCAAACAACTCAATGGGGACGAGCAGGGCTGGGTTATGAAAACCGCTTCTCACATCTCTTCTATCCTCTTCGCATTTGTTCTGTTTTGTGTTTTTGGTTTTGATGATGCAAGTCTTTTCATGAAACAAATGTAAGGCTCTGAGGTTAAAACAACAGTTATTTCGTGGGCCCCAAGCTGCTATTTTTGAAAAGCGTTTTTGGCTGTATCTCAAATGTGGGGGACATGTGACTTAAACACCCTTAATCATGACGCATTTGTAAAAGTACGTATCATTCACTTCTCACAGAACCATTTTCTTAAAAAATGAGAGGCAAGATTCAGGTTCACATGCATGTTCAGAGTAAAGCTTTGAAGACAACTCAAATTCACACCAGCGTTATTTTCAGCTTAATATTTTAGCCCCAAACCAAGAATTCAGGTATCACATTTAATTTTCAGCTGCAATGCATATATTGGCAGGACAAAGTATATAGGCAAATAACACTGGGAAATACTGTTTCCTCTACAAGTGATCAAAGAAAAAAAAACAATGAAAGAAAAGCTACACCACGAAAATTTGCTCTAGTTAAAAATACGCTTCATTGTGCCCGCGTGGAATTAGATTTGTTGAAAAGCAGTTCGAGTACAGGCAGCGGAAGCAAAGAAGCCAAGTGTGTGCAACCCAGAAAAAGGGAACATAGTCTCATTTTTATTTCCTTAATTGTCACTTAAGTAATCAGTCTCCACAATTTTTGTCTCTAGAAAGCTTTCTTCTTTATCAGCTATCACGGAGGTAAGGGAATAATTTTTCACCTTTGACAAAAAGGGAACGACAGATTTCAGCCTAAGTCATTCTGGGTGGCTAATGACTTAGAGGAAGGAACGAGAGTAAGACACATCAAACTTTTCAAGTGTTCACTTTTGAACATTAAAAGAAGTGGCAGATAAATACAGAAAAATATATAATCACCAATGCTCAGCTTTTTATCAATCCCTTTGTTTCTCTTCTTCTAGACAACTATGTGCGACTATGTGAGCACTAGGTTGCTCTGATCAAAATGAACTTCACTTCTCAGATCGCATCAGAGCTGCAACGTCCACGATCATGGTTTCAGGAGATGCGCACTCAAAACCTTTTAGTGCCAGAAATGTAACAAGCCATCAAGTTATTAAACCCTTAGCTCTTATGGAGAAATCTGGGCAACATCTGGACAAGAAATTTATCATTTTAAAATTAATTATCTCATAATTGCGGTAACACTTCTTCTTCTTCTTCTTTTTTTTAAAGTAACCCTTTGGAAAAATTTTACATAATACCCAAAGGCACTAGTTCACATCAGGGGTGAATGGCTGAAAGAAACAAAACAAAGCCATTGACTAGGTAAAGAGCACAGAAAAGGATAAGAGGACAACTGTTAAGCTTTAAGGTTATTCTATAAATGGCACTTTTCACGTTGGTAAAAAACGAAAGTGCTTTAAGATGAAATTTTTATGCATTTTTTTAAAGCTGATCTTTAACCCCCTGAAAATAGGGGGTTATAATGAGAACACCGATAGACTAAATCATTGTGGCAATAAGAGTAGATGTTGCTAAAAAGCTTTGTGTGTCTTTATTTTTCAGTATTTTTTTTTAATGCGGATCGACTTGCTTTATCTATATGTGTATCATTAGTGAGATTTGCTCTTCAATTTTTTACTAGAAAGTTACAGCTCATTTAAAATAGCTGGTCGATACAGAAAGCATAAATATACAGTAAGCTGAAACACTGATTGTACTAAATGCAACAATACAAAGAAGCAAACAGAACACAAATGGTAACACAATAAAACTGTATTACATTTGTGCTTCAAATATTACAATACATTATATACAATAGTCCAAAATAAACATCTCATGCCAAGTGACACAAAAAACGAATAGCAAGCAAAAAAATCCAGCAATATGTACATTACTTTTTTTTCTTTAATAATAAACATTCAACTCTGAACTGGGGCAATTTCACTACATACAGATGCAGTCCGCCTTTTATTCCAAATAACCATCCTGCTTTCCTATATCTACGCTATTCAGTTGGTTCCCGTGTCAATCCTTATATACACGTGGAGCAAAAAAGATAAAAGAATGTAGTGCTTTGTATTCTTAATGGGGTGATGTTGATAGATCAGCGAACCTGGGGTGCATAACCTTCTTTCATTAAACCTTCCTCGTAGTCCGTCTGGCAAAGGATCATGTTATTCTTTAGGAAAAATTTGTCGCCAACACAAAATCTGAAAACATTTTAAAAAATAAAATAAAAGGCATTAAGACCATCTCACTCAGATCTATAGGTTAGAAGATTTCTTCTCCTAATCGTCATTTCATATGGTAATTCCCTGAATTTGAAAGCTCGGCTTAGAAAGTTGCCCTTATTGTCAAAATGAAACCATTCAGGTCATGCAATGAAACACTGGACACAAAATTTGAATTCCTACCTTCCTGCATAAAAATCACAGGAACACTGAGGAAAACACCTTGGGGCAGCAAAGGTGATTTTTTTTGTTTACCACGTTAGAAAGAAAAAAGAACTGATCAATATTTACACTTATTAAAATAGAAGAAAGAATGATAATGATATTTCACAGCAGTGATTATGGAAGCTTTTATCACTGCCCATTTATCCACTTTACAAAAAAAAGGAAAAGGCATTAAAATGAATCGAATGATTAGATAATGGCCCATTTTATTTATTTATTTATTTGGGGGGGGGATGTGATTGGGTTACCTTATTTATTTTTTGGAGGAGGTAGTGGGGCTTGAACCCAGGGCCTCAAGCATGCTAGGCAGGTGCTCTACCACTTTGAGCTATACCCGCCCCCTCCCCTGAAAATAGCCCATTTTAAAGCTTCTCATTTAAAGCTTCCTTTTTCTCTGTGTTATTAAAAAGTGATTAAATTCTAGTAATTTGGAAGTGATTGTTCTGAAGTGAAAGTTGTTTTAGCATCGGACTGGAATGTTGGGCCACAGTCCTTTGTTTGTGGTAAGTTCACCAACTATGAAATAGTAACTGTATTTCTTTGAGCACTGGCAATTAAACCAAAGGGAGTAACCTGATGAACTTCTTAATATTGATGTGATAAATAAACTAGTTTCCAGTAGCTAATTATGTATTTTATTCTATAAAGCACTGTTTAATGGGCAAGATAGTAATGTTTTTAATAAGTGCTCTTTTTGTATAATTTCCCAGTGGTGACACTTTGGACACAATTAAGGTCAGAAATAAATGCTTGTGCTGTTTCCGGTACATTTAACAATAAAGTAACTCTGGGGAGATCTGTATATATTTTTAATTGTAACAATTTAACCTTCAAACAGCAGTGTCTGGTAGAGTTGATCCAGTAAAACTACTTGTAATTATACAAGCTGATCTCACTGACCTTTGATAGTGGTCTCTCTTGATCAGCTGGTCAATTTCAAATGATGTTCGAGCAGAAATCTTAGTGGATAGATTAAATTGTGTAGTGAAAGCCACCCTTTAATGTTTTGTGAAGTTGAAGGTTTAAATGAGGAGCAGTTGGACTGATTTACATTTGCAAAGATTGGAATGCTAGACAAACAGCGAACCTATTTATTTTCCAACTGGGTAGTGTTGGAAATTTATCCTTATTCTAGCTAAGCAGATAGAGGGGAAAATAGTGTAATAAAAAAAGTAGATTGAAAAGAATTAGCTTTCCTCTTAAAGGAAGATTGGTCTGTTTATTTGTGGAATTTACTTTTTTTCCCCAGGATTACTGCCTGCTGATGATGTTGATTGAAAGTACAGACTATGCGCTGATCTTGAAATCCTGGCGTTGTTTGTGGTCAAGGCTATTGGATACAATGAACATTCAAGTTTGGACTTTTAAGTAGCTCTTCTTTTTATCAGTGGCAAACTTATAAACTTTAAACATTGTGCTTAAAAACTGGTGTTTGAATAAACTAATTTTTGTAGATTATCCTGATCATTAAAATATGCTGTATAAAGGAAGTATTTCTTTTGTTGGGCAGTTCTAAGTACCAAATTAGATACTTACATTTTATGAGATTCTATAAAATAGGATATATATTTGATTACCATTCAAATTTTTCAGCTTATATTACCATTGAAATTAGTTTGAACTAATAAGCTAATAATAAAATATCACAAACAAAAACAAAAACAATAAAATACTCTTGTGTTCCAGCTGTTGTTACAGAATCTTTTTTCCCTAAAAACCAACTAAAGGGAAGTACTTTTTCAATTCCATATTGTCTCAAATATTGCTTTAATTTTTTTTTTTAACAAACTCCCAAATTCTATTTGCTGTCAAATAAAAACTTTTTTTTTTGGTCATGTCATGTCCTTCTTACTTGCAGGGGCCTTGAAATTTAGATAATTTTTATTTGTAGACTAATAAATTCAGGATCATTATGTTGAACCAAGAGCCTAGGGATTTCGTGTTGAGCCCTGTGGCTATCACCTACCCAATGTAAAAGAAAAGGGGCATTTCATACTTTCTCTGAGTCAGTTCTCTATGGGTAAGATACAACAGCTGCATCACTGGATGGGAGGGATGTTAAAATGAGAAGTAGTTGAAAGGCAGAGAGACATCTGCAATGAATAGGGTTCAAATCCCAACCTTTCACTTATGATACTGAAATTAAACTTCAAGATTTTTTTTTTATCTTTAATATCAGTATCCTTTGTAAGTCGGTGGTAAAGATGAGAAGTATGTAAAGCCTGCCCTCAATGTTTGGAACGTAGATAATTAAAACAGCCACATTTTATAAAGTACTTACCATGCGCTAAGGCTAAGCAAGTGCATGCAGTGATTGCATTTATTTCTCACATCCAACTGAGAAAGTAAATATTAACATCGTCTTTTTCAGATGAAAAGCCTAAGTCTTCTTACCAGAACTGTAAAAAACCTGCCCAAGGTTCCATAGCTAGAATGTGTATGACAGAGGAAGCAAAAGGACCCTGGTCTCTTTGGGTCCAAGATCCATGCTTTTACCTGGAGATAGTAAGAGCATGAGGCTCTGAAGTTACACAGGTTTTTAAAATTTTACTATAACTCCTTTACATGACTTTTAAAAGATCTATCATTCAATGAGATGTTGGTGATATAAATGAAATTCATTTAAAATATTCCTGAAATATTTTGTCACTAATATGTTGTCAACTGGATAAAGTATGTTTTACCTGCATATCAATTTATACTTAAAGGTCAAGATGGAACAGAGGTTAGGAATGTCACACATGTACAACTTAAACAAAACAGCCTGGAAAGCTGTGGTTAAGAGCAGATTATGACTGCTTTGCAATGAGGATTGAAACCTCCTTTAAATTGTTCTATATATAAACATGAAGAAATCAGAGAAACAGTAATGCAGATCTCACCCACCCAACAAAATAATCTATAACTGACTTTGTAAGAAAGGCTAATTTCCATTACCGTATAACCAGGTCCTGATGAGGCTGAGCATTTGCAGAAAAATACTATAAAAATAGTGATAGCCAGAGGATACTGTATGTATGTATATTGACAGGTCAAGCTAAAATTCTTGAAAATAAACTGATAATCTTCCTTATAATCTAATCCTAATGGCTCATGCGATATAGTCAGTTCAATTAATTTTACCTTCATTTAAAAAATACATTAAGGAATAAAAGATGCCCAGTCAGATTATTAAGCCATCTGATCTTAATGTTTTAGAGTTAATCACAGATTTAATTTCTAGATATTTTGGAGGGATACTAGTTGAATTCTTATGGTCTCAGATACTTGAAAAGTACAGAAAATAAGTATAATTAATAAATCATCCCAACAAAACACGGGGCTTAGAGTAGTTTTGAGAAGGTTATCAAAAGCCTCATAAGGAAGCTTCCATTGTGACACCCTTTCTAAGAACGAAAATGTTACCTTAGTCATCTAATTTTCCTCAGGTTAGTTACCCCCAATTATAATTAATTTCCATTTCCACAGCACTTGAGAAAGAGAGGAGATCCAGTTCATATTTTCAAAGTCTCTACTGTCCTATTTAGCATCCTCAGTTCCTAAAAGATGGAGATTCTGATACTGCACTTTGTTTTCAGTAACAGGTGCATGTTGTATACTCATTGCACATTTATGAACAAATTTACTATCTTTTTCCAATGACAGCGGGTTGTCATCATACACTGCATTCCCTACAGTCTCTTCTGTACCAAGCTGCACTACCCACACCCCAAATCCTGCTATCAATTATTTAACATCTACCTTAAACTCCATGGTTTATATCCACCGGGTCAAAAAATAAAACACCCGCCCTGAAGCAGGCCAGGGCCCTCAGACTGGCTCTGAGCCCAGAAACTAAAACCAGACTACCTGGGTTCAAATCTTGAGTCTATCTTTTTCTATCTGTGTAATCTTGGGCAAGTTATTTAAATTTTCTGTAGTTCAGTTTCCTCATCTATAAAATAAGGCTAATAATAGTACTGACTTATGGATCATTTTGAGTAGTAAATGAGTTAGCACATGTAAAACAGAACAATGCCTGGTGTGTGACCAGCCCTATGTAAGAATTTGCTATCGTTGCTTGCTAACAACAATTTTGTCATCTTTGCTTAGCTGTTCCGTGGGCAGGGATATGTCTCCCTTTTTTCCATCTACCTAAATTCTAAAAATTCTTTTTTTTTTTTAGAGAGTATAGGTGTAGGGGAGTAAAAAATGCAGACTATTAGGTATAAAATAAGCTACAAGGATACACTGTACGACACAGAGAATACAGCCAATATTTTACATTAACTATAAATGGAATATAACCTTTAAAAACTGTGAATCACTCTACTGTTCACCTGTAACTTACCTAATGTGTACAGCAACTGTATGTCACTAAACTAAAAAATATAAATAAGTAAATAATTAGTAAAACCTTTAGTTTCCATTTCCTCCATCAATATTCCCTGACCCCATCAACGCATCCTGATCTTTCCCAAAGCACGTATTTATCGGTGCATCATTCACTTTGGCATTTCAAATTTTCTCATGAATGTGTAACAGGTTTCCTCCTTCGAACAGCAGTGCTAAGGGAAATGACGAGTTGTATTTCTTCAGAACCCTTTGAAATACCACCATAACTTGTACTACCACTTGCAGTAGGTGGTCCACAAATGATGGCTAAGATAGACTTGTTTCAGAGTGGGTGGGCAGAGCTCAGTGGTAGAGCGCATGCTTAGCAGGCACAAGGTCCTGGGTTCAATCCCTAGTACCTCCATTAAAAAGACTTAGCTCAGAACGGAATAGTTTTAAATTACAAAGGTGTTTTTGATGAATAATTTAAATTAGTATTCACGTTGACTTCACTTCACCGACTTCCTAACTACGATTTCCTCGCTCCAAACCCTACTGCTCCTCGTCCGTCCGAGACTCCCCCTCTAATCTCCGAGCACACCGAGCCACTTTTCATTTCCGGGACACAGTTCATGTGTTCACACCTCTGTGTCTTGCCTGCTGCTCCATATTGTCTGGAAAACCCTTTCCTCACTGCTCCCAGGCCTCCTCATCTCCTCTGCCCCCACCAGACCCACCTCCTACATCCCAGCCAGTCTGGGAGAGTCTTTCTTTAAAACCCTGCACATCTACCCTTTGAAGCTTCTGTAAGACTTCAAGGACGGACCTCTCTTCCCTCCTTATAGATCTGTTTAGCATCAATTGCACTCTTCTGTGAATCTTTGATATCCTGTCTCTCTCATAGCTCCGAATATCCCTAAGAGAGAAATCAGATTTTATTTACCTATTTCCACAGAGCCTAGCACACTGCTTTTATTCTTGAATGTTACACAGATCTACATATTTGAGGCAATTTCATTACAAACAAGCATTTTTGTTTCTTTTATAATACCATCATTTAGCTTTATAGCATTTTCTAAGGATGGGGGGCTTACTCATTTGTAAGAAATCAACCTATCACTCGGAATTTTCCAATGCTGAATGAGATTCAAGTTATCATACGAGATGCTCAAAATATCTTTCTCTGGCCCTTTTAAAACAGATAAACTTTTAGACTTTTAATTCAGGATTCACATTTTTAGCCATACTCTTCTAAAAAGGACAGAGAAGATTCACTAATCCTGAAAGTTCATTGTTACTACTATCTTTCTTAAACATTCGGAAATGCTTTAGATCTTAGTGATATTTTGATTGAAAAGACAGGGGAGGTGGGTATAGCTCAGTGGTAGAGCGCATGCCTAGCATGCATAAGATCCTGGGTTCAATCCCCAGTGCATTCATTAAAAATAAAATAAAATTTTAAAAGTTAAGATGAAATGACTTGTTAAATAAAATTTGTAAGAACGTACACCACCACAATTTGAGATGTCAAGGAAGTTCGCTTAAGGGAAAATGCCCCCAAAATCACCTCTCTTGCTTTGTGTTCATTTGAAGAGGCACACTCACCAGGACAGCGATCTGTCCTGAGGGCACAGGCTCCCTGGCCGGGTGGCTTCACGGGGGAGATTTCCCAAGAAACATCAAAGTAAGAGGAGAATCTCCATATTGAAAACCTTCTGGATTCAGAGCAACAAAATTTGTCCGCTTTGCTTGACTGATGAAGATTAGCTGACTCCTTGCATGAAAGAAGTTTGTCTTGTAGGGACGAAGTGACAAGACAATAACTAAGTGCTAATTGTGCATAACCAGCACTAAAGATACGCAGTCCCATTACGGCAGGTAATGAATGAAGCGAACACAGAAATATATTAGGTACTTTAATAATGATACTAGGCCAGTATTTTGCAGCAATAAGAATGTGAACAGTTTTAGAGTCAAAATTTAGGAGTGTTTGTCTTACTTGACTGAGTTCCACTGAGGAGATAGACTTAATTGTGAATGCAACTTTTTATTTCAATGGTGATATAAAATTGATATACGATTTGTAAATAGCATTAACAACCTACAGTTACTTTGCATCATAATAGAATTTAGGCTGGGTTTAGCACTTGAAGGATGCTTTAATTTTCTGTGTGGAACATGGATAAAATAGGTAAGCCTGCCCTAACAGAAAAATGGACAAAAGGGATAAACAGGCAGTTCCTTAACAGAAGAAACATCCAAGGGCCACTAGTAATCAGATAAATGCTAATTTAAAATGATAATGAGATGCCATCTTTCCTCCCTCAGGGTGACAAGGATTTCTTTTAAACTAATAATTCCCAGTGTTAGACCTTATGTGAGGGAAGGCAGTATTTCTACATTTCTGGTGTGAGAATGATTGGTATAACTTTTCTGGAGAGCATTTTGGCAATACACAGTGTCAGCCTTTATAAATTGTTATACGCTTTGTCCAATTATTTAGGCTCCTGTGGATTTATCCTGACCAAGATTTCAGTATTTGTTTACAAAGTCTGTATTATACTGATCATACTGATAACATAAAAATTTGAAGGGAAAAATCTACACATCTGACGATAGAAGACTGATTTAAGAAAATATGAAGCTTTATCCATAAACTGAACACAAGAAAGCTTAAAATATCATAAAAGAATTTTCAAAGGTAGGTGAGAAGTCCAAGTATGAGGATTCTTCCCTGTTACTTTCCTTTAAGCTGCTTAATTGTGGGTAAAAATACAAGGTATATGCTATATATCATTTGCCATATATGCATAGAAAAAGATGTGGCTAGCTACACACCAAAATATTAAAATATTTTCTTTTAGAGTAGTGAGACACGGGACAATGTTACTCTTTATTACCTTCTATTTTCTAAGTTTTCCACTAGAAATATGTAAACTTTTATAAGTAGAAAAGCAATAAATGTTATTATTGCATAAAGATAACTGTATTATTAGTAAGTGCTATTAGTGGGTCATTGTGATAAGTGAACGAAAGTATCCTAACTTTACTGCTAATACACCTTTAAAACATACACATGGATGTACACATGCATATAAATGTGTTGTGTAAGGATGTGTGGATATTTGTGTTTCGTAACCACATCCTTACAATACACAACACGTGCACTGGCCAGTTTATTTTTGGCTGAGCATCATCACAGACTGAAGCAACCTGCTTTGATTCCAAGCATCTATTGGGAAGTTGCAAGATGCTGCGAGAAGACTTCTTGAAGTATTTCCTGGGTAAATTACATATTGTCACGTATATCGGGCCACATTCTGAACAACCACATCTAGCAGGAGACGTTATCAAGGCATCTGGTGTCAAAACCAAGTTAGTGAAATATAATACGATAAAAATAAATTATAAATATCAAGGTAAAAGAACTAATTTCTGAGAACCTACTGTGTTCCTGATACTTATACGATTTGTTCTTTTAATTTTCAAAATCTGCAAGATAGGCGTTAGTGGTCTCTCCATTTTAAGGATGTGGAAACCAAACTCGGAGAAATGAAGTACCAGACCCAAGACCACACAGGAAACATACGATGGGGCTGGAATTTCAATCCATTTCTTCCTGTAAACATCATATTATTTCTATGACTCTGCGTACCTCTTAAGAAGATACTGCATTGAACAGTAAAACAGGGACAATTACAGTAACTGAGAACTCAACAAAACTAATATTTACTGCTGTTCAGGTGTTTTCACACCTGCATTGAATTGATTTTTCGTTAAAATCCATCAAGTGTAGTAATTTTTGAAATGTATTTTTAATGATATTCTAATGTCCTCTGAACTTACCCTGTAAAACAGGTATCATAGTACATAGCTTCCGCCAGAAATAAAAGTTATAATTTTCAATAAGGAAGAACAGAATGAAGTCACAAGACTGTGAGATGCAAGAGTTCTCTGACCTTGACTACTCCAGCTCCCGCATGTTACAAAGGAGACAACTGAGGTCCAGAGAACCAAAACGGCTGGGTCATACTCACACATCTTGTTAGGGGGAGTCTAGACTAGAACTTACGTTGCTAGATTCCCTGCGCAATGCTCTTTCCATTCTCCAAGGCTGCCTCCCTGATGCTGACAATTGTTTAATTATTAGCTGCATCCAACTTTGATTCCAAAGAGATTTGGAGCGACTTTAAAAGTACATATACAACCACAGTTAAAAATTCAAATAAGAAATCAAGAGACAGGGCAACTATAAATATGAAAAATAAGACGAATACACACTATCTGCCACAAATTCCTGTATATTTTCCTCAGTGCAAATTTGGTTGCTCACAGAAGCAACTAAACATAAAGCTATTTTAAACCCACTTTGTAAAAGACCAGAAAAACTCTCAGGCAAAGAGTGACCAAGAAGATGGAAGGTTTATAGACATGTTTGCATTCCTATCACATCCTGTTAACATGATGGGAGTTCTTTGGGGTAGAAGAGTCCTCTCAAGACGAAGGAGAAACCTCAGTGATTTGTTTTTGGCTCTGAATGAATGGTTGCAGAACACGAAAATGCTGACACGAACTGCTTTTAGTCCAGTGTACCAGTATAATTCCCACCTATTAAAGAAATGGCCAGGAAAGAGGGGTTTACCCATTTGTTGAAGCTGGAATCTGCTTACCTCTGATTACAAAGCTGACATGCGAAGCAGTCGAGGTGGTAAACATTGTCCTTGGCCCGCATCACCATCTCAAAGGCAGGGATGAGCTTACTACACGCAGCACAGTTTCCTGTTACACCGAAGAGCCTAGAACAATAAACATTTTTTTCAAACTCTTCCAGGGAAATCTGACTTGGCGACTAAAGAAGATGCCAATAACACCCCGTAAAGCTATCGATACACAGTGCCTGACGGTGTCCGCAAGTGCGTTTTATCCTAGGTGTGTACATAAACGTTCCTCGGTGATACGTACTTGGTTGACCTTTCTTGATAAAAATCGCATTGTGTTGGAGAAGAAAAGGAAAAGACAAATACACGAGGAAGCTTACGTCACTGCACCACAAACAGAAGTCAACAGGGGTGAATTCACACCCAAAATCTTCTACTTGTTAGAATATAAAATAGAGAAGCAAAATAACTCTGAGATCAACGCCACAGTCAACATTTTCCTTGGCAAAGAAACCCGTTTGAATGACTCACTACCTTTTGATACTTCGTTACTAAAAGCTTTGCCATTATTAAAAGAACATTTACGAACAAGCCATTTAAATAGTCAAAAAACATTAGCAGTACATGCCCCTCATGGCCCTATACCATAGTTGTACTGTGATTATGTGATTCACACAGCACATTAAAGTAAATGAAGCTGTAAACTACACGTAGGTAGACCAGGAGTTGAAATATAATATACTGTAAGAGCCACTGGAATTGTCTGGGAAAAAAAGATATTAAAAAAAAAATCCTATTTCTGTAGATTCCTGAAAATAGTTATTGTAATGGCCTAAAAAATAGTACAAAATAAGATGTCTCTCTAGTTTCATAACAGAAGGAAATAAAATATTTTATTCATTTGCACTGGCAATGTTTAAACCAAGTCTCTTTCAAGTTGTTAGTGGTGGTGAAGTTTTTATAAATAATATTCTGCACATACAAGTTAATGCACTTTTTAACTAGGAAGCAAACTAGATGAAAAACACCACATCTGCCAGTTTCTTTTTTCTCCAGCATCAGGCTGACAGGAGAAAAAAATATAATGGCTCTCATGGGAAAGACCAAATTAAAAGCAGTTCTAAACTAATGAATTCAAAGGTGCGATGGAGAAAACTCATTTTCGTTATAAAAATGTACTTTAAAAAAATCTTAGCCTTTCATTTTACTGAGTTTAAGAATTACGTTCAAAAGTGCTGAAGTTCCTCTTCTTACTACTTCCTGTCTGCTCAGAAGGCAGGTCTTTGCTGAAGGCGTGCCTATTCATTTTCAAGTTTATGGTTATTTCCTCTTACCAGGCTAATGACCACTGTTGGGCAGCGTTGGGAGAACAGCTTCTAAGTGTCTGGCAAAACGTGTAGTAAATGTTTATGCTTGTGTTTTGGTTAGACGGTCTCTGAAAGAACAGAAGCGCCTTGAGGGTAGAGACCACAGATGCTTTTTGAGCAGTTTGCTAGCATAATCTGTCCTCTTGATAAATGTAAGCAAGGCTTATTTATATACAATAAGACTAAATTCAAAATTGTCCAACGCTTATTTTTCTGAATGACTTTTTCAAATGTTTTAATAGGCTTATCTTAACGAAAATATCTCTAATAACCTTTGTGCTCTCAGTTTACAGTTCCTACTCTGGGAAATAATTTTTCTTTAAAAAGAACTTCATTGACAATGTAGTATCTCCCATTTCCTACTGCATCATTAAAAATGAAATCACCAATGAAAGCTTTCATCCTCTTTTGTCAGCAGAATTTCCTCATGCCTTCTAACACTGCACATTTACTTTTCCGCATCCTCCACATGATCAGGACTCACATCACTTATGCGTGCCATTTGTTTCTTCTCTTTTTCTGTTATTATTTTGGAGAAATGAGGAAATCTTAAAAGTTCTATATTCTGCAAATATAGATGCACTTGTGGATATAAAATATGGTTAGTATGAGAGAAAGCAGTTTTTAAGAGCGACTCAGTTGGCTCAGACCTAATAAACACACACACACACACACACGCACACACACACACGCACACACACACACACACAATGCCATTTTGAAATTCTGGACATAGTTTCCCCCAATTTCAATTGCTCTCGCTAGCTGAGCATTTATCAGCTACCTGATTAGAATTTGTTTCCACACAAACCATTGATCATCAGCCTATTACTAGGCAAATGACAGTTAATTACCCACTACATTAACCACTGGGACCTGAGACCTGCTTCTGCTGCCATCAGTCAACATGATAAATGTGGCAAGTTCGGTAATGCATGGCCAGCCCTGAGCTGCCTGCTATCCTGCGAACAACCCTCAATCTCACTTCCAGGCCCAGGAAAATCTATGGCAATCTGCATAATTACAAGCTCTGGGTTAATAACAGACAAATGATTTGTTGCATCTAAACAAAGTCCTTGGAATGGTCCCGGTCTCTGGTGGCTGCCCGTACAGCACGCTGCCACTAGTGCACTTTCCACTACAATGTGCACCAAACAGTCCTCTGACGTTACAGCCTTCCAATTTGTTGCCCTCCAATTTATGGATTCTGCATATGTGATTTTTAATCATTAAAGGACTCTTGAAGCAATATTATCTTAATTATTCTCTGCTGTAACCAGGGAATTAGGCTTCAGATAAAATTTTCTTCTTCCACGCAGTTTCCCTGCCTCACTGGAGGCTCCATCAGTTTCCATCTACACCTGGACTCTGAAATCCTAATGATGAATTATTGCCCCTTTTCCTAAGAGGGCGAACCTTACAAGGGAACATTTTACTGAACTGTCAGCTCCCAGACTGAGTGCGGAGATGCGGAAATCTGATCTAATTTATTGCAAAACGATGCATTTGTTAGACTTTTTCCTCAGTTTTGTCCAAGGATCAAGAGATCATTCTATAGCCACGTTCACGGTCTCCTTTTTCTCAGTGGAACAAACCCAAGAGTCTCTGGGGGAGGAAGCAAAGTACTATTTTACAAAACAGGGTTTTCAAAATATGTAACGGCATCCTTCGGTTTTCAAACATGACATTTGGAGTCTCAGGCAAAAGGAATTTTCAAATATATCAATTAAGCTGAAAGCATGCATAGTCCTCATTTGCAAGATTTTTTTCAGATATGTCTGAGAAATACTCAGGAATAGTCTCTTAATCATCTAATTCGTTTAGACTAGTCACAGTCCGAGAAATCCTTGTAACCCCTTCCTCTCCGCTCCTCACTCCCAGACTCATTTCTAAGGATGTTAAAACAGGTCCACTTTCCCATCTAAGCTAGAGATATCTGTCATCTCTTGTTTAGAGTGCTTCTGCGATCTTAGTAAGCAGTACCCTGAGACAGACAAAATTTTATTTAAAGAAATCATTTTGAAATTTTGATCTAAAATTAATCATAGAGTACCAGCTCATAAATTTACAGGAAGGGGCAAAAAAAAAAGGTCATTGATCCATTTTGTTCATCTTGAGATGTCTTACAGATTATTAAAGCATGGCAGGGGTTAATTTGCCAATTCATGGGCTGGACCATTCTCTATCATTTATGCTTATAATAGGCTTTAAACAATATGACCTTTATCTTGTTTCTGACACATTATCCAAAGTAAACCTCCAATATAAAAGGCGACAACCATCATCTATACAGAATCAGTGCGTCTTACTGTTTGTAGGAATCCCAAAGGATGCTTCTCTCCCTTTTCCATTCCATTTTCTTTTTCACTACCTGCTATTGACAATCTAAACACAGACACGAAGATAAAAACCAAACAGACAACTTTCGGATGGGTAAGAACTCAGCCTATCTGTATGCTGCATAACACCTCCCACACTGCAGTGAGCGTGCATAGAGAAATACTAAATAATTCTTGTGTATGGGCACCATAGCAAGAACCAAGACAACACACTTTTTATGTATTTTAAAGGTACCCAGAAAATTTTGCATTTTTACTAAGTGTTCAACAGTTTCTGCAATATAGTCATCCGTCAAGCGAATTCTGTATGGGTTAGTATATACCCATTACTAAAGTTCCCAGGGGTTGGGGGAGAGAAGAACTCAAGACATATAATCATTTAACAGAGCAATAATGAATATGGTTTACTACAGGCATTGGGGGGAAAATGAGTGTTCATTGTATTAGTGTCTTTTATTTCACAGCACCAGATGTTTCTATAGATTTTTTACCAGGTCAGTGGCTCAAGTCACTAAATCAAATTCCCCCAAGCCAATGGAAAGCATAGTATTTGACTCAAATTAATTTATTATTTGGGGAAAAATGCATAAATAAATATCACTGCAGTCAACCTTAATTTTGAACAAAGATCAAGGAATTCTTCTAGGATTCAAATCCTCATTTAGTGACTTGAATACACATGAATATAATTAATGGTAAATTTTTTTTTTTTAAATACCAAGGATAAGACTTACTTTAGTTATCATCATATGTTTAAAAAAAAAAAACTCTCCCTCTACAGAATAACTACAGGAGAACAGAGAAAGGAAAGTTTAGTTTTCTAAGGATATGAAATTGTAATCAATTGAAAGGATCTTTAACTTTTGACTGCTGAATGGGGCAGTTTTATTGAATCTGTTATGTGGGAAGGAATGGAACATTTTCACAGATTGAGAAGGGCAATTGCTTTTTTGTCTATTACAAATGTATTTCTCATCTCTTTTTCTATTTCACTCTTTAAAACTAAGGAATGTAGTGATAGAAAATGAAAACACTTTAAACATTCAATTCTTCTGTTTTAAACGGAAAAGCTCACCCATTACAAGGCCTATTGTTCTGTCTCCTGTTGGGTCTTAGCACTGCACTCCAGCCATAGAGATGGAGATAACGGGGGAGTTAGAAGGAAGAAAAAAAGGAAACCCGAAACATTTGAAAACGTACAAAGGAAAATATAAAACATTTTTAACATTTGTTTGAACTATGTTTCTAAATGTTACACAGTTAGACTATTTAGCACATATTTTTAGAATACATTTGTGCACATAGATGATTTTAAATTTTTCTAAAGTTACACTTGGAAAAAAGCTTGAAAATTGACCATATTTTAAAGGAGCCTTACAGATTATTCCTTTCGTAATTAAGCACTTTGATGTTATGACACTAACCCTAGTTTATTAAGTTCAGCCTTAGTACATGATAGTTTTTATTAACTATATAGGTCATGCAACAGAACATGAACATAAAAGCCAAATAGATACATAAAAGCCATTTGCTGAAAGTAATGTTTAATGTATATTAATATATGCATGTATAGTATATATGTATATTCTGTGTCTGTTACATATATTCACATATATGTGTATATTCCCTATGTAAGATTTTTATATGATAAGATTTCTCTATGTATCTATATTCAGAGATGTATACAAATAGATATATACAGAGAATACACACGTGTGCTTCCTAGGTAGGCAGATATTACATTGAAAACAAAGGAAAGAAAGGGAAAAATTAAGTAAAACTTACTAAGTGCCTAACTACAATTTCAATAACAAACTACCCAAGGCCCTCGTGGTATAGTTGTGTATATGTTAAAATACATCCCAGAGACAACTTACAGTACAGACAGAAAGCTCAGGCTCAGTGAACCCTTGCTAATGAAAGTGGATGAGACACACTGCAATGAACACGGCTGGGCACTAGTGAGGACAGCACCAGGGCAGAATGAATGAGAGGCGTGCTCTGCAGTCAAGACAGGGTGGCTGTGCCGCAGAGCCAGGGGAGAGACGTCATCTGAAGCAGGACGTGAATGATGGGTACCACGTCAGAAGGTAGAGAGCTGGTGGGAACTGAAAGGCGGGGACCTCAGGCGGAAGTGAGAGGGCAAGCAGGAGCCCGGGGATGGTCAAGGTCAGAGTTATACTTAAGGAGAGTTTTGAGAAGGGTAAATAAGAGAGAGGTCTCATAGGCTGAGGCTAGACTGAGGAGGAAGAGAAGCCTGAACATCCTGGATGGGTGACTCTGGCCTGACTGATGGAGGCTTCATGTTCGGGGCAGCGGTATTTTGAGAGGATGCTCAGCATGGATCCCTCACCCATGCTCTGGCAAAGCTCCACTCTCCCTTGAATCAGACAGAGTCGCCCCAGGCAGCGTGAGGGTGGGTGTTCAATCCAACCCAGAGGGCGAATTCCTACGCACCTGCCAACCCCCAGTTGGATTTGAGTATCAGCTCGTAATCCAACCCATTCAAACAACATGGTGGGGATGATAAAATTAGAAGTAAAAAGTTATCCCTGAACAGGACAGGAGAAAATTTAACATTTTAGTTTGGGGAATTCTTATGATCTATATACTTAGCACTACATTGGGTACAACAGAAAAATAAAAAAGGAATGCTGAAGGCGAAGGAGATTTTGGTGGAAGGCACTGTCACCCATCTCTCTGGGTGCTGCACTTTTAGGGAAAGGAAAGGCTAAGGAAGCGTTCTAGGAGGACTGCATTCCCCACTAACACTGTATTTGCAGAAGAGCCAAGTCAAGCTCCATGAATGACTGGCTGGGTGTCCCTGCCCTAAACAATCACAGAATCTGCTCCAGTCTGGAGACTGATTCAAAACGGGTTGCTCCGGACCTTAGATAGTCCAGGAAAAACAAAACAAAACATCAAGAGCCTCCGTACCTTGAGTACAGACTTTCAGTTTCACCACAGAGCTGGTGCCTTCTTCACCTCCAATCAAGCTGCTCGCTAAGCTATGGTTTCACTCACTCTGTGCAGCTACGCTGACCAGCACGGTAACCGCTAGACACAGGTGGCTACTGACCCCCTGGTAGGGGACTGGTCTATATCGAGATGTGCTCTAAGTGTGGCATACACACCAAATTTCAAGGTTCAGAGTAGAAAAAGTAACATATTTCATGAATAATTTTTGAAATATTGATTATACATGCCCCAAATGATAATCTTTTGAATTCATTTGGTTAAAGAGAATATGTTTTTAAAATTAATTTCACCTTTACAAAACTTTCCTTTTAATGGGGCTACTAGAAAAATTAAAATTACTACGTGGATCATGTTACGTTTCTATTGGACAGTCCTGGTCTATAGCCTCAGATTTCCTTGTATCCATGGGTATCACAAGGGTTAAAACAGTTAAACAAATGGAGATTTAGAATTTTCTAATCGAAACTCATCCTAGAAATCTCTGCCAGTGTTCTGTGCTTATAGATTGAAAAAAAATAAAGGCCAGAGTTTTTTTTTTGTTTGTTTGTTTTTTTTTTGTGAGGGAGGTAATTAGGTTTTTAATTATTTTTGATGGAGGTACTGGGGACCGAACGCAGGACCCTGTGCATCCGAGGCACATACTCTTACCACTGAGCTATACCCTCCCCCTTATTTTTTTGAACTAAAGTTGATGTATAACATTGTGTTAGTTTCAGGTATACAGCAAAGTGATTCCATTTTATACATATTTATTTTTTTCAGATTCTTTTGCATTATAGGTTATTACACAACCTTGAACACAGTTCCCCGTGCTAGACAGTAAATCCTTGTTGTAGGCCAGAACTATTTTATGCCGACTTAAAATTACGTATGTTCATGGTGTGAATCATTATAGCACACCCATATCTGACATAAAAGAAAATGTCCCACTGATTTTTCCAGTTTTAGGCTTATTCAGTTTTAACTTCTCTCTAAACTTACTATTTTCTGCTCCATGAAGGCAGCAACAGAATAACATGTAAAGAAAAGTAAGCTGACAGCATGTGTTGCCTCCCATCCCGGCTCTGCTCTGAAGGGCAGGGGACGCCCCCATGTCTACATACAGAAGCTTACGTCATTGTTCAGCATCAGGGCCAGCATGATCATCTGACCCTCCTCATCCAGATCTGGTTCTTTTCTTATTACACTTTGCTGTTTTCTTCTGTAAAAACGTGGCAGGAAGGGGTTGCACTGGACAAACGTCTCTAGGTCGCGGACCTGACAGACGGCTGATCTACTTAGAATCAGCATCTCTTTCCACACCTGACTCCGTTAAGAGTTGCAAACAGTGTTTAAACACTATACTTTCACTTTCAACAAATAACTGTCAATTTCTCCTCATGCCCATTTCCCAAAGCCTTATGAGCAGGTGTTTCTGCTATTCATGTTCATCGCAGCAACCTACTGGGAGAAGCGACTGGGAGAAAAGTAAAATTGAATATTTTTCCTTCAGCGGTTGATGAGGATAATACTTCCTGGCAAATATGGCAATTGTACCAACATTTCATAGAATCATAAAATCTTAGTCCTCCGAAGAATCTTCTGTAGCTAGAGCAAAAGAAATGTGTCAAGGTTGCTATTTATTGTGCTATTTAAAAGACAAGGTTTTTCAAAGTGTTAGATGTATTTATGGAAGAGGCTGGAATAATCAGAGGAAGAAACAGCAAGGAAGAGTAAAATAAAGGCTAACATATAGGAGCTAGAAGAGGTGGATATTTCAACAAATCATTACAGCTTCTCTGCTCTAATTTTCAGTTTTTAATGAAGGGGAGGACAAATCAGTCACAATCATATGAGCATAGAAATCTATGACTATTTTTAGGGATATTGTGGGTAATTTAATTACTATATATCTCTCCCTGGATATAACTGGGGAAGCTGCTGGTAGATCAAAATAAATTATGCACTGGTTTTAGCCACAGTATAATAAATGCTAATTGAAATATGCTATATACAATTTTATAGTAAAGACTGTAAATAATTTTTTTAAGTGATAATCTGTTCTATCATGGTTTTTCAAAAAGTTTTGTCTACCTTAAATTGTATAGGACTTTCAAGATGGAAACTTTTTAAGTAAGCAATATTTTCCTAAAACACAGTAAAGAAGCCTTTTGATATCTTTACAGACTTCATAAGAGGCCCATAACTACCTTCTCTTTCTCTTTTGTATACTTTTCTTTTCATATACCATATATTAAAGAGAACAAAAGAGTAAGTGGAGCGGTATCTTACTTGAAAATAGTATTTTTACCCACTTCTTAACTAATGAACTTGAAGTACTGTAATGTCTCAACAGAAAGAAAAAAGTAAAGAGGAGAAAAAAAGTATTTGCAGGGAGGTGACAAAGGTCATTTTGCAAACATTTATTTGAGGACTAACCACGGGAAAGACCTTCTCTTCGATCTTTTTCAAATAAGCCACTTAATATTTTCATGTGTCAATTTCACCGTATTTCCAAGTGTCACTCACTCATTCACTCAGGCACTGACCAAGACTCACTGAAGCTCCACTGGGAAACACTGACTGCATGACGACGGTGCAATCGGAGCTGCAACGCAGAAGGCATTCACTCTGATGCAAAGTGCATCTTTCATATCCAGAGATTATGAGTTAGTGACAGTAATTGCTCGATTGTTTATAAAGGGTAAACAAATCACATAACCTAGAATAGGTAATGCATTTCTTTATTCTTGCAACTAGCCAGTAAAATTTCAGACAAACATTTCTTCTAGGATTAATTATGACTTACTTCAAAGAAAAAGTGCTTTACAGGAGAATAGTGACAACCTAAGAGCCTATATTACCCGCAATTTAGTTTCAAATTTTATGTAAATCCTTTACCTTACTTCTTTGAAGAAACAACTTAACTACAACATTTTCTTTTAAAGTAAACAGCAGGATTTGGGACACTGTAACTGATTTTACAAGTTAACTTTACCAAAGAAAAGAGGTGGAGAAATGTTATCACATTCACCCTTGTTTTTAACTGAGGATATTTTGTTATAGAGACAGCAGTGTATACCTTAACTCCAAATTCCATTAACAGAATCACCAAAGATTCATGGAATATAATTCATTTGTTCTCTTTAAAAAAAAATTATTTTCTGCAAAGCAAATTCAACATCTGACATCATTTACTGCTTTAGGATTTTAATGGACAATTGTCCTCAATTCTTAGAAGAAAGTGCTCTCAAAACTATCATTAAATGAAAAATCATAGATGGGATAATTATCTGTAACAGCAAAGATAGTCCTACGTCAGTTTGTCCAGGACAATCCAGTGTACAAATCTGTGGCCCAATCTAATTCTCAGCAGTGCTCTTATCAAAAGTGTCCTGGGCTGAATAGAAAATTATAGGGCAACTGTGGTAAAACCAAAGATCAATTAGAATTCAGAGGTTTCAAACTTTCTGTTCCTCAGTCCCTTGTTTGACCCAAATAGACAGGTTGAACTACATGCCCTTCAAGGGCTTTTGTATAATTTTCAAATTCTGTGATTTTTTATTCTAGTTGAAGTGTAGCTGGATGATTCAGGTAAAAGCTAATTTGGAGAATTTGACTTTTAGTTGTCAGACTAAATTTGTCATGCTCTCTTAAAACCCAGTTAAAAGGGAAGATATACAACTTTTATTCAACACGAGTTAACATTTTTAAAAATACACATATGTATGCTATATATATTCAAATTGAACTTTTAATTTGAGAATCTTTTAAAGGATTTTTGAATTGCCTTAAAGTAGTATTTAGAAGAATTATAAAAATCAAGCCATGGAAACAATTACTTGTAGGATCAGACAAGTTCCTTTTTGGAAAACAAGACATCAATAAAGACAGAAGAAAAACAAAACAATTTTGGGGAAGGAAGAGGTATAATTCTTGACTATTAATTAGTCCAAACTTGATGCTTTCCATAATAAACTAGCACAACGTTCAATACAGTATTACAGAGGAGAAATATGAAAGTTGAATTTTTGTGCAGTAAAACTATACAAAAAGAATTGCAAGCAAACCTGCAGATTATATTATTATATATGAACAGACAACATCAGTCATATATATAAATGATGTTTTCAGCAGCATAGTTTTAAAAACATTTTCCTTTGTAAAATATGATTTCCCCAGCACTGAGTTTATGTAAAGACTTCATTTTTGGAATGTGCATGTATCTTCTTTATAAAAGACAGAGCTACAGAGGTACTTCCTTTGTGTGTCACATTTAGGACTTATTATTTGAAGTACTTCTTAGGAATTGCTATGCCACAGTGTCCAGAATTTTAACTATTCCTTAAACACTTCTAAAGCTGGATGTCAAACTCTTCATAAATAGAGAGTGTACTGGGGTGTATAATAGCAACATATAACCCACTTCCAATTTATAAAGTACACTGAGTTCAGTTATACCTAGAACCATGCATATATTAGGAACCCTATAAAGCTCTGCTCAGTGTCAATAAAGTGAATATTTTTGTAAGAAATCTAGGCAAACCAGTTTGGGAAAACCTGTTCATGGAATATATGTTAGAATAATTTACTCTAAAAATATTACATTAAGGCAGAGTCTGCTAAAAATATTTAAAATGGAATCATCTAAATATTCTAACAATGTGGTAATGCCAAGTGGATAGGCAAGTGGGTTATTAAAATAGGAAATTACAAATATGAAACCTACAGTGACTGAAAGTAGAGATGTTGTCAAAGTAGTGACTACAATTCTCAAAGTACATTTCTATGCCTTTATTATGCATTTTCTTATCCATTATAGGAAGGAAAAAATTATGCTTAAAAATCACTTGAAATTTTAATTTTTTTCTATTAAAGTTGGGAAGAGTTAAATCATAGATAAGGAAAAAATATACTAATGACAAATATTTCAACGTTGATTCATAAATGCCTATTACATAAACCTTCTATTAACATATATTTGTAATATCTGGGGTTAAGTGAGAAATTACTGAATAAGGCACGCACAATTTAAAATCATGCGTGAATAAAATCAGACATAGTAGAAATAAAGATTTTGAACTCAGATATAATGAATATAGAGAAATGAGGTACTGAAATCATTTGACAGGGGATGTTAACTGGTAACCAGAGGCCCTGAAAAGACAACTTCAAAGATATTTGAAGGTGTGCATGCAGGTCCTTCTACGCGCTTGTGTGTCCACATGTATAAATAAAGTACTAACCTACTAGTTATCTCTTTTTACTCTCAGCCTGTCAAAAAAACCTGTCAGCTGCAAAAGCGATAAGGGGGCAGTTTAAAGAAGATACTGGAGGCTTAAGCTTCTTAATGTGCCAAGAATCAATCCCATGAAAGCAAACAACTTGAAAAAGGGTTATATGTATTTAGGAAAGCTCTCAGGCTCCCTTTCCGCTCTGCTCCAGCCCGAGCTGGTGTTCAAGTTTTCTCACCCTAATGACCCCTGAAGCAGCCCTGAGGGATTGCAAAACAAGGCCGTTACACAAGGCAGCTTGCTAATTGAGAAGTTGATCGGGGGTAGAGAAATCCTGCTTTACCACGTTAAGTGTCGAAATCAAGCATGACTAGATTGACGTGGCCAAATCACCGTCTGGAGGCCACTCCACGCCAGGAGCAGCAGGGCTTTTCACACCTGATAGGCCCTCACTCCATCTACATCAAGTCGCATTAAGAAAGGAATGTATTACGGACCGGAGCCCGCGCCCCGAAGCGCATTACTCCGCCGCCTTAATTGCTGCCTCTCGTCTTTTCCCAAGTAGCAGCCGTGTCCACGCGGCGGACCTGCCGCTTACCTGTTTCCTCCAGAAAACCAGCCTTCCTCCACCCGCTCTGCCCATTGCCACGACTGCAGAAGTGGTGACACCACCAAACCCCGGAGAGCCAGCTGGGGGAAGACGGTAGGGTTAGAAATTTGCTGTTACGTATGGTAATCACATGGATGTAAATTGCAAGACTCCTGAACCGGTTTCTAAAGGAGGCTCTTTCAAGTTTTTTTTTTTTTTTTCCCTCCTCTTTACTTTTTTCTTTTCTTTTCTCTTTCTCTTTTCTTTCTTTCTTTTTTTATGCCGTTGCAGATTCACGACGATCATTGAAAACGCCTGAAAACCGATCACGATTTAGGCGCCGCACAGTGTGCGGGAGAGAGGACAGACCTTCTGCTTCGGAACTTTGAGTCCCCAGTCAGGGATTTGCTGCTCTCCGCCCTGCAACCTCCTGTGACAGATGGCATGAGAGACACTCCTGACAGCCCGGACTGGCGGGCTGGTATTACTTGGTGCTTTTTCCTTCACTCTCTTTCTAACAGATTCAAAGCACCTCACGAACAATGTGTTTTAGGTGTGGAGGGGGTAGGGGTGCTGAATTAGGAACTGTTTATTTCTCCCACTATTTCATTTTCAACCTCAGTTTTCTTACTGAGACAATGGGATTAATTCCTATCTGTCCTCTATGAACTGCAGGGAACACTGGGAAATAAACAGCTTGTCTCCAATGGCAAAGTTTTTGGGGTTTTTTTTTTTTTTTTGGCCATTACAAAAAACTTCGTATATAAATTTGTATTAGGAAAATTAATCTTTACCGTACTTATTGGAAGGTGAGAGGTGGCAGCCAGTCTATACCTGGGGAAACTGAGGCATGGAGGCAGCAGTGACTCACCTCAGAAGTTAGACTCAGTTACTAGCACTGATGGAAACCTAGCAGGTCTCTGTTTTGATCCCCAGTCTGGTGCTCACTCCATATTGAACCTCCTCTCTTGCCCTCAATCCAGGTATAATAGATAAGATTATGTGATAAACTAGTGAACACAAAAAACATACAAATGAAAAAGTATTTTCTTACCCAGAAAAAAGATGACAGGGAAATCCAATGTGTAACCTAACCCAGCACTGCCATCCAAGGCATAATCTAAGCTTAACATTATGATGTCTGTCGTGTTTTGTTTTTTTTTTAATAAAAAGCTCAACATTCTCTTTTAGATCTCAAAATTAATAAATAAATGCATAAGAATAAAGCACCACTAAAACTGAGGCTTTTCTGATTTTAGAAAACACAAGGCTGAGATCAATTTCCACACACTAATGGTAATTCTGTCCACAAAGCATTTTTAATGGAAAAAGCAACTAAAAGACGAAGTCCGTGCTGATAATTAGACCTCAGCAAATTAGACAAATCGGTCAAAAGATTTTCCTGTGCTTACATTTTAAAGAAACATCTCAAATCAATATCAATATGAAACCTGGTCAATTACGTGAGGGCTTAGCGTGTAAGGGCTAATGTTTATTCAGCCCTGTCTCTGTACCTGACACTGTTCGAAGCATTTTACAAGGGTTATCTCATTAATTCTCCAACAACCAAATGACACAGGTCAGAGTTCATTCCCCCATTTCATGGATAAGGAAAGTGAGGCATTCAGACGTATGCAGTAGCCCCAGAGCTGAACTCCACGGTTCCCCCTCGTTCCTCAACAGAATAGAAGGAACTTCAGGAACAATTCACTATTTCCACCTCTTAGGGACCCCTTTTCACTTTCTGACCTTTAGGAAGGGTTTATACTTCAAGTTAAATTCTGCCTCCTTAGACCTTCCACTCACCCAGGTTTTCCGGGACAAGCTTAACTCTCCTTATGTATAACATCCTTCTCATCCGCAGGCTACATCCCCACCCTGCCCCGTCACGTCCAATGTCAACATGAACGTCGGGACCCTCTGTAAGTCCCTGAAACCAGAGTTCTCAAATTCATCTCTGTTCCTCCTCTCCTCGGACCTCAAAGCCAACCCTGCTAGCTCTCTCTCTCAAATACCATAAGAACATTCCCTTTCTCCTTCCTTCTCAGAGACCCTCTTCTCACATGCATCCTTTCTCCCCTGGATTCAGGCTGTGATTTCCCAGCTGAAGGTCTTTTCTACCAGTCTGCCTTCCCGTGCTCTTCACGCTCCACTCTGCAGTCAGTTACCCTCCCATGACACAGATCCAATTTGTTGCTTCTGCCTATAACCTTCTGCAGCTCCCCACTGCATGTGGAATCAACCCATGAAGACATGAAAGGGCCACTCTGGCCTTAGTCTTCCCGTGCACAATGGCACCTCATCCCCAAAATGGCCTCTCCTCCCCGGACTGGCCGTCTCCTTTCATGCCTGACCTCCCATCACACCTGCCTGTTGAGTCCCTGCTAAATCTATTCTTCCTGGCGAACTACTGCTGTTGCTCTATCTTCGGCTCAAATGCCACTGAATCCGTGAAGTCCCTCTGATTTCCCTGAGGCAAAATGACTAACATCGTCCTTTGCCTATTTAAACACCTGTTTTCATATACTGCATGGCCCTGACAGCCTTTGTACTAGTTGCTGTCCTCTGTTTGTCTCTTTCGTGCTGGATAGTAAGCTCTCTGACAACCCCTTTCCTCAGAGCCAACACATGTAATATTCCTATGCTTTAAATGACTGGGTTACAGAGAAGGGCCAGACTGGAAATTAGCACCCTCCCCTGACAACTACATAGATTTCCTATAGGAATTTCACTTATACTTACTAAATTCATATCACCTATTTTGGAAATCCCAAGCTGAACTCAGTGTATAATGACACTAACACTTGTGGGTGGAAGTCAAAAGTATTTAGAAGCTGTTGCAAAGACGAAGATTAGACCACCATCCCCTTGTCCTTTCCTGAACTCTACCTTATAGAAATAACGCAGTAAGGGCAAAGCTACGCTAAGCAAAGCGACACCAGGACCACGTCAGGCAACATCATTAGCTACTTGTTGAAACTCAGAACAAATTAGGTATGTCTTCGATCACCTTCCAGATGGTTTAGGTGGCAACATCAGAAGTGTGACCAGCAGCTGCAGAAAGCCTGCAACTGGTGTCACCTCTAACTACCATCTCTGGTGATAACTTCTTGACCATCACTACCCCCTATTCTAAACAGTAACACAAAGCATAAGCCATACTACCCTGACCTAGGCGGGCAGCTCCGAGAGCCCGCCAACGTTCAGCCTCAATGTTATGAGGAAGCACAACACCTTCTTATTCTCCAGATCTATCTCCTAAATCTCCTTTCTAGCTTCCAGAACATTCTCTTCATTGCAATTATAACATGAAGCTCAGCTATTAAAAATCACACTTCCCTAACTATCTGACAATTATTCATTGTTATTTTTATTATCTGTGCTGCCATTTGATTGCACTCATTTAGGCATTGCTACATATGTCACTCTACCCCCACTCCCTCCTGCCTTCCAGTCAATATTTATTGGGTACCTACTACCCGCCAGGTTTTCTGCTAGATGCTGGATACGATCAAATGAATAAGACATTTCCCTGCCCTCAAAACTTCTGCAGTCTTGTGCTGGCATGACAGACAAAGAGGCACGATAGTGAGAAAAAAGTACATTCTCTCCTTATCACAAGCCAGTCTGCACACATCTGAAAGATGATTTTCCCTTAAATCACTAATTTCCTCATTCCTTAATACATTCAGTGACTTTCAGTGGCTCCATATTACCCACATAATTATATTCATTCTGCCCAGGATGGAACTCTGAACAACTACAACTAACCCTTTCCCTTTTCTAAATTAAGGATTCCCAAATATTGCATGGGGCACACTTATACTAAAAAAAAAAATCTATTACTGATCTGAAATTTAAATTTAACTGGGGATCTTGGAATTTGTCTGGCAATTCTACCCCTAACTGGATCAGCCCGTTTGCCTCATTGTTAAATTTATAGTGGACTCCAGTGCTAGGTAGACAGTTACTCTATCTGAAATGTGTCATCTCCTCATCTTTCATGCCAGTCTCATCTCTTCCTGTAAGTCTTCCCAACCAACAGAGACTGTGCTTTCCTTTGAACCCTTAGAGTTTAATTCAACTTGGAAAATATTAAGTAACTGCCCGAAGTGACTACTCCAATTTTCTCAAACTCAATGGAATATTCAGGGGATTCTAAGATCATTTTTTTTTTCCTTCTAAGGGTCTCATAAACTACTCAAGTTTGGGAAATACTGTTTTACTTAGTTCATTTGAACAATTTAAATTCAAAATAACTTCCCACCTCTCCAATGCTAAGTAGGTTTGGGGGAGGATGGAGGAGGCAGGCAGAAAGGGAGGGGTGGGGAGGGGAGGAAGCTGTGCTCTCTTCAGTACAGACCCATCTCAGTCTGGCTCAGGATCAGGTCTGACTCTAACAGTTCCATACCTTACACCTGTGAGGATGACTATTATCAAAAAGACAAGAAGTAACAAGTGTTGGCGAGGATGTGGAGAAAAAGGGAACCCTCATGCACTCCTGGTGGGAAAGTAAATTGGTGCAGCTACTATGAAAAACAGTATGAAGGTTCCTTAGAAATTTGAACCTAGAACTACCATATGATCCAGCAATTCCACTTCTGGGTATTGAACCCAAAGAAACAAAAACACTAACTTGAAAAGCCATTTGCGCCTCCGTGTTCACAGCAGCATTATTTATAATAGCCAAGATATGGAAACAACCTAAGTGTTCATCAATGAATAAATGGATAAAGAAAATATGGTACATACACATATACACAATGAAATATTATTCAGCCATAAAAAAGAAGGAAATCTTAAGGGGGGAGGGTATAGATCAAGTGGTAGAGCGCATGCTTAGCGTGTATGAGGTCCTGGGTTCAAGTCCCAGTACCTCCTCTAAAAATAAAATAATAAATAAATCTAATTACCTCCCCACCCCAAACAGAAAAAAAGAAAAAAAAAAGAAGGAAATCTTGTCATTTGCAACAATGTGGATGATCCTTGAGGGCATTATTCTATGTGAAATAAGTCAAACAGAAAAAGACAAATACTGCATGATCTCACTTGTATGTGAAATCTAAAAACAAACAACCACCACCAAGAAACCCAAACTCAGAGATACAGAGATAGATTGGTGATGGCCAGAGGTGGGGGTTGGGAAGGTGAGCAACATGGGTGAAGGGGGTCAAAAGGTATAAACTTCCAGTTATAAAACAAGTCAGTCCTGGGGATGTAATGTGCATGGTGACTATAGTTTAATAATATTGTATTGTATATATGAAAGTTGCTAGGAAAATAGATCTTAAAAGTTTTCATTGTAAGAAAGAAATTGTAATTATATGTGGTGATGGATGTTAACTAGATTTATTGCGGTGACCATTTCACAATATTTACAAATATTGAATAATTATGTTGTATACCTGAAACTAATATAATGTTTTATATGTCAGTTACATCTTAATAAATGAAGTATTTAGAAGTATCACAATAATCACATTAATTCACTAAAAGAATATATTCAAGAAGAAATCATTCAGAGCTGTACTTTAATAAAGTCTTGCTTGAAATGTAAAGCAAAAAAAAAAAAAAAAGTTCTTTATTCCAAGGAAATATATTGCATTGTTAAGGTCTAGTATGTTACACTTATACACACTCTTGACAGAATATATCATTGCAAATATGTGACCTTTTCCAACCCAAACATTCTCTAGAGCCTAGTTTAAAAAAAATACATTGATTACAAAGGTCATAAACTTCCACAGGGATTTTTTTTTAAAAAGAACAAAATTTCTTCTCTTCTAGCATTAAACTATATATATACACACACACACACACACACTCCCTTACATACACGTTATTAATATATTTAGAGAAACCAGTACGAAATAGTTTGGCCAAAAGCAAGCATAGTCTAAATTTCTCTATTTGTTCAGAAAATTATAACCAGAAAAATAATGAATAAGCACCATAGGGAACCTCGGGACAGAATTAAAATCTAACATGTCTGATGCCCCTGATGAGAAACGTGTTTCCTGGTAGGTACTTCATACCCTCCCAGGTTTATGTTTAATTAACTTAACAATTTAACAGTGATACACCAGTAGCTTACGAACGTAACAGATGCATGAGTGAATAGTTCCCTTGCTTCTTACAGGCAGCACTATGGGACAGTATGACTAGGGTTACTGGATGTTAAAGCACAGCCAGCCTGACCCCTTGTACCTCGGGAATTTTGGCTAAATAACCTAACCATCCTGTGCCTCAGTAACTTTGTCTCTAAAATGGGTATAACAGTTCCCAAAGGCTAAATGAGATTACATCTGAAAAGAACTCAGCACAGTTCCCATCTCGTAGAAAATACCTCATAAGTTAGCACTAAAATATAAGAGGTACAGGGCAAACACTTTTGTCTGTTTTCTTTCGCTGCTACCATCTCAGTCCCTGGAACAGTTATCTGGAATACAGTAGATCCTGAAAAAATATTTGCCACCATCTGAGTCTCACTCTACTTCACAATGGTAAACACCAACCCTCATAATTCCATTGCTGTTATAACACCTCTGCCCTCAGTCTAGTTGAAATTTTTCTATATTTACCCAGGATTTACAAACAGAAAAATAGAGGACAATCTTTTTAGCAGAATTTTCCTTTTAAAATATTTCTTCACATGAATGCTGGCCTCTAATGTCTATGTATTTTTAAAGTTTTATTACCTCTTAATGAATTTCTTTTCTTCTCGTTTCTAAGGTGTCATTTTTTGGCATAGAGTAAAACTACAAATTCTATTTACCTTGTCTTTTATCTAGCTACTCTGCCAAATTTTCTTATTAATTCTTGAGTTTTCCCAATTATCTGCAAAGAAAATAATTTTTTAATATTTACACTGATTACTTCATTTTCTTATCTTGTTAGCTAGAAATTTTAAAACAACATTGACAAGTGACAACAGTGGATTATCCCTGGCTTTTTCCTGATCTTAGTGGAAATGACTTTAGTGTTCAACTGTTTTATATATATACTGTTAGGTTTCAGTAAATTTTCTTAATCATACTTAGCTGGCTTCCTCTTATTTCTCTTCAGCTGGAAGTTTTGCAACGTCTGCTGAATTTTATCAATTGCCTTTTTTGTCACATACTACTATAGCCATGGTGTTTACTCCTTTAGTTTGATAATACAATAACTTAGTTTGAAATACATCCTGGTGTTCATTCTTTGCACTCCAGAAATAATCTTACCTGTTCCTAGAGTATTATTCATTCTATACACTAAGAGACTAGTTGCTAATATTTTTCAAGCATTCACCATAAATACAATTCATTTCTGTATATCTTTATATTATCTTTATCAGGCTATGGTACTATATTAGAGTTATGCTACTTCTGTATAAGTTGAGTTTTAGATACTGTTTCCCACGTAACATTCAAATGCAGGTGCCACGGAAGCTGCGAAGTGTACGTGGCTTAAATCTGGAAGAGAGTAACGTACTGCAGGTAGAGATTTAAGAGGCATCACAAAAGGAGAGGAATTAAAACCATGAAGACAGATAATATCTCCCAGGAAAATGAAGTATACCCCAATAAGATCGGTGTTCTCAAGGTAACTTCCTTCACTCTTTTAAGTGTCTGATGAGGATGAGACAGCCAAAAAGAATCTGAACTGTGTAGGGTCATGGCATCTAAGACAGTAGAAAGCTTTTAAAAAGGACTGATCAACGTTATCAAAAGGAAAAGAAACTATAAGATGATCCCCAAGAAAATGTCCATTAGTTTCACCTATCAGATATCAGGGCAAACAATTTCAGTAGAGTAGTTACAGGCAGAAGCCAGATCACAAGTGGATGGGATTGAAGATGTATGGCTAGCAAGAGGAGATTCTTCTTCTAAAAAAATTGGACAATGAAGGAATTGGGTAATATCGATGTGTTTGAAGGATAAAACTTTTTTCTTCCAGAACAGGAAAGTCTTGAGTATATTTATATGTTGAGAGTCAAAAGTTTACAGAAAAGGAAATATTAAAGATACTCAAGAAAAAAGGAGGCACCTTGTAAAAAGAAGACCCACAGGATAATGAAGGAAATGGAGCCAAGGATGTAGACTCAGTCTTAAAAGGAACAGGAACACCTCATTCACAAAGACTAGATAAAAGAAGTTAAAGACAAAAGGAAGAGTAGATGAAATGTAAATAGTGGTAAGAAGTTGATTTATATCAAGCCTGATGGCTTCAATTTTGAAGGCGGTCCAGCTAAGGCATCTGCTGAGAATGAGGAGACAGGACAACTATCCAAAGAAAAGGCCTCAAGGGGAACTGTGAGTGTTCAGTAGGGCTGTTGAAGGTCATGGGCAAGGATGGTGGCCAAGTACAAAGAACTGGTTCACCTCTTGAGGCCAGGTAAGAGGGAAAAACCAATTATTTGTTGGATCTGTATTTTATTTGCTTGTTTCCAGCAATGCCCAGTCATGCTATTGTAATAGAAAACCAGGGAGTCGTAGACCAGTGCCCATTTGCCAGACGAGAGCCTTGGTGAGCGCTGAGACAGAAGATGGTAGACGTGGGAGGGGAGGTGGTAGGGAAGTGGGGCTTGAATGACCAACAGTTAGGTCCACGTTGGCCAGGGAAGGACAGAAGCCTGACAGATTGACCCAATTAGGAGAAAAAGACTCAGTGGAAGAGCTGAATATCTGAAACCAAAGAGCAGCTGTATTATTGCAAGTCAGACAAGATGACATTATGGAGTTTAAGATTCCTGAGATGGAATGTTTCTCTTTCAGGACAAGAAGCTATGTGTGACTCTAGGATCAGAGGGCTGACGTTCAGTAGAGTTAAGGAGATTCAGCCAGTTAGGACTGCTTTCAGTGGGTCAACTCTAAGCCCTTTCAAATCTCCTACAATTACGGCAAGAGAGACATGGCAGGAGTAAGAAAGCGTAAAAAGCAGCATAACTCAGTTGTACGAGGTTTATTGGAAAATGATGCATTTTCATTAGTGAAAGGAGATGGTTGTGTGTATCCAAGAGAATGTCAGCTTCTTGTTGTGGTTTCATGGAATGTGGGACTTATAAGCGTAAGGAGTCCTGTGTGCCTGTTGACAGCTGAAAGGAAAACCATCTCCTTAAAGAGGAGGCAAAATTCAGTTAAAGCAATGATGAAATTCAGTTAAAGACAATGCTGTGATGGAAAAAGCCAAAAAAATTGTAGACAGAATGATGCTTGATAATGAGATGAGGTTTCCAGAGGACCCAGTGGAACAGTGTTGCGTTGAGGGAGCAGTAGAAATATTCAGAGAATGGGGAAAGGAATGGAAGTGAGAGGCACAGGAGGGTCCCTGAAAATCCCAGGGAAACTGTAATGGCCATGAGGTCCAAGAAGAGGCCAAGAGCTCTATTCTCAGGAGGGACCGCCTCCCACTTCACAGAACAGCGAGTTCTCCACTACAGTTCAGTCTGGTGTAGTTCACCCACTCCGATTATTTAAACTCGTTCATTTCAACGATTTCAAAAGCTCCCAGGAGATTCCCGAAGCAGGGCTATACCTGGTACATGTGGGCTGCAGATGGGATCCTCCCTTCAAGGATTCAGGATGCTACGGAACATTTTCAAACACCTCAGCCAGTGGAAAGGCCTGGCCAGGTATTTAAAACCAGAATTCTAGGGTTCTGATGAAGAACTTTCATACTAATGCATGTATACCCTATTAGAATTAGTTGCCAGTATCTCAAATTCAAGGGATTTCACATAAAGATCTAGAAAAATAATCAAGTTCATCCAGAGAAATCAGCAGTATTAGGCTCATATGCTGCTTAAATAAAATCGTAGCCGCTCCCTTGGGATGAAACATGCCAGGCCCAGGTCACTACATTATTTGACCTGCGTGGACTCTGGAACTTGGACGCATTTGGGTTTGTAATTACTGTCTTAACCTTTGGTGAGATAATTATTCAGCCTGTTTTATTTATATCAAAGCATCATTGTAGAAAATAAGTTACTGATTATACTTCATAAAATAAGATTTGCATACATATATTTATATTAAAATAATAGATTTATGCTAAATAATCACCCAGCAATAAAGATGAAAATTTAAGAACTTAAAAGGATGTATCTGCTACAATCCTCATCCGACAGAGTGAGCTCAAGCACTGCTCCAAATATTGTACAAATCCACCTATACTTTATAAATACTATCCAGACCAGAGAATGACTTTCATCATGTCCCGCCTTCCCTAAATTCCTTTCACTCAAGCTATTTGTAAGCATTTCTTCTGAATTAGACTCTGCTCCCACCTCTATTTTTCCTCCATTATTGTTCACTCATTGTAATTATTCAAAATTCATCCTCCGATGAAATCAACAGCTCTGGATATCATAATAAAGGAAACAATATGGGTAAGAAAATACAAAAGGCTAGAGAATATATTAACATAGCATACAGTTCTAAATAGTTGTTGAAAATAGAAAGTAAATTTGGACTTGAGCTTCCTAGGAGACAAAGGAAAGAGGGAAAATGTAAACAATCCCGACCCACAAGGCCCACAAGAAAAACACCATTTAATCATTTAGCCTCCCAGGAACTTTTCTTATTCTAAGATGGGGGGAGATTTCAACAGTCACTCTGCAGGACATTGTGTGATACAGTAAACAAATCCACGACTGCATCCCTGATATGCTGAACTGTCTGCATGCGTTTCTAAAACTTTCTTCAGTTTAGGCTGATGGTGAAACCCTGATGCACAATTCTGTGAAAGATTTTGAGGGGTCAAGGTCAAGTATATAGCACTCTGAGGCCATTCAAAGGATATATTTTAAATTATCAGAATAGTTGAAGATCTGGTTTTTCAGGTTATCAGTCCCCCATAAATACAATTTCCTTCAGATAACTTCTTCAAAAATAAGAACCGAAGAGCAGCATTTGAAGTTGTAATTTCTGGCAAGAACACAGAGTATCCAGAGATGCTACGATGTGATAAAGTTCACATAAAGGAATTTCAGAAACATTAACTAAGAGGCATGCAGAAATGGAGCACTGAGGATCCCCACACTCCTCAGCAAGCACTCCTGGGTCTGCTTCAGCACACAGTTGAGTCACAGAGGCTCTGGACAATGTGTCTGGACAACAGGCATTACCTTCCAGGTCCATAGAAAGGTCTGTTGCATAAGATTGTCAGATTTGGGCCAACTGCATTCTGGAGGACATCTGCAGAGACACTGCATTTCATCTTGGGACATCTGTTCTTGGCAGGATCTACTGCCTCCCTAGACCCGTCCTAGGGTGCGGCCATAAGACCACACCATCAGGGTTGAGAATGTAAGATACATATCTTTTGATTCTCCATCCCAGCAGGCAATGTTGTTTCTATTTCTCTGATACCCAAGTTAAGCTCCTTGAAGCTCAGATTATTTATTGCATTACTTTTGTAACCTTTCTCCCAAAGGAACATGTAATCCGTACACAGTTGGCATTAAATATTACCGCATGGCACATTTGTTTTTAAAATGGTAAAATTAGATAATACATCTCATCGACATTCATGGAATTTTCTCCCTGAATCCGAGAGCCACGTGATAGCTGAAAAACACAAGCTTTATCATCCTTCAGTAGCAGTTTATTCATTAGTACATCCTGTACTCATCTGAAATCCAACCTATCTCATCACATCTCATATTTGGTTATTTTCTTTCTCAAAGGGCCTTGTTACAAATCCAGTGCATTTAGCTACCTACCAAACTATGCCCATTAGGGTACTTGGACAATAGCTTACATTTTAAACTGGAGTCATTCTGGGTGCTGCTGACCTGTCAATCTCAAATACATTTACAAGCTACACACACATACACACACACACAAATGAAATGAACAAAGTGATTTCAGATTAACTAGCTCTGACTACCCATTTTAAGAAAATCACTGGGTGTGCCTCAGATCCAAGGCTAACAATTTGCCACGCACTGCAGTATTACAGCTTTCTAAATGGTAAGTAACTGTTTAAAAATTCCAAAGCCATCTTAAAATGTTTCACTTAAACATTTCTGCAATAAAATCTTATTGAACTGTTGCTTTCATTAATTTTCTACAGACTAGAGAGCAAGGAATTCAAGTTTGATTTTTTTTTCTTTTAACTTTGCCTACTACTAGCAAATAAACTGTGCCTCTTTTTTTAAATAAACCCCTGGCCTTGAGTTTTGGCCCCTTAATAGTAGCCTACATGGTTGACTACCCTTGGTGTTAAATTTTCTTAAATTGTATTTCTGTCAGTGTATCATTTTTTTAAGCAATGGACCCTATAATAGCAAGCACTGGTCTGTCAGGAGTGCATTTTAACAGCACGACACAAGTATTTTTCACTACAGGAGACAAACAATGATATGTATTACATGCGGTAAACACTGCCTTTGGTACATAGGGTTCTTCTAGCATTTATCTGTCTAAAATCTCACTGTGTCCTGAATGGGGGGTTGGAGGCCAGGGAGGGGGAGAAACCCTGCCTTATATTAATTTTGCCAGTGGCTACAGCACAGCCTTAGAAAGAGTCCACAAGCACTGCAGCATTTCTCTTGAAAGCCAACCTTGATTTAATATTAAATGAACAGAGTCAGGCATATTACCTCATGCTTAGAACGTCCTTTTCTTTCAAACAACTACCACATCTCTCTTTGACAACTCTTTTCCCAAGTGTTGGTACTCCTCCTCTTTTTATTCACATGTATTACTACAAACAACTTTCAGTCAAGCTTAAAAAGCTATTAAATAACAATTGTGCTCTCCAAATTGGGGGTGCATAAATCCCAGGGATGGTTACACAATGAATAGCCTTTCTATTTACTTGATATCTTAATCTTTAAACATTGTTTTCTTAATTAAAAAAAATGCCCAGTGGAGTATTTATGATTTATAAATATATATGAAAATTGAGGGTGCCAACTTAAATGTCCTGAGGAATAAAGAGATATAATCAAGATGTTTAGAGAATACTGAAAAAGAATACCAGTTAAGATGCTGACATTCAATTGTCCTTGCCACCTCTGGAAAAAGAGATAAAAATCGAGACTACAGAGGAAACCTAAAGCAAGCTAAAATTTCATATATAATTCTACCCTATGGGATATTAAACATCACACTTTACAAGGCCATAGACGTTGCACATGCTGAAGCACGGAGAGTGCGAGCATGTAAGATACTTTAGAAAACTATCGCCTCGGTTACAAAGAAAATCTCATGTTCAATAATTCCCCCAAAGATTCAGCTTCATCTTATTTTATGTAAAATATACTGTAATCTTCATTTAACAACCCATTCCAGATTCCAATAACCTCCACTGCTAAACATTTTTCCCCATATGGCTTCAGGAGTACATGGTATTTAAGCATCTATCTTCTTTGGAGCTGAAAAGTTGGTGAAAGATCTTATTATGCTAGCAGCTTTTCATATTCTTGATTATTAATCATCCTTTAACCTCATTGTAACCTGTTTCTTTAATCTTCTCCTCATATTTAATTTTCCAACTATCTTATCTTCATAACTCAGTGCAGTTCTTCCTTTCTAACAACAGTAGCTCACATCGAAGTGTGGGCAAGTGTTTTCAATTCCTGTAACACCCCCTGACGGTTCTATAAATGGGTCTCCTATTTACAGATGGGTAAGCTGAGGCTTGGAGAGGCTGAGTGACGTGCCTAGGAACATACAACTGGGATGCAGCAGATTAAGGGCAGACGTCAAACCTATATTCCTCCTCATTGTGCTCCTTGACATGCCTCTGAAACCTAGGCTCCGGTTTGGGAGATGCTTAGGGAATTTGCAAGAACTGATGAGACATTTTCTCTCTATAAACTAATATTATAGAAGGTGAAAACAGCAGATGAACACATCATAAGTCATATATGACTAACATGCCATTAACGATACTTGGAGGGCAGGATAACACTCAGTGTAGCAGAATAATGAGAAACACACAGAAATTATTTAAAATACAATGTATGTGTTAAAATGAACGTAGGATAAGCTTGTATCTTTAGAATCACAGAGAAAAACTAAGTTGTGGTAAAAATAAAAGGCTCTGTTTATTACTTAGTAGATAAATTCCCAGAGGAAAAATCAAAAATTTTTAAAAAAAATTTTATTTCCTCAAAATATGTAACTTTTTTTCAGGTCACTGCAGAAATCCACAGTTAACTGAGAAGATAAAGCATTTAGCATGTGTAGTCAAATGAGCACGTGACCTCTATTCCAAAGGTAATGGTTAGTTTAATAACTACCATTGATCAGATTATTGAAATACCTAGCAGACTATCAGCTCAAGATCAAGTGACTTTTCCTGAAAATGAAGCTCAAATAGATCCATTTTGGAAGGTGAGAATCACCAAGTGATTAGGAAAACAGGTCTTCGACTCAACCAGGACAAGACGGTAGTTACAACAGATGTCCCATCTACCAAAAAGAGGGAGAAAAAAAAAAAACACTCAGGATGTACAGGGTGACAGGAGGAATTAAGACTTGGGAAGTCACTTGGCCACCACCTTGTAGCTTTCTGGAAAGCACGTTTGGGATTTCTTTGTGTATGGAGTATAGACAGCCAGTGTTTTAAAAGCTCACCGGTTCATGCTGTGCCTCTTTGTAAGATTCCAGGAACATGAGCACAGCTTCTCAGCCAATATCCATGACGGATGCCAGCCCGTTTTATAAACATAAAAACAAGCTCAAGCACTTTGATTTGTATTTAAGATTTACATTAAACTTTTTTTTATTACCTAAGTATTCAAAAATATCAATTACTCTGTGATCAGGGCAGAGTTTAACGGCAGCCTTCGCTCACCAATAAGAACAATCCTTTGTATTTCACACTGAATTATAACGTGTAAATACTCCATTAACCATATTAGTAGATGTATGTAGATGTGTCAACTTAAACTCAAACATACAACTACACCATCTCCCATGAGTTAGCAACAAATGACCTAATCCTGAGGTCTATTTTGAGACACATATTTCACAACTGTTACTTAATCACACAGGGTGATTGCTGAGGCCAAATAAAAAGACATTCTCCCTTCACCTCCCACAAAGAAAAAAACTACCAGTAAAAAAAATGCATGAAAATAATCCCATTTCCAATTAGCAGTTGAGCTGTGACTCCCAAAAGGAACCCAGTCTGGAATGGCCTAACTGAGTGAGCTTCCAGTGGTTCCCAGATGGAAGTATCACCACTTCCTTACCTGACATTTCGGAAAGTACAGGGGCATTCTTGGTTGGAACAGTGACCAGGGACACCACAGGACCACGGAGCAGAGAGTGGCTGCCTCTTGTCCTTGCCTTTACTATCCTCACTCACTCCAACCACACTAGCATCCTTGATGTTCCTCAAACATAACAGAAAAGCTTCCACTGCAAGGTCTTTGCACTGCCTGCTCCCTGTGCCCAGAATGTCCTTCCTATACATCCCCCTGGCAAGCTCCTCCACTCTCTTCGGGTCATTACTAAAGTCACACTCTCAACAGGGCTGTCCCTGTCCACCCTGTTTAATTTTCCCTATCCTTGTCTCCTCCCCATTACACACAAAGGAGTCCATAAATCCAAATTCTGCAAACCTCTTACACTGCTCCACTTTTTCTGGAGTGTTTATCCTCTCCTAATGTATTCAGTATTTGTTTTGCTGATTATCTGTTTCCCCAACTAGAATATAACCCCTCCATGGGAAGGAGTTATTTCTGTGTTTTATTCAGAGCTGCATCCTAGGGCTTTGTACGGTAACTAGAGTATACAGAATAATATTTGTTGAGTGAAAAAATGGGGAGCAAGGATGCTAAGTGTTTTGCAAGGGTGTCAACTGTACCTCTGCTGGTAACTTACCAGTATCTGCGGCAAGAGATGAAACTACACAAACAGCATGAAAGTTACAGAGCTGACTCTGTCTTATTCTGCATTTAAAACTGAACTATGAAGCTTGAAGCTCAGCTTTTGTAATGGGACTACTGGTTTACAAAGGGATTTTTTTACAGAGCACAATTTTTACTTATTGTTCATAACCTCCCTTCTTAAATTTTTTTTTCTAATTGTTCCTGACTATACCTCTTCTCATTCTCTGTACTGGTTCCATGTGATATAACCCCACTCAAACTCTTCTTATTTTTTATTTAGTTTCTTAACAATGGTGAGTACACCAGCTGTAAAAAATTTGAAAAATAACTTGCTCTTAAGTTCTTCCCAGTTTCCCCTGACTACCTTCTTCTTTACATAGTAAAATATTAATAACTTTGTATTCGTATATTACATATGATCAATTAGAAATACAAAATTCTACATTCATTATTTATAAGAATGAAATACTGGCACACAAACACTTGTTAAGTGACTAAATGGTTTCATTTTTAAACTGTTAAAGAGACAGCAAAGCATGTAATCATAAATATAAACTCCAATCCCATGTACTCGGCAAGAACACGTTGTGGAAAGAAGGGGTTCTTGTAGCTCAGACCCTTTTTCATTTTTTTCCCCGAATAAATGGCCACAGAAAATACTGGCTTATAAATTGTAAGCCAATTCAGTAAGATATTATTTCTTTGTGTCTCCCAAAGCACGGACACACCTCAGTGGATTCACACGCAATACTTACAGGCTTTAAAATTATGTTCATACGTATGGTTGACCTTCTCACCTGTAAAACACAGATAAACCTGCCCGTTGAAACTAACACTCATTTTTAGTGTTAGGTGTGGTTCCTTTTTCATTCACCTCTCCACCCGAGCAAGGGAACAGGTACTAGTCACTCATCTCATCTGGTCTAATATGTAGCTGTTGGTCAGAATGTATTTTTATTAAGTGGTCCATAGACACAAAAGAAGCATCACGTTCACTGCCATGAGGTATTTTAAAGGGTTAACAGGCTTGACCCCATTTTTTTTGTTTTTTGGTGAAATGTGAGCAATCTATCCAAAGATATTATTTAAGAGATTTCAAAATCTTTTAAAAACAAAAAAAGAGAAGAAAATCATTTAAAAAATACCAAGTGCCTCTGTTCGAACTGCTATAATAAAAAGATGGCATTGTTCTAAAAGTTTTCAGAAATAAGAGCAAACTAACAATGTCTAAAACTTGCTTTTTTCCCTTGAAGTTGCCTACTGGGATTCCACAAGCATAAATGGAATGGGAATTTATTTTTCCTTGGTGGTATTTAAATTACTATTAAATGTTATCATTAGCACATTTTATGACATTTCCTGCCCCCTTACTAATCTGTGTCATATTTGATATTTATGTTTACTAAAACTGATTTTCTGTTTTTATTAATAGGATGGCTTTACTGTAGACGATGCTTTACTGCATTAGTAATAACAATTTTACTTAAATATGGCTTTGGTGTACTCCTCTGCAAATAATCTTTGAATTCCTAAGAGTCTTTTATTTTCCCAGTAGCCCAGTTGGAGAGTTTTTAATATTACACTGAATCATAACAACACATGCTGGTTAGAGCCTAACTTAATACATGCAGCTTAATGTTAATTTTCCAACTTCAAATCAGGGATCTAACTATTCTGAGATGATTATTTATCTCAAGTGTGACTTTGTTTTAAAACTAGTAAAGTCCACAGCTAGAGATTTTTGCATCAGAAAAAACTAACACTGTGGAGTAAAAGAATTGAGCAAAAGATCTGGAATCTTTACATAACTGCAAAAAAATATTGTTGAGAAGAAAAAGGTCTATCGATAAGTTTTGAGAGTCTAGGGAAGAAAACAAAAATGCACAGGTGAATTCACAAGTGACTGATGCAGGAGATATATTAACTGTGTTCATAATACAATAAATATGTTGGATGAATATAATAAAAAGCTATGCTTAGGTCCTAATTCATTTAGAGAAAAGTTATCCACTAATACGGATATTATGGGCAAAAAGCCCTCAATAAGCAAAAGAAACTGCTTTAAAGTAAGAAACAAAACTCTAAATGCCACATTTCTTGCTTCACAATGTAACTTCCACTGCAAAATGAATTTCTTATAAATACCTCGAAAAGGGGAACATACAGTTAATCATCAAAACAGGTATGTTACGATGGTAGAAACGGAAATACAGCAGACAGTATCAAACTCGATCGGAGCTGAGAAAAAAAAGGAATTGGGTGATAAAAATCACAAGGGAATAAATTTAGGCGCCTACAGTGTTATAAAACTTGTCTTTCCTCTTAGAATGGTGAATACCCTATAACAAGAAGTCAGTGCTATAGTTTACAATACTGGGAAATGAGCCGACATCAAGTATCTGAATTTTACAAGTTGCAAAGACTGCCAAATTACAGTGATCTGGTGAAAGTCAATTCTGACAAAAGTTAATGCTCATTCGGAAGCTTTAGAGACTCTAATGTCTATATGTGCAGCATTCACATGTGCACCTACATCTCTTCAGATGCCTAAAAGGGACGTGCCACGAATCAGTGGGAGTATCTGCTTATATAAGTGGATTAAAAAATTAAAAAGGAAAGGAAAAATACCTAAAGAAACATAGCTAATGCAAATGATGTTTTAAAAAGATATGGTTGATTGGTAGAATATTGCTTTTTATTTTTCCTGTCCTTGTTTTCAAGATTTTGCCTTCCATTTACAATTCACATGTTTTAAGATTGATAAAAGCAAGAAATGTTAACTTTTTTTTTTTTTGTGGAAGTTTGGATGAGGTTACAGTATGTAATTTTGAGTAATAGAAGACATTCTCATAGGACCTGGAAAATGTTTTCAAACCAAATACAAAAATAAGATTTCAGTGACTCACGGTGTAATGAAAAAAGGAATACAATGGTCATTGAGGTTGGTCCAATTCTTCTTTATGGCTATATAATTTTTATGTGAAACAGAAAACTGAACTACATAATACAGTTCTATAATGCATATATTGATCAAAACCATTTGCAAAATTACTACTTTCAGCATTTTTTAAAAAATGAGATTCCTTAATAAATTATGTTTATGCAGTCAAAACAGCATTAAAATTTATTATTAGTCACTTAATGGAAGTTAATGGTGAGTTTATAAATGAAGTCCTGGCTTACATTGATACACTCTAAGAGCAACCAAAAATAGAGATTCTTTCCCAGAGTTCTTTGTATTTATAAAGTACAAAATAAGCAATTTTGGCAATTCTCAAATGTAGTTCTTCCAGATGCATTTAATCCTAAATAAATTGTAGAAACAGAATATTTTTCTGCTAAGTCAGGTATGTTTAAGTTATCCATCTTACGCGGTAAAAACTATTCTGACTGAAGTATTCTATGCTTTATAAAAAGATTTAAAAAAAAAACAGTGGACAGATAGAAACAGTGTGAAGAATTTTTGTATTTTTAATATTCTTGGTGGGGATTATTTTCAGTGACAATATCTCAAGTCTGCAACACAAACCAAAACAAAAAAACACAAAACTAAACTGGTTACTTATATTAAATACTCATTCACTGAAAATGGGTGCATTCAGAATTAAGGACAGAGATTGCAGATTAATTTACAAATAAGAAATTCTATGAGTAGATGGGTTATTTTGAACAGAGATTGTTGCAGAGAAGTTGTTGCTTAGGTTGTCTAGTGTGAAGCCAACAAATTTTTCCAAAGTGAGGGGCGCTCTCCCAAAGTATTGTACGAAATAAAATGGTCACTTTCGATTTGTACTGGTCCATGAAGGGTAGATGGTCTAAAACGTTTGAAATAGAATGCAATAACGCTTTCTTACAATAAACAGAAAAAAATGGACTTAAAATTATAACTTTTTATAAAGTTATAAATAAGGTAAGATAATTTGCAGGGAATATAGCAGTCTTTTTAACAAACCATGAAGTGTAATACACTCATATGCCAAAATATTTCATAATACTAAGATTAGCTTAGACATTTAAATATCATAAAAGTTATGACTGTAATAAAGTGTTAAGAAAGCGCAAATGAAACTTGTAGAAAAAAGTTTATTTGGGAGGAGTTTCATTCCATATAAAAGCTTAAATTTCCTTAAATTTAAAACAATAAAAAGTTCTTTTTCAGATAATAATAATGTACTGCTTTCCAGGGAAGATATTTTCAACTGCCTTAATATTAAAAAGATGATAATGAAGGAAAAACAGAATGCACACCGTCAGTCAGCATTAAAATAAAATCTGTATAATGAACTGGCAGATAAAATAATACTAACAGCACATTCATATTTACTTTTAAGACCAGAATTATTCACTAATATAAATTTCACTGTATATAAAAATTTAGGAGCACCAATTTTGATCAGTGTGAAATAAAGTTACAGCTAGATTAATGCTCTATGTAGCATTTAATTTTAATTTTCTATTTTAAAATCGTATTATTATATTAAAGCATATAAAATGTGCAATCAGTACAGCAGTTTCAAATCCTTTGTGTTAATTGGCACTGTGGTAGAGCATGAAACATCACTCTTCCCCAGTACCATCATTTTAAACATATCATCCTATAAAAATAGCAAACTGCATTAAATTTTATAGAAGACGTTTTCAGTTTCTCATAGAGGAAGAGCTATCAGCAGCCTCCGCAGCAAGTGTCACAGCAAACAGCTTTGAGTACGTTCTCTGGTAAGAATACAAGATACAGCCTTCATCGGCTTCATGCTTAAAATATACAAGTAAGGAGTTGCAGGCTTCCACCGAAAAACAAGCAAGCATGGTCCAACAGCTTAAGCTGTAAATTCTGATATTCCATACTGCCTCCAAGTTGAGATGTATTTTGCTACATTTCCTAGTTCTGTTTTCTTAACACTTGACATAAATATTAATCCTAAGACTCTGATTAGACATTAACTACTTTTTTCATATTTTCCAAACTGCAGTCAGAATGACAGCTAGGTTTAGCAGTAACTGCAGTCCTGTAAACACCATCACTAAACCTTGGCTAGTTTCACACAGTGGTCGCTAATCTACTTTACGTGTTCTTTAGTTCAAAGTACAAAGATGCTTCTGTGTCTACTTTGTCATAAGCTCAACTTTAAAAAATATATATATATAAATATTTTGGATACATTTTTAACAGATACATTTCTAGGTCTTGGAATATAAATATTGATGGGTAGACTGACTTCACAGTTTAAGTCAGAAAGCTTGTTTAATAGAGAAAGGTTTTAAAAGTCAATCTTTCTGTTCCCTTTTCTAATGAGTTTCCAAAGATGGAGAGCAATCTTACAAACTGGCAAATCCTCTCTCATCAGACATATGCATCTTATGTTCTTCAGAAAGATAAAACATATTTTATTTTCCAGCCTTGTTATGGAAAGTGAACCAGTAAGATTTGAAACTCAGTAATGAACTATAAAAATCTTTCCTTTTCTTTTTGTTAAATATAGCTAATTATGCCTCAAAGGAGGGGAAAAAAAAGTGTGAGAAATTAAATTTACTGCAGTAATAGTTTTTAACAGCCCTAAGAAAATATCTTATGATTTAAATTCTTGTATTCATCATTCAAAGAACTTGTAAAAATGTCATCACTATCACTGCTCAGAGTAAAGCAAAATAAAATGTTAGAACTTCAAGATTCATTGTTCAGCATTAGAAATGTTTTTGTGCTCGTGCTCTGTTTTGGATGGAGAAGTTAATTAGGAAGTTAAATACAACTGGCAAAAAATATTTCACTCTTCTCTAGATATGAAAAAAAATTATCTGGCCCAGGATAATATCTATAACCAATAATTTACTGGTCGGGTAAACTATTTTTTCTTTATTATTTTCCATATTCTTACTTAGATGCCTAATAATTTTGATAGACAAATATAAACCTATAAGTTACTTAGGGCTTTTTTTGTGTCTTAAAGATATTACATAATGGCCAAAGACCCGAAAACCAATGAACTACTTTTTAATAGGACTTAAATGGTTAAGCATTGGCTGTGCAAAACACAAGAAGGAAATGTGCTTAATGAAGAGGGAAATGAGAAAAATTATTTTCAAAGCTTGGGGAAAGTGTCATGGAATAATACTTGTTCAAAGATCATACTGCAGATTTTGTGTAATTAATAAACAATTAGATGGTAACAATTTGAGATGCACCTCTCTCTTTCCCATCCAGTACCTAAAATGATGCCTCTCACACAGCAGGCATCCAGTAAGCATTTTTGAATGCCTATATATGCACCCTCAAAGAATTTAATTTGTAAATAAAATTTTCTTGAATGTATCTGTCTATTTGGCATACAGATTTGGACTATTTTAATTTGCCAATCAGAGACATGCGCTTTTAATCCTAGACACAATTTCACTGAGATAACACACTTTCCACATAAAACTAGATACCACATCTGCGGCATATATAACACATAACACGGTGTTTTAGATGCATACCATTCCCCCATTTCCCTTCTGCAATTTTTAAGTGTTGATGAATTACTCCTAGCCAAAAAAGTCATGTTATATACAACAAAACCTTCAGTTTAAATAAAGGATAAGCTTGCTGTTAACAACTTGGTTTGAAATGTTAACAACCCTTAGGCTGTTAACATAACAACTGGCTATTAATGTGGTAATGACCAATTTAAGAGGAAATTGTACTCTGAGAAATGAAAATATTGGCAATTAGGACCAGGGTTTATATTTGAAAGAGTGTGATTTTTTTTTTTTTAAATAAGGTAACAAGATTAAAAGTTTGAGTCTATCAGAAATTAACTAAAAGTCGTATCCCCAAAGAAACATATAGACTCTTTTAGAGAAAGAATTTCTGAGATGAAAACTATTTAGATAAACTCCCTTCAGCAATACACTTCCTTGAGACTATCAAGTACCAGTTGAACATGTTACTCTTATTACCATGAGGAAGAATAAAACAAAACAAGGTTACTTTCTTTGCTCTCCACTAGACTAACAACTGCAAAACAGCTTCACTCACAACCCAGGCATTTCATCAGCAAATCTGTATTTTTGATTTCAAATATCCAGAGATTTCAAGAGGCTCTCTTTCAATTTGACTTAATTTTTGTCTTTACTGCTTATTAGAACACTTTAATCTTGCCCAGACAATATATAAACTCCATGTTTCGGAACTGTTACATGAATCCACTTGAGATACTGCAACTGTAAACAAATTCAAAGTCAACGACAGAGTCCAAAAGCCCATAACTATTGGTTGGTACCGAGAAAGCAAAACTAGGAAGCAATGTCAAATCACTGAAAGCAAATACGAACACTCTACATGTAAGTCAGGCTCTAGTTCACAATGAGCAGAGGAGAAATTTTTATTTCCAAGAGGAAAATTCAAAGACTGCAGAGTCTAAAAGAACTCTGGAATTCTGATGAGTGAATTCTGATAGGAATAAATTAATTCTGATTAGCGGTGTCACCACAACTAGGGGAAAGCTGGGCTCCAGTCCCCTCCCCTCCCACTGCTGCCACCTTACAGGTACTCTGTGCCCTGGGAACACCTAACAAGTGGTCATGATTAGTCAGGGGGCGGGCAGAGGAAGCCGTCCTAAGGGGGAAAGAGGAGAATTTGATGAACAGTAAAGGATTCACCCTCTTGTTCATCAAACCCTATGTTCTCATACATAAAAACTGAATCAGACTGAAAATAACTAGGTTAGATATGAGGCAGCACCAAATTTCCTAGAAAACACCTCCCGAAATGACAGGGGAGTTATTGCTGATTGATAAATTTTATGTCATGGGGGGGGGATTTCAAAATAAATCACTTAACGTCAGACTAGAAAAATGATTAATTGTATCAAATATGAAAACCCAAATGATGCCATATATCATTTCTCTAATTTGATAGATCCTACTTTATTAATATATGTAATCTGCTGCTGAATGAAGTCACCAAGTTCCCTGAAAAAGCAAAATAATTTTTCCCATTAGTCCATATGTTGAGGACTAAATGCTAGGACACACTTGTTTTAGCCCCTGCTTCATGGCTTCAGAAGCAAGAACATCTACGCTGTCCTGCAACTGCCCAGATGTTTACAATTGGGAGAATGGCTAGCAGTCGCCCATAACGATGGAGGTCTTTACTTTGTTATTTTCCCATCAAGCTCCCAGCAAGTCTGAGGCTGCTCATCGCTCAGTGCTCTCTTTTGCAAAGATCACTTGGAATGCCATGGGTTGGGGCGAGATGTATTTACACTTGGAGCAAGTTTTCAAAATTGTACCATAAACATACTACTATCACTTCAGAGTTTCAAACTGACTTTCTCCAGCAAATCTAAAAACAGAAAGATCGCGGAATTACTTTGTGCCCGACCTTCCCTGTCACTTAAGCGCTAATAAAAAATCTCGTATGCTGATTTCTACCAAATACATCCTTGACATGAACTGCCAGTTTCCACACAGGAAGGGGGATCAGCTAGCCCCAAGCAGGAGCATCAGGGAAGGCAAAGGGGAACCCTTGCAGACAGTGTGCTTTCCTGGCCCATTGCTTAAGCGATTGCTTGCAAGACAGGCACCTGGCAGGTCGACATCTTTCAGGAATGTAAGCGGGTAGCAAGGAAATGAAACCCCAAAATACGCTTACAACAGTATTGTACAAGGAATGCAGTCATCACCGGTGTGCAAGGCTAATTCCTACCTCAGATAGTCTCTGCGACAAAGGATAAGGTTAGCTTTAGTGTACAGGGTGGAGCCCACCTCTCCCAACCGACAGTCGCAGCAGGCACACTTCAGGCAGTCCTCATGCCAGTATTTGTCCAGTGCCTTTAGAAGATACCGGTCCTTGATCTTTCGGTTGCAGCCAGCACAACCTTTCGGCTTGGTGTCTGGCTGGACTGAGAGCATTTGTATACCTAAAGGAAGACAAGAACAGAAAAAGACAGCTGCGACTACAGGAAGGACTCAGAAGATGTCCAAAGACCTCCAACAAGTTAAATATTTCATATTGCCTTTTTCCAGGAGTGTCAAGACTTCGGAGGGCCCGGACTGCAATCAAACTGAATGTTGGAAACAAAGAGGCTCGAACTTTTAAGTCCTTGTAAATCACTTAGAAAGTCACATCCCCTAAAGTGGTTAAAAAAAATAATGAATTCACGTTGGACATGGTTAAGTTGATGTTATACACACAAAGTTAAGTAATGTTAAATCGTTTCATAGTGTCCTCACACAGAGAAGTTCCTTTTGGGAGAAAATAGGAGAACATGGCTAACAATCTAAAAGAAAGCTATTTCAGAAACTAGTCTGTGCACAGTCTGTAGGAGACAAAAATGAGTTTTTCTTTATTGGTTAAAAATGTCACTTAATATGTGCTCGATGGTGGAAACAAAGTGCACCCTTATAGGGCTGCACTAACCTAGACATGTTTGCTCCTAAGCAAACAGAACAGTTACCTGAAAAGCTCACCAATCCTACGTTACTTGTTTGCATCCGAATATTTCCTTCTGTGCCTCTGATATTTCAAAGTATTCATTGTGCTAAAAGTTTTTAAATGCATTTATATTCGCAAGCATCAGTCAGTGCCCGTATTGGTGGCAGATTTCCTAACTATGTACTACATACTTTTATATAACACTGAAGTATAGGATTATGTAATTTATTGCCATAAACATGCACTTATTTTATAGAGGAAAGAGAAAACAACAGAAGGCAAAGTCTAAATATATATAAAATTACACAAACATCCATATGTAAATATATTACATACATACATCCATCCTAGACTAGACACAGGGATGTTTGTATGTTTCAGAAATACTTCTTTACTGCAAGTAAGGAGTCCACCTGGGCTCTGTGAGTGTTACAACTTGACTGACGTTTTTTTCAATGAAAAAGATATTTGCCTTTGAGTTGCTTCTTCTCTGCTAAGTATCAAACACTCAGCTTTCCAAAAAGCTGGACCTGCTATTCAGAGCTTCCTATTTATCAAATAACGTGCTTTAAGTGCTATAAAGGGCTGTGGACCTTAGTGATTCCAAGTTCCCTCGTTTTACAAATGATGATACAGAGGTGAAAGAGAGGGTAAGGGACTCGCTCAGAGCTGAGTGGCCGTGAAGCACTAGACCTGGTGGCCTTACAGTCCAGAGATCCCACTGCTGTATTATGCCTCAGCTCTTAGGCATAAAGTTTTAAACTTGGACGTAGAAGGACACAAAACACTAAATGTGCCTGCACTCGAAACAGTCTCGAGAAAGGAATGCCAAGCTATAATCTAGAGAAGTTTCTGCATGTTTCCTGCTCCAAAATAGCTCACCCTTCATCAGTTTCCTCTGGTGCCTGGTGATGCAGCCTTCCCCTCCCCTCCATTCTCCATCATCTTTTTCTTTCTTAATCACACTGATAAGGGACATCAAGGAACAGCACCTTTACAGCAAAATAACTGTTTGAGCTACAAATAATACATGAATTTCATGTTAACAGTGCTGTGATGTTGAACTTCCATTAGAAAAAAAAAAAAAAAAAACTTCTCTGGTGAAGTGATGGAGCAGGGAATCGCAGTGAGGCATCAGGAGAGATGCTCTTCGGGTGTGAGATGCAGCGCTGTGGTTGTCGGAGCAGCAGACCAGCAGCTGGATTTGTACAGGAGAGCAGGTGGTACTCCTAGAGCCTGCTTTCTGTTCCTTCTCTTTGAACGAGCTAAGGGGGCTACTGTAGATTAATCATCACTCTTGATGGCTCTGATGAATCTCACTCTCTAGAACTTCTAATAAATGAAGTTTCTTCGATCAGAACTAGTTACCAGCACCTGGCAGGGTTCCGCAAGGAATGAATCCCATTCATTCCAGTATAGAACATACTCAAGTGTCTCTTAACCATCTACCTGGCGGGAGGGAGAAGCTGTGATTTACTAAATGACATTCTGGATTTCCTTATTGAAAACATCCAGAGAGATATTGAGAACGGCTATTCTAATTATCCCCTTTTTGAGACTATTTTTTTTTATAACACCAAGCTGAATTTGGGGGGGGGGGGGTCAGAACCCTTCTTAGTTGCAGCTCAGCTTTATTTCTCTGAGTTGTCTTACCACCACCAAGAGTGAAAGGTCAGTTATCTTTAGTCCAAATGCTTTGCAACCAAGACGGGATACCAACATTTGGCACAAGTCACCTACCCTGCTTGTCTTCACCAAATGTTTTTGTTGTGCTGACATTTCCACTTAGCACTCAGAGGCCAATTAATATTTGAAACTCTTACACTCTGTTTGGCCTTGGGCGTCAAGAGGAGTTGGGTGTTTTACGCTCCATCCTGGTACCTCCTTGCAGGGGACATCATCACATTTCTCTTGAAGAGGAAATCTCTTCACTACAGGCAGGACCCAAGTTCACAGTTGCAGAAAAATAACTATGTTCCAGTCACCACGTTGCCAGGGACCTAACAGGCATAAAGCAGTCAACAGCCTCCCTGCGCCACCCAGCAGAAGATGTCTGGGTCGAGTTATGTGTTCGGAGCCGAGAAACATTTCACAAGTTGCTTACAGCCCATCAGGCCTCATAACTAGTTTTAGATTGGCATGTAAATTGTTCCGAGGGAAATTCTTATTGCCTCTGAGACCCTGCCATTCTGAGTTATTTGACAGTTTAAGGGAAATCATAATTAAAAAAAAAGACATAAATAATAGCCTGTGCAGTGCGGTGTGCAGAAATGAGGAGAACCATTTCATTTAAACTCTGGTGAGCTTTTAATTGCCTGGATTGCATTGTGAGGCGGCCTAACGGTTGATTGCCTCCATTATGTGCCCTTGTTCTGTGCCATTCATCCGCGCAGTCTCAGCTTCAGTAGTTAACACAACAAAGTAACCACAACTCCACAACACACAGGGGCTTGAAAAAATCATCATCATAAAAGATTTGCAGCACTTAGACACACCGTTTTTTATATTTTTGGACGAACTACACAGAGTGAATGGAAAACACTTTGTCCCCGTCAGAAGATTTCGCAGAGAACGATTTGGGAGAAGGAACAGGAAGAGGGGAGACATAAAGGGGGTTGGCAAAGATGAGGTGCCTCAGGAAGATGCTAAAATGGGAATGCAGGTTCTGCAGCTGGGAGCAGTGACACAGATTAAAAGAATTTGGCCAACACCGGCCATTCGATTGCCAAGTGGTACCAAACAAAAGATTTTCTCTCGTCCTGCCCATCTTCATCCTCTCCCCGGCACCCCCCCCCACCCCTCCTCGATTGGACAACTGCATTGGGCCTAAAAGCTTGTTTCTCTCTGTTCACTGGCCCAGAGCATCCCTACAGGCTGCAGCCCCCTAAGGGACAACAATGCAAATAGATGTCCCCAGATCTCAGGCACTGGAGCTGCTTAACTCTGTTCTGCCCCTTCAACTCCCAACCCCCCTCCCCATCCTTCCACCACCCCCCTTCCCTTTTTGAGCAATGGAGCTGGGAACCAATTTGATTCCCTTTTTCTCCAATGCAGCTGCAAGGCTCAGAGATACTGACATTTTTCCACTCTTATCAGTTTAATTACAGTTACCATGGCAGCAAAGTGCTAGTGCTTGGCAAAGGCCAACAAGAGATTTGCAAGACTGAGTTCAATTTTGATGCAGCTCACATGCAAAATAAAAAAAAAAAAAATAAGAAACATACATACACTCTAACAAAGAATCCCTTGAGGAGTTTATGCTCCAGCCCTTTGTGGTTGTGTCTTTGCAGCCACACAGGGATGATTTGCAAAGAATGTAGCAGTATTTGTTGCACCTAGCAAGATTAATTGGTTTAAGCAGCAGTCTTTCAAAGCAGTTACAACAATATTTCGGATCTTTTCGAGAGACACAAAAGCAACGGAAGAGCAGGAAGGCTTCTGAGCAGCCGAGAGTGCCGAGCGCCGGCAAAGTGCATCTATGATAGATCGTAACCTTACCAAAACTTTTCTCCTTTTTCTGCATGAGTTGACTTAGGCGTGCCTGAGTTGCCGCAGCTTCGCATTGAGCACCCAGCCCAAAGGTGGAAGTGGAAGGGGGCCTCTCGGATTTAGCTCAAGTGCGGACCTGGTGCGCAGCCTACACCGCCGAGGACCGACTATTGTGAAGCCACTTTGGGAGCGGGTCGGAGCGGCGGCGGGGGGTGGGGGAAGGGACGAGGGCGGCCAGACGAGACACCGCGCACACACAGAGCCCCCTCGCCGTGTGGCAGTTTGCAAAATGATGGCGAATGACAAAGCCACATGCTTCCCTAACTCTGCCCGTAATCCGAAAATCCCAGCGGCCCCTTTTAGCTTCGTGGTAACAAATGGATTTGATTAAACTGTCACATGCAGCGTCAGCATAGCATATCATGTTCAATATGAGAAAGATCATAAATCTGACTTGTATTTCATAACAGCTAGCTGGGTAGCCCCCGCAAAAATGTGCCGCATCAGTTTGAATCTCATCCTAGGGCAGAGGCACCTGGCTCCACGGAACCGCTCTCGGGTCCCCACTTCTCCCCAGTCTCCCCCTGCCCCGCAGATGGTCACTTTCCCATCTCGTAGGAACATCGTTTTGTTACTACGGCAGAGTGAGGAGAGGCAGAAGTGGCCACACGAACCCAAAGGTGGTCATTTCAACTCTTGGGGGAGGGGGCTGATGAATCCCCCCAGTAAGGGGAGGGGGCGGTCCGGAACCCACCTAAGACAGAATTCCCTTCCTACGGCCCGGGCCCGAGCGAACGTTGCCTCGTTCCAAACTCTCCCTGCCCGTCTCTCCCCGGGACTCGGGGGTGTGGATATGCTGCAGTTCCTTCGTGAACTTTGACTATTATCCACTCGAGTCGTACTTGAGACGTTCCGCGCCGCAGCCGCTCGGCTCTCCCTCCTTCCATCAACATCTTCCGCCTGCATCTATTTCATGTCTCATCATAAAAATAATGAAGTCTCACATGATTTAAACAAAACCGTCTCAGCAGAGCTGCAGCCCGAGTGAAAGTTGCAGTGCGGAGCTGGACTGCAGCTCCAGTTTATGCCTCATTAGGAGAGGCTGGGGAAGGAAAAAAAAAATACCCACATCCGCACACGCACGCGCGAACCCTCAGACACACACACACCACAAATAAGCCGCCGCGTGTGCACCCAGTTGCTGCACTTACCTTCTCAATTAAGCGATCCAGGGGGAGGCCGTTCAGAAAGCACAGTGGCTGCTTTGTAGCGCTTCTCCTTGGGAAAGGTCAAAAAGAAGCATTGTTTGAAAAAAAAAAAAAAGAGAGAGAGAGAGGGGGAGGGAAATCTCTATTTTTTAAGTTTAAAATAATGAGGTCCTCCAGGATCCGCCACGTAATGGTGTTGACCGCATCTGAGCCACAGGTGTCCTCCTTTTAGGCAACTGCAGTCCGAGGCTGTCTCTCTCCGTCCTGGCTCCAGACAACTTACCCCAGCAGCACGCGAGGAGCCGAGCTGAAGGAAGCCCCGGCTCTCAGCTGCAAAATGCAATCCCTTCCCAGCCAGACATAATACAGCCAAAGAAAAGGTCACTCAGTTATGACTGAGCCGGCGGAGCCCAGGCAGTGCTTGTCAAGACCACAGAGAAGCAGCTCCCTTCCGATTTAAGACTATTTACCTCTCGCCCCCACCCCTCCCCTCTTCTCTCCTTTCCTTCTCTCCCTCCCTCTCTCGCTGGCTCCCTCGCTCGCTCTCGCGTGCCTGTTCTGCAGCTCAGTCAAGTACAGCCGCCCTCGGAAAGTGCAAAGCAGCCGCAAGACAGATCGGGCTTTGTTGCTAATTTCCCAGGGTGAAAATTTACAAGCCTGCGAGTGCAGTCAGCACAACCACACGCATATGTTACTCCCAGACGCCGGGGACGACCCCGCGCACACAAAAAAGTGACCTCTGCGGGAGTCGACTCGGGGAAGGACCCTACCTCCTGGACCCGTCCAAAAGAAGAAGTCCTGCGAAAGAGCTCCGGAGGAAAAGGGTAGGGCTCTTAAAATAATCGGGGCATTTTGGAATAGGTGGTCACGTTGAAAGCAAACTGTCTCCCAAAGCCAGTTATGAAGCTGCCAATTATGGAAATTAAAATAAAAGCAAGGGAATCAAAATGCTACCAGAATACACTGGGAAAGCACAGAACCCTCCCCTTTAAGAAATGTCTGGGGGTGTCTGCTGTCGCCCGGGCTCCGACTTCCATTAATGAACTCTCTAAAGTCGCTGCTCCGCAGGGCAGGTCTGCCACAGGAGTGGGGTCCCGCGATGCCACTCTGGCCTTCCTCCCTTCCTCCTGTGGTCCAAGAACCAAACTGTGAACTTGCTCCCCATGTACCAATACTGAATCCCCTCCCACCCCCACTGAACACTTCCTGCCATTACTTTAATTCCTTCCAATTTGAAATTTGCACACGGGAGTGGAAAACACCCAAGAGCACCGAGAAACACGTTTTTAAGACTAACTTGGTCAAAGGGTCATTGAGTGTCTTCACTATGACTGCCCAGTTAGGCTTGTTTTAGAGGCCTTGACAGATTTCTTTTCTTTTTCTTTTTTTCCCCCCTAGAAATAGGTCCCATTCTCTCCAACCTCCTCTCCTCTTAACTTTCCTTTGCATCTGTAAAGGCCATGGCAGCTTTAACATCTCTTATTATTTTTCCAAGTTTTCAAACTTCAAAGTCATCCTCTCTTTTTGGCAACTATCAGAGCATCCCCACCAGATTTTAAAAAGCCCTGTCAGAGGTCAAGCTTAAAAATAGTCCAGATTTGAATGACACTGGCTGAAATGTTTTAAGGGCCAAGAAAGACTCAATTATTGAACTCCACAAAACTTTTTTTTTTCCTTCTCAGCAACACCAGTTTTAATCTAGTTCTAGTTTTAAAAAGAATCAACACACCCCCACCCCAGCCCTGGTGAATATTTAGGCTAAATTCTGCTTCTCTTCCTAGAAAATAAAGGTACGTCACTGATGACTTATTTTTATCCCTTCCCTTTTTTAAAGGCTTGTAATAAAATAGTATGTTGTTTGCTTTCTTCTCCCTCTAAAAGGCAACAAAACACAGAACTAACCTGAAAAATAACGAAAGTCACAAACGGCAGATTAACAAGAACCCCTTCAGTGGATTTGTTCTGTACATAGGCAGATTTCTTAAGTTTGGCTTTTCTGGCCCGTCTAAGCAGGCACACATGCACCTCGCCCATCCGCACAGCTCCCGCTGTTCTACCCCACCTCTCTGCTCCAGCCACTCTGAGAACACCCCAGAGTGTGCGTGCGTGTGTGTGTGTGTGTGTGTGTGTGTGTGTGTGTGTGTGTGTGGTGCGCTCTCCCTCTCAGCCAATGCACTGAGAAGAAAAGCGGGAGGGAGGGAGAAGTATGTGTGGGGAAAGGGAGAAATAAAATCAAAACAAATGGTACAGCTAATGAGGACAATTAAATTAATTATGTTCAAGGAGATGAGATTTTTTTTCCCTCCAACTGTATGATCTGTTACCCCTCGCTGGCAACTGCTGCTCTGTAATTCATGGCAACTGATTAGTGCATCTATGCAAATCTTTGTTTAAATCATTCAACTAATTAAATGATGGGATTATTCCTCTGCCTACGGTGACATCATTCGCAGTAATTAGTACTCTATTTGGACTGTGGCAGTAAGATTCCTGATATCAACACCAACCTGCAAAGACATTAACCACTTTGTCACCTTATTTTTTTTAAGGGACAAACACCCAGATCTCTAATTGCATTTCCCACCCCCTCCTTTTCCCCCCAATCTTCCTTTTCGTCTCAGTTTTACCATCTCCCCCACACTTGTACTGGCAAGCAAGGAAGAGAGAGAGAGAGAGAGGAGGAACTTAGTGAATAATATGCCAAACCACATGTGTAAAGGAATAAAATGGAATAGTTAACATTCAGCTCCATGCCATTCATTTTCCCCTAAAATGTAATGATAATTAGATGGGTCATAAAATGCTCTTCTTTTCATTATGACTGATGAAATGCATTAAAGCTGACAGGGTATTACCTGACAGTAATTAGGTTTTGTCATGAATTAAATTATTTGAAAGCAGGCTATCTCCCCAATCACGCAATTTACAGCAAGATTTTTTTTTAATCTGTGCTACAGAAGAGAGAGAGAGAGAGATAGAAAATAGCAGTTTTTCTCTTCATAATCATATGAATTATTCACAGAAAAAAATCATCAGAAAAACCCCGTGCAGATGAAGAGGCTTGCCACTTAATGCACTGCACAGATGTGATCATCAGCGGTTGCCGACAATGAAATATACAAGTGCACAGAAAGTGATCTGGTGAACAAGAGGTGGAATTTAATCATCTTCTGCTGACACTTTGCGAAAAACACCATTAACCCTCAGCAAACCCCCTGTTTTCCCGGCTCCCCCCAACCCCAAAGTCTCACCCCTCCCGCAAGACAGAAAAAGTGAAAGAAGAATTTGTGCTTTTGTTTACTCAGCCAAGCTAAAGGTTGGATCCAGCCAGGCAAGCAGTTTCTTCATTTCCTGAGAGTAAACTACCCAGTTTAATTACAGATCCTTCGGAAATCTTTGCAAAAGGATTGCCATAAAGAGGTAGATCTTCTTGGTCCAATTACCTTTCTCCTGTGCCCCGTTTCTGAATCTCATCCTACATCTGATGAGAGAATTTACTTAATCCACCCCTACCCCAACCCTTCTTAATGAAAAAAAAAAAAAAAAAGGCAGACTGTCTTTTTCAGGGGTCTTATATTGTGATACCCTTATGAGGGGGAAAGGGGAGAGGAATGACAGAATGGGGTGGAGGGGGTGTTGAGGGGGTGATTAGATATATACTACTTACCTTTGCTCAAAGGAGATCTCCCACAAGAAACAGTATCTATCTATGTATGTATATTTCTAAATACGTCTTCAAGTTTTCAGCTGTCTCTTTCTTTGAAACACACCTCAGATTACTTTTGTGTGCGGGGGTTCAATAATGATTTCTGTGGCGTCCCAAAGATGCTTCTGCTGTGTTGCCGTCTTTTTTTTTTTTTTAAGGGCAGCAGACAGGTTGTTGGGGGGTGAGGGGGGGAGGCAAAGGAGAACACGCCCTGAAGGTCCAGGTGCCGGAAAAGGTCTTGGTCAAGGGAAGGATGACGTGGCTACTGCCCCCACCACACACGCTCCCACCATCGCTCTTCGAAATTCAGCAACACACATGAGAAGAAGCCTCTGCCTCTGCCTTCGTGTCTTTCTTATGTGCTTCTCTCCTTCCCACTTTCTTCCCGAACTGCATACAAAACCTGACTGGGCCAGCGCGGCTCCTCCAGTATTTAAACACCTCGCCAGGTCCCTAGTTAGCAGCTTCCTTCAGCTCATCCAAGAAGCTGACAAGTACTGTTAGAGGAGGCAGTACATGTTGCTCTAATGGACCTCATTAAGTTCTACTTACAGATGTTCTCTTAACATAATTGATCTGCGGTGAGTTGAGAGGACTGCAACTTATTCCCTAGCCCCCAATTATGGTTGGGTAATTAGATCCCCAACCTCCAATTTTTCACATTCACCCTTCTAACATTCCAAAATATCAAAGTATCTCTCTCTCACCAAAGCTCCCCCTTACCGGACTCCACTCTACTCGCTGTATTGACAGTTAGATCTGCTCTAACCTTTGTAGTGACGCCAGTTTTAATGGCGCATTCAGCCCATTGACAGAGCTGTGTTTTTTCCCCCAGCCTCTCCTCTCCTCTGCCACCCCCCCACCCCCTTAACCCTCAGAAACAAAAGGGTGGAAAAAAAAACCCCTCTAACTTGTATAGTTTGTACTTTTGATAAAAGGTGTCGGTGATGAGCTCTGGCAGTGGCGTTTCTTTTCTAATGTCTTTTTATCTGTATTAATTCCTCAGATGAAAACTTTAAGGAACAATGAAGGAGAGAGGTAGTGCTCTGAAACGGTGAGAAGAAAAAAATTACACAGCACACCTGGGACAGATGAAGCCAAACTAGTGCTTTTATAATGCCAATCAGCAGGGCTGTTATCATCCCTCTAATTAGGAAAGCAGCCTAAAACAGAGAGCACTTGGGGAAATGGTAATGTTATGGTTTTGCACTTAAAAGGAGAGACATTTCCTGCACTGTAAGAATCTAGGATTGGGGCTGACAAGTCCTTTAATTAATGGGCAGGATTCCCTGTGTGTGCAAGTGTGTGTGCATGTTTTAATTCATAAAAGTGGACAAAGGGTGCTATGGGGAGAGGGGAAGGCAACGGAGGGGGGCAGGGAGGGGGAGTCCATTAGTTTGAAGATGAACAGAGTTCATAGCTACATTCATCTTTTTTTTTTTTTTAACCCCCAAAGGACTGAGGTGCAGAGCTGGAGTGAGCCGTTTTTCCTAGGAATTTGAATGTTTAACTGAATAAAAGCCCAAGGCCAAAAGCAAACACAAAGTTTGAGAGAACCCATATTTCAAGTTGGCAAACGCCTGGGTTCCGGTTTCTCCTTCGCTCTGTCTCTTTGGACTAGCATTTCACAGAGTCCATCTGGGTTGTCGTGTGGACTGGTTGCCCACTCACAGGCGACTAGGATGCTCTTCCATTTTGTACTACTAAAGAAATAACGTAGCTTGAATAATCCCAAAAACAAGATTACTCTTATTCTTTACAAAAATGTGGCCTGGTGTCCTAAGAAAAAGAGTTAATATTTGTCTTTTGGAGGGTTTTGAAATTGAACACTTTGAACCTGGCAGCATCGGATTCTCAGTACTGTTTTAAATGGCTTTTTAAGGCTTAGGAAAAATTCTCCAATGATTCTATGAGATATTTCTCAATTCTTTCCTTCCTCCTTTCTGCAATTATTGGCAAATATGCATATTCCTACACATCTGCATACACAGTGGCATATGGGGTGGATTAGTTTGAAGGGTAATTGATCTAAGATTTGGTAAGATCTTACCGAACTTAAAATTTCTTTTCCCAGAATAAATCCAAAATGCTCTATTGCCATCTCAGATATATCTGTGTGTTGCCTAAAAATAGCTGTTGCATTTACAGGAACAAACCAAAGGGGTTCAGATATTGCCAAAGTTGCAGTGATTGATCAGACAACTTTATCTTACATCGAACTAGTGCTTGACTTACACATTTCACTGTGTTAAATAAACAAGATTCTTAAGAAGAACAAAGCTTATTCAGTCTATTTTTTTTTTTTTTTTTTGGTCAGAGTATCAATGTCTTTTTAAGGGAAACACAGCCTCTTCTTTCAAAATATCACTACATTCAGAACCCCTAAATTTCACCTGATAAGGACGGAGGAGCTTTACGACAGTGTTTATTTTATTTTAACATTTTGTAAACAAATTGGAGGGAAGAATAATCCTTAAAGAGATTAATGGTGTTGGCAGTTCTCTTACAGAGTTGAAATGGCAAAACAGCCTCCTCCTAACTCAAAGGAAGCAGAAAGTGAAACCAAACAGTCTAATTTTCAATACCTCAGTCAGATGAAAAGGACAAACCAAGAGGAGGCTCCAAGATTATTTTTATAATTTATCAGAGGTTATTTTCAGCAGAATTTAAAATAAAGTAAATATCATGTTGTTAGCACTCGTTTGAAAGAAAATTGTCCTCACTTTAAAAAGAAAACCACTTCCCGAACAAAGTAGTACACGCCACTCTCTGTTCCTCCAAACAGCTGGGGAAAAGAATCTAATATTTTAAAAGTCCCTTCCCAATTTATTTAACCATTAAACAACCACATGAAGACTTAATTCACTGATGATTTTCTTTTCCATGAAAAGAATTTTTTTGAAAAGGACAAATGATACCTTTAGAAGGAAATGGAAATAAGTTTCCACTTAGAGTGACCTAAGGTGGGTGACAAACCTAAGAAGAGAAATGCTATTGTAATAGGGAACACTGTAGTGTGTAAGAAAGAACGAAAAACCCGAAAAACAAAAACACAGGCTTGATATATTTCTTTTGACTCAACCCATAGGAGCAGCTTGCTGTAAGGTTAAGGTATGTTGCATGACAAAATTCAACTTGTAAATGTTGCCAATAGTCTAAATGATCTTCCAAAATATTTGCTAATTCTTACCTATACAAATAGCACAACAGCTTTGTTCTGATGTATTCAAGATCTAAGCCATCAGCCCGCTGCCTCACCAAGTTTTGTTAAGTTTGCAGTCCTAGATCAAATTTCTCCTTCACAACTGCACACTTCTGTTTCAATTTTCCACATATTGAACGGAGTCATCAGCCACTGCTGAGAGAAAACTTATCTGAGGCTTTAAAATGATAGTGTCTTTTAGGAAGCTGGGCCAACCGCAATGCTGGCTACTGCTAGTACTTCAATTCAATTGAGAGATTTAAAAAAAAACACCAACAGTGATATTTAATTCTTACGTGGAAAACACTTGTCACCTCTTCATAGTTCAGAGACAAACTTAATACATTTCTCTTGGTTGAACTCTTTTGGAGGTAAGATATATACAATTCAAAAAAGGATGCTACTCAATTTACAATTCTCAAACTATTTCTTTGCGAGTCCGCATCCTGGTTGGAAAGTTTACATCTATAGGTGGCTATGAGCCACGCAGACAGGCTATGCAATCTGCCAAAGGCGCTAAATTTAACGCAGATCGTGGTCTCCCCTGTCTTTCTCTTAGTACTGAACTGCCGAATTGTCTCCCACTAGCTCCCCTCCCCCCACCAGAAATGGGTATAAAGATTTTCGAGCAGAGTTTCAAATACATGTCATTCCATTTGTGTTAGGCCCTCTGAACGGATACAGATAATGTTAAGTTAAAGATAGCCCCATTCTCCAAGACTGGAGATAATGTACAGGAAACACTGCATGCTACCGGAACTAGCTTATAGAGGCTCCTCAATAAATGGTACCAATTATTATCATATTCAATATGGCCCAGCTCAGTGTTTCACCCTTCAGTGAAGGGCCACTGATGTAATCTTCTCTGCTACTATGCTTCTATAACACTTTGTGTGCTTTATTGAAAGTTAATTATTGTTAGTCTGTATTCCCTGCTTGCTATGGTCTCAATGTTTGTGTCCCACAAAAATACTGAAATCCTAAAGTCCAGTATAATGGTCAGGAGGCGGGGCCTTTGGGAGGTACCTAGTCATGAGGGTGGAGCCTTCATGAATGGAAGTAGTGTTCTCATAAAAGAGACTCCACTGAGCTCTTTTGCCTTTTCCCCCATGTGAGGACAGAGTGAGAAGGCACCAGATGACCCTCAAGAAAACATGACCATGCCGGCAGCCTGAACTTGGACTTCCAGCTTCCACAAGTATGGGAATTAAATATCTGTTGATTGTAAGCTACCCAGTCTGTGTTTTTTTGTTATAGCAGCCTGAATGGACTAAGAAACAAAGCTAAAAACTTTGAGGGTCCAAATTTTGTCCTATTTAGGTTTGCATTCCATACAGTGCCAAGTGGAGTGTCTTGCTCAGAGTAGACATTTCTTAAATGCTGATTAAAATGGTTTGAATTAAACAAAAAAGCCACAGTCCCGAAGACAATGTTTAAAATGAAAATCTGAATCTAAGTTGTGGGTAAAAATAACAACCTAAGCATATTTAAAATCAGATGCTACTTGACACTAGTATTTAGATATTTCTCACGCTATGGATGCCTTCAGAAAGGTTTATTACAGCATAATATAAAGACTTGTTTCATCATCTGTCTTCATGATTACATGGTAAGTTCTTGGAGGTAGAACTTATATACCAGTATCTTCAGAGTCTATCACAGGGCCTAGCATGCAGTAACTACCTAATAAATGTTTACTACATGAATAACTAAATGGAAAAATAATGAACAGAAAGACTAAATAAAATTATCAGTATTTAAAATCACTAGTTTTGTAAGACAAGTAAAGGAGACAGAAAAATAGAAGCCAATGTAATTTTTAACACCAAAAAGAATCACATCAGTTTCCTGTGATGTACAGAAACATTGAGCTTTTTTGGAAGGTTTATAGTGGTAAGAATGTTTAGGCCGGTGACATTTATTCATTATTTTAACTATCAGTTAAAAGTAATAACTTCAAGAGGCTATTAGTAGGGAGAGAACATTCTGGGTAACTTGTTTAGAATAGTCCTAATATGTACCTTTTGCTAATTACATCTTAAGATACTTAAGAAAACACTAAAAAAACAGAACATGGCATCAAGTCTCAAAGAACCTAAGACGAGAATCTGGGAGGAACTTCCGCTAACCAATAGTAGGGCAGTTTTCTTGGTATCCTCAGGTTTCATCTCAAGACAAACAGAATACTTAAAAGGAAAAGGAAGACACATTGTAGTTTCCTTATGTTATTCCACTGTGTCTATATCCAGGGTTTATAACAACCAATTAAAAAAACTATCCAGGTATTGACTTTTTTTCCTCTTTTTTATTTTTTAACATTTTTATATTAAAAAAATTTTTTTCAGGTGTTGACTTTTGATGTATTTAAAGGTCTATTCTCAGACCTCCCCCACCTTCCCTTACCACCTTTCTCTCCATTCAGGAAGAGCATCCTTCAGAAACAGCTGGGCAGAAGGTATGGAGTGGAACCACTGACTGCTCACTGCAAAGGTCTGAAGATGGTGACAGTGATATCCTGGATACAGTGGGTAGATGGACATTTAGGTTGTTGTGCATTGTATCTTAGAGTTTCAGAGGACCAGGCCAGAGGTAAAAGAGAAATCACCACCTCAACAGAGTGAATGCCTGCTAGGAACTAAAAATCATACTGGAATCTGGGCACATTAACTTCTTTTTTAGGGGTAATCTGAGAAGGAGATTTTGTTCTCACTGATTGATTAGAAAATGTGGTTTAGGGTAATCCACCCATTCTATATTCTGAGACTGAGTTTAGGAAGTGAACCATTTGATAATGTGTAAATAGGAGAAAAAAGCAAAACAATACGTAACAAAAAATATTCTAGAATAAGGAAAAAGTATCACCAGCTTGAAGGCCCAAAGGAAAAGTATGTTTCTAAAATTAATGTCTTGGACAACTCAAGAGAACATTCTGAAACCTGTTGCTATACTCAATAAAGTGCAAGAAGAACAGGCCTCACTGAAGCAGGAACAGCAGGCAATAAAGAACAGAGTGAGATTAAAAAATGAAGATAAATAAGCATAAGAAGACTTTCAATAAAACTAAGTGTAAAACAGGATAATTAACGCCTACATTTTAAAAGTCATTGAGAATACTGAACTATAAAAATGACAGAAGTATCAATCAGTGATATGGAGGATGGGCTTGAGAAGCTCTCCCAGAATATACAAAAACAGGATAAAAAGCTGAAAATTATCAAAGAGGACATGATGGTTAATAAGACCTGAAATGGAGCTTCAATATATGACTCTTAGTGTTCCTGGGGAAGGAACCAAAACTTATGAAACAGAAACAGCAAATAAAGATATAATAGAAGAAAACTTGACTGGTTGACCTGCATAAGCAGATTTGAGTGACTTTACTAAATTCAAGATAACACAATAAAAGAGAATACAAAAGTCATATTGACAAACTTTTGAATTGAAAGGGAAATGAATCATAATTAAAAACTGTCAAGTATCCAAATAATGGGTAAAAAAGAAAATAAAGGATTATCCATGGAAAAATGTATCCAGCTAGCTTCAGACACTACAGGTAAATATTCTAAGACAATGAGAAATATCTAAAGATACTGAAAGGATAATATTGTGACCTAAGGATTTCACATCCAAACAATTTGTATTTTCTTGTGTAAAGCCATTCAAGGATGATTTCAGATGGTTCAGTGGTCAGAAAACATTTACATAACTTTGTAACAGATTATTTGAAGAGTTGCTCCAAATCAATCTCAGAGAATCAGATTTAAAAACCCCAAGGTAGGAGAGTCATAGCAAAAAATGATGTTAGGGTTTTTCCCTTTCTCTTTCTGGATCAGAATATCTGGAGTCCCTTTAGATAATACGTTGGTAGGATGGTTCTGTAAGCCAGAGCTTCATTCGTTTCTCTGCCACTATCCCCTCTTCCCTATCCCCTGGAAACATACTTCTCATACCTCATTCTTCACCTCACAGTTCAGACGGAATCCTTTCTTAGGTCCACTGACCTAGGACCTAATTAGCTCTTACGAGATGGCTAAAAATTTAATTTACATGATTGAGATATTATACTTGACAAAGTTTCTGTTCTTATATGTAAGGCAATAGATTGGCAATTTTTTTTAACTAAATTTTTTCTCACTAATGAGGCTTATATGTTGAGTAGGTTTGTTTTAGGCTAGAGAATTGTTACTCAGGAAGGTTAATTGACTTTCTCAAAACTCACACTTAGTAAGAATTAAATTTGAATTTGTAATCTTCTGACTTTAAATTATTACTCCATTACTTATCTAATTTATGACAGCCTCATGGATTTTCAGAAAATGATACTTCGTGTTATATTTTTTTGTCGTTGTCTTATTTCATAAAAAAAGAAATAATCTTTACGTCACTGAAGTTTTTTTTTTAACATTTTTTATTGATTTATAATCATTTTACAATGTTGTGTCAAATTCCAGTGTTCAGCACAATTTTTCAGTTATTCATGGACATATACACACTCATTGTCACATTTTTTTCTCTGTGAGTTATCATAACATTTTGTGTATATTTCCCTGTGCTATACAGTGTAGTCTATTCTACAATTTTGAAATCCCAGTCTATCCCTTCCCACCCTCCACCCCCCTGGTAACCACAAGTCTGTATTCTCTGTCTGTGAGTCTATTTCTGTCCTTTATTTATGCTTTGTTTTTGTTTGTTTGTTTGTTACGTCACTGAAGTTTTGTAATCAGTTTAACCTATATTGTTCAATTCTCAAGTGTATAATCATACTCGTTAAAGATATTTATATGTGAAAAATCACCTTTCTAATTTCCAGTTGTTACGAGAGATTCCAAACTGCTTTTTTGGATGTCTATTGTCTTGATTACTCTAAATCAGATAATAGCCCAGCATTACATTTTTTTTTTTTTTGGAGAGAAATGTGAGGACCTTTAGTTTTAACTGCAATTAAACTTTAAAAAAATTTTGATATAACTTCAAAATGATGAAAAGTTGCTAGAGTAGTACACCATTTATCTAAGTTCACCTGTTATTTATGTGTTTCCCCATTTACTTTATCATTCTCTTCCATCTCTATATTTATACATATATGCATCTTTTCCTTCAAATATTTGAGAATACATTGGAGACATCATGCCCATTCACCTCTAAGTACTTTAGTGTGTGTTTCTGGGGAAACTTCCCCTGCCCCCTGACCAAACATTCTCTTCTGCAATTAGATTTCATTCATCAAAATCAGAAATTTTAACATGATAAAATACTGTATCTAACCCACAGTCCATATATCACCTACTATTATAAAGTACTATTATATAATCCACAGTCCAAAATTCATCAGTTGTCTCATTAAGGTCCTTCACATCCCACCTCCCTCTTTGTCCCCATCAAGGATACAATCCAGGATCATGCACTGCATTTAGTTGTTGTATCTCCTCTTTTCTTTCCTTATGAAAACCTCTGAAGTCCCAAACATGTTCCTTTTCATGGTCAGGGAGGGTTGGAGGCAGACCAGTTGTTCACCATCCTGGCTTATATTCAGCAGCCACTCTTGCTGATTCAGAGCTCTAGGGAAGGAACTGTCCCAGACTTGTTTTTCATTTGTTTGTTTTGTTTTATTCTTCAAGAGATCTAGCAATTCTGATGACCAGACAGGTTTGCAATCACTGAGATCGACCAGTGATCAGCTTGAGCATGAGGGTAACCAGGTAATATTGAGGAGACGGAGGAATGAACTAATCCGAAGAATGACATAAGAGGTGGAAGTCTTTCCCCCAAAAACTGAGGAATATTTGCCCCAAAAGCACAGCTGGTAAAGACAACTTTGGGGAGAGTAAAACAAAGTGGCTCCCTTGCCTTTTACAATTTCGAGATCCCTGAAAGCAAATTGTTTCTTGTACAATTACGAGCTATTTTGTAAGAAAACATTTCTGTAGCCATGTAAATTTAAAGAACAAAAGTAACCTGGTTTCTTTCTCAGAGTCTTTAATGTATGAAAAATCATCATAAATCTAGAAGAGTACAAAGCATTTCCCCAATTTGCTTGGCCACATAATCCTTTTTGGAGGACTGCCTGTTAACATATCAGTTTTATTGTCTAACTGACTTTAGAAGTTGCATTAAATTCTGAAACATATAACCCAGGTCAGATATTTTTAAGACTTTCATAAGGGCAAAATTATAAAGAAATGTCATCTTTTCTTCTCCTGTTCTTGGTTTAGGCTCACATATAAACAAAGAACAACCAGTACAGCAAAGTCATATAGAGAAAAAAAAGTGAACGGAACTATACATGAATAATTCCAATGACTAATGAGGAACCACACAAATGACTAATAATAATGAAAGTGATGATCAGCCAGATAGAATAAAATGTGCTCTAAAGCAAAAAGTACATGATGTTGAGACCTTTACTCCCAAAGATTATCTTAACTTACATCTCTACATTATAATCTGAAGACTAGTATTCACTTTAAAAAACTTTATTTAAAACTCTAAATCCCTTTTGAGTTCCCATAATTTTTAAAATCCCATAAAGGTAAAAAACAAGTCCAATAAAATCTGAAAGTATTGGTTAGTTCAAAGAAGAGACATGCTACCTTTATTTCCCCTCCAGTAGGAAAATACCAGAGTTGTCCCTTTTAGTGACAATAAAGGAACATAATCATTAAATATATATATATATATATATATATATATATATATATATATATAGAGAGAGAGAGAGAGAGAGAGAGAGAGAGAGAGAGAGAGAGAGAGAGAATTGGCATTCTGGATTATCTCCAGATTGCAGTTTGAGAAAAACAAATACATTTTATTTATTTAATTTTATTTTTTATTTTAGGGAGGGGGAGGTAATTAGGTCTTTTTTTCTTTTTTTTTGGCTTTAATGGAGATACTGGGGATTGAACCAAGGACCTTGTGCATGCTAGGCACACACTCTACCACTGAGCTATACCCTCCCCCCTGATAAATACATTTTAATATTTTTAAGATTCTATCATGGTTACATTATTACCCTGTGAGACTGGGTGGAAATTGGGGAAGCACTTTTGGCTTGTCTGTGCTCAGCTGGGTAGTTTTCTTTTCTTTTTTAAATTTATTGACAAATAATTGACAAACATATATATTTAAAGTGTACAATGCAATGATTTGATATGTAGATACACTGTAGAATGGTTACCAAGGTCAAGATAATGAACACACGGTCAGAGGGTGTCTCCAGGGTCTTTGTTCTCCTGGATGTTACCAGATAGCACCATGATTAGAACTCAGCAATGGACAAGGCTCCTAGATGAAGCCTAGATGATACTCTGTATAAATCTGCACATATTATGATTAAAGAAAGAGAAAGAGATGTCACATTGTCCTAATATGGTGGGGGTTGAGGAGTACTTGGTAATCCCTACTTATCAGAGATACAGGACAAGAGATGTTTCTTACTATATAATTTTTCTTCCCAGACTTCCTGCCTTTCCAACGTGGTGGGGTGGCTTGAGTAACTGAATATTCAGAGCCCTTCCAACAGTCCCCTCTTGCTCTGGTTAGTACCTTTTCCCTCTCAGTCATTTCATTTAGATTTCCTTTCACTCTTCTTGCAAACAAGTCATGCTAAGCTTGCAGCAACGTAAGACATTATCTTGTGTCTGCAGGTCAACTGTTACTCGCAAGGTAGAATTTTCATCCAACCCACAGGTTGCTTGCTTTCTCTAGTTCTCATTTCATGGCCCTCGGATGTCACTAAATTTTTATACAGCTTCACACTGTGTAGATGGCATCGCCAAACAAGTTAGTTCATTAACTAGTTCATTTCCTCCCTTTTGAAACTACCTCCTTATCCCCTATGTCCCTCCTACTAACTGGCCCATCTTTCTGAGGAGGGAAAATTCTGCATGCTGTATGGGCTTCATGAAGTTCACAAAGTGCCAAAAATGCTCTGACCCACAGTGGAATTTCTGCTTCTGGTCACTGACCCTCAAAGTAAGTTTTCTGTGACCTGCACTCCCTTTTCACCCCAAGTCCTCCACTTCTTTCAGGTTGATCTTGCTACGGAATGAATACTACACAGAACTTTCTAGGACAATAGAAATGTTCATTATTTGCGCCATCCTATCTTCCAACCACCAGCCATGCATGGCTATTTAGCACTTGAAATGTATTTACTACAACTGAGAAAGCGAATCTTTACTTTTTCAATTAATTTTAATTTAATAGCAGGGAGTATTCATTTTGCATTTTAAGAGTTATTTTCTTGCCTTTTGTACATTTAGGTAATTCTTCCACTTGGACGGCCCATCATTGTTCTCTCAGACTAGAAAATCCTACCCAGTCTAGTAAGTTCAGATCTGGATTTATCTTCTTCAGGGCACCTTCCTGACCCTGAGTCTGTCCTGACCTCCCCTTCCTTGTAACATGAATCAAGCCTCTCCTCTGGAAAGTAGTGCGCGCCGTCATGCGCTGTAATTTAGCTGCTTCACGAAAGTGTGTTTTTCCCTGTAATCTGACATGAAACTCTTCGAGGTCAGAAACTGTCTAACATTTCTTCTGCATTCCTCTTGGCAACACAGCATATGCTGGGCACCTGGTCCCCGCTCAGTGCATATTTATTGCATAGATAAATAAAGTAGGTTATATCAGAAAGCACGGTGACTGGGCAGATGGTGCTGAAGGACAAAAACCCCACTTTTTCTTCCTAGAAGTGATGGCATATTTTGATAATTTTCCCATCAGTTCCAGAAAAGTCTCTCAGAACTACAATATACAGTTAGGGAGCCTGGCAGGAAGAGAACCAGTTTCTTGGAAACTACAGTGTATCGTTTAGCAATGTTGCATGTACAGCCTTCTCCGATTTCCTCACGATATGAAACACACCTAAGCAGCCCAGAGTACAGGAGTGAAATTGTAAGCTTTCTCTCATGTGTGTAGAAAGCCACATGGTGGCTCCCATCACTAGTGATTTCAGATCTGTGTAATAGTTCTGCTCTGACTTCTTACAACTTCTTGAAATTGTTGGCTATGTTATTTGCGCATTGTGTTTATTCAGACTGTTAGGGTGAAGACTACTATTCCTGAACTTTCTAGATCAGAGTGGGGCAAGAAAGGAAAAGCTAAGGCAAATAACAGAAACAGTGCAACACAATGCTAATGATTTTAAATCACACGGCAAAACATTCCTGAATATCAAGTAAAATTATTGATAAGTTTGAAGAGATATAGCATATTGAGGTAACATTAGAGTGCCACTAACATTTCTGAAAATAGTCAACAATGTTTAGAGTTTGTTTATACATATGGCACGTATTTTAGATGTAACAGCCAGGAAAACCTTACCATTACAGACTTCACTGGAAGATCTCTGAGGTCCCTTCCAGTTTTAAAATGCTGAATATAATTCAGAATTTATGATAATTTGAACTAGGCTAGGCTGAAATTTACTTTTGTATGATCTATGAGGCAAAGATTTGCTAATAGTGTAAACAAGATTGCTTGAGGCTTTTAACCAAGCTGTTCTTAAAGATTTTAACACATCGTGTGATACAAATGGGTCTAACTAATTTCAAATGATTCCCACCTATTTATTAAAGCACGCAAGGGAAGTCTGTTACTTAGAAGTGCTTTTATTAGCAGCTAAATTTACAGTGTGAATTTGAAAGTAATATATGTGCATTTCCTGTTAGACTCTATAGTTTATTTTCTTTTTGTTAATTCAGATTGGTTTCTCCAAGGGTAGAATATATCAGTGAGGCTTTCCTGTAATTAGAAATGATTCTTTCAGATACAATTGTGTATTTCAGTAGTTTATATTTTCCCATTCTTTACTGTATCTGTTCTTTTGTCACCTTGATAAAAATATTTTTAAAAATATGTTTATTAGTCATCAATATGATTTCACTGCCAATCCAGGTGAGATTGGGCTTTTGTGGCAACCAAATTACTTTTCAAGGAATAATAAAAAACCCAGAGCTTCTTATATTTAGCTTTAATTCTAACATATAACTTTTATAACTCTTCAAGAGTAAAATGAATTAATATTGAAACTGTAAGTTGATTCCTGTAAATTAATTTTTTTCTTTAACAGGTTGTCACCTTCATTATTTTTTCTTAATGTTAAAATAATCCTCCATGTATATAAAGGCTAAGAAACATTCTGTACTATACTGTGGAACTGAAAATTTACTCTAGGCAACAGCGTTTGACAATTTATTTTACTTAAAAATGGCAACAATTTTTCTAAAGAGCTGTACAGATAATACACATGCTGTATTTTACAAAATTGAATATCAAAAATGTTTACTTTATAAGATCTTATGTATCGTTTAGAATGATAATTTAAAAATCATTAAATTTAAAATAAAATGTAGGAAATGTTTGGTATCCCTTGTTATGGTTAAAATATGAAATCAGTTCTACCAGAAGATGCCTGCATAAAGATCTCTATCATCTTCTTCTGCAAACATATTTTATTGCTTTGTTTTTATTTTGGGGGGAGTAATTAGGTTTATTTATCTATTTTTTTTAAGTGGAGGTACTGAGGATTGAACCCAGGACCTCACGCATGCTAAGCATGCACTCTACCACTGAGCTATACCCACCGCCCCGCAAACATATTTTAAAACTATATATATATATGTATATGTAAACATGTAGGATAGTGGTATTTTATAGCACCAATGGCTAGATTCTACAGGCCATCTTTATACTAATAGAGAGTAATGCCTATGATAATGTCAAAGACATACAATTCAGTGCCAAACTATTACATCAGTAGAGCTTAAAACATTTTAAAACATTTAGAATATACACTATTTTAATTTTCAGTTAAAAGGCATTTATTAACGATCTGGTATGCTGCTTGAACTGGCTTAAGTGCTCTGTCTACATCATTTTCCTTAATCCTTATAAGAACCTAAAAGTGGGAGCTCTGATGATCTTCATTTATAAAAGGGGAAATTGAGGCCTTGAGAGAGAGAGAGTAACTTACCCAAGCGCTCCCATCGGTATGTGGCAGAGGAAGCACTTGAATAAACAGCTGTCTGACTCTAAGACCTGGGCTCTTGAACTTCAAGTCATTGCCTTTCTGAGTAAGAGTTTCTTATTTTCCCATGGTATCATTTACACTGATTATCTTAATGCTTTAATCTCTCCACGTATTAAATACAAATAAGTCATTAACACTGCTAAACAATGAGAAGTGGTTTTTTTTGAAAAGTATGAAGTTATTATATTGGAAGATGTGATGAAACTAGTCTAAGGCCTTAGATGTTTTGAACGGTGAGCTAACAAAATTTGAATGCAGTTACTGAGACATTTTTCTCAGCAATCCAAGTGGGCATCTTTTGAAATTCCATCTGATTCCATCAATTTATCGATGTTAATTCTTCATCTGAAATTCTTTATACTGATGAAATAATTTCTTGCCTCTCCTTTAATTCAGGACTTCTGAGCCAGCACCAGTTGGCTGGGAAGGCTAAGTTTCACTCATTGCTTCTTAACATAAAGGGAGTGCAGTGAGGTAGGAAATATAATCTCCTGAGGAAATATTGGTTTCTAGAGATTCTCATATATGAGGTTTAAAATTTAGCGATCTCTAAATCCTTTTCTGGTTCTTTTTTTTTTTCTCTCTCTCTCTAAAGTGAGTATTAGTCCAGATTTTGCAGTAAGTATCAATACAAAATAAAACAATAAGGATGTAATTGTGCATGAACACATTTTAAAATAGGTGAGGAAAAATATCTTACTGAAGTAGTTATGCATAATATTAGATCCAAGATCATGATGAAAATTCCAGGACCAAAAACCAGCCATCAGAAACTATAATTATTGAAATATTTGATTTGGAAAAAAATTGATTTATTAATCAAATTAGTCTCCTACAATTTACATGGCAAAGAAATGATCCCAATAAAACATTTTCGGTAAAAGAAAAATGACAATGGAAATAAGGAAATTATTTAACTATAGTGTCTAACAGATAGGTCATAGAATTAAACTGGCTCAGTGGATTTACTCTAACAACCAACATTTATTTTCAAAAAATAAACATTTATCAGTTTCTATAAGGATAAAATATTTATGTTCATAAATAGAGAGTCAAGTATCAAAGTGTCAAAGTTAAGTTTCAAAATATTCACCCATCAAAATAGTGGTGATAAACAGCAGGTTCAAAATATTTTGTATTCTTCCCAAATTTACAGTTTCCATTCCAAAAATCTTCTCATTTATCAAATAAATATGATAATGATAATATCTGTCCTGACATATCAACTCATGGGATTTTTTTGGGGTGATCAAATGAGATGATGACTATAAAAGTGCTTTGTTAAATGTAAAATGTTATTTAATGGATGAGTACTTATTATTTTAAATTGCCTGTTAGACATTGCTAGCTGGAAGCATACCTAGTACAAATTAAACTTACAGCATTTCCCCCAAAAGTTAACCTCTCTCTCTATGACTTCTTTACTCTGTCAATGACATCACAATTCTAACAGATCTTCAAGATTTGAGGGTTAAAAATTCAAGGTTCTTTGGGATTCCTTCTCCTTCATAACCACAGATGCCAAACAGAATCTGCTAATCGTTTAGACTACAGATGCTACCACCAAATTGACGTCACACCTCAATTACTTCTCAGTGACAGCTTTATCTTATTTTGCATAACACAGGCACACCTCAGAGATGTTCTGGGTTCTGTTCCAGGCCATGGCAGTAAAACGAATATCACAGTAAAGCGAGTCACTCAAGTTTTTTCACTTCCCAGTGCGTATAAAAGTTATGCTTCCACTATACTGTAGTTTATCAAGTATGCAAGAGCATTATGTCTAAAACAACAACCTTTATTAAAAATATTTTTTGCTGAAGGTAGCCAAAGATACAAGCTTCTACTTATAAGATAAATAACTATTAGGCATATAAAAACAGCATGATAAATATAATTAACACTGCTGTATGTTATATAGGAAAGTTGTTAAGCAAGTAAATCCTAAGCGTTCTTACCACAAGGAAAACTTTTTTTTTTTCCTCTTTTTCTTTTATTTTGTCCCTATGTGAGATGATGGATAGTCACTAACTTATTGTGATAATCATTTCATGACATCTCTGGGTCAAATAATTATGCTGTACACCTTAAACCTGTATGTCAATTATATCTCAATAAAATTGAAAGGAAAAATACATTATTGCTAAAAAAAAGTCAAAACAGTTACAATAGTAACATCAAAGACCACTGATCACAGATAACCATAACCAATATAACAATAATAAAAATGTTTGAAATATTGCTAGAATTACCAAAATGTGACACAGAGACATGAAGTGAGCAAATGCTTTTAGAAAATTGGAGCTGATACAGGGTGGTCACAAACCTCTAATTTGTAAAAAAAAAAAAAAAAAAAAAAAAAAAAAGCAGTATCCTTGAAGAATGATAAAGTAAAACACAACAAAATGAGGTGTGCCTCTAGGTACATTTCTCGAAATTTGCAGAAGTTGATTTTTTTTTTATAAATGATTTTGCATAAAGTTACTATGCAAAAAAGTGATTTTTAAGGAGTCTACTCTGAAATTTTGGTAGGGTGCAAAAATTCATTGTCACTGTAGGCTTTTCTTTATGTTTTGTCATTAAAACATAGCACACAAATATAATTTTCTTTTTCAAAGAAATTCTTGTAAAGGACATGCCAAATGTGCCTCACTGAAGATTTGCTTCTCTGGCAAAGCTAGTGATTCAATGACTCATTGAGTTAATGTCACTGTGGTTATGTGGTTTGGCTTTTTTGCTTTATAATAAACCTAAAAGCTTTAAATAAATGTGTGATTAATTGAAAGTTTTAAGCAGTAGTAAAATAAGGGCAAAGAAGAAGGAACAAAGAGTTATCCTGCACTGACTTTATATCTGAGGCAGTGCAGATGACATTTAAGATACAACTGTAAGGAGCAACTAAATTATAGTGACCATAACTTAGCTGTGTGATCAATTTTATTTTCAGTGGACTTGGAATAAAACAATATGTCAGTAGGATGAATTTTGTTATCCAGGATCACTGTTGAAAGTATTTGAGTGAATTCATTGCATGGGCAGGAGACATTAATTTTTTTAATCACAGAACTTTAAAAAACTGGCAGTGATGCATGTTATTAAAATTGGTGTGACAGAGTCATCTCAAGCATTTATTTACTTTCCTATGATAGGGAAGTTTTCTTATGTGAAGACTTTTTTTTAGATAATTTTATCATTCCTTATGTATTCTTTAAAAATTTCTAAGAACATCAGTGAATCCACATTGACAAGATTATGATCTACTTAAAATGATATGGTCACAGTTCGACCTTACAGGTTAAAGCACATATGTAAGTTTACCTATGTAACCACTGAAATTAAAAACTGAGAGACCCAAGTTTGGGGTATTTCTCTCTGACCAGTGTAACAGAATCCAAATCAATATGTAGAAAATACTATAATATATCATAAGACAATTCTTTAAAAATTTTAATGACATCTAGGATGAGCAATAGGTGAGGATGTAATTTTAAAAGTATGAAGGCATATAGCCTCTCAGGACAAGCTGTCTGCAATTACATTATGCTTTTACGAAAAAATTGTATAGATTCCCATGTCTATCTAAGAGAAAAAAAGGAAGGAAAACAAAAGAAGCAAAAAGAAAAGAACTGGAACAAAAATTTTTGTATTACTCATCCAAAGCTGCTTTGGACCAAGTGGTATCTGAGTGGGACAAGCAGCACCTTGATAGAAACAAATTCACTAACTGGTAGCATTAGCCTCTGAACTGGTCTTAAGAGATAACGTACATTAGCATGTTGAGTCACAATGTTATTTCCCAAGTGTAAATTCCATAAGGATAGTGGAGATAACCAAGTTTACCTCAGTCCCTGCCAAATTCATGTATTTTTCATAAAATGATTGATGTTTTTATGACTAAAACTATGTTTTTATGTGTTTTGAACTTAAGTGGTCAAATCTTCTATGGTTAGTGACTGTACATTCCGGATTTTTCAGATCAGTCCAGGTTTTATACATTGAAAAAAAAAAGCTAGTCTCCAAGTGTATAATTAAATGTAATTTACTCTTTGAATTATTTTTGTGTAATTCATTTTACAAATGAGAAAAAAAAAGTCTATTATCAGACATGTCCTGGTTTTGCATTCAGAATACATACACATTTTATCTATGGCCTAATAGCATAATGTTTTAATATTGTGTTTTTATTAATTACTAGCATATATTGTACCTCCTAAACAATTAAATTGAACTACACTCTCCAAGGTCCTGAGCTATCACTTCCTGGTTTAAACAAGGACTATTTAAAACCTAAATTCACCTCAACCAAGTGGATAGGATGAAAAACATTTGCTTCTTTTCAGCCTTGAGTGATAGCTTCTGTCTCCCTTTCTCCCCCAAAATCTCTCACCTGCACTCCCAATGCCATTTTGTGGCACCCGCACAGGATTAGCAAGACCATGTCATGATGTTACTGTCTGTCTGTCTGTCTGCCCCCTTTGTCACTGTTCTCATTCAGGCCCTTGTTATTTCTCAGGAGAACTATTAACCTTCTGCTTTCACCTTCCATTCTGCAATTTATGTTCCATTTGACTCCAAGGACAAAAATCTTCGTGTTGTGGGACACTCAGATTCTAGATCTATCATCAGTGGTCGGGTATCTCACTGCCTGGGAGCAGGTCAAGTTAGAGCATATTCCCATAATTCAGTCATAACACGGGATTTTGGTGTTTGATGCTTGCCATGGTGACTTCTCATATTTCTGCCACAGATCACAATGGGCCAACAATCGCTATCCTGGATACTTTGATATTTTTGTCCAAAGGGGCCACCTACTCCCAGTGAAGCCCCTCTAGCTGAAACTTGGGCCAGATCTTACCTGGGTCCATGCTCACTGGCTAACCCATTCTGAGCAGTTGGCCCCCAAATCATGAGTCAATCACATAGATGGGAATTGTTGGTAAACAGTATGTCTCAGGGTCTTAAGAAAATAATGTACAATGCTTTAGAAAACAATTTTAAAATTATATATCGTATTATATGTAAATATATATATATATAATATATATATATATATATTTCTCAAAACTTTATACAGAGCATCTTGCAAAGAAGTTTGGGGACAATAGATTTAACTTATCAGGGAGGCTTTATTTTTCTCTGAAAATAGACATTAATACTTTGACATGAAGCTAGTCTGGTGGCAAAAATAAGATTAGAAGGACAGAGGAAAAGAACTGTGTCCATTCTTTTAGAAAATGTGCTTGAAAGAGAAGAGAGTTCCTGAGAGGCTACACAGCCATGACAGAACACTGCTAGTTTGTGAAAGAATAACATGGGTAAAGATCGTAGTCATCTAGTAGGGAAACCGCTTGTCATCAAAAAAAGAAAAGAAAAGAAAAGAAAAAAAGTCTATGCAAACAAAAACCTTGTGCTCTGGCTTATTGAGAATTTCAGACAAAGGTCCATGATGGATTGGTTGTCACAATGGACAATGCTTTCCCTGATTTTGCCTTATTTTTCTCCTTCCCCCATCTTTTTCTTTCTCTCTTGATTTTTAACAGTCCCCTTTAATCTCAGGTACCTAAAAAATACAAAGTTTGTAGGAAACATTTTAGTTCAAATTTGGAAAATTTAAAAATGTATGGGCGATAGACAGTACTACGTTATATGTGTGTTAGAACTGAAATAGCACAGAGTCTTCCAGAAGTTTTTTCTGTTTCATACCGTGTTAAGCAAAATAACCAGCCAAAAATGTTCATTTGTTTAGGTTTTGTCTAGGTCTGGGGCAAATTTTAAATTTTGCTTGTCTCTACCTTACTTACTTTTCCGGTATTTGACTTTTCTAAAAGCAGACAGATATTAATTTAATGCTAATGGTAAAAACAAAAGCAACTTGGCAGATCTTCTGTTTTATATCTACTTTATCACCAATTCGTGGGGCTGGGAAGGATGCAAGTTTTTCTTGTCTGGAAGAAAAATTTATTATAACTTCTGCCTCCTCACACAGAGTAAGAATTCATATTGAGAGAGAAAGGGCCTCAGCTATTTCTTCCACTTGCTACCTCAGTGGAAGACAGTAGGCAAGTGAACTCATCTACCAGGTGCGCTGACAATGTCGTCTTCAGTGAATGTATACGTGATGTTATAAAAGAATTACCAAGTTCAATAAGGCCACTATTCTTGTTTTAATACAAATTACAATGCAACATATTTTCTTCTTGCATGGCTTGAGATACTTTCTTTGTTAGAAATTAATCATCCCAAAAATTGTCACATTTTAAATTATGTCACATATTTGTGAGGATAAATATATGTGGAGGGAAAGGACTTCTGAAGCTAATATTTTATAATATTAAATGAAATGATTCATAATTATATATATATATAGTATAAGTGGCCATATTAGTAGAATGTTTCCATGTATCTTATATCGGTATTGAATCCTTTAGTGACATGTATGCAGAAAGGATGAACATGTTTCCTGCAGCTGGTAAACCAAGCTGATATTGGCTTTTCCTGTAAGCAGTTATGTTGCAGAAGGGAAGTGGGGGGGACAGAGGTGGAAGATGGTCAGTGATAAATCCAAATTCACACAAGAAGGACAGAATTTGATAGCCTATTAAGGTAGCATACATTCTTTTCAGTATCATACCATATTAACATTAAGATAAATATATGTCCAATGAAAAATAGAATGATTTAAATAATTTAAGTCCAACTTAGTATTAAAATACGGTTGCATTTAATAAGATAATATTTTAGAAACTATGCACACAGACTTGTTGTATCTAGACTGGCCAGAAAATATCAGCTCTTTGTGTTGAAAAAAATTAGTTTTAAAATCTTTTTTATAAAATTTACAATCAAATAAAGTCAGCAGAACAATAGTACAAATTATTAGATAACTATGAATATATATAGATATTTTATTTCAGGGAGAAGCAGTTTGTGGGGATTTTTAAACACAGAGATATTACAAGCCCAGGACAGGATTTTTGTATTTAGAGAAATGTTTGTTTTCTGTGTGTGTGTGTGTGGATAGGTTTTTTTTTTTTTTCACAATAGGAAAAAGAGGAAAGTACTCAATAGACTAGCACCTCTAATATGAAATTTACCAGCAGTGTAAATAACTATTCCCAGAACAACTCTAGATCTAGAATTTAATGTCATATCAGAAGAGCGTCTCCTTTACTTTTGTAGGCATGCTATTTCCCAACACGCTGAACTTTCATATAGTCCGTTTCTTTCAGCAAGAATAATGCTGCATTGTGTTATTCATATGTCAGAGGAAGATGGATACATTTCCGTGATAGCATGGAATAGACATATAATCACTGTTGTCACATAGTTTAGTGCTCTGTAAAAGAAGGTCAATTTTATTATTCACAATATAGATGAGCGCATTCTTCATTTCAAAACTATAACACCGTCTGGGATCATTTATTATTCTAGTTATCTAAGTTGATTAAACAAATCTTCCAGTACATATATATATATATATTTTATGTATATATATATATGCATTTAAATATTTGACTTTGTCTTTCCTAAGCCTATAACAATCATTCAGAAAAGCTGAATTTAGGTTAATTTTTAATGTTCTTTTGTTCTCTTTGTCTTGAATTTCATTTGTACAGTATAAATATGAAGTCTTAGGTGGGCCTGAATTAAGTTATAGTATATACTTTTTAAAATTAATTTTTTTAAATGTTGAGCTATAGAGGAAAAAATGTACAATACTGTAAAGTTATATTTAGTTTTTAACTTGATATATAGTTTAATCCTGGTTGGTGGAAACAGTATTTGAAATTTTTTTAAATAGAGGTACTGGGGATTGAAGCCAGGACCTTGTGCATGCTAAGCATGTGCTCTACCACTGAGCTATTCCCTACTACTAATATTTGAAATGTTTATCTCAATGTTTTAACATATGAAACTTTTCACCTTATCTTTTATAAATTTTGGATTATGGCAGTACCAATTTTGTGAAGGAAAGACAAAAATTGCATTAATCAATGATTCTTTGTCAAGTTGTAGCATAAAATAATATTACATTTTGTAAATTAATTCACTAATAGTAAAGCTTTGATTTTTTTCAAAAAAGCTTTCAATTCAGGGCCAACAAAGAGAAGACCTCTTAAATTTGGGATATATCCTATGATAAGCCCAAGTAAGCAGTTTCTTAACTAGAATTATTCTTGCCCTTGAGAATAAACATCAATCTTTAATATGTAAACCATTTCTCTGAATTTATTTTATTTTCAATTTATTTTTAGGACCTTTGCTTTCTCTGCGGTTACACTCCATGCTTGTAAGTTTTTACACCAGAGTGTGAAAATACAGACACATTCAACTCATTTTTCACTTAGGAAAAAGCCTAATAAATTTTCATGGCTGTTTGTTTTTGATATTTTTGGTTCTGAGTAATCCAGAGTATGCTGATTTATTTGTTATAGTACCTGGCAGAAATAATCATTCATGCCACAACTGATTTTGAGAATCCTTAAAAAGTTCTATCAGGTACAATCATGGATATAAAAGTAGAAGTGATTTATTCCCTGAATAAGTAAAATCTAGCTATAGAGAAAAAGATTATGTACGCTAACCAAGAAGAAACATTTTGGGTTATAATAACCCAACAACAGCTTCTTCTAAAGGAAAAATTCCCGTCCCCAGACCCTGATGGAAGGTTATTCTCAGACTATTTTCTGAATCATGGATGATTGCAATGGTGTGAATTTTTTATTTTAGGGAAGACAAATCACAGACTTCTCAGCAGCCCCTTATCTAGAATAAAGGATGAGGTAAGACAAGCATATGCATTTATTGGTATTTAAGTTAATAGATACCTAAAGAATCACCTCAGTTTGTCACAGTTGCTATACCTACCAGGTCATGAAAGCTGAATTCAGACTAGGGTGCCTGGAGGGGACCACACATAAGGGAGAGTTTAGAAGTAGCATAGAGTGAAAAAAAAAAAAAAAACCCAAAAGAGCTAGTTATTAGAAGAAAAATAAACACTTGTGAGATGTATGACCGAGTTAAGTATGACAGAGCCCTAGGAAAAGGGTTTCTTGATTTCTTGCTTCTAAAGTAGCTACAGCTAAGCAAAATTCGGAAATATACTTTAGCTCCCACTGCCGTGAGATCTTTCCCAGGATGTCTTGGATTTCCTTGAGTTCCGGGTAGATCCTCAGTATTCCCTTTGCTTAGCTCACTTGAGTGTGTCTCTGTTTTGTGCAACTAAATCAACTTGCCTGAAGCAAAGAACAATTGAAACCCAAATAGTGCAGAAAATAAGCATGGTAAGAGCTTTTTGAATGCATTAAAAAATTTGACTTTGATTAACTAGAAATTATATACAGGTTATTTTTTGACTGGTGAAATCAGAATGCTGGCTTCAGGACTGGTTTCTTAAATTCATTTTTTCTGAGTCGTGTTCAACAAACTTTTTCTGTAAAGAGCCAGATGGTAAACGTTTTTGGCTTTGTGGGCAATAGTCTCTGTTACAACTAATAACTCGGTTGTGTGAAAGCAACCACAGGCAATACACAAACGAATACACGTGGCTACTTTTTAATAAAACTGTAGATATATATATACACTGAAGTTTGAATTTCAGATAACTTTCATGTATCACAAAATCTTATTACTTTAAACTATTAAAAATGTAGAGACTATCCAGTCCCAACAAAAACAGATGGCAAATTCAATTTAATCCATGGAGTGTAGTTTGCCTGGCTTAAAGCATGAGTCTGGGACGCAAGAGTTCTCAGCTTAGTCCTTGCTTCACTTCTGTGTGACGCTGAGGAAGTGAAATTTTTTCTGGGCCTCAGTTTCTTCCTCTACAGTGAGTGGATGGGCCAGATGAGCTTAGAAACCCATACACCTCTAGACTCTAGATTTATTTTATGTTTTGTATTTATTTTGAAGGGTTTATTTATTTGATGCTTTAAAACTTCTTTCCCCCGTATTCTGTGTTAATTGCTATGAAACACTGAACTCATTCTGTTATTATTAAATAAATGATAACAAATGGAGATATAAATATGCCCAGTCAAGATTTTTTTTAAGCATAAAATTGATTCATATCCAGTCCATTTTGTAAAGAAAATCTTGGTCTCTGCTTAATTATTTCCAAGTCTGAATAGTGATATTCTGATAGTACTTTCTTGAGCTTCTTTTATTATTTGTCGTCTGCAGGTAAGTGTGATGACCAACTGATTTTTGTGGGGAGAGGGGCTCATATGGCTTTTTAATTCCTATGTTTATTCAGGTGCCCATAGCAGATTCCAAATAACAGAAAGTAATTAAGATTCTAAAGGCATGTATTAAAAAAAAATTTCCCATTGTTGTAAAGCACGTTGAAAGCCAAAGATAGATACTTAATATTTAAAAAAACAAAAACAAACCCCAAACCTCTTGGTGTAGTCTTTCCTCCTTGTCCTCTGGGTTATTACAGGTTAGCCTATACCCAACACGTAAGAGTGCTGAGCGGGACTGAGAGTGTTTAACCTAATTACTGCTCTAACGCATGATTTCTTTTCAAAACTAGGTCTCTATAATCAGAAGTCCATTTTATGCGACTTTTTAAAATCTCAATTTCATCTTCTTACTGTATTTTTACTTTCATCGTTGTTAGAAAATCACTGTTTCTTTATTTCCACTTGCAACTATGAACATGTCTTAGCATCGGTCTATGTTTTGTTAAAAAGCAACCTGGAAAACCGAAATGATCATATCAACATTCAAAATGTAAATGTATTCTTACTTCAGACATTCAAAAAACAGGTTGAAATTTGTTTTGTAGGCCCTCACGTGTGGCACTGATCTTCGTTCAGGGCTGGCTTGACCTGGGCAAAATTGTGACATAAGTGAAGTTAAGCTCCAGTAGTTTTCTAACCACCCCAGTGCCTTTTTGTGGTTCTGGGCCTGCCCACTGGGACGCTCACTCACCTCTCCTCTCCTTGTAGGACTCAGGCCTCAGAGCTTCCTTATCCTCCTCTCTCTCTGTTTTCACTTCTCAATACAGCCTGCTCTGCTCTCCAGTCACCTAATAGCCTCCTGACAATATATGGAAATACTTGTATTTTAATAGGGACCTACTGACAATATATGTCTGGTTTTGAGGAAAACTCTGCTGGTTTTGAGGAAAGGGCTATTCAGTCTGAAATACTAATTAAAGTTTTTATTTTAAGTTCTTGGCTTAGGGGTAGGACTTGTGCATTGGAATAGAAAAGACATATGTAGAAGCCTAACAAAAAATCCAACAACTTCTTGCAGAATAAAATTCAGGTTTAGTATGTTGGTTACATTTTCTTAATTACTTCTGCTCTTAAGGTCCACTTCCAACTCTACCTGTCTCTCAACCTTCCATTTATATATTTTTCCAAATGGTCCTTTATAATTTCTCACTTGCTCTTTTTGCTCAAATTATTGTCTGCATTTTTCCCCACTATCATCTTCCAAAGAAATCCAACCCTCAAGGCATATCTCAAATGACGTATCTGCCACAAAGCCTTCTCTAATTCCACTGGTAGGATTTAATCTTTACCCCCATGTACTGACATAGTACATTGCACATTTGCTTTAATTGTTACGCTAGTCCTTTTTATCAAAGGTATGATTTTTCCCCTGGAATACAGTATTTTCCTATTAAGCACAGATTCAGTGTTATAATCTCAGAAAGTTTTCTTCTATTATATCATTTAAAACCCTTTTCTATCCCACTTTTTTGTGTCTTACTTCAGAGAAACTAGTAATAATTAGATTTGATCATATTTGTATTCTGTAGCTCCTCATTTGTTTAATCATTTTGATCTTCTTTATGAATTTACTCTGATTATATCAAGTGTTTGTTCTAAGGACCCACTTAAGATTTTAACTTTATCTATCCACTTTATTAAACATTTTACTTACTGCATTTTAACAGTGTTAGTTTTATGTTCTTACTAAGAAGTAGAAGAGAAGTCTAAAGAAATTCAAACAAACAGATTATTGGCTTGAGGACATGGTAGAGAGTAATCCACTGAGTCCTCTGACATGATGTCACGGCCCTTTCAGGACAATGTAATTAAGAAACAAACAAGAAAGACTGGCTCATAGAGTTTTAGGAGAGTTTATTGGTTTCATGATTCTTGGCAAAATACTTTGTGGGGATTGTAGCATGGGTATTTCTGACCTAACACAAGGATGAAAATTTTGAAAAAGGCTTTTTAAATGTGAAAGATAGAGAAAAGTTTTTCCTCCTGTTATGTATTTATACTCCCCTCAAAGTTTCAATTTCTCCCCACTACCATGCTTATTAAGGTACTGATCTGATGAGCCTATAATTGACATTTTTTGCCTCTCATTAGGAACATTCAATGACTTCCCTTGGAGACTGAGAACTTTATCATGTGGTCCTTGCTTAGTTCTCCAATTTCAGCTCTAATCATTTTCCTCCAACTTGTACGTGGCTTTAAACACACTGAACGTCTTTCATTTCTTTCATTGAGTCATGCCCACTTCTTGCCGCTAAGTTTTACACATACAGAGATTTAGACACCCTTCCTTCTGCACAAACACCTTCTCACCTTTGGTTTGCTAATTCATTTGGATCCCCTTTCAGAAGTCACTTCTCAAGAGGCCTTTGCTAACCTTCTGAATCTGAGTTAGCTGGTCAGTTTTTTCTGTAACAACTATCTGTATATTTTCTACTACAGTGCTTATTATCCTAGAAAGTAACTTCTGGCTTAATTGTTTCCATCAGTAGACTAAAAACTATGTGAGGGCAGAGAACATACCTGGCCTGCTCAACATTTTGTCCCAGGTGACTAGCATGGTGTCCAGCACATAGGGAATGATGCGGAAACACTAAATCAGAATATTAGGGGGTGGTGTCTGGGGCATCAGTATTTCCTGAAAGTTTCCCAGGTAATGCCAGTGTTTGATTGGGGTGAAGAAACTGAAATATTCCTCCCTCATCTTAGTACTTTAAACTTCCCTTCCCTTGTCTCATACCAACCAATCCCTAAGCCAGGGAATAAGCATTTTCTTGAAGGAAACTAGACTCAAAAGTTGTTATGACTAATTGGGAGAAAGGATAAAGGTCAAAAAATTGGTTTTGAGATAAACTTGTTAAATTCAAATTTAGAATGGGTTTTAGATTGCTGTATGTTTAATAGATAAGTTTGGTATATATCCTGAAGTCCAAAGAAGAGATAGGTCAAGTCTTCTGGTACATATTTAAATAGAAATCTATAGAATTTTTATTCTGTGAGTGTTAATAATTTTTGTCAGAATAATTTCATGTGGAGGAGTGGAGAAAGAAACTAAATTACTTGGAGAAACAGTAATCAGCCAGTGTAAACCAAGTTTTTAAGAACTTTGAGTACAAGTAAAAGCTGTATCAGTTTAAAACTATAGCAGATAGGAAGAATATTTCTTTCAAAATTATTATCTATCTATCCTCTTCTATTTCTTTAAACAGGATAGAAACTTGAAAAGCTTGAAGAATGTTACTGTAGAATGAAAAAGTTTGAAGATATAGATTGGAAGAAATGTATGGCAGAGTCGGTTCTTGAAGGTAAGGAAATGAAGCTCAAGAGCACAATTGGATGAAGAGAGTCCCCATTTTTTCCCTAAAGTTGATTCTCAATTGCAGTTTTTAATTTTTTTTTTTTTACATTTTTTTAACAGATACTGGGGATTGAACCTAGCATCTCATGCATACTAAGCATGTGCTCTACCACTGAGCTATACCCTCCCCCCAGCCCCTATTTTGTGAAACTGGAAATGAAAAGGGAAATTTGAGGAGAGGAATTGGACAAGGATAATCCTGGTAGTCAGTTTTTTTTCTGAAATAAGAATCAAGGTGTTCTATTGTATGTGTTAGACTTAGTGCTGTATCTATTTATTGGGTAGATAATTGGATCCTAAATATCAGCCTTAATTTTGATAAAATGTATACAGTTCAAGTGAAAAAGAAATTAAAAGAAGAGAGATGAACCTGTGTTCAATGAAAGGAAAGACCATTTTTTTTTTTGCAGAAATTGAGTCCAGCTTTTGTTTGACAGCTTGCATCTGAATTTGCTTTTAATTTCAAGGAATAGATCAGGCTCCCCTCCGTCATCCCCTTCTCCAGATTATTCTCCATCTCTAAATTTCACATCAGAAATTTCATACTTGATATCAAATTACCTAATCCTGATTATTCTTACCTTGGTTTAATCTGAACTATTAAAATAATTTTGGAACATAAACTAAAATTGATCTGGAAACCTCTACATATCATTTTTAGTGAAAACTACCTGAAGAAGCAGTGATATATGTGAGGGTTTTCTTTTCAATGATGAAATTAGATGTATTGCTTCCATGATATTTGTGCCAAATAAACTCGAAAAAGAAGGCATAGAATAAATAACAGAATTCTAGATCATAAAATAGGTAAGTCTATTGTTAATTATTTTCAATAATAGAAGCAGTAGAAGCACAAAGGGATAATTTAACTTGTTGGATTATCAAAAATAATTTACAATTTGAATGTGGGCTCTGTTTTGGTATTGCCTATTGAATAAAGGATTCCCTGATATTTTGGGCAATTTCTTTACATAAAATAATTTTGGAACACTGGAAAAACCTGATTTTGAAAGAGATAATATCCATCATCTATGTATTTATGTATGTGTGTCTCTCTCTTCCTCTCTCTCTCATTTATATCCATCTATCATTTATCATTTATCTAATCTATTTCTCTCTCTCTCTCTATCTGCTCTTTTATTCAATAGTTATCTGCAGTGTACTTGATGCTAAGAATTTTCTGTTCTCCCTCAATCATGTGCAAGACTTACCTCTTCAGATCTTCCTAGATCTGGGCATGTGGTTTAGTGTTTGGTTTTCAAAGGTCTTCTCTATAAATAAAGTCAAGTAAATCTAAGTAAATGAAAGGAGTTCTTAAGTCAACAAATGTGGAATTAGTAGGTGTTAATTGTCAATAGTGATTGTCTAACACATGAATAAAACAAAAGATTTGAGTAGATGCTATCAACAAGCTCAGAATAAATCGAAAGTTTACCAGACTGCAATCTGAAATTTGTCAGATTTCACCAATTTCTTATTTTAGTTGATCTTACGTGAGTAGAGAACATACTAAAAGTCTTACATTGTGACTGGTTTTTCCTTCTGCTGTTAACGATTTTTATTCTATTCAATAAAAATTCTCTTATCACTTAAATTACAATTTCATAGGACATCAACAGTTTCTATTTTGGATGCTCAAGAAGCATCCTTTATTTTTTTCCCTAGAGCAATGTCTGCTTACGTTTTTCTATGTTTAAGGAGTAAACATGTAAATAAATGAGAAGTTAAGGTTAGTTGAGATCAAAGAAAATGCTGTGTCAGAAGATTGGAAGAAAAGTTAACGAGGACATTTCCCAAAGTACTTTATCCTCACATTCTGTGACTGGGACTATTGACCAATCTATCTCCATTATTGTTAATAAATAATGAGGAGAATATGCTTACATGTTAGAAATAAGGATTTCCCGATATTGGAAGTTGTTCCATATTTTATTGCTTATTTGGGTTTGCAGAAATATAGTCCACCTCTCTCTAAATGTGCTATTTAGCAAATGTTCATTATAATATAGATTTAACTTAATTTTGTTTGTGTGTCATGACATTATTGGAGATTTCTTTGTGACATACATCGTGCGATACAGAATGTTTCCCAGGCATCACTAGCTGAGAAAGGAGAAGAGATAACAAGTTTACGAAACTAGTTTTATTCAGATAAGATTTTCTTTCAAAATTTTTTAAATGGAAAAGATAGATTCAAGTGTGAAATGAGAAATATAGCACTTTGCCTTTTCTTAAGCCTCATCCTTGAATATTTATGATATTTAATTTTTAACTACTTCATCTTTAGCCTTCATGCATATCAACATTTTTAAAATCAGCAACGTTATGCCAGTTATTAGAGACACAAAGATACTGAAGTAGAAAGATAAATAAATTGTTTTCTTTAAACAATGGATTGCTGGATTAGATCTACATGAATTAAGAAGTGTATCTAAAAAGAAGTGAATTGTGAAAGGCTAGGAACAATACACTACCACTTACGCAAAATTTAAACACATACAAAAATAAGAGTATACATTATTTATGAATTAAACATACATGAAGGTAAAGTATGGAAATGTATTTGAAAATACAGGGAATAGAAAAAAAAATTAGAAAGTAAGAGATTGTCCAATCACAGAATACTTAGTAAGCCCCAGAAAGGAATTCAGACAATACCCTGAGGGACATGGAGAGTTAGTGAAGGGTTTTAAGTGTTTGAGGAGGTGCAGGGCCATGCTTGGCATAATGACGTGAACATTTTTAGAAAGATCAGTTGTGCTTCTGTGTAAAGAAAGAAGATATTGGACGGGGATAAGATTGGAAAAATAGAGACCTGGTAGGAGGCTGTGGTATTAATCCAGGTGAGCCCAAATGAGGGTAGTTTATTGAGAAGAAAGAAAGTAGGGAAATTTGAAAGATTCAAAGATTTGATAACAAAGGACTGGATTGACTTGATTTGGTGGGTGAGAAGGGGAAGAAATAAGAATATCTCCAGCCATCCATGAGGTGATCGGTCCTCTAAATCCAACCGTTTACAAGAAGCATAGAGGGTGACAGCATGTGTTACATTACACCACGGAGATTTAATTGACAAAACCAAGACTGTGGACCACGGACCACTCCACACAACAACCCTCCCAAGCTCTTTGGTGAATAATCTGCAAGGAAGGGAAAAAAGATGAGGATGGAGGGAGGATCTTATAAATTAATAGTTGTCAGCCGCAGGTAATTTTGCTCTCCGTGGGACATTTGACAGTTTGGAGTTATTTTTCGTTATCACAACCTGGGAAGTGCTACTGGAGTCTAGATAGAGGGCTAAGATGGTGCTAAACATCCAGCTTCACACAGGGCAGTCTCCTGCAGCAGTCATCAGCCTCGAATGTCAACCGCGCTGATGCTAAAAACTATTATTACAAGATTACGAGACACTTAAGAGGCTTATCAACCAACTACAATTTATGGGTCTTCATACTGTATTAAAACATGTTTAAAGAATTAACATTTACAATTTATGACAATATTAAGAAATTATTGATATATTTTAGATGTGGTAAACATAGTTTTTGTAAAGTCCTTGTTTATTAGAAATATATATATTGAAATACTTATGAATGAAATTATATGATATTTAAGATTTGCTTCAAAATAACATGGGAGAGGATAATAACAGATGGGGACAAATCGTGTTTATTTATTTATTAGGACTGGATGAAGATACATGAAGACCTGTCACATTACTTTGTTTACGCTTGTTTGTGTTTAAAAATATGTATGATAAAAATGAATGACTACAGTTTTCTACTTTGTATGAAATCATTCAACAAATGAAACCAAAATAAACCATTAAATATTTTTTCTTTGTTTTTCTCCTCTTTCTCCTCTCCTTTTCTTTCTTCCTTTTCTTTCTTTCCTTTCTTTTCCTCTCTTCCTTCCCTTCCTTCCCCTCTCTTCCTTTCCTTCCTTCCCCTCTCTTCCCTTCCTTCCTTACTGCCTTCTTTCCTTTTTATTTGCAGTTGATTTAATGGTATAGATATTCCTTCATATGCTTTGTTATCATATCTTGAACATTTCTTTGTATCATTAAATACCATTAAAACATTTAAAATACTTCATAATATTTCACATTGTGCAGATATTATCATTCATTTATTTTTTGCTTAAAAATAACATAAAATAATTATGTGTGTGTATATGAATCTTGTGAGGAGTTCTTGATTATTTCCTGAAGATAATTTTTTTAATGTTGAATTACTGAATTAAAGACACTAAAGTGTATCAGTTTACTAGGACAATCCACAGTCAATTATCTGTCCCTAAAATTCTTACCAATTTACATTCTCAAACCATTATGCCAAAGGGAACGTTTTCTTGCATTCTTATTCTAGATGTTATCACTTTATAAACTATTTTCTTACGAACTAAGTGTGATCAGAGTTTAACTCGTATTGTTTGGTTTCTTAATAAGGTTACCTTTTCATATAGTTATTGATCATTTAGTTTTTTCTCTTATGGAACATCTTTGTTTCTGTCAAATCTTCTCTTAGATATTTATCTGCTTTATATTAACTTATATGATATTTTATTTTATTTAAATATTTGTCATTAGGTATAACATTAAAAATAATCCACTCAGTTTGCCTCTTGGTTTTTAGTTCTGGGTATGGTAAATTTGGCATATAATAATGATTGCTTTTAACCAGCAAAAATTATTTTTCATCTTTAGTGTATTCTATTATTATTTTTTGCTTAAAAATCTATTACTATCCCAATGTTACCTACCCTTTTTTTTTTGTATTCATAATAGCTAATTCTATTTGGCTTTTAATTCATTTAAATATTTGTTATGACCTTTCAATAAATAGTTAACTACCTTAGCACTAATATTAAATGATTCATCAACTTATGGTACCCAGTATTATCTCAAATTACAATATAATATGTACTAGAATCTGTTTCTGTGCATTCAATTTATCTTTAAAATTGCTCATCTATCTTGATGTATCTTTATTATTATTGTATTATCTATTAACCAACACATTTTTATTTACTCATTATTAAAATGTATTTTATACTTTATTTATTTTAGAATATTTTAATATTATGTCACTAAAATCAACATTTTTTTCTAAACTCTTTTTACACATTGTTCTTTGGATGATTACTAGAATCACTTATTGAAATTGCAGTATTATTCTTGAAATCATCTCAGATACATAAAGGAATTTGGGAGAGAGATATCTTTAAACCATTTTATTTTCTCAATTAAGTAAAATGTTCACCTCTACATTCTTTTAATTTTCTTTAAAGCTCTTAATAATTTTACAGATAATTTTAATAGATACTGTACATTCTTATAAAGTTTATTACTGAAAATTTTTTCTTTTGTGCCTATTGTGGATGAAATTTTTAAAGTTTTCTAACTGGCGATAATACTTCATGAGAAATGTACTGAGTTTTATATTTTCTTTCTGGTTATTAACATTCATTATTTTTGTTTGATTTAAGAAATTAAATTAATTTTTTTGAATCTTCTACTAAGGCAAACAAATAATTTGTATTTAACAATAGTTTGTACCTGTATCTCTAGTATTTAGGTAATTATTATTTTCACTGTGTTACAACAGAATTCCCTCAATCCAAATGTAGGTTATGCTCTTGCTTCTTTTTAAAAGCAAAAGTCTTCTGAATGCACATTTAAGGAAAGTTAAAATTATAAAGGTAAGTACAGTTATGTTTGATGACCCTTCCTCCATAAGCACAAAAACAGACCAAATTCATAATCATCTGAAATCTGTGTTCATTACCAAATTCACGTCCATCACAATGTGATGGTGGTACAATATCCACCATGAGAAACACTGGAAGAGAGAAGCAATAGTAAACATTTCTGGTTTGGGGTTGCAAAATAAAGTAGCTTGGTGGAAGCGGAGATGTCTCAGGGGAAGTAAACTACGTGTCATTTGGGTGGAGAAGAGCAGTGCAGATAAAGACAGCAGCAACACACATGGCAGCTGGGTACGCGCAGGAAATCAGTGTCAGGATGGCTGAAAATCCCCAGGTCGCACTTTGCTTTGCTCCAAGGAATTCACATTCTGTGTTGCCTGTGGTATATTTATACTGATTAGTATTTTCCCCTGCTTGAGTTTACAAATGTGTGTCACACAAAGCTAAGGGTTTCGAAAAGTATGCATCTCTTAAAAACTTCAACCCTAGTGAAAACACCGTTCACACAATGCTTTCTGGACAAATAAGGAAACTCTTCTCCTTCAAATGCAGTAAATATTATAAACTGATGTCTACAAGTAAATGCTGGATGAGTGTTGAATGAACTGTGAATTTATGGCTTTACTTATTGAAATAACTAGGGTTAAAATACATTTAATGTTTTTATAAGATTTTTGTCATATGCTTAAATGATGATTGTGTGCAAAATATCTAGGAGACGAAAATTTCACAGTAAATTTCCAGTCGAATTATTGCAATGGATGTGTTTGAAGAGCATCAAATCTTCACAGTGTCTTGTTCACTTACAGCCCTAATCAAGTCCACAAATCACGCCTTTCAATGAAGTAAGAAAAATGATTAAGGGCCCATTTTGTTGTTAATTCCCTTTAGCACTGATGAGCAGCAAGCACATGTATCAGAGGAAGAACAGACTCTTTAAGAACTAAGAAATATTAAATATGTGAAAGAGGTAAGATATTTAAAATATCTAGAGTTTGATAGCAGTTTCTTCAAGATAACCATCCTCTTAGGCAGAGTACTCAAGGGATGGGCAATTCGATCAATAGAAGGCACCCCTTTTCTCCAAAGCAGTGCTGAACGATTTCTTGAGAGTGCTGTCATTTGGTCGTATCCAAAGCTCTTCTGCAAATACTGTCAACTACTTGCAGCCACTGAAGGTTTTACAGCACCAGAAAAATACATGAGCATCGGTGCCAGATTGCTCCCTGCCACCCTGCGTCTGGTTCCTTCTGGGCTCTGCATGTGACCTCTTTTATTGAGAAGCTAGCTCATCCTGCCTCTTGTTTTTCTGGTTTAGAAACAATTCACAGAATAACAGTGGGGTGAAAAATGTCTTCCTTGTAGGGCTCTGATATACAAGGAATCCTTCAGTTTGGTCCTGTGGCTGCCAGCTGGCTAATAATTTTATTGAATGAGTTCTAAAAACAAGTAATTCCAATAAAGTCTGACTATCTTTTCCTAACTCTCTTTTCCTGTGAAGCATTATGGATGCTTACGTGTCCAGCTGAGGAGCTGAAGCGGTCACAACAATTTTCCTTTGCATTATTAATTTTACCAAAGTTTGCTTTCAAAGTCTAGTTATGTTCCATGGCGAATGCTACCTTTTGCTGTAAAATTTCCCTTGCTCCAATGTACAGGAAGATATTTCTGCCCAGATGGGTTAGGAATGGTAATAATAGCAAATAAAAACCAAAATGAAGGAAGGGACAGTAAATAAATTTTTAATCATATAAAATTTAATACTTATGTAAAGGAACAAAATATTAAAAGTCATTTTATACAGAATGAATTTACATCAGAGCTGAATTTAAAGTTGTGAAGCTTTGAGTGATATGATAATCATGTTTTTCCCCTTCAGTTGTACTAGGGGATTGAAATTTATATACTCAATAACTAGAAAAGTATCATAAATACTCAGACTGGAGGGATCTGTCTCTCTCCATTTTTTGCTGTCACTCCCACAGTGATTTTAGTATTTTTCCAATGTCTTTGCTGATTGCCGGTGCCAAGCATTGTTTTCAAACACAGACGGTTTTGAAATGAGCACTATAAACTGCGTGTTTCTTCGCACATATACACGTTTTACAGGTACTGTAATGAAATCTTTAACAAGAAGAAACGAAAAATACACAATGGCGAAGTCTCCTGCCAGCTTCAAACTTTACTAAAAAGACTTATTGTAAGCCTTAAATTTAAACTATTTTTATTACTCGACTCAAGCTTTATTACCTTTCTGAAACATGAAGGAAAAGGGAATCTCTCACAAACCAAAAATCACATTTGCTTTTCGTGGTCTTCAAATGTTTTGGGCAAAATTCCAGTTGCATTTAATTCATGTTAAACTGGGCTTGTGATTTATACAGTTACAGTTTGCTTGAGTTTCTTCCTCCGACTGGTGGTCAAAAACATTGTTAGTTTATTGAATTCTTTGCAGAAAGTGATGAATGCATATGAAAACAGTAGAGTAGCTGTAATGCATCAGATAAATACATTCAGTCTTATGAAAAAAAACATAAAACTTAAATAAGATGACTGGCCTTTTCTTAGATCAGACCTGAGATGTGATACACGATTTTTTTTCTCATTAAACGATTATAGAGAAATTGAAAGAGAAACGAGGCAGTGAGTTGCTCTAGCCACGTAAACTTTTCCTGCAGCTGTATATAAACTTCTATAGGCATCTCTTTCTCTTGTCTTCATTAAAATGAAATATAGTCATGTACAGTATAATGGAATTTGTCTTTTTCAAATTGGAATTAGAAAAATAATTTTTTTAAACAATGCAGTTAAAGAGACACCTATTTACAATCTGTTATGTTTTCAATAAACTCCTGTTAAGACCACTTATGTGAAGCTAAATAATGTTTTCTTCTGATGATGAATGAAAAGCAATTGTGAAAACAGTAAGAAAAATTTTAAAAACTCATACCATGCTTTCTTTGGGCTGTGGTTCTTATGCAATTTCCCTAGCCACCATTCTCCCACGTATCTGTCTCAAAGGTAGCAATTTTTCTTCAAGTTAAATTTTGGGCATCCAGTTTATGAAAAATCAGTCAATATTTTTTTCTTTGGAAAACTGTCTTCCCTTCTGCTCCTTTACTGAATATTACCCACACTTGGTTTTTGCCACTGTAAGATGTATGTTCACAGTGTTTTTGCTAAGAGAGACCTGAATCATAACCATTAGACCACCAGGAAGTGTCATGAAATTTCATTGTTTTTGCCAGAAGGAATGTTTGAATTGGTCATACTCTTCCTAATGTCTGCTAAGTAGTGGATCATTTAGGCACTCCTGCAATCTCTGCTGATTAATTTTTTACTGAATAAACAAACTTGTCTTTAGAAAACCTTAGTCCCAAACAACAATTATCTTTATATTCCAAATAATTAACAAATCAATCCAGACCCTGGAAAAATTGTCATAGACTACTTAATATTTTGTGCAAAAAAATTTCATTATGTAAGCCACGCTTACATTTGTTACGGAGATGTTAGTTTCTCCTCCTACCTCTGAAGCTAATACAACTATGAGAATACTTGTAAAATGTCAGAATTTTAGGGACATGACCCAGTTAAAAATATTATCAGTGCCACAGGTAATTTAGAATAGAACTTTCTGTGAATGAATGACTAACAAGATAAACTTAATAGCCAAATTTGAAAAGGCAAAGATATTTCTGGTATTTTAACAAAACAATCTTTTCTCCCCCCCAGAATTTTGTGATATTTTGAACTACTGATCAATTTCCTACATTAAATAATCAGTACTTATTAAAACCAATTTTCTCTGATTCTTCATGATAAATCAACACGAAAACCATTTTGAAATGAGTGGGCCACAGTCTAACTGTCATTCCAAAGGCAGTGACAATGTTTGTGCAGGTGTGCACTGCCCTTTTCCAAGGGGGTGCCATTCCCTTGCTGGTTTATGGTTATGGTTTTATGGCAAAGCCCTCCTCAACTTGGACTTTTGGCGGTGACCAACCTGCATGGTCTTATGTGATCACCCTGAATTCACTTACTACTTACTAACACCCAAGAATTTTTTTTTTTTTTTGATGGAGAAGATAATGCCCTTTTAGCATTAAGGGGATAGACCCTAGTTTATTAAAAAATATGCCTTTCAATGTACATAGTAAAATTTAAAAATTCTGTTTGAAATTCTGAATCACATCCTTATTTGACTAAGAGGCAATTTGTCAGAAACGAATGATGCAGTAGGCTTCCTTACATTTTAGCTTTGCTGTCCTGACTTTTAATGTTTGCCTAGGTTGACGGTATTTAATTTTTTTTTTAAACAATGTCCGAACTTTGGTAATACTCTCTTAAGGCTACTTTTATTTTACATTGAAAACTATACCTTAACAATTGGAGTGACACTGAGTTAACCTTAAGAAAAGAAAAAAAACAAAAAAACAAACCTATGCTGCTCAGAATTTTCATCAGAAAACTGTGAAGATGCCAGTACAGTTTGAGGGCAATAGAGTGAAATCTTTGAAAAAATATGGTTGAAGGAAACCTCTAGAGGTTATCTTTCCGCTTCATCCTGCTGGCTTCAGGCAAACTTTACCTAAACTATTGTAGGCAGATGGGTATCTGGGCTGTTTTTAAAGATCTTGGGGAAGTAATTCCATAATCTCTTAATATCCTTTTTATATCTAATCTATCTATCCATTTAATTTAGTTTATCTTCAGCAGACATGGATAATGTTACCCTTTACAATATAATTCATCATAACCTTGATAATTGAGGTAATGCTTATATATGAAAGAAAAGATGGCAATCTCTTCAGAAGAGAAAAGAGTATTGTTATTATAATTTTAAATAGACTTTAACACTAATTGTCAATGGAAGAAGAGAATAAAATTGTGAATTTTGAGACCAACTGGAGCCAAAGATCAAATTCAGCTTTTTTATGAGAAAATAATGCCACTTTCAGAAGTGTGTCTAACCCTTGTTTCATAATGAAAAAAAAAATTCTACTTTCAAACATGGATAGAATCTTTATGCATTAGTTGTCATAATGACAGCAGCTAGTTTTGAGGATTCCGTAGAATTCTGGTTTTCACTGTCTTCACATTCAGTGTTCAGGACTGTTTGTGCTGCACCAGAAAGACGTTTACGACTCTGTCTAAACGTTGTCACCCTCCTAACCATCATTGTCAACAGAGCAACTGAACAGTATTAACTCACTTTCAAAACATCTGAAATCAAAGAGCCTTACATTTTTGCCTTTAAAAAATTTCCTATAATTTTAAAAACCAGAAATTATTCTATAAATTTAGAGGTTTGACTATGAAATAAAGACATTAAGTTTATAAGTTATATGTAAATTTGCATGGTCCCCTTCTAAGCAGTTAATTTAGTAAATTGTATGTTTTTCCAGTTATAATAAAACCCCTCATTTGAATCTGGCTATGTCTTATTTCTTTAGAGTTAGGCCAGCCAGACAATTTAAATGAGTGAAGTTGGATGGATGGAAAAACAATTAACCAGCAAAAATACAATACAAATTTATTTTTATTGTATTATATTCTACAGATATAACATTACACACGTTATTTTACTTTTAGCTAAAAGGGAAGCAAATACATAAACTATTAAATAAGTTCAGTGATTAAGATTTTCTGGTTTTTTTAATTCATTACTCTTTGATTTGGATTGAAAAAATGTTTCACTCTTTCTTCTGTTCTAGTGTCAATGTTGAGTTTTGTGTATTCTGTAGAAATACATCTTTTAATTTTAAACGATGTTTAATTTTCTCTAGTTCACTGTGGAAAACATATGTTCTCAAATACAACTGCTTCCAAACATGTATAGAATCTTTGCACAAGAGTTTCTGTAATTTGTAGAATTCTGGTTTTCAGTGTCACCTTATTTGGATTTTTAAAACTGCATCACATGCTGGTTCAATAGTAAATCATTTGTATTTTCTCCACTCATGCTATCTCCTTGATATTTTTTAAGACTTTGGTCTTTAAATACAGAATCTGAGGAATGTCTTTCAGGCAATCCCTTTTGTGTTTGTAGATCAATCTTAGCAGAGGGAAATGAGCCAAATGTTTGGGGCCATTTAAATTTCCCAAAGATAAAACTTCTCTAAGAATGAGTTACTCAAATCATAAGTTTGTGTAACGAGTGCAAAAATTATTGCAAAGAAATTTAAACAGTTTTGATGCTTAAAATATCAAGCAAAAGAAGCCAAGTTTTTGATTGGGTTTTAACTGGTGACAGGTGGTAATTTGCCTGAATGTCAAGAAGAAGAAATTGTTTTCAATCCTGTGTGTGTGTTGTATGCATATATGTGTGTGTACGTATATGTATGTATATCTTCAGCATCATGCTGTGTCAAAGCTACTAACCTGTGTGTAGTGCAGCTGTCTAATAACTGGGCCTCTGTTTCATCAAGAAAAGTATCAAAGTATCAGTGGTTCAAGTCATGGAACCATATCCAGGGAAAAGTTCTTCCTCACTATGCTCAGGATGTGTTTCATTGTTAACATTTTTAGCTCAAGGAGGTACCTCATAAATGACGCAGCAAACACATGTATATTTTCTGTCCTCACATAAAACATTGTTGTCTTTCATTTAAGTTTTATACTACTGCAAGAATGATACCCTGATTCATGCTCACCCATGAAATTACTATCTTCACCTCTTGAGGGTTTTTCTCACAAAATAAATAATTTTCCGAATTGGTCCCTGTCATTGCACTATGCACCGAAGTATCTTCATCAGGTCACAATTCTCGTGTCTAGCATGAATGATATAGCCAAACAGGCGTTCCTATTTATATTTAGGCTTTTAGCAGCTTCCAACAGAGAGCTCGAAAATACTCCAACCTTTTCACATTCTTGGTCCCGTAAGTCCTCAAGTCTACCTTCTACACTCTGAATTGTACTTCTAACTGGACTGAACATTTGTAAATACTTGTTTCTGTTTGGGACTCATAATTCCTACCATCCTCTATAGGTGCTTCTCTATGAATTTATTAGCCGTGAAATGTTTTGATGCCAGAGCAATGTTTTCCAGTTAATACCCATTTGCATTCTGTGGCAGCACCACATCTTTTATTTGCATTTCAAAATAAACCCTGTTTAAATATCAGTACTTTTCAGTTAATTAAACTTTTACCATACATTTCCCCATATATTGGTAAGAACTATTATTTTTTTCATGTCAGTGAATTAGGTGGTAGTTTTTTACATACACGATAGATACCTTGGCATATTCAAGATTTCTAGCTACTATGTATAAAAATAGATTTTAAAAGTTTCTGCTGTATAACACAAGGAATTATGTTCTGTATCTTGTAATAACCTTTAATGAAAAAGTATGAAAATGAGTATATGTATGTATACGCATGACTGGGACACTGTGCTGTACACCAGAAATTGGCACATTGTAACCTATGGTACTTTAATAAAAAAAAAAAAAAAGAAAAAGATATTCAACATTTCTACAAATAAATTTGCATTCCCATTTTCCATGAAACACAGGGTTCTCTTGCCTTACCTTATGTTACCCATAGAGAAATGGATACAAGAAAAAAAATTCCCTCAGTTCTACTAGATCAACAGCAGAACCAATGCTACCACGGAGTGTCCGCCACTGAGTTCCAGTGGCAGGGAGACAACAGGGGACAGTGAGGACTGGGAACTGAAGAGACCTTGTGCCATTTAAAGACGGTGAGCCACTACGTAGCTCACTGATGCCACATCAAAACTGGGCTTGATTCTTCAAGTGACCTGACATATGGGATTATCTGTGAAATAGCCTTCCAGTATTAGGGTAGCTAAAAACAAAACATCCAGTGGCCAAATTTGGCTCAAGTCCCACAAGTTGGTGACTTCACTTTAACACATTGTTATTTTTTTCACCTGTAATAGCATTATTCAGCTTTCCAGCCAACTTTACTACTAGGTTTTTCTCCAGATAGCATCTCATTATTAAAAAGAAAATAATACTCTTCTTAGAAAATGAATATTTTGCTTTTGTTGATGATATGCACAAAATCTGTTTAGACGTACAAGGAATTTTTAAAAAAAATGTTTTGAATTTGTGATGGTTACAAGTATGCATTCTGGAGTCTAATGACCTTGGGTTTAAAAAAAAGCCTTTTGTGTCTTAATGATCTCATCTATAATATTGGGAAAGAATGGCTCTTACTAATAGGATTGTTATGGAAATTAAATGTGATAAACATGTGAATATCTTGGCATACTGTGCTGCCCAATTTTTTAAAAAATAAGCTTTTGTAAGAGCAGTTTTAGGTTCACAGAAAAATTGAATGGAAAATATAGAGTCCCCAAATACTTCTGTCTTCAGACATGGGTATCTCCCTCACCACCAACATCCCACACCAGAGTGGTACATTTGTTACAATTAATAAACCTACATTAACAGGTCATGCACTTGAAGTCCATTATTTACATTGGAGTTCACTTTTGTTGTGCATTCTGCAGGTCTGGAAAATGTACAAAGACATGTATCCACCATTATTAGTATCATACATAGAATAGTTCCACTGCCTAAAAATTCTTCCCCTGTCCATCCCTCCCCCTAACCCCTGGCAACCACCAATCTTTTTTACTCTCTCTATTACTATCTCTATAGTTTTGCCTTCTCTAGAATGTCATGTAGTTAGAATCATGTAGGTAGACTTTTCATACTGATTTTCTTTTCAACTAATAAGATGCATTTAAGATCCATCCATGTCTTTTCAAGACTTGATAGTTTACAAGCCTTGAAAAGCCATGGATGGATCTTAAATGTTTATTATTTAACACTAAATAATACTCCATTGCTGAATGTACATACAGTTTATCCATTCACCTAGTAAAAGAAATCTAGGTTGCTTCCAAGTTTTGACAGTTATAACAAAGCTATCATAAATACCCATATACAGATTTTTGGGTGGATGTAATTTTTCAATTTACTGAAAAAAAAAAATACTCAGGAATGCAATTGCCGGGTCATCTGTTAAGAGTATGTTTAATTTTGTAAGAAACTGTTAAGCTGTACCATTCTGCATTCCCACCAGCAATAAATGAGCAATAAACCATGCCCAGAGTCCCATGTGGCATCAATGAGCTAAAAATAGGTAGTGGTTCCTGTTGTTCCACATCATCGCCAACATTAATGATGTCAGTGTTTTAGATTCTCATCATTTAAAAAAGTATGTAGTGGCACTTCATTGTTTTAATTTGCACTCACCTAATAACAAATGCTATTGCATCTGTATATTTTCTTTAGTGAGGTGTCTGTTCAGGTCTTTTGCCCATTTTTTCAGCAAGGTATTGATTTTCTTACTGTTCAGTTGTAAGAATTCTTAGTGCGTTTTGCATAACAATCCTTTATCAGTTATGTCTTTTGCAAATATTATCTTCAAGTCTGTGGCTTGTATTCTCATTTTCTTGACGAGTAGAAGATTTTAATTTTAATGAAGTCCAGATAATTAGAGTAGAGGATTTTTATTTTAATGAAGTGTAGATAATCAATTATCTTTTTCATGAATTGTGCCTTTGGTGTTGTATCTAAAAAGTCATTTCCAAATTCAATGTAATCTAGATCTTCAACATTATCTTCTAGGAGTTTTACAGTTTACTTTTTAGATTATTTATGATCCATTTTGAGTTAAATTTTCTGATGGATGTAAAGTCTATGTTTAGATTAATTTTTTTTTTTTTTGCATATGGGTGTCCAGTTGCTCCAGCATCATTTGCTGAAAATACTATCATTCTTCCATTGTATTGTCTTTGCTCCTTTGTCAAAGATCAGTTGATAACATTTGTGTGAGTCTATTTCTGGGCTTTCTGTTCTGTTCCATTGAGCTCTTTGTCTCTTCTCTCACTGATACACACTGTTTTGATCACCATAGCTTCTTAGTAAGTCTTGAGGTGGAGTAATGTCAGTCCTCTGACTTTCTTCTTCTCCTTCAATATTGTGTTGACTGTCTTTGGTCTTTTTTAAAAAAATGTTTTGTAATGGAGCAATAAAAAGAAATTTTATTTTATTTTTTATTGAAGTATAGTCAATTTACAATGTTGTGTTAACTTCTGGCGTATGGCATAGTGATTCATTTATATAAACATATATTCCTTTTCATATTCTTTTTTATTATAGGCCATTAAAAGGTATTGAATATAGTTACCTGTTCTACACAGTGGAATCTTGCTGTTTATCTGTTCTATATATAGTAGTGTGTATCTGCAAATCCTGAACTCCCAATTTATCCATCTTCACTCCCCACCCTCTGATAACCGTGTTTGTTCTCTACGTCTGTGAGTCTGTCTCCGTTTTGTAAATAAGTTCATTTGTGTATTTTTTTTTTAGATTCCACACATAAGTGGTATCATATGATATTTGTCTTTCTCTGTATGACTTACTTCACTTGGTATGATAGATACACTGCCCTAGACAAACATTGCTACAGTTTATATCAGAGAACGTTTTGCCTATATTCTCTTCAGGGAGGTTTATGGTGTCCTGTCTTACGTTTAAGACTTTAAGCCATTGTTCTTGATCTTCTATCTCTCTGCACAAACTTTAAAAGCAGTGTGTCAATATCCACAAAATAACTTACTGGAATTGTGCTAAATCTAAACATCAAGCTGGGAAGAACTGACATCTTGACAATAAAGGGTCTTCCTAACTATGAACATGGACTATCTCTCCATTTGTTTAGTTCTTTTTTGTATTTCTCATCAGAGTTTTATGGTTTTCTTCATGTAGATTTTGTATATATTTTGTTAGAATTATACCTGCTCTGTCATTTTAATACCTTAGTATTTGACAGCCATTCTTATTATAATAATTGCAGTAGCATCGTCAACTGAAAGCAACACATTCCCCACTGACATACCTGAGGGGCAATACTGATTTAAATAAGCGTGTTCTGGTATTGTTTCAACAAATCAGTACTCACTGATGGGTACACAGGTGTCTATAAAATCATCTATATTTTTGTCACATCTAAATGTTAAAAAAAAATAAAAACATGACAACTTTTCAGCTGTGCAAATTGACAGTAGGAGTAGAGCACAGACCAAAGCCATATACACAAAAGTTGTGAATGCCAGTTTCACAACCTACTTATGTGTACGTTGAGGCAACCAACTCTTTGTCTCTAAATTTCCTCAGTTGTAAAATGGTAAGAATAAATTAGCTGACTGGATTGTTGAAGATCAAACATATAAATCAATGCCAGTTTCATGGTTAGCAATATGTGATGACTGAAGATTATATATTTTAGTCACCTTTTAAAATAAATGGGTTATTTTATAAAAATAAAGTATATGTGGTGTCAATGATGAAATCAATGTAAGCTCACCACAGAAAAATAGAAGGAAACACAAGCAAATTTCCTGATAGCTGACACCCAGAGAGAAACCACCATTAACATTTTAGTGTCTTTCCTTCCAGTATTCTTCTGATTCATGACTTTTTGTTGGTTTTCTTTTGCATAGTTGTGTTCCTACTATATATACAATCAGGCATCCTGGCATTTTCTTCTTCACTTAACATTATGAAAAAAATTGGTCCATTTTTAAATAAACACCACTTTCAATAGATGGGAAACGTTCTACTCAGTAGCTTTTTAAGACTATCATTGGCCAAGTAGATTGCATCCCATTTTCAGTGACTTCAATAACCTTAATGAGTATTTTTTACCAAAGTTTATTTCCTTTGGTTACTTGATTATGCAAAGATTTTTTTAATGATTTACATTACATAAACATGGACATTAATCAAATCAATTAAATAAATCTGTGTATGTAGGTACAACACAGTAATTGCAAGTAGAGAAGCTTTACATACAAATGAAGAAAAAATTGTACATTAATTCAGTGCAGAGCACCTGCACATATAAAGTTACATGAATGCCTTCTCAGCAAAACCTCCAACATATGTGAAAATTCATATTCAAATATGTAGACATCTTCGATTTCATGTGCTACACAAGAACTTTAATATCACTAATTTATACACAAAACACCTTTATGCTACACCTTTGCACAGAATAATGCCTGTATGGGGGAAGGTAAATTCTGCTTATATGTCTAACTTGAGGTATAACTATTCTTAAAAGAGGTAAGATTGATTGCATTAGGATGAAACCGTAGGACCGGAAAATTCAAACAATAGGTTATGGTGATTTACAAAGTTGGAAGGAGCCTTACAACCCCGCTCCAGGATCCTCAAACTTTTTACCACTGAAGAAATATTTCTTTGATTGTCTCTAACTTCCCACAGCCTTTCTCTCAAACCCAACCCCTACGCAATGGGTTTTCTTACAAAACAAGTCATACTATTGAGTCATAAATATTGTTCTCATTTAAAGTTAATCAAAGAAATAAATCTATCAATTGCTTTTTCTGGCTAACATAAGACATCCAAGATGTTCTCAGTGAGTTGACACAGTTCCAGCCAAAGACAAAGAAACTGGTGTTAGCTTGTGTAAAATTACACCCATGAAATGTGACCTTTCACTGGGTTCTTGAACTATTGAAATTATTTTTGAGGGCCACCTACTCACTTAACATAGGACCCATCTAATTCTCAGAAAAAGCCAATGCCTGCAATAAAATCACATCTCTTGGCTTATACTCTGACGTATCACCAGTTCCCCTTGTTAGCTTTTTTTCTGTAATTTAGATATAATAACCTAATTATTTATAATAATTAAGAAATTATAATGAATAAAATTATAGCAAATAAAATTATAATAAAAGGAAAGTAGTATTGAGATAAACAAGTTGGTATTTAAGTAATAGGTAATGCCAATTTTATAACCTAACACACATCATTGTTACAGAAGTTAGATTTATACCATTCTACTACTGCAAATATACATATGTTTTTATTTGCATATGCATGCAAATTTAAGATTCCTCTATCTTTATATAAAGAGGGTGGTTTCGGGGGGAAGGGTTAGGTAAGTGAAATAAAGTAAGAAAACTTGGGCTATCCTCATGGTCGACATCAATGTTTGAAAATGCGAACTCCATTCTGGCTCCTGATCACCAGTATCCCACAACAACGAAGGTCAGTCTTAGGGAACCTTAGAACTATCCTGACCACATCAGTGGTATCAATGCAGTGAATGAGGGGTAAGCTGTGAGCCTTTTAAGCGCTTAGCATTCTGTGTCTGAACAGTAAAATCAAGGTGGAGTTCTTAATGTCAGTGATTTTACTGAAGAGGGTAGGGACACACGGCCATTTTCAAAGCTCTAAAAATTGGGGGTTTTGCTTCATCTCTTTCCAAAGAGTAGAAAGTATAATAGAATCCCTGCAAAGCCAACTTTACACAAAGCACTAACATTTAACCTAAATACATTTATCTCTTAGTACATCAGGTTCTTAATTGCCAAGCATACATTACCAAACTGAAATGGAAGATAAATGAATATTTTATGTGTAGTCTCCAAAGGGATAAGAATTAAAAATTAAATTAAGAGGCACTTGCCAATGTTTTAATTTGCCTGTTAAAAAAGCAAACACAAATATTTGATGCTGACTATATTTTAAATTCCTCAAATCTAATTCAGTCAATCTCAATAGCAGTAATTTGTAACTAAATAGGATTTTCTTGACTCTTATCAGGATGTAATGCTGACAACAACAACAACAAAGTGATAACTGTTTTTTACTTCTTAATTTACTCTTGCTCTGCTATCATTTGAAATGCTGATGGATAGCAAAAATAACTATTTATTATATGCCAGGCATTCCTCTGAGTATTTTACATCTATTGGATCATTTAAATTGTACAAGAACCCTAGGAAATAGTTTCTATAATCATTCCCATTTCATAGAACAGAAAACTGAGGCCCTGACAGGTTAAGTGATTTGCACTGGATCACCCAGCTACTAAGTAGCAATCTGGGGCAGGAAACTCTATGCCTAACATCTATACAATATCAAAATGTAGTGAAGTTTCAAAGTACCTATTTGTCAATGTCGAGTAGACTGACAGCTTCTAACTTATTTCTCATCGACCTGGAATATGTGCTAACACAATCTACAATATTTTTATGTACTGAAGATAAAATGAAGATTAGACATAATTACGTAGAGGGCCGTTAAAAATCACTTTCAGAGAAGAGAAAAGCTAGGTTTTCTTTTAAAACCGCAGTAAGAATGCTGAGAAATCACAGGTTATACTACCCTGTTTAATTCCTCTGTATGAGAAATTAAATCATGTTGTGCTAAATCCATGTAACATAAGGCTGTTATCTGTGGGTTGCTTTGACTTTTCTTTAAATTCCTTCTACACACTGTATTTATCCCAAGTTAGTAAATCCTGTTAAACCCCTATTTTGTGGCTATCTGCCAATGTGCTCTTTTTACCTGAAGGGTAAAACTAATGTTTAACTGTGTTCTTCTAGTTGCCTTAAGTAAAACAAAACCCTAATATGTCAGTTACAGCCAGCTCTCAATTATCTGTTGTCACGGGACAGAGACCACAACAGTAAGGACAATTTAAATCCAGGAATAATTAGGAGGTTTAATTTTGACATTATTTTTATTCCTCCCTCTAACATATCTTTTTTTTGTTTGGACTGAAATGGGTAGAAAACAGACTTACTCAAATATTACCTTTTTTTTTTTTTTTTAATTTAAATGCCTCTGACAGACTGGAGAAAAAGCTAATCTGGATAGAAATATATGCAAAGACATCCCCAAACCAGAGGGGGCAAGGTAATCTATGTGTACAACCTGTATGTATTATTTATCTATCTGTGTGTACAACCTGTGGAGTTGTATTATTTATTTATTATTTAAGAGATCCTCAGGTGAATTTAGGGGGCATTACGAAGGTAGGTCTTATCTGAATTTTCCCACGAAAGAGGCCATGGCTCCAAATTTGAGAAGTTTTAGATTTATGGTTTTGTTTTTTTTTTTTCCATATGTCATCAGCTCACTGGTCGTTGGGCTGGCGCCATCTGGTATTCCGGTGATACTTGTATCTCCGTTGATATCTGGCCTGATGCCTTCAGTCTGGAACCTTACAGCCAATCAGAGTTGATGATATTGTATTAATGGTTCCATAATAAAAATGAAAAAGATGGCCTTCATTTTGATGAAAGCTGTAAAGGAGCTATTGTGCTTGTTTGGTATTGCAAGGCCCAAATGTATTATTTATGCAATTTTTCTTTTGAAAGAAAAACTGAAAGAGGAGATTTCATTTTACAGCATTCAGTCAAAGCTATTGTCTCATGAATGTGAACATTTCTGCATTTTATTTCCTCAGAGTGTAGAAGGCTTTTTTTCAGAGATCATCTAAGTAGGGATTTAAAAGTTTAAAAACTGCTTTTAAAATAGGTAAGCCATAATGACTGGATCTATTGTTCATACTGGTAGATAAACTAAATCAACACTTGCCACAGGAGAACTTGAACCTAGATGGAGGCATAATTTTCAAGGTCTTAGCTAGTCATTAAGACTTTCTGTTTGTTCATATTAGGATAACTGAAAAAAGTCAGTAATCTTATCATAAAGTAAGTTATCAAGAATAAATATACATAATAATAAAATATTTTAAAACGTTAATCTAATTTGTCTAAGTACGTATTTCATTCTGTAATTGTTGTATAGCAATTTCATTCTCAAAAAAAAATATGTGATCATACCTAAGAAAAGTATGAAGAAGATATTCCAAGTGTAGGAAGAAAAAAATAAAAAGCAAAAACAAATTTCAATTTAAAACACAGGTTTATGATAATAAAATGATACAATAATTTTCTTGGTGATTTTATATTCAGTATCGTATCTGAGTCTCATAAAGCCTTCAATAGTAGGTTTAGAACATCCATTTATCAGACAGAGATATTGAGGCTTAAGATATAAAGTAAACCTCCCAAGGACACATAGCTATTTAAGTGATGGATCTGAGACCTGCTTCTGGTCTTCTGATTCCAACAGAATGCTTTTCCCACTATCCCATGGTTCCGTTTCATCCAGTGTTTGCTTTCTTTGTTCTCTGTCTATAAGCCACCAATGGTGGGGACTTCCTACTGAAAGTTAGTAACAAATTAAGCAAACAAATGAGTGTCCTAACAGAAGAATAAATACTAGACCCTGTTTTTCTATGTCCACAGAAAATTCTATTATGCTGGCTTTGTTTTTCCTAGAAAGATATGTTTTTCCTTCTTTGGGAAATGTAAGTTTTTTCTCCTTAGTTGGGTTTCCAGGGGACTATTTCTCAGTCTTCTCTGCAATTTTTTTTTTTTTTTGATAGCAAAGGAGGATTTGAACGTAGTAAGGATGATTTAATATTTGTGAAATTAACGACTAAATTAAATTTACTGGGATGTGGAGTCTGGTCTCCAAAATGTATCTTGATGACATCTACAACTTGCTTGTATAACTACTAAGAGCTAGACTGAGGGGCACTATTCCACCATATTTGTAAACTACTTGTTTAAGTCATATACAAAGACGATTGTATGAAAATGTAGACAACTCATCTTAATTCTTGGCCTATCATGTCTCTTCATGATGTCTCACTGAGAAAATAGGAGCAATATAGAGAATCTCACCATGCTCCCTCCACCATGCTTCCCCAACTCCCTGCCATCTACATCTATACATTCTTTTTATTAATTTTAATTTTTTTGAAGTATAGTCAGTTACAGTGTGTCAATATCTGGTGTACAGCACAATGTCCCAGTCATGCATAAACACAGATATATTCATTTTCATATTCTTTTTCATTAAAGGTTATTACAAGATATTGAATATAGTTCCCTATGCTATACAGAAGAAATTTATTTTGTTTTTATCTATTTTTTTAAAATAGTGGCTAATATTTGCAAATCTCAAACTCCCAAATTTATCCTTTCCCACCCCTTTTCCCCTGGTAACCATAAGATTGTTTACTATGTCTGAGAGTCTGTTTCTGTTTTGTAGGTGAGTTCATTAGTAACCTCTTTTTCTCTTTTTTTTAGATTCCACATATAAGTGATATCATATGGTATTTTTCTTCCTCTTTCCGGCTTACTTCACTTAGAATGACGATCTCTAGGTCCATCCATGTTGCTGCAAATGGCATTATTTTATTCTTTTTTATGACTGAGTAGTATTCCATTGTATAAATATACTATAGCTTCTTTATCCAGTCATCTGCTGATGGACATTTAGGTTGCTTCTATGTCTTGGCTATTGTACATAGTGCTGCTACGAACACTGGGGTGCATGTAACTTTTTGAATTAGAGTTCCCTTTGGATATGTGCCCAGAAGTGGGATTGCTGGATTGTGTGGTAACTGTATTTTCAGTTTTTTGAAGAATTTCCATACTGTTTTCCATAATGGCTGCACCAAACTACATTCCCACCAACAATATAGGAGGGTTCCCTTTTCTCTATACCCTCTCTAGCATTTATCATTTGTGAACTTTTTAATGATGGCCATTCTGACTGGTGTGAGGTAATATCTCATTGTAGTTTTGATTTGCATTTCTTTGATAATTAGCAATATTGAGCATTTTTTCATGTACCTGTTGGCCATTTGTATGTCTTCACTGGAGAATTGCTTGTTTAGGTCTTCTGTCCATTTTTGGACTGGGTTGTTTGGGGTTTTTTTGTTGCTGTTATTAAATTGTATCAGCTGTTTATATATTCCGGAAATTAAACCTTTGTCAGTCGCACCACTTGCAAATATTTTTTCCTATTCCATAGGTGGGCAGTTTTTATTCCACTCCGTGATTCCACAACAGATGTAAATTATTTTAGAGCGTCTCCCTTGTTTTCTTCCTTTTTCACTTTTGCCATTTCTAATATGTGTTAAAAAGCCAAGGGGAAAGACTATTTTCCCCTTTATTGGTGATTTTCTTACACATGACCCCATTTATCTTAGCACATAATTCTTTCTTCCCTTCATTAATGTGCTCATAAGTGCTCGTCCTTCAAGCACTTGTCAGTCATTTACTGTGGACCAAGCCCCAGGGAGGACACACATCCAGCCCCTGCAGAGGTTACACTCTAAAAAGCATAAACAGTCAGGTAAGTAAATATTTTGAAAAACTCTTTTAGGGTCTGTGAGGGAAACATGTACATAATACAATGATCAATTCTACTCAAGGACAGACAGTCTTAGACCTTGTAAATGTAAGTATTTCTACAAGTACATTTCTATTACTGAGTATCTTTTTCATTTCACTCTGAGCATCAGAATTTTATGGGTTTATAGCGACTTTTCTACACATAACATGGATATCTCTGCATAGTTATATTAAGACTTCTGGTTCCACCTGTATATTCATGATGAGGGCCCACGTGACCTAAGCAGCCAGTGGTTCTTTGTCCCAAGCTATTCCTAAATTAAACCTAGGAACACATGCACTGCCATCTGATCAAGGTGATTTCCACTGTAAACCATTTCTGGCTATTTCAGAGAAGTTTGCCAAATAGAAGCCCTTCTAATGTCTCTTGACGCCAGCTTGATTATTAGGAGTGAGAAACTCAGTCTCATCTAGAACTTAGTTTAATGTAATTCACAGGCTTTCAGAAATACGGATTGGAGTTTAAGAAACAATGTCTGATTTATGCAGAGCTATAGGGATAAAGAAGATTACATTTCTTTGGTGAACTTACCACAAGCCATCTACGGGCTCTCATATATTATGAACACACCATGGTCATTTTTTCAATTAAAGGAAAAAAATATAACCGGCAGGGTGTGTGACAAATATTTATTTATCCCCAACTGAATGGTGCGAGAGAAGTAAAGACAGAAAGTAGCACCTGAATGCATCATAGGAGCCACACGACTTCGTCCATGTTGTTAAGCATTTAAGGTCTACACAAGCAGCGCCGTGCTGCAGCAGTCACATTCCAAAGTGATTTTTCTGCAATCAGAGTTTCATTCATTACCCAATTTTCATGCAACTCCCCTGGCATTTGAAATATGTTGCAAGGTAGACTCCCCAAGGGCTTTTCCCCTCCCATAATAACTGATCTGCAGTGTCCAAAGATAGATCTAAATATCTTTGGTGCAAATTACTTGAGGCCTGCAGAGCATGATTCTCTGTCATCTTCATCACATTTCACACCTACAGAACTGATAACAGATTAATATCTAGGCTGAAAATATTTCATCAGCGTCTCTGGCTAAGGCACTGTACATTATTTTATCTGGGGGCACCAATAAAAGAAGGGGGGAGGCCAGAAAGAAAAAAAATTTATTTGCACTCAGAGAGGAAGAGAAAAAAAAAAAAAAGGATTTCCTTTAGTATTATGAGAAAGGCGACAAAGCTGGTCCTGGCAAAGTTCTCTGCTCCGATTATGTATACACTTTTATTCAATCATTGTATCGCTCCCTGTCTGACACTTGGTCAATAGTGCAATCTACCACCGATCAGAATAAAACAGCCACCCCAGAGCACCTTGGAATTTCATTAGTTTCCTTTCAATGTAGTCCTTATAACTAGATGTTTATTTGGAAACACAAATTTAAAGTTCAATTCTGTGCCTTGTCAATATTAGTAAAAAGTCAAGGATTCTAGACATTACTGTAAATCTGATATTTTCTTCTGATTTATTTATTTATTTAGCTGGAGAAAAAAGAGTTTGAGGGAGGGACAGTAGGGCAGAAGGAGGAAATATCAGAAATTAAATTTGAAAAAAATTAGGAACAAGTTTTAATGGCATGAAAAACTTATTTCTTCAGGATTCCAAATTATTAGTACACGAATGCAAAAATATACAGAAAAAAACAATTTTACACATTCATTTAGTTTCCAGTATATCGTGAAGGATGATGAAAGTGAAGATTGGTGGGAAAATAGTGATATTAACATATAATATAGTTAATTACATGGAAGCAGCACAATGTGCTGTGACAGAAATGGGCTTGGTTTTGTCCAGACCCAGGCGTGAAGTGTGGCTTAACCCTATATTGGCTTTGCCGTAAATTCTGCCTCATCCTCAACTTTCTCGTCTGAAAATGGGGGTAGTGATGCTAACTTGATAAGCTGAGTAGGCGATGTATATAGTATATCTAAGGTAGGTAACCTAGTAAGCTCTTAATATTTATTTCCTCTCAACTCTTCCCCTCTTTAGACAGCAATCAGAATAAGAATTAACTAACGACCTTACACCTTTAAAACTAATTTTATTGTCTTTCAAAATTTCTTTTCTCCTTTATTCATTCAAGATCTGTTTTGTACCAAATGAATTGATATGTTGTAAGACTGAATAGAAACAAATGAATGAATCAACTAAAGGATCAACAAGAGATGATATGCTCATAAAAGTAAGTCAAATGCTATAAATGTTTATATTAATAATTTCTGAGGAAAGAAATTTGATTAGTGCATTAGAAGAGTCTCTCTTTCATTGGGCTAATGTTGGTTAAATATTTTAACAGAGTGTGCTGAAAGAATATAGTCAAAGCATCATTGGGGTGTCACATATAGTCTTAAAGTGCTACTTTTAGATAAAAAGAAATCCCAATAAACTCATAAAAGAGACCAAACACCTGGTGCAGTGGTAGAATTGACAACTTATGGTTTTTTAATAAAATACACTTCATTGCATCATAACACATTTTTAACTTCTCTCTTTTTATACTATCAAGAGACAGTACCTTTCATGTCCTGTCTTTGTGTGTGTGGTATGCTGTTTTGTTTAGAAGCTTTGGAATCATTTCCTAAATTACTGTGGGTAATAGCAAATGCAATATTAAACTTCCTATTCATACTCGATTTTGATCTTCAGTTGCAATGTGCTTCAATCAGCTAAATATTATTCTATATTTTATTTCCACCACAATTATGATTTTGGACATTAGAGTTGGAACAAAATCTGTCCTTATTGGTTATTGGGGGTATACATTTTACGAGAAGTTTTACATTGTCAAGTGGTTTTTTCAAATCACTGACAATTACAATACTAATTATTATTTACGGGGCCCTTACTATGTGCCGAGTATTGTTCGAAGTCATTTATGCACATGAGCCCATTTGATCTTCACAAAAAACATTATGAGGGAAGGACTACTATTTCTCCCATTTTGAGGATGAGAGAACTGAGACACGGAGAGGCCCAAGGTCACACATTTATTAACGGGCAGATCATCAAGACATAAACCACGTTTTTCGCTAGAGCCTGTCCTCTGATCTACTACACGAGGCTGCTTCAGTAACAGGGGACTTCACACATCATCTTTCTATGCCCTGGAAAACTTCAACATGGGAATATAAATAGTTCTCCCAGCCTGATCTACCAAACAGAACTGGAATCTAATGATACGTCATTAGACACTGAATGTATATTCTTCTGAAGAGACAACAGGATTATTAATATAATGACCAATTTTCAAATTCTCATAAGGAATACCTTTCAAATCTTTACCAAAGTTTGAATGCAACATAGGGATGCAAATGGAAAATTTATGAAGACTGACCTTCTATTTCATATTTGTAATCCTGAACCCAGAGTTCATTGGCTCTTATTAAATTGTTTTTTTTTTAAATGTGCAGGAGTATGTGTTCTTTGGCCTCCACTGCATCCTTTTCCTTTGGAAAGATTCTCCCCACTGCCTGTGGTTCTGATAGTAGGACCCTAGTTCCCTTGTCATGTGGCACTTGGTGGCAAATCAGAATATCCCAACTTCAGGACCAAGACCCAGAGTAGACACACGATCTCAGCATAGTCTGATTTTTCTGATTCTGTCATGTCAAGTTTTTGGTGATGAACCAAAGCCTAGCATAAGGAGATAAGGTGGGGACGAGTGTGATTCCCATGAGAAATGGTAAGGAATGTACCACAGTCTGGTGAAGAATTCATTTGGGGAGTTGAGAGGAATGAGTTGATGAGATCATGCTAGATATGAGAAATTAGGGTCATATGTTACAAATATTTAGTTTTTAGTCTTATTTACACTAGAGATTTTTGAAAAAAAAAAAAAATGATCCTGTGATAAGCACTTTAGGAAAGTTGACCCGGCATCAATGGACAGAGTATCTGTAATAGGAAAAGCCTTTGGAAACCCTGTGGTGCAGTTCGCGTGGAAAGGGTGGTGGTGGAGACTGTGTGCGGAGGGAAGAGAAGAGAGCTCATTCACATCAAATGCTCAGTATGAAACATGAGAAAAAGCAGAGTCACGATGACTTCTGAGGTCCGTCTTCTGGAAGAGTGGGAAAAAGATGAGACCAATGATGGAAATACACAAGTTGGATGTAGATCTAATTCAGGGATAATTGTGAGTTTGGTTTTAATAATACAAGGTAATGGTAGCGTAAGTAAGTAGAAAGTTCCTACAGCAGTTCTCAGTCCTGGGGTTTAAGTAAGAGGTCAAGGCAAGGGCAACAGATCTGGCAGCCAGTAAGTGCTGGCCGCACGGGCATCCGAGCAGGGCCTTCTTACCCATGAGGCTCAGTGCCTGGGGCTAACAGGACTTTCAGGGACTCACCAACTTGTTTCAGTTTTTTTTTTTTAATCAGAAGAAAAAAAACCTTTTAGATCAAAAATGTTTTACTATTTATATAATATTATTTGTCTTTATAGCAATGCAATTGCAAAATATAACTTAATCTTTTGTTTCATGGAGGAAGTGGCCCATGAAGACAAAAGGGCCTAGGCCATGCAAATCATGATGGTGTCTTCTAGACTTAGCAGTAAGAGTGAAAATGAATTATTGAGCAGTGAGCAGAAGGCAAAGACTGAGCCTTAGAGCAAAGGTTCTCAAGGTTTGTTCTTCTCTTGACACATACGTTCTCAGGTATGGCATGAACGAACGGCCTATGATGTGCACGGTGGTGTGTGTCATATAGAGTGAGCTCTCACTAAATGGGCTCTGAAGCACTGGAGATGGAGTTCTGCCAGGAGGACCGTGGTAACCGTGCTTTTTCTAGATCACAGTGACATGATATGTGGTACATGGATTCTATCAATCTCCTTACTCCCTCCTTAAGGGATCAGTTAAAAAGCAATTTAAAAAAAGAGACGTGAATTTAACTTTTAAAATCCATTTTTCTTTGTTTAGAGCCAGTATTGTCATTTCTTGAAACAAATATAAAATTACACAAACACAATTATAATGGTTTTAAATACGAATACAAAGAATTAAAAGAATGCATTCTTTTGGGAATGCTAATGTAAAAATTTGCATGTTATTTTATCATTTAAGAATGGTAAGGACCTTTTCAGGTCTCCAAACTGAGCTTACCCATGCTAACATAAGGGTGTTATGCTACTTAAGGTAACATAAGGATGTAAAATCAATCTCAAGGCTTTAGGTTCCAATTCTATTAGTGATTTAAGAAGAAAAAAAAAAGAACAAATATAATGTGTCATTCATATTTTCTAAGCGTTCGCCCCCCCCCCCATTTTTCTATCTTGGATTCCTCTTATGTCAAACATCAAAGAATTGCTTTACACTTTCTTCCTGAGAAGAGGTTGTATTTAAGATTTATCTAAAATTAGGTTGATCACAAATTATTCCTGGTTTTATATTCATTTCTAACAATGTGCTCCTTTTGTTCCTAGACAAACTTTGCTAAAGGAATGACTACATTTCTTTAACACTGCAAATAATAAAGTCGACTGTGTATTTGAGCAGGTTGACAGCTTCACTTAGCAAACACCCTAAATTCTGAAAACAAACCTTACCGACAGTTGGCTGACAATGGTTGAGATGACAACAGAAATAATTTCAAGCAGTAACAAAAACAGATTTAAGCTGGTACACACAACCACGCAAGCCTTTTCTTTTTAAATGATATAAAAAGGAAAGCAATCAAAAGGGAAGGAGGCAACATGCCCATTAGGTTCGGCACAAAGTCTCGGCCTATTGCAGTAAGTTATTTACAAAATCAAGTTATAGTTCATCCTTTGTCCTTACCAGCAGGTGCGGCTATTAAGCAGGAAACATTCAAATATACTACGGCCTTGAGGGGAAAAATAAATAGACGGTTTCCTTTCCCTTCCATTACAAATGCCCAACACCAGTATGATAATTTAATAATTCAATTTCATTTGCCAGGAAAAATTAGCCATTTATTTGGAGCCTTGAATCACTGAACTCTGAATGCTTACGTCTGATTCAAATCTTACCTTGCTTATTTACTTACAGGAAATGCCTTTTTGTCCTCTACTCTTTTTATATATGCCATTAGTTTACCTTCAAGGTATTTGGAAGAAGTCAGAGTGTATGTTTAAAGGAAGTGGAATCAGCTATATATTTCTTTTCCGATAAGGTGAGCTATCCAGGCATATGCTGTAAGCAGCTTTGTTTTACTGAAAATTGACCAGAGTTCACCTCTGGATGTGGCATCACAATGTGAGTGAGTGCAGGACAGTGGTCTTCCTGTGTCCAGATGGATAATAAAGCAGTGAGTGTGCAAAGTGCTCAGTGTGCAAACAGTGTGTTGGGAGAGTTTGCAGAGTGTGGAAAGGAGGAGACTGAGGAACCAAAGAAGCATAGGTTTAAGGAGCGGTGAAGCAAGTGAGATGTGGTTGTGACAGTGGTGGGATGAAAATGGGCAATGAGCAACGTTTTACAAGCAGAAAGATACAAGGATGAGGCAGCCACGGTATCGGATGCCAAGATTTGATCTTTCCCCATATTAAATTTGGTGACTAGAAGAATAGCTTCAGGGAATTCAGTAGGATGCGAAGCCAGTCATGGTGGGTTGAGTGAACAGAAAAGGCATGGTGAACTTAAAACTTCCTTCAAGTATCTTGGGTATAAATGGAAGAAGCATGTTAGAGCAGAATTTGGCAGAATGAATTTTAGAGGGGGAAACAGCAAATGGAGTTTAAAGGTATCACATAATTGAAAGATGTGAGAAGGGAAAAAAACACTTTTCCAAGAGGTCCAGGAAGAGACGGGAAAGTTGACTTTCGAAGCTCAGATAACGGTATTAATTTTGATGGGGGGGGGGCACTCTCTCCAAGACAGCAAAGAGATAAAGATGTGTGTAGAGATAGGTAATTGGTCCTTTGCTTGGAGAGGATGGGTAGACTTTTGTCTCATGTTCTCCATTATGTTTTCCGTGAAATAGGCGAAACTACTTGCTGAGGGTGAGAGGAGCAGGGGTATAGCAGGTACCTTGAGTTAAGTGGTCAATCTTTAAAGTGGATGCTGATAACTTACAGGCAGCTGGGGACCATCATTCTTTAAGGGCACGTTCCACAGTGCTTGCCTGCCCAGGGATGGAAGTGGAGAGGAAAACTAATCCATAACTAATTTGGAGAGATGAAATGATAGAAGGACAAATAACTGGCTTTCTCTCATGAGAAAAGGGGCGAAGTGGTTAAAGGGGAACACACAGGTTGCGTAGGACACTCAGTGTGTCTTACTGATCTTTATGGCTCCAAAGTTTACACAGAAGTTTACACAGTGCATGGTAAGTACAAATAAATGAGGGTAGAATGAAGGACGTCATGAAGTGGCTAATGGAAAAAAGCAGTGTCTGCCTTAATGACGTTAAAATTAGTGATGATAATAATAATCTTACCACCAATACTTATGATGATATTAGCAAACATCTGAGTGCTTGTGTGTAATTGCCTTGTATGGATTATCTCATTTAATCTTCGCACATCATATGACATAGCTGTTATTGTTACTACAATTTTATAAGTGAGGTCCTGAGAAGTCAACTAATTTGCTGAAGCCATGTAGACAGTAAATGAAGAAAGGAGGACTTGGTTCCGGGGGTCTGATTCTTAAGCTCATGATCCACAGAGAAGTGAGAAAACCAGAAAGCTAGGAACGCACGGTTGGAGAAGACCATAGAGAGGCTTCAGACTGATTTTGTAGCTGCAGTCTCCCTCATTTGCTCCTCTCCTGTTGAGTGTTTCCAACACCCCGTCTAGTCCACAACAGACGTTTGATAAAATGTTGAGTGATAGTATAAGAGAAGGCTTTTGACTGCATTTTCCTCTATCATATCATTTAAAATAGAGAAATGAAGAGGCTTTGAAATCTTTTTAACATACGCTTTTTTGGTAACAATGACAAAACATAACTATGATTACAAACAATAATCAGGAAATGATGACATTCCTAGTACTGGTCTTTATTTCTGAAATATTTCTTGACTATTAAGATTTTTTTTTTCCGAGTGGGTCAAGCCTCAATTCTCCATGACCTTATAAGATTCAGGGGCACTTTCGGGACGCAGATTTCTTGTAGTAATGCTTCAGACTAGATGTTAATCAATCTCATTGGCTTATTATAAGGTAGAATTTTGTTTAAGACCATAGAGCATGGTTTCACAATTTCTTTTGAAGCACATGCTCTGTTTTGGTGTGTACAAATATCACATGTTCTGCTTTAATATTGCTGGTGAAAAATAAACTAAATAATGTGAATAAAAGCAAACCAGAGCAAAGGGCAAAGTGTTGCTTTGTTTGTTAATTATGGCCTGGTTCCCATCCTCACCAGCTTTGAGAATCAAGATCTTCAACATTTGGAATTTTTAAGTAACGTATGAAATTGAAGAATAGAAAGAATCAACATCAAAGCTATATTTGAATGTGATGCTCATCGTGTCGCCTATAAATATCTTGTTATTTTCAGCTAAGATAATGTTACTTTAATCAACTCCAAGTCCTTGAGATCTTAAACATGTAAAAAATTTTCTTCTACACAAATTCTCTTCAGTTTTAGTAAGCCATTAACTCAAACTGAAATCTGAAAATGTAAGTTTGCTGGGATTAAATTGCAAAAGATTTCATTAGAATATCTTAACAGGTAAGCAATCAGTCTTCCATTATAACCCTGTACACTAATTTAGTTTTTCCACAACATTTTCATCATATCTTCAAAACTCAGAAAAACCAAACCACTTTAAAAATTCAACCAATATGTCAGAATGGTAAATCTGTAGGTGAAAATCATAAATGTAATAGATATTATTCTTTGACTGTTAGCTTCCAGAGAACAGCAAATAAAAAAAATTTAAATATCAAAGATTTCTAGTCAAATATAAAGTTCTGTGGGAATGTTTTTGAATACCATATATGGAAAATTTATTGGAGAAAAGCAAAATGAAGCAAATAAATGAACAAGACTAATGTTTTACTTTTCAGGACATACAAACATGATTTAGACAGCACAGTATCTAAGCAATCCTTAGTACTAAGAAACGGGCTAAATATTTTATTTCAAACTATAGAATAATTATAACTTGATATTATAATATTGTATTTGATCATGTTCTCTAAAGAATAGAGGGGGAAAGAATTGCAGATATTGGGATAGCCTTGAAAATAAGAATCCACACATATGTGTAAAGTCTGAAAAAATCAGATGTCACTCATCTACTCTTTACTACTTCATTTCTGTTTGGTGTTCATAGGAACCAGTTTCTAGTAAGGTTCCAAATCATTTTTTAAAATTTAATTTTAAAAGAGTTCATTTTTTTATTATAAAAATAATGCCATCCTACCTTAGACAAATTGGAAAACATATTAAACTTTAAGTAAGATAAAACAGTTACGCGATTCTTTCCTAGATAGGACTACTGCTAGCATTTTGATATCTTTTTTTCCCCAATATTTTTCAAAGTTTGCTTTGGTTTTGGCATTATTGTCTTTGTCTTTTGGTGACTGTTGTTTTTATTATAGGTCTTTATTTTCTGAAAGTGGTGTTACCCACATAGAAAGAGAGTGTCTTGCCGAAGAAAGATCCACGTTAGGCACCCCCTCCCCCCACCCACCCTGAGGCCTAAACTAGGCAAGGCATAAAACAATGCGGAAAGAAAAAGAAGAAATGGGGTCTTTATTTGGATAGACTGGGTTTATTTTGACTTAGGCTACACATAAGTTTGTTAGTGATGTCGATCAGGGACTCTGCGCCATGTGTTCTCTCACAGACCCAGGGCGATGGAGGCTCACCCTCCTAAACCTCGCCGGACTCCACGGCAAGGCAGGAAAGAACTGGGGAACCCCTCCAAAGCTTTTCATTGCCCAGGCCAGAAAGTGCCCCACATCACAGCTGCCCTGTCTTCTCTGGAAGAAGCCGTCAGTCACGTGCTCTTCCTTAATGGCAACGGACGGAGAAACGTAGGAGAGAAAGTGGAATATTCTCTAACAGAATGGACAGACATATGCTTGTGTGCATGTGTAAGAGTTCAATTTAAGTCCTGCTTTAGAAGATTTTCCCAATTGCTCTGACGTCTCAACCCTGTTTTTTGGAACTCTGATCACATTTACTACCTTAATACAACTTTGAAAAATCATGTACATAATTTTATATTGTCTTGAACTTCTACTTTCCTGTTTCATCTGTTTTCTCCCAAAGACGGACATGTACAGAATAGTGGTAGGCAAACCTTATTCCATGAATATTGGCCTATAAATTGAGTTCTCCATAAAAGAAGCTGAGGATTACTGAAGTATGCACTGTATTTTGATCTGTTAATGGTATATCTTGACAAAAATCATATCTGATACTTTTGTCTCAACTTTGCTGGAACCACACCCCTCATCTGCTCGTATTCAGTGGCTTCCCATTCCTACAGGATAAAATCCAAGCTCCTTAACATTACAAAACTCCCCACTGGCCCTTACACCTCCTGTCTCATCTATATTGACTTCCCTAACAGACATTTTACGTGCTCAGAACACTTTTAGTTTCCTCAACACACCACATCGCTTTTTCTTTCAGTGTTTTTGCTTAAACAGTCTTTGCATGAGTCATCTTTCTAAATGCTGATCTTTTTCCAGAACACACCAACATTTCCTGATGAATTTCTAATTATTGCCCAAGACTCAGCTCAGATGTCATCTTTTCCTGGCCTGGGCAAGTTGGTATAACTTTCTGCCTTATTTATTCAAATAATACCTGGCACACATCTCCATCCTTAGACCACCAGGTCATAATGAACTCTAACGTGGCTGTCCCTTCTGTGAGATGATAAGCTTTCCCAGGCCAAGGACTAGGTCTAATTCCTCTTTGGGCCCTAGTGCCTACCACAATAGTTAATTTATGTTTTGGAAGTTTGAAAAATTGGAACCAATAGGTGGAATACCTTGAAAGTCTTTCCCTTTTTCTTTTATACAGTCCCTGAGGGACATTCTTCAAACCCTTCTATCTGCTCTGTTTTTTGTTTTATTTTTTTTTACGTTCCATATGAGCTTTTCTAAAGTTGGAAGTTATAAACAACATTCACTCAGAGTGATTTTAAATAGAAGGAGATTCTGCACCGTGTGCAAAGGTTGCTTTCCACAGCCTGGCACAAGGGGTCAGTTAACTTTAAAGTGAGCCTCAGGTAGGCACATTACACTCCTTCTCACCCTAGTAGGCCTTTCAAACGATTATGCCTTTCCAAGAGCCAGAAGTGCAGATGCTATGAAAAATGAATTATTAATGTCTGATTTTCACAGCAATAGAATATCTTTACCCAAAGAGTAGCATTTCTTCCATGTTTTCAGATATTCTTTCTTAATATAAAATCCTGACCCTTTGGTAAGGTGTCTTTTTGAATCACAGATTTGCTGACTTTAATAAACACACTGTTGTTACTTTTAATCAGCACAGAAGTTCCGTTTGGAAAGTTTATGGTCAGATTAAAATCAAAACTACATGTGAAGAGTGATGAATAAATATACAAATAAGACTAAACATTTCCTATGTAGCAAATGTAGTTTCCAGATAAATTCAAATGGAGGTTTATTATTATTTTTTTTCTGAAAAGGCTCTCTCTGTATGAGGATAAATCTCTATTTGGCAAAGACTACGTACAGTAGGAGACAGAGCCAGGCTTTCTGTCTTCTTCCATCACCATCCTCAAGCCACTTGTGAATACAGTTACAGTATTTGCTGTGTGTTTTGCATAGCACACAGATAATCTCAAATAGATGTTGAAAATGTTTCTTCACCAGTGATTGCCCATGTAAAAATTAAGCCATTACAAATTTTAAACATTGCATCATTTTAAAATTGTTAACTAACATTTGTAAATGAATTTCAAGACTGTGAGGTATATGGTCATCTTAAAAATATATTTAATTTTCATTAGCTATTGTAATTGCTATTTACTGAAATGAGGAGCGTTTGTTCGTTGCCTGTCATCTCAGTCACTCACATGAACTCAAGGTAGGCTATTTATAGGTTCCAAATATCTAGAGAGCAATTTAGCATTTGTCTAGGGGTGTTTTTTTTTTCCCCATAAATTTAGTCACTGTATGTGAAGGACAATTAGGACAATTTGCATTATTTTTTGAATTGGAAAATGTACAGCCGTAAGTGCTCGTACCTAATTTTTCTGTAATGGCCAAGCATCGTGGTGATTCACCAAACTGCCTTTTTGAAGGTCATGTATCAAGCCAGAAAGGAAGAAAATGATTTTCCAAACTTACCAGACAATCAAAAACCAAATACTGTGCCTCATTCTAACAAAGGGGATCGCAATTCTGCAGACGATTTGAAGCATTATGAATTTTTAAATAACCTCCACTTGGATGGATTTCCTGTGTTAGTTCTAAAAGGGAAGCCATCTAAACGACACCTCATGGTGCCAAAAGAGAAGCCCATGAGGCCGCATCAATGCCAGAGGCAGTGTGATGGAGGCTGTTTCAGCGAATACGACTCATCACATGAAGCCTCGCAAGAGCTCCTCCAAGGTCCAGGGCGCTGGAAGATTGCTCCTTGTTGCCGCTGTCCAGCCTGAAATGAGCTGCGTGGTCTCAGGGAGGCTTCAGAGCACCACGAATCAATTATCTTTCCTCATAGTTTACCACATTTAATTCTCCTTTCCCATCTGGTCAGAATGTATGTGATAACTTTAGACAAGAAGGACTCTCTAAAGGTTGCTTATCAATATAAATCAAGATGTGCTGTTTTCACAGTGAAGTACTGGGCATTTTGAGACTACACGTAAATTATAAATCATGACCTTTGACTTCAAATGGCTGCTTTCTATCTAGTTAGACGTAGATGGCATAAAAACATGACTGTTGCCTGAGAGAGGAAGAGACCTGATTAATCTCTTCATTCTTCTCTTCCAAATGAACATGAGCTAATCTATTAAATTCAGCCATATCTTCTCCAACATGTTCACGTTCAAATCGTATGGCAGTCAGAAGACAGGATGATTTGATGTATAAATTTTCAAACAGTATGCGGTAGGAGTAATTATCTTCTTGCTGATGAGATAAAGAAAGCTCACGATATGAACATTAATTTAGCCACCCTCACCCAGCTAGTTCACTAATGAGTCCTGATTCTAGGGCAGGTCCACTCAGAGAGTCTGAAGAGGTGGGGCACAGAGCAGGTGCGTGACACTCAGGGAGGGGATGACAGCATGAGGAGAGGGAGGTGACGGGGTGGGGAGAGGTGGGGTGATACTCAGGGAAGGTGCCAAAAGGGAGAGACTGGGAATGCAGACAGCCAGCCTGTAAGTCTGTCCCCACAGTATCCACATCCTGCCCTTGGGAATCTTCCAAATCCTCCGCAACCTATGTGGCTGAGTTCTGTCATTCCAAGTACCAGTAACCGTAGGTAGCAACACATAACAGAATGAGCCCAAGATCTGGAGTCGGACAGAGCTTGATGCAAATTCTTGTTTCATCAGTTACCACAACATTTCATTAGCCAAGTTAATAATTTAGCTGAGATCTAGTTTTTTATTTTGTAAAAAATTCATATTTGCCTCTCTGTGATTTAATAAGAAAATGGGAAACACTTAGCAGTGTCATGCCTAGTAAATACATAATCAATGCTAGTTTTTTTTTGTTTTAATTCTTTCTTTTGCTCACTTTCCTTCCTCCTCCTTCCTGCCCATCAGGTGAAACTGTCTGATCACTTTCTATCCACGGTCTTCCAGGGTCACCTCTGTGTAGTTCTTCCCAACTGATGAATGCAAACAAAATGACACCCAGCAGTCCTCACTTTTGAGTTACACCAGATAAACACAGAGCTTAACAACAAAGCTTAATGGACATCACAAGCGGCGGGCTTGCGGATAAGGTCCTCACGAGTGGCGTCGTGGACCACCACCTGCATCTCTCTCCTGGTCTCCTGCCACCACCTTCTCCCTTGTCTCTCTGCTTCTGCTACTGCTCGCTTTCAACGTAGTCTATCCATATCCATAGTCTATCCAGTCTATCCAGAGTGATCTTTTTAAAAGGTAAATTAATCGTGTCATTTTTTTTTTGCTCCGATAGCTTTGCTGCTATAAAAACATCAAACTCCTTACCATGGCTTATGAGACTATCAAGATCTACCTGATTCCTTCTACCTTGATCTTTTGACATCACCTCACGCTTCGCTCCCCCTTGCTCACTGCACTCTCGTCGCCCCAGCCACCTCTGTGTGCCTCAGGTGTATCAAGCTCGCTTCCCCTGCAGGATCTTACAGAGTCCGCCTGGAGCGCTCTTCCTCTGTCTCACTGCATGGGTGTTTCCTTCCCATTCTGCAGGTTCCAACACCCTCTCCTCTGAGGTTCTGTACTTGACTTTAGAATGTAGCCTCTTTCCAAGTGATTCTTGTTTACATTCCCCTATTAGGTTCCCTCCTGGCATCAATTAAAATGATTCAACTATCTTTTTGTTTTGTTTTGTTATTAATTAATTAATTTTTTTTGGTTCTGTTCCCTTATTGTCTACTGCCCCCTTCCCCTAATAGAATATAACTTTGATAATGGCAAGGACTGTATCTGATTTTTCACCACTGGATGTCAAGCATCTGTACAGCATCTGGCCTCAGTATTCAAGTGCTCCTATTTCAGCAATCGGTAATTGTTGAATGAACAAATGAACATACGAATGAGTCATTGCCTTTTCCTTATGCCTGTATCTAATACATCTTCTAGTAACCACCCTGTTTTGCTACCCCTTTAAATCACTGTCACCCCTATTCTCACTGCCTTAATTCAGATCACCATTATCTCTTGCCCAAATCACTGTAATCTGTTACTAGAACCAGGATTCTCTTACGAATAGCTGTGGTTTGGGGGCATCTTAAAGTAACTTGAAATAAGAAAACAGACCAGTCTGACGTGGATTAAATTGACTCATTTTAGGATCTTCATGCAGCTAAGACGACGTGTGTGAGATAGGTAATCTGATGCGTCAGGCCGACCTCAAAGGAGTTAGTTTTTTTCAAAAACTAAGTGAACCCCAAGAAATTAGCAGTTTCAAAAACTGTGACATAAATCACCTTGTCCTGGAAACATGTGACTTTTATAGGAATAAACCCTTACCTCCTGTTGTGAGATCTTGGGATTTTGTGACTTGTGTATCTTGTGTATCTTTCCAGTGTCCAGCAACAAACAGATACTTAGAAAAACATAGATTTCATGTATCATCTTGGAGACAACTGGAAAGAATTCTAGGAACAAGTGAATCGAAGTAACAATGAGGAGACTGTGCTTAACAGATTGAAAACAGAGAGTGGACGGCCATCACAATCTTATAGTAGGCGGGACTCTTGACCCTATGGTTTAAAGATCCGAATAACCCTCTAATTACTCTAAATGATATCATTCTAGCTGGACTTGTGCATCCAGCCTTCTTTCTCCTCAGTTCTTTCTTTGCACTTCCACTAGAGTAATCTTTTAAAAATTTGCCATTGGGAAAGTACTTCCTGGTGCCTTGTTACTGTGAAGGTAAATACCTCAGCTGGCATGAAAACCTGTCAAACCTCAGCTCCTTCACTCCTCCCGCTGGCTCTTAGCAGCTCAACTCTTACACATGCTTGACTCATAGTCTGCAGTACCAGGGACGCGGACACCACATCCTTAACCCTCCATAGTGCCTGGTGCATAATTTACACTCATTAAATAGCTGTCGAATGGACCAAATCTAGTCAGATGTTCCACTCCCATCAATGCTTGCCTTTCTTGCTTATCTCTAATAATCATCCAGAGTGCTGTTGTATCTTTTACCCCAGCAATCAGCCCAACTGACAGGAAGAATGGTCTATAGCACTGATTGTCTAGTGAAAGATTTAACCGGTGACCATATATTTTGATATTTAGTTTTTGACCACCTATTTTCTTTGTGTTTTTGCTTCTCTTTGTCAAAACTGATTTTGTAGGCACCTACTCAAAATAACTGCTGATAAAAGGAAATTACAGCGGGCCTTCCTTATCTGTGGGCTCTGCATCTGGGCATTCAACCAACTGAGGATCAAAAAAAAAAAAAATCCAGAAAAT